>NC_059109.1:95422078-96039369 GCF_020740685.1 Jaculus jaculus
ACCTCTGCCTCCCCCATGTTGGGATTAAGGCATGTGCCTCCACTCCTAGCTTCAGATAAACTGATTTTTAATTGACTCTTTTTTAAAAAAATATGCTGCATGTCTGTGCACTGTCATTATGTGTTAGGCTTTTTGGGGTGCGGGGGGGTAGAGCAAAGAGAAATAAGATTTGTTTCTCTCTACTTACTTTTTTTTTCCAAATGATTTATAACCTAGTCTAGTATTTGGGGTAGGTACAAGTAAATAGTAGCTAATGTCATGGTTATTTTTTTTAATTTTGTATGTGCCCCAGCTCATCCTTTGGGTTCAAAATCAGTATTCAGTTTAATTTGTGTTTATTTCTTATAAACTTCAATAGAAATAAAAATCTCTGTGGAAAAATTGATTCTTCTAGTTTTGTTTATTGTGCTTATTAAAAAGGTTAGATATATATATACTAGAGAATGTCATAAACACAAATTTCTAATTTTTTTTATTGGAAAAGTCTAAGGCAATAGAGCTTTCATATTATGAATAGCTAGAAATGTAAAGTTACTTTTATTTTTCACATTCTCAAAACCGGTTTTTTCTAATAATTAAATACTTACCAAATTTGAAAATTGGAAGCCATACAATATATTCTGATTCTACTTTTTCAAATTTCTGTACTTTAATAGAATTCTTATGAAAAGTTTGAGTTTCTTAAAGATTTTTTGTAAATGTTTAAATTTTTCAAAATGAAAAAGCAATTATTTTTTCTGAAATTTGAGCAGCTAATGGAAGTCAGTATTAGCATGATGTTAAAATAATTGTTCTCTGCATTGTTCTCCCCACTGGGAGCCTATTCAGTCACTGCCCAGGAGCCTATCTAATGCAAACCAGTTATCTACAAGTATTTCTTCTTTACAATACTGACTATAGCTTCATTCCCATTAGTGTTTTCTGTGTTGCTTTCAGACTTTAGTGCTTGGCATCCATAAGCTGAGTGAAAACTAAATAAAACTGCCCATTTGTTGCTGCTTAGGCGAACTCATGCTTCCTGAAGTTCTCCTTAGCTTTAGGCTTGAGTAGAATTTTGCAGTTAGTTGGGTACAATAGGGGCAATAGAAAGGACAGATTAACTAGTTGTGATATATGTCTCTCTAGAACTCACAGAGGACAGTTTTGCCACATGGAAATGATCAGTTTTTGCCTACCCTTAAACATCTTTCATTTTTTCCTGGTGGTGGAGAAATCAGGGAATTCCAGGACTAGCTTTCTCAATGCACACTTAAGGAAAGTTCACCAGGCATCAAAGCTTCCTTCCAGGATGGGTGTCAAGTTTTCCAGGTGATTCTAACACCAACTAAGGTTTGAGAGCCACTGGGGGTGAGGGGGGATTAAAAGGGTGTTGTTTCCCTTGCTATCCCTGGAGGCTGTTGAGTGGCAAAGGGAAAGAATAGGGAATAAGGTAGGAAGGAAGTTCTAACCTTTCCTAAGGGCCTCTTATGTCAGGTAATACCATATGTACTTTAGGTGTGATCACACTGAACCTTCACAGTGACACAGTCAGTAAATCTCACCTCCTTTTTTACAGATGAGCAAACGAAAGTTCATAGCAGGTAAATAATTTCCTAAGGTTGGCACAGGTGTTCATGAACAGACTTTGAATGCTTTCAATCATGTTAGAATCCACAAACTATCTCTTCCCACACCACTCATTCATTCATTCAAAGATATACCTTGGTCTTTTGAGTCTGTTTTCTCATCTTATAATGAAACTAATAATACTACTTTTAGAATTATGAAAAGCAAATGATATATATATAAAACACTAGAAATAGTGCCAAGCAATTAATTCTGAAGGAAGCTGTCAGTTTTAACTGTCATCATAAAAATCATTAGTTTTACTCTGGTTGCTGCTATGGAGCAATTCCCATGTTTAGTGGCTAGGACTACAAAGATGAGACGACATTATTTCTCTTCAGTGGTAAAGACTGCATAGTTTGATGGAATATGTTGTTTTTTTTTTCTGAGCACCCATTATAAAATGTGAGTGAATGTGGTAGAGAAACAAGGTGTACTGAAGTGGAGAGATGGAGCCTATGGTGTTTGAGCCTAGGCCAGGGGTGTCTTCCCATGCTCAAGGATATTTATGCTTGTGCTTCAGAAAAACTGTGGTTGCTACTGGTGTGCATTTTCAGACTATTCAGAAATTTAGACATTGAACACTTAGGGTTTGATGTATTCCTACCAATCATATTTTTTAAAAATATTTTTATTTATTTATTTGACAGAGAAAGACAGAGAGAGAGAGAATGGGTGCGCCAGGGCCTCCAGCCAATGTAAATGAACTCCAGACATGTGCTCCCCCTTGTGCATTTGGCTAACGTGGGTTCTGGGGAATGGAACCTGGGTCCTCTGGCCCTGCAGGCAAATGCCTTAACCACTAAGCCATCCCTCCAGCCCTGTTGAAAGAATTTTTTAAAATTTTTATTAACATTTTCCATGATTATAAAAAAATATCCCATGGTAATTCCCTCCCTCCCCCGCTGACACTTTCCACTTTGAAATTCCATTCTACATCATATTACCTCCCTATCTCAATTATTGTACTTACATATATACAATATCAACCTATTAAATACCCTTGTCCCTTCCTTTCTCTTCCCTTTATGTCTCCTTTTTAACTTACTGGCCTCTACTACCAAGTATTTTCCTTCTCACGCAGAAGCGCAATCATCTGTAGCTAGGATCCACATATGAGAGAGAACATGTGACGCTTGGCTTTCTGGGCCTGGGTTACCTCACTTAGTATAATCCTTTCCAGGTCCATCCATTTTTCTGCAAATTTCATAACTTCATTTTTCTTTACCTCTGAGTAGAACTCCATTGTATAAATGTGCCACATCTTCATTATCCACTCATCAGTTGAGGGACATCTAGGCTGGTTCCATTTCCCAGCTATTATAAATTGAGCAGCAATAAACATGGTTGAGCATGTACTTCTAAGGAAATGAGATGAGTCCTTTGGATATATGCCTAGGAGTGCTATAGCTGGGTCATATGGTAGATCAATCTTTAGCTGTTTTAGGAACCTTCACACTGTTTTCCACAATGGCTGGACCAGATTGCATTCCCACCAGCAGTGTAGAAGAGTTCCTGTTTTTCCACATCCCCACCAACATTTATGATCATTTGTTTTCATGATGGTGGCCAATCTGACAGGAGTGAGATGGAATCTCAAGTTTTAATCTGTATTTCCCTGATGACTAGTGACATAGAACATTTTTTTAGATGCTTATATGTCATTCGTATTTCTTCCTTTGAGAATGCTCTATTTAGCTCCATAGCCCAATTTTTGTCAATCATATTTTTTGAACTTTCTTGCTGATGTGAAGTTTTTTTTTTTTTCTTTTTAGAGGCAATAATGCATGTGAGGGTAGTGTTTTAGAAAAGTGTGACTTTATATGCAGTGGAAAACTGTTCTTTTCACAGTTGTGGAGATTTTAGGCCTTTGAGTCTCCTCTTAATAGTAGCATACTTTCAATCATTCTTTAGAGCTCATGGAAAATTAACTGGAATGTAAGAAAAATTATATCTAAAACTAGTGAACTTTTACTGCTTTTGAATATTATAATTAAGATGATAATAGGAGTGAAATTGAACATTTAGGTAAATTAAAGTTTTAGACGTTTCTGAATTTCCATGCTATTCCCAATTAATATTTGAGTTATTACTAACAATATGTCTTGTTTATATGCATGCTGTCTAGATGTCAGCTGTGCCTAATACAGTACATGGCATTAGGAAGATATTCAGGAGATGTATTTGATTGGATACACAAATGAAAGTTGTTAAGTACAGGTAAATTAGCCAATGAAGTAGATTTTTGTAATGTCATACCTTGCTTTAATAATTGCCTTGAAAGGTATTTCTGTATTGTCTAATTATTTTGTAAAAAATTATGTCATTTAATCTGATTTACTTCCTTAGAAAATGATTTCAGTGTTTTGATCTTCTTCACTTATTGGACTTTCAGGTTTACTATCATCAGTCCTTGAAAATTTTTATATAATTAAGGATGTTACATATTCCTTCAAGATCAATGTTTTGGGACCATATTCATTGTAGTTTATTTTTAATCAAAGCACTCTAGTGAGGAGAGTTTTCATGTTAACAGAAAAAAAATGGTGATGGTATCACTTGAATTGTGACTAGATGTATTGTGGAATAATTAGATTTTAGGAAGGAAATATCATCTTTTTATGCATATTTTTGGTGAGGCAAGCCCAACAGACAGCCTTTTTTTAATGAGAGATTGTGTGTGTGTGTGTGTATGTGTGTGTGTGTGAGAGAGAGAGAGAGGGAGAGAGAGAGAGAAAGAGAGAGAGAGAGAGAGAGAGAGAGAGAGGGAGAGAGAATTGGTGCACCAGTGCCTCCTGCCACTGCAGTTGAACTCCAGATGTGGGTGACCCATTGTGCACATGTGTAACCATGCATGTTTTCATCACTGTATGTGTGGCTTATGTGGGACCTGGAGAGTTGAACATGAGTCCTTAGCCTTCACAGGCAAGTGCATTAGCTGCTAAACCATCTCTACAGCCCCTGGTTTTTGGTTTTTAATGTTTCATTCCATTGAAATTATTTCATATGCTTTTATTTATTTACTTATTTAATTCCAGGTACAAAAACACTCTGAGGGAAGAATTATGCTGCTGATTGTTGTTTTGGATGTTATTTTGCCATGAAATGACTAATTTTAAATGAATATGTCAGCAGGAAATTTTAGTTTTCATCCTGATTTAAAGGAAGGAAAACCTAGTCTGTTTTTTCTCTAGATAAATATGATTTTAAGTTTGATAAAACTGTATGATTTCTTCATTATATTATGTTTCTGGTTTTTTTTCTTTAAATTTTTTATTTATTTGAGAGCGACAGACACAGAGAGAAAGACAGATAGAGGGAGAGAGAGAGAATGGGCGCGCCAGGGCTTCCAGCCTCTGCAAACGAACTCCAGACGCGTGCACCCCCTTGTGCATCTGGCTAACGTGGGACCTGGGGAACTGAGCCTCGAACCGAGGTCCTTAGGCTTCACAGGCAAGAGCTTAACCGCTAAGCCATCTCTCCAGCCCATGTTTCTGTTTTATAAACAAATGCATTTTAAGTACATGAAGTTAATCTTTTTCTTAATTAATAACTAAATGTTATTTCTGCCTCTTCTTCCATCCCTTCATCTTGATCTCTTCCTTTTCCTCCCCTTTCTTCTCCTCCCCCTTTGCTTTTTCATTGTTAACCTCTTTTCTCTTTCTTACTGTCTCTTATACACTCTGCTTTTATTTCTCCTTCACCAGCTATGCTTAAAGAAGTTTGAATTAGAAAGTTGCATGTATATAGTCATGTAATTTTAACTTATTTGGCAGCTTGCTCTATCACTTATACTTAATAAGTGAAAGTTCAGCTGTTCCTAAAGTTCTTACCCAGTGATCAAAGGAAACTGCTTATTTTAGTGGATGCAAAATGGAATTCTTCAGCAGTAGTCATTTGCTTTTAGAAATATATTTCTCCTAAATTCAGATAGCACTTTTTCCTTTAGCTACTTTATTTAGACTAAAAAGAACACCAAAATGTAACAAAATTTTGAATAAATTGTACAGTTTTGATCATTTTGTGTACTTTCATTACTATTATCTTAGGATAAATTCTTATAGAACAGGGATGCAGAACCAAAAGGTAGGCACTTTTAAGGCTCTTTATACACAAAAATGGAAAAAAGATTAATACTCATGTTTTTTTTCTCTCTTTTTCCTTTCTCCAGTATAGATATACAACTTTATATTTCTTTGTTCTTTCTGGACATTCTTCCTTATGGTTTGTGTCTTCATGGTGTCTTTTAAAGGAAGGTACTACATAGCTGGAATTAATTCAGATAAAGACAGTAGTTTTTATTGATAAGGAGAAGTTCATTAGTAATAAGAGAGTGTTGAAAAGACAGAAAAGAAACATGATGAAGATTCCACTAAGTTATAAAGTTACATTGGTGATAATAACATATATTTCAAAATAACAGGCAGGAATTGGGAATTAGAGAGCTATCTGTTGTTCTAACAATAGGAAATCATAGAAGATGAATTATGACAGTAGAAAATTTGTGTATACTATGTACTAGACTGAGGAACAGTATTCTCAAATTTTATTTCTAACGATTATCATTCCTAAGAGAATTTTGAGATATTTTGTCACTCTTGCTAAATGATATAACTAAAAATTATAGCTGTTTTAAGTAGATGTAATTCTTATTTATTATTAAAAAATAGCAACTACAGAAAAACAATATAGATTAAGTTAGAAACATATATAATCCCACCATCTCTGTGATTATATTTTGGTATATATTCTTTCAAGTCTTTATTAATACCTCTTAACATATAATAATTTTCCTGCATCATGAAATAGCTTCTGAAACATAATTTTCAATCACCATATCATAGAGATAGGCCATATGTCAGCTGTTTGATCTTTATTGCTAAACATTTAAATAAAGCAGTTTGTTATAAATTATACTGTTATGATTGTTTTTATACATTGTGATATGCTTTTGTAACTATTAGGATACATTCTCCTAATGGGCTATACAGACCCAAAAGGTAGGTATTTTTAAGGCCCTTGATATACAGTGCCCTGCGGACTTCCAGCATGGTATTGTAGTTACCTTCACATTGTTAGGACACCCAACCAAAAGCAGCTTATGGGAAGGAAGACTTTTATTTTAGCTTACAGTCTTGGGAAGCTCCATGATGGCAGGGGACAGCATGGCATGAACAGAGATTGGACATCATTTCTGCCACAGTAGGTGGAAAACAGCAACAGGAGAGTGATCCGAGGGGAGCAGCTGGCTCTGATACCCCTAAGCCTGTCTCCAACAACACACATCCTTCAGAGAGGCTGCAGTTCTCAAATTGCCACCAGCTGGGGAACCAAGCATGCTGAATACATGAGTTTATAGGAGACTCCTAATTCAAACCACCACACATGACTCTCAGTGGTTTTGTCTGTGATTATAAGTGGCATGACCTGAAAATGGAAGCTGGTCATAAGTTTTTGTATGGGAAAGTAGGAACTTGATTTTATATTTGGTAAGATGGATGCCTATGCAAAAGCAAATGATACTCTTACATGGAGCTGTTTGCAATTAGTTTTGTGGGTGATTTGTATGATTGGATAAGCAATGTATGGGCAGCTAAAACAAGGTGGATATAACAAGGTTAACTGCTGCATTGGGAGTAAAATTTATGTATATGATATTTATGTAAACTTTCTAAAACATTAACTGAATAAAATTCTTCTGGATGATATTCTCTACAGTAGAAGGTTCAGGTTATCATTCGGCACGAAATAATTATTGATAGGCTTCTTTCCAAAGGGATAAAAATAATATATTTGTTATTGAAACACTAATGTTTCTGATTACATAAAAATAAAAAAAAGGGAGTGAGGACTTCTGGGTAAGGGGGCAGGATAGGAGCCATGCCAAACAGGCCTAGGGAGAGATTTAAGCAAAACCACAGAAAAATCCACTGTTCTTCTGAAAAGTGAATGAGTATGGGTTATTCTTAGACATAGTGGAGAAGCAGGAGAGACCAAGATCCACCCTAAAGGAGCAAAATGGCCAGAATCCCACCGAGGCACTTGCAGCCCACCAATCCGTGTGATCCACGCACCCACCTGGCACCACCGCACCAGGTACACCAAGTGGCAGCAGCAGCAGCCCAGACAAAACAAGGGGTTTTCCAACCTCATCAGCCTCCTTGAAAAGTCAAGAAGTCTGAAGGAAAGACAGCTGAGATCAGCTGAGGTGCTACTGAAAGGGATACAGGTGGGATTGTACGAGCAACTCCAGGCTTCCTGCACTCTCCCATCTCCCGATCATCAGAAACACAAACCTCCAGCATTCAGGCCCCAGTGGCAGCACATTCAGCATAGCTGATCAGAACTCCAGCTCTACAGCACAACACAGAGGGAGAGGTGGGCACTCAGCATTGGTGAGATTGGAAGCTACCCCAAAAGGTAATAAGGCCAAATGACAACAAACAAACAAACAAACAAACCAAAAAATAGGCATATAGGCCTCCATTGGAAGAACTAATCTCTCTTTCCATGTCAGGGCAGGTTATGGGTTACCTATTCTTAATTGGCATTATCATTTTCAAATAAGCTGCATTTGGGGGTTGAATATTGTTGCCTTTGATGCTTTCAGATTTATGGGGCCTTTGTCTTTTGTTTCTGTCATTATTGGGGCCAGGGTCTGATTCAGATCCAAGCTGACATGGAACCCAATTCAGAAAAGAATTTTCTACCTCCAAGCTGCCAGGATTAAGGGTTTAGAGCAACACATTCCCTTAGAGATTTTGGTTTTATAAGACTATCTGTTTGTTTTAATCTCCACAAAAGCACACTTGTACTAGTTTTTGATTGGGTATATTGCTCAGTTGAAATTTAGAATTTGCCAATAATTGTCCCACACAGGGGCTGGAGGGATGGCTTAGCAGTTAAGGCATTTGCCTGCAAAGCCAAAGGACCCAGGTTCGATTCCCCAGGACCCACATTAGCCAGAAGCACAAGGGGGCGCATGCGTCTGGAGTTCATTTGCAGTGGCTGGCGGCCCTGGCATGCCCATTCTTCTCTCTCTCTCTCTCTTTCTCTCTTTCTCTCTCCCTCTTACTCTGTCAAATAAATATAAATAAAATATATTTTAAAAAACTGTCCCACACAGTCCACTAGAAGACTTGCTTAGCATGCATACTCAACACCTAGGATTAGTTCTGTGGTTGGATTGGGTACAAGAGCTACACTTGGCACCTTAAACTCATATCCTGAAAGTATATAGAGGTGGATCACCACATCTAAGAACACTATAGATAAGTAGAAAACCCAAGCACCAAATTAATTCAGGATGCAAAAGTCACTACAATATAAGAAATACAAAGCATCAAGGCAATGCAATCCCACCAAAATTATAAATCCATCAGAAATGGTCACCAATGAGACTGTTTTAGATGAAATGCCTGATAAAGATTTCAAAAAAGTAATTGTATCTATACTCAAAGAAATCAAAGAAGAAGTGACAGGAAGCAAAGAAGAAAATAAAGGAATTAATGAAGGAAACGAACTCCTGAAAGAGAACACAGGAAACCAGCGTAATGGACTAAGGAGGTCATTACAAGACATGAATAAGGAAACAGAAATACTGAAGGAACACCTGGCTGAAATTCTAGCTCTGAAGAACACAGTCAGTCGAATAAAAAACTATGGAAAGTCTCACCAGTAGAATGGATGAAGGTGAGAACAGAATATCTATACTAGAAGAACAGGTGGCAGACCTAATACAGTCCAACAAAGAAATAGGAACAAACTAATAGGAAGGTATGAATGGGAATTTCAAGATATTGGGACACTATGAAAAGATCAAACATAAGAATTCAGGGTATAACAGAAGGAGAAGAATTTCAATTCAGAGGCTTAATAGGCATTTTCAATAAAATTATAGAAGAAAAATTTCCCTGAATTCTGAAAGAAATGCCATTGCAGACACAAGGAGCTTTTAGAATACCAAACAGACACAACCTGGAAAGAACCTGTCCTCACCACATTATAATTAAACTATTAAACACATAAACAAAAGAAAATATATCAAAAAGCAGTTAGAGAGAAAAAAATATCACCTATAAATGCAAGGCTATCAGAATATCAGCAGATTACTCAACACAAACTTTAATAGCCAGGAGGGTTTGGAATGATATATTCCCAGTTGTGAAAGATAACAACTTTCAACCAAGAATACTTTATCCAGCAAAGCTATCTATCCAGATTGATGGAGAAATAAGGACATCACACACACACACATGCACGCACGCACGCACGCGCGCGCACACACACACACACACAAACAGAGAGAGAGAGAGGGAGACAGGCTAAAGGAATTTATGACAACTAAACTCACTCTACAGAAAATATTTCAAGGAATCCTTCATGCTGAAGAGAAAGCAAAACACACACAGGAAGAAACAGGAAAAAATAATCCCTACTCAAATAACAGTTAAAGCAAGCAAGTAAAGGGGAGACATGAAGCACTATAAAATAAGAATAGTGAGAATAACTCTTAATATCAATGGCCTCAAGACTCACACCAAAGACACAGGCTTGCAGACAGGATTGAAAGGCAGGATCCTGCCATTTATTGCCTCCAGGAAACTCATCACTCAATAAAAGATAGACACTGTCTTAGGGTAAAAGGATGGAAAATGGTATTTCAAGTAAATGGGCCTAGGAAACAAACATGGGTTGCTATCCTAATATCTGACAGGATAGACTTCAAACCAACATTAGTGAGGAAAGATAAAGAAGGTCATTTTATATTGATTTATACTCCAACAGGTTCCCAGTTTCATCAAACAAACAGTATTAGACTTAAGGACACAGATAACACCAAACACAATTGTAGTGGGTGACTTCAGTACCCCACTCTCATCAATTGATAGGTCATCCCAGCAAAAAATAAACAGAGATACATCTGGATTAAATGATGTCATGGAATAATTGGACCTAACAGATATCTACAGAACATTCCATCCAAATGCTGCAGAATATACATTTTTCTCAGCAGCACATGGAACATTCTCTAAAATAGACCATATATTAGGACACAAAGCAAATCTATGGAAATATAGGAAAATTTAAATAATCCCTTGTACTCTATCTGACCACAATGGCATTAAACTGCAAATTAGCAACAAGCAAAACTACAGAGCATACAGAAATTCATGGAGACTTAACAGTACACTATTGAATGATGTATGGGTCATTGAAGAAATCAACAGGGAAATTAATATTTTCATAGAATTACATGATGATGAAAATACAGCATACAATAACCTTTGGGACACAATGAAGGCAGTCCTAAGAGGGAAATTTATAGCTCTGAATGCCTATATTAAGAAATTAGAGAGTTTATAGGTAAAGAAGTTAGTATTTAACCTTAAGACCTTGGAAAAAGAAGAACTAGGCAAACAAAAAATCAGTATAAAGATTAGGGCAAAAATTAATGATATAGAAACAAAAAAATTCAAAGGATCAATGAAACAAAGAGTTGGTTCTTTGAAAGGATAAATAAGATTGATAAACCCTTAGCAAATCTGACCAGAAGAGAGAAAAGACAAAAATTAATAAAATTAGAGATGAACAAAGCACCATTACAACAAATACCAAAGAAATTCAGAAAATCATAAAGACTTACTTTTAAGAATATATGTGCCTATAATTTTGTAAATGTGAAAGAAGTGGATATTTTCCTTGATTCATGTGACCTACAAAAATTAAATCAAGATGACATAAATCATTGAAATAGACCTATAACAGGTATGGAGATCCAAGCAGTTATAAATATATCTTCCAACTAAAAAAAAACCTTAGGCCCAGATGGCTTCACTGGTGAGTTTTACCAGACCTTCATGGAAGAACTAAAACCACTGCTTCTCAAACTTTTCCATAAAATTGAAACTGAAGAATTTCTACTGAACTCCTTTTATGTAGGCACTATCACCCTGATACCAAAACCAGACAAAGACAGAAAAGATTACAGACCAATCTCACTCATGAACATAGATGCAAAAAGTTTGAACAAAATATTGGTAAACAGAATAAAAGAATATATCAGAAGAATTATACACCTCAACCAAGGTGATTTTATCCCAGGGATTCAGGGATAGTTCAACATACACAAATCAATAAATGTAATATATAAATGATCTGAAGGACAAAAATCATATGATCATCTCAATAGATGCATAAAAAGTATTTGACAAAAACCAACATCACTTCATCCTAAAAGTATTACAGAAACTGGGAATAGAAGGAACATATCTCAACATAATAAAAGCTATTTATGACAAACCTACAGCCAACATAATACTGAATGGGGAAAAACTCGAAGCATTTCCACTAAATTCAGCAACAAGACAAGGGTGTCCACTGTCCCCACTTTTATTTAATATAGTACTGGAAGTCTTAGCTATAGCAATCAGGCAAGACACTCATAAAAGGGCTACAAATTTGAAAGAAAAAGATCAAATTATCATTATTTGCAGATGATAGGATTCTATACACAAAGGACCCTAAAGACTTACCAGCAAACTGTTAGAGCTGATAGTCACTTTTACCAATGTAGCAGTATACAAAATAAACACACAGAAGTCAGTAGCTTTTGTGTATACTAACAACAAACATGTGGAGAATGAAATCAGGGAATGTCTTCCATTCACAATTTCCTCAAAAAAGAAATACATAAGTCCTTTGGAATAAATGTAACCAAAGAAGTGAAGGATGTCTCCAATGAGAACTTAAAAACTCAAGCAAGAAATTGCAGAAAACACTAGGAAATTGAAAGGCATCACTTGTTCTTGGATTGGAAGAATCAATATTGTGAAAATGTCAATCTTACCAAAAGCAATCTATACATTTAATGCAATCCCCATTAAAATTCCAATGGCAATCTTCACAGAAATAGAAAAAAAAACACTCCTAACATTCATTTGGAAGCACAAAACCCTCTAATAGTCAAAACAATTTTGAGCAACAAAAACAAGGCTGGTGGTATCACCATACCTGATTTTAGACTATATTACAAAGCCATAGTAACAAAACAGCATGGTATTGACACAAAGTGAGTCATGTAGATCAATGGAACAGAATAAAGGACCCAGATGTTAATCTAGGCAGCTACAGCCATCTGATTTTTTCACAAAATTGCCAAAAATATTCACTGGAGAAAAGACAGCCTCTTCAACAAATGGTACTGGGGAAACTGGATATCTATATGTAGAAGAATGAAAATAGATCCTAGTTTTTCTCCATGCATGAGAATCAAATCTGCATGGATCAGGGACCTTAATATCAGACCTGAAACTCTGTAATTGCTAGAGGAAGATGTAGGGGAAACCCTTCAACATATTGGCATAGGGAATAATTTTCTGAATATAACCCCAATTCCTCAGGAAATCACAAATCAACCACTGGGATCTCACGAAATTACAAAGCTTTTGTGTAGTAAAGGACACTGTGAATATAGCAAAGAGAAAACCTACAGAATGGGAGAAAATCTTTGCCAGCTACACATCTGACAGAGGATTAGTATCCAGAATATACAAAGAACTCAAAAAAAAAAAACAAACAAACCAAAAAACAGTAGAATAAGAAATCAAACAACCAAATTAAAAAGTGGAACTAAATAGAGAGTTCTCATTGGAAGCAATGCATATAAACATCTAAAATAGTGTTCTACATCATTAGCCATCAGGCAAATGCAAATTAAAACTAATTTGAGATTCCATCTTTCTCCTGTCAGAATGTCAAGAAAACAAATGACAATAAATATTGGTGAGGGCTACACTGTTGATGGGAATGTACTCCAGTACAGCCATTGTGGAAATCAGTGTGGAAGTTCCTGAGACAGCTAAAAGTAGATTTACCATATGATCCAGCTATTGCACTCCTATTCTATCCTAATGACTCTTTTCACTACCTTAAAGATACTTGCACAACCATGTTTATTGCTGCTCTATTCACAATACCTATTGAATGGAACCAGCCTATATGTCCCTCCACAGATGAATGGATAATAAAGATGTTGTACATTTACACAATGGAGTTCTATTCAGCAATAAAAAGAAAAATATCATTATGAAATTTTCAGGGAAATGGATAGATCTGGAAGGGATTATACTAAGTGAGGTAACCCAGGCCCAGAAAACCAAATGTATGTTTTCTCTCATATGTGGATCCTAGGGACTTCCAGTTAAGATGGTGTTGTAGGTACCACACCAAAGCAGCCTAGGGGGGAAAAAGACCAAAAAAACTCAGCAAAATACACACTTTTACTAAAAAATGAGGTGTATAAGAAATTGAAGCAGCAGCAGAGAAGTAGAAGAGAACCAGAGCATCCAGAGCCTACACAGCCTGGCAAAAGCAGCCCGGGCAGCTCTGCCAACCACGTGCAGCAGTGGCGGCACACCAGAAAGCTGCCAGACTCGGCTCCAGCTGCAGGAAAAGCCAGGTCTGGGGAACTTCCACTCACACCGGAGCTCTCCGCAACTCAAGAAACGTGAAGGGAGAGCGGCAGTGAACAACAGAGGAGCAAACCACAAGGTAGAAGAACACGTGGAACAGCGAGAGAACTAGAGCAGCTGCGGCTCCCTCCCCTCCCCCACCGTCTGAGCCCAGCTCCAGCGAACAGAGCAGTGGTCCCAGGACTCGGCCACGCCAACTTGAGCGAACAGCAGGACCCAAGCAGGAGCAGAGTCTGGCAGCAACATCAGTGGCTCCAGCACCGGTAACAGCTGCACCAGCAGCAGCAGATCCAGTAGCGGCAGCAGTGGCAGATGCAGCAGCAGCAGCTTCAGTGGCAGCAGCGGTGGTGGACCCAGCAGCAGCAGCTTCTGCAGCAGTGGCGACAGACTCAGCAGAGGCAGCTTGAGCAGCAGCAGTTCCAGCAATGGGTGTGCTGATCTGCAGGGCCACAGTTGCCAGGCTCGGTTTGCCCTGCAGTAAAAGCAAGTGCCCAGCTCCAGAAATCAGAACAGCCCGACGACCCAGGCAGCAACTTGACTGAGACCAAAATCATCCATCCAAGGTAACTGGGTTTGCACCAGGGAAGGGTCTCACTTGGTCACAAGCTGACTTGGATCCCTCAACAGACCAGAAATCTTAACCTCTTTGTTGATAGAGGATCTGGTTGTTATAACTACTCTTGCATACATACTTGGGGCTGTTTTTGGATTGAATGTGTACAGTGTTTATTTAACTTTTAGAATCTACCTGTATTTTATTCCACTCAGCCTACTTGAATACTCCCATAACAGGGAAACTCAACCCCTCGGAGCACCTTTGTAGATACTCTGAGAGTCTTAAGAGCCACACCTAACACCTTAAGCTCCTACCCTGAAAAGATATAACATCAAATCAGTTGATACAGCTAAGAATACCCAGCTAGCTAGAAAATCCAACCATTAACTTAATCCAAGATGCAAAAATATATACATTATAACACAGGAAACACTAAAAAGCAAGACAATATAAATCCACCTAAAATTATTAATGCATCAGAAATGACCTCCAGTGAGAACGAGTTAGAGGAAATACCTGAGAAAGATTTTCAAAAGAATGATTGTAAATATGTTCAAAGAAGTCAGAGAACAAATCAAAGGAGTCAAAGAGGAACTCAAAGAGGAAATCAAAGGAATCAAAGACGATGCAGGACACCAATTTCATGAAATAAAGAAGGCAGTACAAGACATAAATAAGGAAATAGAAATAATAAAGAAAAACCAGTCAGAATTACTAGCAGTGAAGAACACAGTTAATGAAATAAAAAACTCTGTAGAAAATCTCACCAATAGAATGGATGAAGGAGAGGACAGAATATCTAAGCTAGAAGAGCAGGTGGCAGATCTACTACAGGCCAACAAAGAGAAAGACAAACTTATAGAAAAGTATGAGTGGGAATTTCAAGATATTTGGGACACTATGAAAAGATCAAATATAGGAATTCAGGGCATAATAGAAGGAGAAGAATGCCACTCCAAAGGCATAGTAGGTGTCTTCAACAAAATCATAGAAGAAAATTTCCCCCAAATTGGGCAAGAGGTACCAATGCAGATACAGGAAGCCTTTAAAACACCAGCCAGACAAAACCTGGAAAGAACCTCCCCTCGCCATATTATAATCAAACTTCATATGTGGATCCTAGCTATAATTGTATAGACTCATGTGTGACTTGGAACCAGAAAATGGTAGCAGAGGCCAGTAAGTTAGAAAAAGGCTATAGGGGATGGAGGAAAGGGAAGGAGTTAAAGGTATGGTATTGTATATATGTAAGTAGAAGAACAGATTACAGGGAGAGGAAAGGCCTAAGCAAGGTCAGGGGAAGAGATTGTGTGGCAGAAGGGTGGCTGGGGGGGGGTGGTGGGAGAGACAAAAAAAATTAAGATATACTCAATAAGACATATGAAAACCTACTTTTTTGAATAATAGCACATTCAGAAGCCATAGATTGGTACTAGAAAATTTTCAGTAACAGTGATGGGATACTTTCAGTGAGTTGTTGGTCAGGGAGGTCCCTGTTGCCCCCAAAGCATTAGAGGCTATTTCCAAGGCCCTTGGTTTCCCTTGAGAAAGAGAAGGTAAGACCCTACTACTATAGACTTCACATACTGAGTGGCAAAGTCACCAAGAAATCAAGCTGGTGTGGTGCAGAAAACTTTTTCCCAATAGACCAGCCAATTGAAAACTGGAAAAAGCTGCACTGTATGCAGCCCTATGGGAGACAAAAGTCATCAGCAGGGAAAACAGTGGACACTGGAAGCTTCAAGTTGGGCTAGACAGGCCACATGATCAAATGTGTGCAATAGTGGCATTTATGCTCTGGGGGAATCCAACTGCTCTCGAATTGGACTGAGGGCCCACTCTATGGTACGGAATACATGCCTGGTACTGAGAACCTAATCAAAAGCAAATGGCATGGGTGGCCATAAGCCTTAGAGGTATAAAGCCTGCTCTTGTCTGGAGAAATGTGCCAGGCTCCCCCTGGTGGGTAGTGCTGAGGAAGGATCAGGCCTGCTGGTTCCTCCCAAGGGGTTGAGGAAGAGGGTGAATGTTGGATGACTAAGAACCTCTCCTAGTCACCAGAGAAAAACCACACTGAGTTGGGAGTCTTGTCGAAGCAGGAACTGACTTTATTGTTATACGCAGTTGCCTATATAATGTTGAGAACAAAGGCAGAGATTCTAGGATGGGGGAGAGGTAAGGGCCAATAGTAAACTGTGACTATTGAAATGATAATTCCAACTCCTCCATGGAAGTAGCAGGCAAGAAGCCATTAGGCATCTTGCTGGGTCCTAGATTGCCAGATACAGGTTGCCAATCTTTAGCTAGGCTCAGGAAGTTCCACTAGGCCTTGTGTCTGGGCCTCTTAAGGCCCAACAGAAATGTATATATTATTCTCACTGAACTGCCCTGAAATCACTACACTTAATGTTCATATTTATATATTAATGCTACTCTCAGTTCTGGTTAGAGAAGCTTTTCTTTTCAGGTGGTGATGACCACTGGGATGACCCAAAAGGCAACATAGTGCTGAGAAGAAGGAACAGAGGAGTGTCCAGCACTGAAACATCTCTATCATAGTCTTCAAGGCTCATGGTCCATTGCGGAAGAGGTGGCAAAAAGAATGTAAGAGCCGAAGGAAGGGTACCACTCCTTGCAATGCAACTATCCAGACAGAAATTGACCTGATATCCATGACCTCACAGTGCCTAGCAATGCCTGCAGAAGACCCTCATAATAGGATAAAAAGATGATGACATCAAATTAAAAGAGAGACTAATGGAAAGAGTGAGGGATTTGATGGAGAATAGAGTTGTGAAGGGGAAAGTGGTGAAGGGGAAGGAAATATTATGGTTTAAATTTCCTGTAAGTATAGAAGTTGTCAGTAAGTAACAAATAAAATAAAATAAAGGAGTGAGCAAAAGAAGATGGAAGTCTGTGCTTGGACTCAAATGATACTAAACTCTCCAGGTCTATTCCATGTAAAAGATAGTAGACAGATAATTACTGTATTGTTACTTTCTCATTGCTGTGAACTAATATCTCACCAGAAGTAATTTAAGGAAGGAAGGAGTTTATTTTAGCTTACAGTTTTGAAGGGATACATTTCATCATGATGGTGAAGGTATGGTGGCAGGTGCAGAAGACTGAGATGGTCATATTGTAGTTATGAAGCAGAGAATGAACAGGAAGTGGGTCTTGGGTATAAAACCTCAAAGGCTATCTCTAGTGACCCACTTCCTTCTGCCATGATCTGCCTCTCAAAGGTTCTATAACATTCTAAAACAGTGCTATCTGTTAAAGATCAGGTATTAAAGCACATGAGTCTATGGGGTATGTTCCATATTCAAACTACAATAATCCCACAGTAATATGCTATGGTATTATTGTGGATTTAGGGTGGATATTCTTTTTCTGAAAACAGGAATGCTATAGAAATTCTTTAATTTTTAGATATTTTAGTAGATTTACTGTAAATTTCATTTTAAACCAACTTGTTACATATTGTGTTAATTTGTAGGTGATATAATCTGATGAAGTAGAGGTCAGATTGGAGTCATTCTCAGTTATTTTATTTTATTTATATATTTGATACAGAGAGAAAGAGGGAACAGATATAGTAGATAGAGAATGGGCACTCCAGGACCTCTAGCCATTGCATACAAACTCAAGAAGTGTGCATCATCTTGCATATCTGGTTTATGTGCGTACTGGGAAATCAAACATGGGTCCTTAGGCTTCATAGGCAGGTATGCCTTAACTGCTAAACCAAATCTCCAGCCCTCATTTATTTTAATCTAAGCCTACTGTCTACCACTAGTGATAGTAAGAGGATCAGGGAGAAAGTTTAGGAAGGAACATGAGATGTCTTTGGCACTGTGCTATATCTGCCATGAAAGTTTGCAAAATATATATATTTAAACATATGTATATATATATATATATATACATATATATATATATATATATATATATATATTTAAAGAATATGGATCAGTTTTTTAATCATTGCAGCAGTGTTCACTATGGTGTAGATTTTTTTTTTTTATTCTACAAGTTCTTAACTTGAAGTTAAGGACTCTTATCTTGAAAGTGAGTATGAGGTGAAGAGGTGTCTGTGAACACAATTTTTTTTTAATTTTATTTATTTATTTATTTGAGAGTGACAGACACAGAGAGAAAGACAGATAGAGGAAGAGAGAGAGAATGGGCGCGCCAGGGCCTCCAGCCTCTGCAAACGAACTCCAGACGCGTGCGCCCCCTTGTGCATCTGGCTAACATGGGACCTGGGGAACCGAGCCTCGAACCGGGGTCCTTAGGCTTCACAGGCAAGCGCTTAACCACTAAGCCATCTCTCCAGCCCTGTGAACACAATTTTATGTGTATGTTATTATGTTGTGTTTCTTGTGTATGTATATTTTATTATATATTATAGATGATCCCATATAGTTTAAATCCAAACCTAATAAATATTGGGAATCTGTGTTGTTAGATCCAGGGAATAATTGGCCATTAAATACTGTCTAGGAAACAAGGAAAGCAATGTACTGTTTTCATAATCTTAGCCATGAGACTGCCTTACACTTCTGATCTTAGATACTTCCTGTAAAGAATACATCCTGTAAGCATTGCTTCTGATTGAGATTCTTGTGTATTTTAGCAAAATTTTATAATCATTTTTAAAGAACAAAAATATTCTAAAAGTTTATTCTAAGATTCAAAAAGCTCTTCTATAATATCTTAAGAAACACTTTGGTATTTAACCGGTTAATTGATCTCTCTCTCTCTCTCTCTCTGTCTCTGTCTCTGTCTCTCTGTCTCTCTGTCTCTCTCTGTGTGTGTGTGTGTGTGTGTGTGTGAACATTTATGTATGAGTCCTTCATTTTCTAGGCTACATATTTGATGTATGCTTCTCCATGTTGCAGAGGTATCTGGCTCAAAGTGTTAAATTTATGTTATGATGACAAAATACTGGAGAAAACAATGTAGAAAATATTTACTTTGGCACCTGATTTCAGAGGTTTCAACTGATGTCATAGTGGAGCAGAGAAGCTCACGTCATAGCAGCCAAGAAGCAAGAGATTAGATGCCTGTGTCAGTGATCTCTTTCCTTTTCCTCCTATTCTATTTGGGTGCCAAGCATATGAGATGTTGCCATTACAGAGTGAGGTTTTGCCCTTCAGTTCATCCTGTGTGGAAACATTCTCACAGACCTTCAGAGGTATGCTTTACTAATCTCCTAGGTTCTTTTCAATTCAATCATCTTGAAATCAAGGTTAACCATAATACCCACTGAAGCTATTCAAAAATCTCATGGATTTTTTTCCTGCTTGAAAAATTTTTTTTTGTTCATTTTTATTTAGTTGACAGTGACAGAGAAAGTAAGAGGCAGAGAGAGAGAGAGAGAGAGAGAGAGAGAGAGAGAAGGAGAGAATGGGAGTGCCAGGGCCTCCAGCTACTGCAAACGAACTCCAGACACATGCGCTCCCTTGTGCATCTGGCTAACATGGGTCTTGGGGAAAGCCTTGAACTGGGGTCCTGAGGCTTCACAGGCAAGCACTTAATCGCTAAGCCATCTTTCCAGCCCTTTCCTGCTTTTTAAATCAAGCAAATAAAATATCTGGTCTATTAGAAAGAGTTTATTCTGTTAACAGTCAATCCCATTGCATTTTGCAAGACATTTTAATGCTTTGAGTAAATTAAATAGGTCTGCTATGATTGAATATTTTTAATTAAAAAAAATTTTGATATTAATTTCATGTAGTCCAGACAATAATTCTTGTATTATGGTTTGTTTATGCATAAACTTGGTAACTCTTATGTTTCTATTATAAAAACATACTGTGATCATTGGTATTTATCAATATATGCTTACATTAATTTTCTATTCTGCATTGTTAACCATTTCAGCCTAACAGAACAATTTAGTTTACTTGATCATAAGTTAAAATTGGGATAGATAGATATAGATAAAACATCAATATAATTATAGGCAGATGTTAACAATTTTCTGATCTAACTGAACCATTAAGGGTTATAATTAGAAGGAAACAGTTAATATAAGCAGATTCTTTCCTAGGTCTGAACAAATGCTTGAGAAGAAAGTTCTAGGAATATCAAGTGGAAGTGTGATAATTTAGCAAATCTTTCATTAGTGGCAAGGTGTGGTTACTGGAAAGGAAAACAATATTCTTCAGGAAGAAGAAATTAGCAGTAACATAGTCTTCAGAACAGAAATCCCAATGAAAAACACTTCCCAATGATTAAGTGACCCTAGATGCTTTAGCACAATTAAATAGGATAGGAGTGCTTAATATATGAAAGAAATGGAAAGAAAAGTCATCTGGGAATATGAGATGGAAAGAGACAAAAAATTTTAGCTATTTTGTGATCCTGGTGGCAATGTGGGGTTAGTGGAGTCCCAATTTCAAGAAGGTATTAGGATATTTGTCAGACATAATACGTAGATATTAATGAGACTGTGTTCTATTAACATTACTATGCTGATCCTCAAAATAATCTACACAAATGTATCACCAAATAGCTTCTGAATGTATGAAACTGAAGACATTCAATGGAAAATGATCAAGAATTTTTTTCCAGAAAAGACGTAGTGTATATTTGTGTGATTAGCAAAAGATAAATGTATTAAAATCAGAAGAAAAACCACCAAGTACTTGATAAAAAATTCTTTGTGCTATTTAAAATTTCACAATATTTTAGTTATATATATCATTTATAAGTCGAGTTGACATACAAGATCAATGTTTGTTTATATTTTTTTTTACTAATTTTATTTTCTGAATGACAGTTTTCATACTTGAACATAATGTTACTTGATCATAATCCTCTCCCAATTCCTTATTTTGCCTTTCTCTCTTTCTTTCCTTCTTTTTTTCCATCTTTCTTCCCTTCCCTCCCTCCCTCCCTTCCTTTCTCTGAACTTCTTTCCAACTAGCCCCTCTTCTGTTTTGATGACTGTGGTAGCTTGAATCAGATGCCTTCTATAAAATCATGTGTTTTGAATGTTTGGTCCCTTTGTTGGAAATTTGGGGAGTGGATCCTTGCTGGAGGAGGTGTGTTGCTGGGGTTAGACTTAAGCGTTTCCCTTTCCAGAGCTCAGCTCACTCTCTTGCTGCTCTCTGATAGCTACTATGGAAAGAAGTGATGTCCAGCCTCTGCTCTACTATGCTTTCCTTCCATGATGAAACTTCCCATAGAGACTATAAGCCAAAATAATAAATGTAAGCCCTTTCCTCTTATCAGCTGCTTTTTGTTGGGTGTTTTGTCCCAGCAAGAAGAAGGTAACTACAACAGTGATTTTTTTTTTTACACTCCTTTATAATCTATACCAAAATGTTGATGAGTTCAATACTGTGGAGTTCTTGTGGAGGTTGTAACAGCCACTGTGAAGTCATGAAATAATAGACATATAGCTACAAGATAGTGTCCAAAGGTATTCCTCCCTACCTCTTGCTTTTACATTGTTTCATCTCTTCTTCCACAGTGTTTCCTAAGCCTGGGAGAGCATGGCAATGATGACCTTTTCAGCACTGAGCACTCAACCATCATTTATGGTCAGCACTTTGATGAGTTTTGTGTCTCCTCAGTGCTCCCTGTTATCTGCAAAAGGAAGTTTCTCTGTCCAAAGGTTAGAGGTAGCACTAATCTTAGAGAGCAATTTGATGGACACAACATATCCTTTTACTCAGCCAACATTAATGATTTCTTTCATATGACCTATATGTTTTGGACAGGTTTTCAGTACTGGGGATGAATTCTCTGCCATGGAATGGGTCTGAGATCCAATCAGACACCAGTTGGTTATCCTCATAATAGTCATGCTACTGCTGCATTGGTGGGCGCCACTTGCACAGCTAGTTGGTGATCTGGTTAGCAGGATGGATCCATAGTTGGATAAGCCTAACCAAGTGCATGGCACTTTCCAACACTATAATAGCCAAGGAAAGGAGAAATAAACCAATATTTTAATGATGTATTTACATAATATTTAAAAAAAAAACCTCCCTTCTACATTTTTTTTGTCTTGCTGATTCTTGGTCTAAATTCTAATTTCAATACCCTTTGCCATTTTATAGAAATGATTTGTCAGCTCTCTTTTAAAAACCCTGAAGTTCCACGAGAATACTTTAAATGCACAGTCTAGGACTATGAAATAATGCTACCTTGTTTCTTAATAGCATTAGATCTACTAAATATTTAAAAGGCTTTTAAAGATAGATGGGTCTTTTTACTCCCCACAGTGCTGATGGCTTGGTTTTGTCTGATTTTGGACTGATGTCATCAGTATTGATTGAAAAAAAGAAAAAAACAAAAACATGAGTCCCTTTCTCTGTATGCCTGGCAAGTGTACTGTACAGCTTTTGTTGCAGGATGAGAACCTTTTATATCATGAAAATACCAACAAAAATTGGAATACCATAGGCACTGAAAATGGAAGCTGTCAGGGCAGGTTCAGTACACAATTTACTAACACCTTATAAATTTTATCAGTGACCTTTGCTAAAGCTTTCCTTGGGAGAATCTGGCCTCTAAACCTTTGAGTTTATAGCTGTTCATCTGCCCCTGAGCCAGAAGTCTCCCAGGAATTCATTTCTGTATTTTAGTATTTTACGTGAGTTTTATAATTATTTGTTTACATGATACTCACTTCTTATGGATATGAGGTTCTTACCTGGGTAAAGAACTAAGAGCTTTTTTCCCTTTCATTTCCATAGCACCCATTACTGGGGGAAAAGACACTGGGAAGCCTGCTGCAGTATGCTCATAGTTAAAAATCTCTTCATTTATGTTAGAATAACACTAATTGAAAGCCCTAGTGGGATTCATTCCTTAATTAAAAAAATACATGCATGAACATAGATATCCATAAAATATGACATGTATACCATAAGATATATGCAGTCTTTGAAATTACAATCACAAACATTGCTGTAATGGCATGCAGATTGAAGAAAGATGTTTGGCTTAACAGATTCAAGTGCATTTATACATTTCTTCTACATTGGGTGCTGTGACTATACATACTGTCTCAGCTACTCAGAAGACTGCAGCAGGCAAGCCAGACTCCTGTTTAAAATTTAAAAACAACAATGAAAATTAAAGGTTTCTCCAAGGTCTTACTCATTTCTACAGTATCTTTTCTATGTATTTTTTCTTATCAATTGTATGTTACCATGAGCATGCTATTTTACATTTATGCTGACTGTGGTAAGGAATACTATACATTTTAAAATTTCACTTTCCATTTTGGAGTCTTGGACTAGAGTCCACAGGCATGACTAATGACAGGAAGAGCCTCAGCTTTGACCTAACTCATTACAAACATTGGTCTGGCCTCATTTTTTTTTTTTAAAGAAAAGAATGTCTTATTAATCTTAAGATGAAGATTCTGTAGCCTCTTTAGTAATCAGTGTCCCCACATACTATTAATCTTCTTTTCTGTGTGATTGAAATTAATTATAAAATCTCTTAAAATCCATGATACCCTTTTCTGAAAACAAGCAAAATTAATTTCTATTATTCATATGAAACCTGTTTCCTGCCATGTTAATATTTCAATATTTTCATTATAAATTTTAGTTTTTTTTAAAGTTTTTATTTTACTTATTTATTAGAGACAGAGAGAAGGCACATGCATGCAAGAGAGAGAGAGAGAGAGAGAGAGAGAGAGAGAGAAAGAGAGAGAGAGAGAGACAGAGAATGGGCATACCAGGGCCTCTAGCCATTGCAAACAAACTCCAGACATGAACCACCTTGAACATCTGGTTTATGTGAGACCTGGAAAATTGACCATGGGTCCTTAGGCTTTGTAGTCAAGAACCTTAACCACTAAGACATTTCTCTAGTCAAAGTTTTAAGTTTTAGTTTACAGTTACTATATCAATTTCAGAGTCACAATAATCTCTTTAACATATTTTAATAAATGGTCATTTCTTTTTCTCATTTATAGTCATGAATTCTTTCAAATTTCTTGAAAAACAATGTAGGCTTTGGTCATAAACTTTGATAAATATCATTCATTGCACTTCCCAAACAAAAGAAACAATATTGTTTGAAAGACATTTTTTTTGTCTTTTTTAAAAGACAAAGATTTTATTTTTAAGCTATTTTCAAATAGCTTAACTATTTTAAGGTATTTCAGAAATTCTCATACTGATTTCCATAATGGCAATTCCAGTTTACATTCCTGTCCACAATGGAGAAGGGGTCCTCTTTCCCACATCCTCACTAGTACTTGTCATTTGATTCCTCCTTCTTTTCTTTTCTTTCTTTCTTTCTTTCTTTCTTTCTTTCTTTCTTTCTTTCTTTCTTTCTTTCTTTCTTTCTTTCTTTCTTTCTCTCTCTCTCTCTCTCTCTCTCTCTCTCTCTCTCTCTCTCTCTCTCTCTTTCTTTCTTTCTTCTTTTTCTTTTTAGGGATGAGGCCTCACTATGTTGCCCAGGCTGGAGTGCAGTGGCTATTAATAGGTGCAATCCCACTACTGATCAACATGGGAGTTTTGACCAGCTCTGTCTCTGACCTGGGCGGTTCACCACTCTTAGGCAACCTGGTTGTCCTCTGCTCCTGGGAGGTCACCATGTTGATGTTGAACTTAGTGTGGACACCTGATCAGAATAGCAGATATTTGATTTCTTGATGATAGCCATTCTCACAAGAGTAAGGTGGAACATCAAAGCATTTCTTTTAAGGGTTTCCAGAGTTTTTATTAATACAAACACTGTTCAAACATTCTCATAGTTGAGTGCCTCTTAACTATGAGCCTGTAAAACCAAAAATATGCAGTGGCACACAATAAACATTCACACTGAAAAAGATGGTTAAGGCATTTTTTAAGTATTTTATTTTTATTTATTTATTTGAGAGAGAGTGAGAAAGATATACAGAAATAAACAGGTAGATAGAGAGAATGGGTGCACCAGGGCTTCCAGCCACTGCAAACGAACTCCAGACGCATATGTCTTCTTGTACATCTGGCTAACGTGGGTCCTGGGGAATCGAGCCTCGAACCGGGGTCCTTAGGCTTCACAGGCAAGCGCTTAACCGCTAAGCCATCTCTCCAGCCCAAGGCAGTTTCTTTGTTTTGTTTGTTTGGTTGGTTTATTGAGGAGGGTCTTGCTCTAGCCCAAGCTGACTGACCTGGAATTTACTCTGTAGTCTCAGTGGCCTAGAACTCATGGTGATCCTACTACTTTGGCTTTGTTCACCAGTATACCCAGTCTCAAGGTAGTTTTAATTTGCATTTCCCTGATGGCTTAAGGATGTTAAACATTTTTAAAAATATGTAATGACCATTTGTACTTCTTTTGAGAACTCTCTATTCATTTCTATAGCCCATTTTTTGATTGAATTGAGTTCTTATTATTTGATTTTTGAGTTCTTTATATATCCCAGATATCAATCCTTTCTCAGGTACATAGTTGACAACGATGTTCTCCCAGTCTTCAGGCTACTCTGCTTGAGTCAGTATCCTGTGCTATACAACAGCTTTTTAATTTCACGAGGTACCATGGCTTGATGACTGCTTTTACTTCCTGGGTGACTGGGCTTCTATTCAGAAAGTCCTTGCCTGTTCTTATATGTTGAAGTATTTCCTCTGCTTTTTCCTCTAGCAGTTTCAAAGTTTCAGGTCAGATATTAAGGTCTTTGGTCTATTTAGAGTCAATTCTTATGCAGGAAAGAGATAAGGGTCTTGTTTTTCATTTTTCTACATATAACTATCCATTTTTTTCTAGTACCATTTGCTAATGAGGCTGTCTTTTATTTAGTGAGTATATTTTTGGCTTTTTTTCCCCCCAAAATTAGATGATTGTGGCTGGACTCCCTGGGTTTATGTCTGGGTCTTCTGTTCTCTTCTATTGATCTATATGTCTGTTTTTGTGTCAGAACCATGTTATATAGCTCTATATATACCTTCAAGTCTGGTATAGTGGTACTTACAGTCTTATTTTTGTTATTCAGGATTATTTTGGCTATCTGAGGTTTTTGGTGCTTCCAAATGAATTTTAGGATTTTTTTTTGTATTTCAGTGAAGAATGCCTTTGGAATATGGATTGATAGTGCATTAAATCTGTAGGTTGCTTTTGTAAAATAGACATTTTCACAATATTGATTTTTCCCATCCATGAACATGTGATGCCTCCATTTCCTAGTGTCTTATTCACTTGTCTCTTGATTGTTTTAAAATTTTCACTATAGAAGTCCTTTTATTCCTTGATCAAGTTTTTCCCAAGGTATTTTATTTTATTATATTTAGGCCATTGAATGTGAATGTGATTTTTCCCTGATTACATCCTCAGCACATTTGTTACTAGTGTATAGGAAGGCTTCTGATTGCTGTATGCTAATTTTGTGTCCTACTTCTATGCTGAAAGTATTTATCAATCAGCTCAAGCAATTTTCTGGTAGCATCTGTAGGGTCCCTTATATAGAGAATCATATAATCTGCAAACAGTAATAGCTTAACTTCTTCCTTTTGTATCCCTATTTTTTTTGTGTGTCTCTTTTCTTATTGACTTGGCTAAAACTTTAGTGGATAAAGTGGACACCCTTGTCTTATTACTGAGTTTAGTGGAAATTTTTACCAGTTCCCTTATTTAGTATAATGTTGGTTATACGTTATAAATAGCCTTTATTATGTTGAGATATGTTCCTTCTTTTATCACTTTCTTCAGGACTTTTATCACGAAGGATGTTGGATTTGTCAAGTGTCTTATCCACATCTATTGAGATGATCATGTGGTTTTTGTCCTTAAGTCCATATATATATATGTTTATTGACTTGTAAATATTGCATAAAATCCACTTGATCCAGATAAATGATCTTTTTTGGTGTGTTCATGGATTTTTGTTGAGAATTTTTCTATCTTTGTTCATGAGTACATTAGCTATTATTCAAGCATGAGTTATTTTTTTCCTGTGGTCTTGTGTATGTACTAGTTATTCTCTTCAGTCCAAAGAATTCTGTTCAGCAATTTCTGTAAATATGGCTTGGTATTCATGGTATTCCTTTAGCCTGACTTTATCATGGAAATTTCTTCTTTCTCCTTCAAATATAACATATAGTTTTGTTGGATATACTAATCTAGTTTGTTATATTTCAGAAGTTGTCGTACACCATTCCAAGCTCTTCTGGCTTTTAAAGTTTCTGTTTAGAAATCAGTTGTTATTCTGATGAGCTTAACTTCATAGATAACTAGATGCATTTCTCTTACTGCTTTCAATATCTTTTTCTTTGGTCCATGCATTTAGTAGTTTAATTATAATATGGGAAGCTGATTTTGTCTGTTTGGTATTCTAAATACCATCTGTATCTATATTGGCCTCTCTTTCATTAATCATTGGCAATTTTCTTCTGTAACTTTGTTGAAAATATTTACTGTGCTTTTAGACTGAAATTCTCCTTTTATGCCCAGAATTCTTAGGATTGATCTCTTTGTAATGACCCAGTTGTCTTGAAATTCCTGAAAAATTAGCATGGTATACACAAATGAATGGAGCGACAATAACAATGTCCTAAGCTGAGGTAGAAGGATCAAGTTGAGCTCAAGGACATTCTTAGCTGCAATGAGTTTGAGGTCAGCCTGTGTTAGAATGAGACCTTGCTTCAGAAAAAAGGCACTAAAATTAGAAAATATTAAATGTGACAAAAGTTAAACCTAACACATAAACTGTTTTTAAAAGACAAAGTATACTAAATGTACATCAGAGCTAACAAATCAGCATTTCTGCCTTAGTGGCCTAGGACTTGAATTCTTTCTCTCCCTGGGTTTTTTTTTTTAAACTTTTAAAAATTTATTGACAACTTCCATAATTATAGACAATAACCCATGGTAATTCCCTCCTTCCCCCCCACTTTCCACTTTGCAACTCCACTCTCCATCATACATTTTCCCCTCTCAATCAGTCTCTCTTTTATTTTGTTGTCATCATATTTTCCTCCTATGATGATGGCCTTGTATAGGTAGTGTCAGGCACTGGGAGGTCATAGATATCCAGGCCATTTTTGTGTTTGGAGGGACACATTGTAAGGTGTTCTACCTTTCCTTTGGCTCTTACATTTTTTTCTGCCACCTATTCTGAAGTGGACCCTGAGCCTTGGAAGGTATGATAGAGATATTTCAGTGCTGAGTCCTCTGTCACTTCTCAGCACTCTGGTGCCTTCTGAGTCATCCCAAGGTCACCACCATCTGAAAAGAGAAGCTTCTCTAACCAAAAGTAAGAGTAGCATTAATATATGGGCATGAACATTAACAAAGGTGCTTACTGGGCAGTTCTGTGAGCATGGTATGTACATTTAGTCAGATAACAGCAAATGTTACACCCCTAGGGCTCATGACCATCTCTGTCATAGGTTTTCAGTATCAGGCATGTATTCTCTCCCATGGAGCGGGCCTCCAGTCCAATTAGAGAGTGGTTGTTTTCCCCTATAACAGACATGCCACTATTGCATCCATTGACTCATTTGGCCTGGCTGGCCAAATCTAAGGCTTGCAGTGTCCACGGTTGGGTATCGCCACTGGTGAGTTCTCTCTTTCTCATTGAACTGCATGCAGCATAGCTTTTCCCAGCTTTCTGTTAGCTTATCTCCCTGGACTTTTATTTACTTTTTATTTTTTTATGTTCTATATTTTTATTTATTTGCAAGGAGAGAGAGAGAGAGAAAGAGAGAGAGAGTGGGCACAAACTCCAGATGCATGCACCACTTTGTGCATCTGGCTTTACATGGCTACTGTGGAATTGAATCCAGGTCATCATGATTTGCAAGCAAGCACTTCAACCATTCAGCCATCTCTCTGGCCTATGTTTTTTTTTAAGCAATCTGCCCTGATATGGAAGGAGTAATTTACACTTCCAGTTCAAATCTGTACAACCAGCTTTGGGGTATGTATTGCTCCTATATAAACCTACCAAGTTTTGGGATTTTTTTCTATTTTACTTATGTTGAGTTGTGAAACTGGTTCCCTCTTATGGGCTTGCCTCAGCTACATATGTCAGTCAACTCTTTGGATCAGCTAGTCTGGATGTTGTGTGGGGGAGGAGTGGCTGGGAGCTTCTGGTGTCCTGACATCTCCAGTGGTGTTACTGGTGCTGGCAAGCTGGCAAGTAGGAGAAAGGGAGTTGTAGAATGCTGTATGGAGGTTTTCTGGAGCTATTCAGCCGGTTCCTGTAGTTTCTCCTTCAGGTCCCTTTGATTTTTCAGGGCTAGTGTGATTGGGGAGAATCCCTTTCCAGTAGTTTCTAATGCTCTTGCTGGTTCTGGCAGGGCAAGGGGTAGAGAAATAATTTCTAGTAGCAGCTTGCTGGAGTTCAATTCTTGCTGATTACCTGATAGCTGAGAGTTCCCGCCTGTTTCTTTGCAGGGGTTTCACCTGGATTAATAAGACCTATTAATAATAACCTTTATGATGTTATTGTTTTTGTTGTTGCTGTTCCTAGTTTTCTTGTTGAGGCTTGTTGTATTCCACCATCTTAACCAGAAGCTTGCTTTTCAAGGGCTATTTTTTATATGCAGTAGTAGTTAATTAGAGCTCACTGTTATTTTTGCTTGTAGGTCTTTCTTTTCATTTTCTTTTTATATTAGAGAGAGAGGAGAATTATACCAGATGCCTCAGCCACTGCAATCAAACTTCAGATGCTTCCGCCACCTAGTGGGCATGTTCAGCCTTGCGCTTGCCTCACCGTTGTGCATCTGGCTTAGGTGTGATGTGGAGAGTTGAACATGGGTCCTTCCACTTCTCAGTCAAGCACCTTAACCACTAAGCCACCTGTAGTGTGTTGTTAGAACTCTCAACTCACAATCTGCGTTTACTGTAGATTCTTAGTTTTGTACCTGAAAAAAAACTGGTTCTTGAGGTCCAGACATAGCATCTTCTGCATAAACTGTCAATACAATTATTAGTTCCCTTAAATACTTCGTCATTAGTGGCTAGAATGATTAACTTATAGTATAATTGTTCAAAAAAGTTTTTCTTTTGATTTTTTTATTACACACGTGTGTTTGTGTATATGGTGTATAAGGTGTATATGATGTGTGATATATGCATGTGTGTGCAGATGTGCACCCATGCACATGCATGTGGTGGCATAGAGTCTATGAGGGCCAAGGACGGAATGTGGTGGTTTGAATGAATTGTCCTTCACAGGCACATGTGCTTTTAATACTCTGTCTCCAAATGGTGGCAGTTTGGGAGGTGGAGCCTTGTTGGAGGTGTGTTGCTGGGGATGGACCTTGAGGTTTATTAGCTCAGACCTATTGAGTGTTCAACAGCTTGCTCACTTGGACTACTTCCTTCCCAGCTGATGTGACCAGATATGATGCCCAGCTTCTGCAATGTGATGCTTTTCCCCACCATGATAAAATTTCTCAAGACTATAAGCTGAAATAAACCCTTTCCTTTTATAAACTGCTTCTGATTTGGCATTTTGCCCAGCAATAAGAGGGTAAATACTACACTCAGTAAGGGTCATCATGAACAGGTGGTTTTCCATACTGGGGCATTTTAAGTCTTGAATTCTACAATTTGATATTTTGCACATTTACCAGAACTCTATTACCAGAGTTGTTAAGAGATAGATTTCAACCAGTGTCCAATTCTGCTTAAGAGAATACTAATGCATGCTTCTTTATGCTCCAGTTCTGGAAAGGATGGACATTTAGAAGAGATTAGGGTGACTGATTTTTCAGACATAACCTAACTAAACTCTGAAGGGTAAATTGGAAGAAATTATTACGGATTAAGGAGGCTACTCCTTCACACTATCATAGTGTCTTTGTGGCCTATAAGAGCCAGGTGTTTTAGATGTAATTTCTTTCATGAATGCCACCTTCCATTTTGACTGATTTGCAAGTTCTGTGTTTTTAGATAATTAAAAAACTTTCCTACTTTACCTTTACTAATATTCAAATCTATTTTAGATAAAGACAGTAATGCCCTGAGTGACAAAAAGTAGGGATGTGGGTTTTTAAAAATATTTTTCTTTGTAATATATCATATATAGTGGCTAGTCAGCAATTCAATGAATTAATACATAAATGCTTAAGGAATAAATTTACCTGTCTGTGTTTTGCATGGAACTTGGAAGTGGTGAATTATTAGTATACTTTACTTGTCTGTCTGGCCTGGTAGGCTACCTATCTTGACTAGTTATGTCCACACCATCTTTGAGATATTTGTTAGATATCTTCTAGAATGTGTCACTTATAGACAAGTGAGGTTTTATTTTATTGCCCCAGTTTTGGATAAATATTTGTCTACACTAAAATTTAAGCAGATATAAATGTCTTACATGCTCAGGAGAGAAATTGGAGTCATTTCTTCTGTAAGTATCATAAAGGGCTGTTTGTCACATTTGTAAGCTTAGGCGGTTGTGACTCCCCAATGCCAGCACCTAAGCTAAGGATACAGAATGAATTATATGTGAGCAGATTCTCCCCTGTTTATTAGTTTATTGGTGATATTATGGTGAATCATAGGGTTGTGAGATATTCTGTGGTGACAGAAGGCATTTTTTTTTAGATGTAGAGTTTTTTCTCATCTCCCAAATAATTAAAATGCATGAAACACATGCAACAGATGGCAAAAGAATTTCAGCTAAATGTGTAACTTTTAAAGTACTTACTTTTATGTAAAAATGTGTTTGTGCAATTAAGGGGGTGACCTTTCATGACAACTTCTACAGATATATGAAGTTTAATATGGTCTTTGTAGTTACTAGTGTCTGGCAACTGTACAGTAGCAAGCTCATTTCTAATGCTTCATTTAAAATTTTACTGTTGTAATATCAACAGCAAACTCTTTTCATCTGGAGTTTCCTTTGGGGGGATTTTATTTGTCCATTTTCTCTTCAAAACTGGCTTGAGAAACGTAATGGGTAATTAATGCTCTGTTGTATAGTATTGTTTTCCCTTTAAAGCCTTTAAAGCAATGCATTTTAAAACTATTTTTAAAATGCTTTTGAGTATAAGCAGTATTATACACTTCAATATTGTTATGTTTCTGAGGAACTGAGCCAGTTCTCAATCCTCCTTTATCCCCTGACTTTCTTTCATAGACTGTCACAAATGATACTTTTTCATGTGGCCTTTTTTCCCTATACACTTTCTTCCCCTATAATGCTGGATTCTCATATATCCTTGATGACAACATATCTGGTTAAGTATCACCTTGTGTGCATGTAGGATTCAGAGCTGTATTAGTCTATTCTTTGATGCTATGACGAAATGTTTGACACTGGGTAATTTGTAAAAAAAGTATATGTATTTAGTTAACTGTTTTTCAGGTTAAAAATTAAACATTGTGAGCTGGGCATGGTTGTTTAAATGGAATGTTATTCAGTGATATGGTAGACAACTACTGAACTTTTTTGTCTGCTTTTATTTTTTGTTACAATTTTGAAAAATTTTACATACCTACCCACTATGTATGTATGTATGTATATATATATATATATATATATATATATATATATATATATATATACATATATATATATACATATATATATATGATATCTTTCATAATAGTTTTAAGAGGGGAATCTAGCCAGTTTCTACTAGAGTCTGAATAGTTTTTAGACACACTGGGGTTATTCAGACTAAGCCAATGTGTGTAGAAGACAAGTGCCAATATATATATTTTTCACCAAAATTTCATGTGGTATTGTTTGGTTTTTATATTTTCTCTTTAGTGTGAAAATATATTACAGCAGTAAAACTGCCATAGAAAAGTGAAAGTAGAAGTAATATTAAGTATTTCCTTTTATTTTGTTTTTCTGCTTATGCTGGTTTGAAGTCATATTGGTTTGTATATGAATCAGGTCAGTGGCTGGGTAAAAGTACTATTTTACTTCTGTTTTATCTTCAAATAATGACAATATAGTAACTGGCATGTATATAAGAGACAATGCAAAGATATTATGCTATTTTGAAATGATTTTTATAGGTATTTTTATAAATAAACTGGCAATTTTATATACCTGGTATGTTTTAATCTGCTTTAGTTTATTTATTTATTTTTGTTGTTGTTGTTTTTGTTTTTTGAGGTAGGGTCTCACTCTAACCCTGGCTGACCTGGAATTTACTATGTAGTCTCAGGGTGGCCTCGAACTCACAGCGATTCTCCTACCTCTGCCTCCCAAGTGCTGGGATTAAAAGCGTGCGCCAGCACGCCTAGCATTAATCTGCTTTAGTTTAAATTGATTCATATTTTGGCTAAGTATCTTTCTTTTTGTTTTTTTCATTTCAGTTAACTATCCATTCTTCTATCTTCTCTTGGCTGTGATTTTTTTCATCATTTGTTTTATTTTATTTTTGAGGTAAGGTGTCATTCTAACCCAGGGTGACCTGAAACTTGCTATGTAATGTAATCTCAGTGTGGCCTTGAGTTTAGGGCAGTCCTCCTACCTCTGCCTCCCGAGTGCTGGGATAAAGGGCATGCACCACCACACGTGGCTTGATTTCTTTTCTGAAACCTTATTTATTTATTTGAGAGAGAGAGAGAGAGAGAGAGAGAGAGAGAGAGAGAGAGAGAGAGAGAGAGAGGGAGGGAGGGAGAGAGAGGTGGGGCAGATACAGAATGGGCATGCCAGGGCCTTCAGCCACTGCAAACGAACTCCAGATGCATGCATTACCTTGTGCATCTGTCTTACATGGGTCCTGGAGAATTGAATGAGGTTTGTTTGGCTTTATAGGTAAGCACCTTAACCACTAAGCGATCTCTCCAGCTCCTTTTAAAAACATGTTTTGTATTTTGTTATTATTTATTTGAGTGAGAAAGAAGGAGGCAGGTAGAGAATGGATGATTTCTTTATCAAAATAAAGGAATAGTGATGGACTTTTCTGCTAAGTACTGATACTTTTATTTCATAGTAGTGTTATAAATGAAGATATAATTCAGGTACCACAAATTCACCTTTTGAAATGGGACATTTTATTGGCTTAGTTTATTTACATTATTATACAACTACCTAATTCCAGAACACTTTTGTCTCCACAAAGGAAATTGTCTATCCTTGGCTGTCAGATCCCATCTGCCTTCTCCTGTAGCCCCTTATAGCAACTAACCTACTTTCCTTCACTATCAATTTGCTGTTCTGGACATTTCATGTAAATAGGTTATATGCCTGTTGTCTTTTCTGTTTGTCTTCTTACATTTAGCACAATGCTTTAAAATTGCATCTACAACATAGCATGAATCAGTACTTCATTCCTTTTTATAGCCAAATACCATTCCATCATTTGGATACATGACATTTTCTTTATCCATCAATAGTTAATTGGAATTTATATTGTTTCCACTGTTGGACTGAAGTAAATTCTTATGTGAAAATTTTTGTGTACATGTTGCAAAGATACATGTATTTTTTTGCTCTTGGTTAAATATTTAAGCATGGAAGAGGTAATATGAAAACTCTATGCTTAACTTTTTGAGTATTATCAAATTGTTTTCCACAGAGGCTATTTTCTACCCCTGCAAACTGTGAATTACAGTTTTAATTTCATCTAATCAGCACTTGTAAATTTCTACTTTAAAACTATCTCTCCACCCTAATGAAGTGGTATCATACAGTGGTTTTGATTTCTATTTCCCAGTGACTAAGGATGATGACCATCTTTCTGTGTGCTTACTGGCCATTTGTATATCATTCATACGTGGGGTCCATGCTAACCTTTTTTTTGTATTGTTCTAGTTTATTATCTGCACTGGTGACACAAACAGAGGGCATTTGTGTAAATGAGGAAATGTCTATTCAAATTCTTTGTCCTTTATTGTTGAGTTATTTTGTGCATTCTTTATTGAGTTATGGAATTCTTTTACATTTTGAATGCTGAACTTTTAGATGATTTGCATACATCTTCTCATTTTTTGATAATGTCCTTTGAAGCACCCAAGTTTATATATATTTTTTGTGGGGGGGGTTGTGTCTCACTCTAGTCCAGGATGACTTGGAATTCACTGTGTAGTCTCAGGCTGGCTTAGAGCTCACAGAAATCCTCCTACCTCTGCCTCCAGAGTACTGGGATTAAAGACTTATGCCACCATGTCGGGCTCAATTTTATATCTTGATTGATGAGACTCAATTTTATATTTTTTTGAATTTGGTTTCCTGTACTTTTGGAATCATATATAAGATACATTACCTAATGCAAGGTTGTGAAGACTTACTCCTATACCTTCTTCTTAAAATTTTAGATGTTTAAGTCTGATATTTGCATCTTTAATCCATCTTAGGTTAGTTTCTATACCTGTTATAAGGTTAGCATCAAAAATGTTAGTTTTCAAAAATATTTGATAAGAAAGCACATATACTTAAAGACCTTATTTTTCTCTGGTCCATTTCTTCTTTTCTTCAGGTTAAGCACATTTGTCCACTCTTCTGCAGACCTTCTCTAGCCTATCTTCTTCCCATCATTTATACTAGTGTGTTCTTTAACAATTTTTGCCTTTTATATCCCACACAGTTTAAGTCTTTACAATTGAGTATGTGTAGTTAACTTGTTTACTGGTTGTTGCATCTCACTATATATAAGCTTTATGACTATAAGTAACTTGTGTATTCACTCCTAGCACCCATAATTATGCCTGGCATATAATGGATTCCCCAGTAAGGTTCTGTTGAATTAATTCAATACATAATAGTACAGTCAAGGGACCTAATGTTCACTTCCCTTCTCTTTGTGCTGGAGACACTTTGAAACCATAACTTATGTATTTAGAAATCACAAAGCCAGCAGTTAAAATAGCTATGTTAATATAGAAAACAAGTACTTTGTTCTCTGAAAGATTATGTTACTATTTACTCTCAGATATTAAGATGCATTCTTTTCCTACTCCTCAGAAGGATGCTGTATAACCAAGAGTGGTGCATTTCTCCTCAGTCTGTTCTTAGAAATCATAAACTACATTCAGTCCCAAAGGAATGATAAATTGGTTGTTGTGTATCTGCTTTGAGATGTGACATTAATTTAATTATGGTCATGGTGAGCAATCTCATTCAAGCAGTATTTAATGTTTACCATGTCTTAAGATACTGCTCAGTGCTGAGGAGTGAAAGATAATATGTAATCAAAACAAAGTTATAAGCCAGGTATGGTGGCACATGCCTTTAATCCTAGCATGTGGGAGGCAGAGGTAGGAGGATTGCCATGAGGTTTTGAGGCCACCCTGAGACTACTTGGTGAATACCAGGTCAGCCTGAGCTAGAGTGAGACCCTACCTCAGGAAAACCAAAACAAAGCAAAACAAAACAAAGAAACCAAAAACCCCACCAAAGTTATAGATGTGCATTTCTATGTAATAATTGGAAAAATCAAAACTAAAACATGATTAGTACAAAAGTCTCCAATAAATTAATTTAGAAGTTCAAATTACTAGATTCACATTCTATCCCAGATAATTGCTAGCTGTAAGGGCTTATACAAGCTAGTTTTTTAAAATCAGTTTCCTCCTTTATATGGTGATGAAAATATTATGTCATAGAGATTTGTGATAATTGACAAAATGTACTTAAAACTTATTTGCTTATACATACTTAGTGAACAGCACTCTCTAACATATAAATATTAATGTTTCAAAATCAGTTAAAAAATTTTTTTTCATAGCTACATACTTGATTAAGTTGTTATTCAAATGTGTCTCACCTCTTTGGCAAGCCCCAAACAGAGAAGTATGCTATGCTCTTCCCAGCCTTTCTGCCCCAGGGTGCATTGCTCTATCCCTGATTTATTCCCAGCCTTGTGTAGCTTGCTAGCTATCTTCTGACAGATGTTTTCCATGTTGATTGCTTTCTTGGATTTCCATAGGGGATATTACCAGAATATTTATAATCCACATCTGTCTGCAATCTTTGGAGAATTAGAGTAAGCATATCATGAAAACATGCTAAAGTTTCTATAAATAAAATAAGTTACCACACAACAAAACAGTTTTTGCCTGTCACATTGAGAGGATTTTGCCATTTTTTTTTCAGTGATCAAGAAATTCAACAAAGGTATCTGTGCTTTTGACTCAACTATTTCTGACTTTAAATAATACAATGTAAATTTGATGATAACAAGTGGAAAAATATAAGAAAGATACAGGTATAAAGTTGGTATGAATGACATTGGAGAACTTAGTGAATTGCATTAAAAATCACTGATATATGAGGATTTGACAGTTTACAATTGAAACAGAGAATGTTGACAAGGGTAATGTTATGAAGATGTTTCCAAGGACATTGATTGCTATAGAAAACCAAAAAGAACTGCTTCCCATGGAAAAGTAAACAAGCATTTGATTTTTCCTGTCACATAGCATGTGTTACTGTTGTTAAAGCATATGGTAAATATGAAGTGGCAGGTGCCACATTTTGCCATCCTGAAGTAATTTCAGAAATAACAACAAAAGTAAATATAGCTTATTTTTCTTAGATATAAAAATTAGTAACTTCTAATTATAACTAAATTTTGTTAAATGTAACATAAAACAACTTGCTTCTATATGTTCCAAGTTCAATTTCAATAAGAAACACTTATATAAGTGGATCAAGTTAACTTTGTAGGAAAAAAAATGTACTTTTCCAAACTATTTTTTTTTCTGTACCATTGATTTTCTTTTCTCTATCTGTGGTCTACCTACATATTTGGGGTACTTGACATAGGATCACTTATTCTGAGGTAACATTCCTTGGTCTCTTGATTCATACTGAACCAGTGTTTAACTGGTATGTTTTCAAATCATTATGTCCAGAATTTAAGAGCTCCAGGTACCAGTTTTGGTATTCAGAGCTACACAAGATGGTGATAATGAGATTCAGTTGATTGACTTGGATAGCTTATCCCAACTAAGATTAAAGATCAAACAAATACAGATTTTGAAATACTGTATCAGAGTATGAACTTTATCATATAGGTTAATATTTCTTAAATTTTGGCCTGCATATCACTTACATCACAATCACCTGTGGTGTATGTTAAGACTTCCATATTCTGGTCTCTATGTACAAATCACAATGTAAATTTTGGGGCGAAATTCTGGCTAGAAAATACATAGTTGAAAATATTTTAGGTGATTTTTATATACATTGGCCATGTAAAGCCCTTGCCAAAAAAAGGCAGTTTGAAGAATTTCCCTCTACATTTTTCATTTTTTAGTGTTCATGATGATATAATGGGAAATCTTGGTCACAAAATGACTTCAAAGTAATGCCCTTTAACCTGAAATTATTGTTTCATTAAGTGCTTCTTTATATATTCTTCCTAATTTTAGTGTAAATACTGATTAACCCATTTCCTATGTGAATTTTATAAATGAAATCACTTCAAACAGCATTAGCACGTAATTCCATGCTTTCAGGATTTTCTTATAAAAACAAATTTTCTTCGAAGGTGCTATCTAAATCTTTTCAGGTTTTTCTCTCAGAGACCCCCCTGCTGTTATGCAACACTAAAATAACATTATTTTCTCCCATTAAAATACCACTGGACGATATTGTCAATTGGCCCATTTGCCTTATTTTTGTTTTTTAACAAATAAGGCAGTGTTTTGAGTTATGCCAGATGTACAAATGAGAGATTTGAGTGCACTTGTAGAATTTAAATTGAAATGCTAATGAGATTCTGACAGGCAGAAATAAAACAATATAGCATACATTTTCGTCTGTTTTATTAAAGTCATTATTTAACTGGGACAACACATTATTTAGAGCTGTTTATTTGTGTGGGATTTGTAATTCAGCTTTTAAATTTTATCCAGTTAGAGCGCTTCTCATTCCATTTCACTGAATGCCTTAGAGTGGGCTGTGCATTCATCTTTTGCTCTTCTTCCTTTAGACATGGAGCTGTGGTAATGCAGTTGAATGAAGGCATCTTTTTTTTTCTTCCCCCCAGTGGATACATGGACTGCTTCAAGCCATGGTGGGTTCTACATTGACATCTTTTGTTTTCATTTGCAGTAATCCACCTAAATTTCATTGTAGATTATCACACAGGATTGCTTATTTTTTTTATCCTTTGGTTACTTCTCAAGGATTATTAAAAAAATGAATGTCAAGAAAAAATGACATTTTAACCAAATTTCTGAGAATGCATTCATCTTAAGGATAATTAAACATATGTCACTAAATCTTAAAAGCTCTTATTTCAACAATGATATTCAATGGCCTATCCCCCAAAATTACCTTTTATAAATGTTGTTTATCTATTTGTACATTTCCCCCAGTTTTCTCACAGTTTCTTTAAACAAGGATATTTTTGTGTGTATTTGGAATTGTCAAATTTGAATGATGTTTATGTTTTTTTCTAGTTCTGTTTATCTACCTACCTCTTGTAATAAAAGTTAAGAGTATTTAAAGTTACTGGAATTTAAAACTTATGTACACATGTGTGAAATTCAGCATAGCTGGAGGAAGAAATAGCAGTAAAGAATTTCAAGTGATAGGATGAGCTGGCTGAGGTCAAGCCCATGTTGGAATGCAGACATTGTGGGAGGGTCAAGAAGACAATGTGATTCCTTTTCTGTGAACAGAGTGAAATATGTGAGTCCAAAGTTGTACAGATGTCATCCTGAATGTCAAATCTAGATTTGGGGATGCTCGTATTCTAAGAATGCTTCACATGTCTAAACTAATTGTTGTTGCTTTTATGAAAATAGGTGCCAAAGCAAATACTATTAGTATAAAACCATTCAGTTAATGTTCAGCTAATTATATCCCTATGTTAACTGAAAATTGATCCAGGGACTTTGGTTTTTAAACATTTCCATAAAGTCTGTCTTCAGCGTGCACATGTTCCACTCAACAGCATTGACAGATCTCATTCATTGATCTTTGTCATTACCTAAAACTTCTGTAAGGGGAGCCACTTGATGTGTCCATATGGGCAGGGAAGTCAGTAAAGAGAGAGTCCTCACTTGGACTCAGGTACTTTTGAACTCTGTGAACCTGGATATCCATTTAAATTCTTTCAGTTTTAATTTTCTTCTGCAAAATGAAGAGTTTAATGATAATCTAATTAAGGTCTCAGGATACCACTTGTTCTCTAACTTATGATTTTGTAGAGAATAATGGTATAATTATAGCTATAAGATAGAAATATGGCTCATGGATATTGCTATGATATGTGTATAAAACACAGAGCAAGAAGTATAATGGACCCTATCTGAGATGGACTTATATGAGTGGCAGATTGGGCTTATGTTTGATATTTGATAAACAACAACATTAGGGGAAGGAGGTTATCATTGTCTCATTCTGTTTTGTGTTGCTATTACAACATACCACATACTGGTTATTTTATGACGAAATTTATTCATCATTCTTCTGGCATCTGGAAACTCAAAGATTGAGGGTTGAATCTAGTGAGTACTTTCTTACTTCATCTGCCCAATGCAAAGAGCAAGAAGGTATGAATGGGAAGAGAATGCCAAAATCACTGTTAGATAATTAATAAGTGCATGTGTGCATTAAAGTCAGAGGACAACTTAAGATGTCATCCTTTGGAACACCATCTGCTGTTTTGAAACAGGGTCTCATTGGCCCGGAGTTCATCAGTTAGGTATTCTATCTGGTTAATCAGTTTTTAGAGATCCTCCTGTCCCTTGCCTCACTAGCTCTGGGATAACAGGCATGAGCCACCATGCCTGCCATTTTTACATGAATACTGGGTTTTGAACTCCGGTCTATATGCTTGTGAAGGAAGTACTTTGCTAACTGAGGTTTGTTCCCTGTCTGCAAACTCACTTTCATAGCTATAATAACAACCCAACTCTAACCAAAATTTCATTTAATCCACTTCTAAATGCAAGTCTTCCTTCCTGACTTAATCCCCTTGCTAGGCTATAACTCTCAACACTGTTGCACTGAGATTAAGTTTCTAACACATGAACTTTGGGGAACACATTCAAATCAAAGCAGTTAAGTGTGGGAATGAAGGAAAATAAAAACTCAAGAGACCAGGTTGTCTTGTCTTAGGGTATGTTAGCAAGGAATATTGCTTAGTGGTTTACTTTTAGTAAGTAGGATAGATGTGGGAAGAGACACTGGTCCTGGTACTACATGTGGAAGATGGCTGGTACAGGTCCAGCTGGGCATGTTCACTGAATACTTCACTTGATTAGGTCTGAGGTGACAGTGAGGCCCAGCAAGTGGATGTTCAGGAAGAGTCTTCCCACAGGAGGTATTTGAAGGTATAGGTGGTCTGTTAGATGACCTCTGGGGACACTGTCTGATGCAGCAAGTTCTCAGCCTTGGTATCAGGATTAGGGCAGACCTGACAACTTATTGAATTTGGGGTTTGGGTTGGTTCTGTATCCTTTAGAATTCCTGTTTCTACAAGTGGTTAAATACCCAGCTCAAAGGGCTGAAACAAAGTGATGTTCCTTGGCTCATTTGTTTGGAAAATTCACAGGGAGTTTGTTCTCACATAAAGTAGATCCAGCTGCATAAAGGATGTCACTAAGGATTTAGATTTTTGGTACTTCTCTCTGCCCTGTCATTCCCACTATTGTCCTCATCAAACTGTGACCCCTCTTGTACCTTCACCTTGAAGCATCCCAGATATATCCCCCACCCAACCTTATTTGGTGGAATAAAGGCCCCCCCCTTTTTTTGTCATCTAATGGAGAGAACTGAATGTCAATGTAATTGAGTATTTTAAGTTACTCAGTTACAGTAAGGAGGGATTACACTTGTAAGCACAAGCCTGAGGTGCATGCCTAGTTCTCAGAATCAGAGATAGAAAAAGGAACCCCAAACTCATAGCTTTTCAGGATGAGGGTAAACTGAATTAAAATTAGCTGATTTTATTAACCAGCTGTGGTGTTTGGACTTGGGCTCATGGGAACAAATGTCTGCCACAAGGATTGTATTGTCAAGGCCACAGAAATAAATAGAATTCACTATAGATGATTCAAATGAAGAGATATTAGTGAAGTACTAATTACAGGGGTGTGGTTAGGATTAAGGCATACAGCAGCTGGTTCTGCTAGTCCTGGAGGCCAGTATAGGACAGAGGTATCACCACTTCAGTACTAAGAGATAAATGAGAGAAAGGCCTGTTTCCAGAGCCCAACTTTGGGTCCCAGCACACAGGAGGCAGAGGGAGAAGGATTGCTATGAGTGTAAGGTTCATGAGTGACCAAGACCATGGAAACCACTCTGAGGAAAATGATTGAAGCTTTTATCTGGGAAAAACACAAGCTGCTAGGACTGACTTTCAATTGCTGAGCACAGCCAGCCTGAGATTCCAGATAGTGCACTTCAGTTGCGGGAGGATGAGGAAGAGAAAAGTTAAAAAAATGTTGTTTTAGGGGAGATCTATGATAGCCATAGTGTGACACCAGACAAGATAATGGGGCAAGAAATCATGACCTGGGGGGCGAGCACTGTAAGGCAAGGAAGGGATAATGGCTGGGCAGTTTCTTGAGGAATGTGGATGACCCACTTCCTTGTGTGTGTTGCCATCCTGCTGTCCTTGGTGAGTCCATTTTGAGAAGCCCATCCTGATCTAACATTTCAGTCTTTTGTTAATGATAAGAGATGAAGGTTAATTTTTTCATGCTGACCGCAGGGGTGATAAGTTATTATGGGAGAGGCTGGATAATGCAGCTGATGGGTGTCCCTTCAGGACAGGTGATGAAGAGGCAGTTTCATAGTGGCTAGAGGTGGCGGAGTGGTGAGATCAATAGCGCCAGTGTAGCATGTTGTTACGACTTGTCCTGAGTGAAACAGAGACTTCTGTAGTATCATCCCTGTATTGAGCTGGCTTCAGGGCAGTTGCTGGTGACACGTGTTATAGAGAAGGTGAGGGAGATGGGCTCTATGCACCCTGTGAGAAGACAGAAGGGAGAATAAAGAAGCTTGTTATTCTTGTCAAGAGAAACAAGAACAAGGAAATATATTGGGAAGGAAGGTAGCTTGGGGGTAGAACTTGAGGGCATAGAATGTGGTTATTGGAAGAAGGTCAAGGTGAAAAGGAGATGTCCTTCCACAGTAAAATAGAGAGCTCAGAGATTATTAAAAGGCTACTAAGCTCCTGATCAATCTACTACTGACTTGATTACCATCCTTCCCTTTGGTGGACATAGAGATCTACTTACTTTTAGTGTTCTATGTTAGAAATTGTATCCACTGGACAAGTGACAGCCTTCCTTGAGTCAGAGTTCCTGATATAAAGCAGAAACCAAGGAGGACCTGACTGAACAGTAACACTTTTGGCTGAGACTGAAATGATGTCTAAACAGAACTAGGGTAGGGTTATTTGGTAGTGGAAAAGAAAGCATGGCCTGATGCCTAGAGAGAATGTACAGGATGATAAAAAAGAAGGTCTTTATTCATCACATAATCAAACAGTATGAACATATCAACTATCTTAAGACATATTTATCTTACATTATTAGGTTTGCATTTCAGGTGAGAGAATATTACCAATATACCCTGCTTATTAGCTCTGGTAATGAGAGCATAAAAATGAATGAAAATATATCTATCTCAATTGAAGCATGAAAAAATTAACCTTCATCTCTTATGAATTGAAGAATCAGTGTAATGGATTTACAGATCTTTTCCCCCTGCGTTATTTAATTTTAACATGAATTCCTTTTTGAAGAAAGTTCTTGTTTAGCCATTTTAAATTTAAAATTTTAAGGGGTTGGAGACTTAAAGAAACATGCTTGCAAAGTATACTAGTTCTAGTTTAGGTTTCAGTTCCCCAGCTCCCATGTAAGTTGTGTGTAGTTTTATTGTTTTCAGCAACAGACCTTGCAGCACACACATGAGCATGAACATACATGAAAAAAAAAAAAAACAACAACTTGAAAGAGGCAGATAGATATATAGAGAGAATGGTGTGCCAAGGCCTCTAGCCACTGTAAACGAACTCCAGATGCATGTGCCTCTGTGCATCTGGCTTATGTGGGTCCTGGGGAATCAAACTGGGTTCCTTAGGCTTAAGGAATTTGCCTGCATAGCCTAAGGAATCCAGTTTGATTCCCCAGGACCCATGTAAGCCATCTCTCCAGCCCTCTTTTGTTTTTACAGTGATATTTCTTTGCTAGGCACTTCTCATACTCCTCCTTCCCTCTACTCAGGACAGTCTCTTCTTTGTCCTTTCAAATTCTAGGCACTTTGGATCCCACATGGTCAAAAGACCTCCTTATTCCAGTTCCACCCCAGGTAAATTATTTGTATGCTAATAAGCTCCTTGGTGAGGCACTTATCACACTGTATTGAGAGAACTTTGTGATCTGTCTTCTTCATGGCAGACATTTGAGGGATCAAGCCAATGCAAAAACAGAATTCTATATAGCCAGAAGCATTTTAAAATTATGTTTATTATAATGAAATGGAGTGTTTCTCTGATGTTTCTCTTTTACTCATCATTAGGTAGCTTGAAAGCACTGCTCTGGAATATTTCAAAAATGTTTACCTAGTAGTTTGAACTGTACTTTAAGTAAAAGGGAAAGCCTACAAGTATGGTGGATACATTTCAACATGCCTAAGACATTATAAGTGCTGAGATATGACTGGGCTTTAGGAATAAAAGCTCAAATCCAATGAGACACTTGCCTTCTTTTATTTTGACTCCCAGCTATTTGAGTCTCCTACTTCCTTTATTCAGAAAATATGATTGCTGACAATTTACGATATTTACATTATTAAGGTTTACCGCTTCATAGAAGCTAAAGATTCTAACTTGACTTTCCTGGTACATCCTAAGAAATTTTCTATTTTGGAGTTAAGTCCTGTTATCTACCCAATCATCACATTGCAGTCAGATGGCACAGGATGGGTAGTATATGCCGTACACTCAACATACAAGGCTACTGTCAGATAACTATATTTTGAGGGCTCCACTTGTTAGAAAATGTAGCCTACTCCACTGTATAAATCCTTATGGAAGGAATGATAATTAAGAAATAAACTCCAATAGTCAAATGAGCTCTTTTGCCATTTGAAATATAACATTTAGCATTATTTTTCTTTGTTTTCGCTACTTAAAGAATACTTTATTGGTTTCTGTAATTAAACCCCTTTAGGTAAGACATTATATACTAATGTAGTATGTTCCCACTGTACAAGTGGAAAACAATTGACCTTAACATTTCTAGACAAATATGGATTTCAATTTCTGTACTATGAAATACTTTGTCCAAGGATGACAGAATAGCTAAAGTCTTCAGAAATTCCAATAGTATAATACATATATTAATATTTAGTTATATCTCTATGGAAAAACAATAGCAGCAATAGAAGCAACAACTTTTCCAGGTACTGTAGTAATTTGAACAAAATAGAAACATATAATATATTCCTTCAAAAAAGTTTAAAAAACACAAAAAATAGCAAAGTTCTATTATTGTTGTGGTATATGGTACCACTTCCTTTGTTAGCTTTTCAGTTATCATCTGAAAAGAAAACATCCTACAGTAATATGTTTTAAAGTAATTCTGATAAAGTATGGTCACTACTATGCATCATATAGCAGGTACAAAATATTATATAGTACAGATGTGGCACAGTATTGTCCTACACCTGCAATACTAAAAGATACAATTACAAAGGCATATAAATCTACTTTTGTCGCAGAAGGCCCCCAAAATGGTATGACACAGCTCTGTAAAGAAATGCACTTTCTTTGAGAGAGATTTTCTTTCATCAGCAGCAGAGTTCTATGTATGCAAGATTTCTATGAATATCAGCCAAAATCCCTTACATATTAAAAAGGCAAGAAAAATCCCTCTCCCCATGGAAACCACCCACACTCAGATGACTGAGTGGAGATGAGCAAGACTCAGCCTCACTAGTATTTCACTGAAAGTTGTATTCATATTATTATTCATTCCAATAAATCTTCCTTGTATTTTCTACTGAGCAGAATTAAGACATAGTCACTGAATTTGGGGAGAGCCTCAGTTAGTAAAATGAGTGTCATTTAAAGGTGATAACCAGAGTTCAGATCCTCAGAACACAAGCAAATGATGTGTGTGGTGGCAGTCATTTGTAATACCCGACCTCATGAGGCGAAGACAAGGGAACACCTCAGGGCAAACTGGCTAGCTAGAATAGCTGAGTCAGTTGTTCTGAGTTCAAGTGAGAGATTCTGTCTCAGTATATTAAAGAGAATGATAAAGACGCTTGGTATTAACCTCTGGCATACACAGTCATACAGAGACGTACATGCACATATGCACCAACAAATGTGCATGCATGCATTCGTGCACACACGCACACACACATATACACACACACACCATACACAAACAAAAAATAAGAAGGATGTATTTATTGTATTGAGCTTAGGAGCATCTATGGCAAAGGGACTCTGAATAATGAAAAAAGTTTGACATGGAAGCAAAATTGTATTCTGTTTACTTAATAAAGCAAAGGTGTTACTAAAATATTTTTAGCTTTTCCCTTTTTTGGTATTATTAACATCTTGCATATGGATTTTTGTTTTGTTTTGTTTTGTTTTTTCAAGGTAGTGTCTCACTCTAGCCCAGGCTGACCTGGAATTCACTATATAGTCTCAGACTGGCCTTGAACTCATAGTGATCCTCCTACCTCTGCCTCCTCAATGCTGGGATCAAAACATATGGATTTTTAAATTCTACCTTCAACTAAAATCTCCTTACTAGCTTGTTCTACTTCACTCAGGAGATGAGTAACATTAAAATAAGAGAAATTGGCCTATACAATGTTGAAGATATGAGTATGCAGTTAGCCCTGTGAAAGCATGTCATGTACAGCATTAAGATATGTGTGGTGAAGGCTGATTTTAGAACAACATAAGTTGGTAAAAATGAGCTGAATTCCTTTTATACTTCAAAAGGTAGTAAATGATGGTTGAGGGTCTCTGACCATAAGGCTAATATTTTGCCAACTTTATACAAAGTTTATTTTCAGTTAGATGTATGTATGTGTATGCATATGAATGTCTCACTAAAGAGAGAGCGGGAGAGATCTCTGATTTAGTTATTAGGAAGGAGAGTATAGTAATTTGATACTAGTGAGTTTATGAGCTCTCTCATTTTTACATATTCTTTATGCAAGTAAACAATCGGAAATGATGTGGTACAGATTTCACAACCAAATATTGCTTCATATTTGAATTAGTCAACATTTGAAGCCAGATAGTAGTTTGATGGACCAATCATACAACTCAAGAATAGATCCATTATTTCTGCATCAATCACTGGCTTTCTTCTCTTCAATTTGAAGTTTGATCTTATCATTTTCATAATATAAAACTGTGTCTCCAGTTCTCCATCAAAACATTAATAAAATGTTGAAAGAAATGGGCCTTTCCCCTTACCCATCTGTCTTGGTGCATATGTATTATGTCATTGCCTGGAGGACTATGTTATTTCTAATTGTAATTTGTCATGAGACAACACTCAGTCTCATTTTCCACCTTCTCTTCCCACTCACTGCATCACTCACTCTTCTTTCTCCTCCTCTTCCTCTTTTCTTTCCCTTTCTCCTTAACACATACTCATTTATAAGAATGCATGACACCAAAGAACCCTTTATATTAATTACCTTTGTAAGTAATTTAAATGAGGATTTTTTCTGCAGTGGTGGGATCTGCTGACATCAAATATTGTTTTTATGTATACATATTTAAGCTAAAAACACATTATTTATATACTTAAAATACAAGTTGAATTTATTTTTGTTTATGTTATTCTTGCTTTCCTTTGTTAAAATTTAATGGGTACTTTAATATATGGACATATTGTTAATTGGTCATATTCTCATCAGGTTATCCTTTTCAGTCCCCTCTCTTCTGTCCCCATTACACTGAGGGCCCTCTTTCAATGGAGTTACTGATAACCACTGAGCGGTCATGAATGTACCAGTCGGTCCTTGTGGAGAGGACAGCGCCTCACATTGTGCCTTCCCAGTGGCATATATATTCTCTATATACCCTCTTCTACAGTGTCCTCTAAACCTTGAAGGCTGAGTTGTATAAGTCTCCTTTAGTGTTGAGCTCTTGGTAGCCTCTTTTTACTACTTTGGTCAGTTTTGTGTCTCCTCAGTGTCTACCACTATCTCTCTGAAGAAGGTTCTGTGGCTACTTGTGAGAGTAGCACTCATATTTAATCTACCTCTTCCTGGGTAATGTTTATTCTAATTTTTAATTTTTCTTCTTTCTTTCCTTTCTCACTCATCTATTTCTTCTTTAACACACACACGCACGCACGCATGCACACACACACACACACACACACACACACACACACACACACACACAATTTTACCCTTGATTGGTACTAAAGGATATCTTCAAGAAGAATATGACTTTAGAACTCAGTTATCATAAATAGAACATAAAAAGCCTTTTACTTCCATAAAATAGATGGTTCTCTTCAGGCACTCTTGATTCTAGCCTGTTAATATTGTAAACCTAACTAAACAAAGGCATTGTTTATACTTTTTTGGAGTGAGAGTCAGGGGTTTTGCACACAGAGGTTTTGCTAGACCACTTGGATAGTAGCCAGCCAGGTACTCTGTAATAGACTTAAGTTAGCATCTATAAGCATATATTTTAAGGGCTGGAGAGATAGCTTAGTGGTTAAGGTACATGTCTGCAAAGCCTAAGGACCCAGGTTAGATTCTCCAGGTCCCACATAAGCCAGAGGCACATGGTGGTGCATGTGTCTGGAGTTTGTTTACAGTGGCTAGAGGTCCTGGCACACCCATTCTTCCTCTCTCTCTCTCCATCTCTCTGTCTCTAATAAATAAATAAATAAATAAATAAATAAATAAATAAATAAAAATATAAAAGAATATGTTTTAGAAAAAAAGTTTTCAGTTTGGACTGTTGTATAGTTGATAATTATTAGCTCTGGAGAACTAATAATTATCTCTAGTCAAACCAACTTCTCATTTTATCCTAGAGAATATAGCTTGCATCACTAAAAGGTAGTAGTATCTTAATTTATGATACCAAATTCTTTTTTTAAACATTTATTTATTTAAAAGAGCCAGAGAGAAAGAGGCAGAGAGAGGGAGGGAGGGAGGGGGAGGGAGAGAGAGAGAGAGAGAGAGAGAGAGAGAGAAAGAGGGAGAGGGAGAGGGAGAGGGAGAGGGAGAGAGAATGGGTGTGCCAGAGCCTCCTGCCATTGTAAATGAACTCCAGACGCATGTGCCCTTTTGCACATCTGGCTTATGTGGGTCCTGGGGAATTGAACCGAGGTTCTTTGGCTTTGCAGGCAAACCTCTTAACCACTAAGCAATCTCCCCAGCCCATGATACCAAATTCTTAGCAAAATCTTGTTTTCATTTTCAGTGGTGAGTTTGGTGTGGGCCTTTATCTGGTTGTGATGCACTATGCTCCAGTGAATTTGCTTTCTCAAGAGGCAATTTGTTACAAACCATTTATATGCTCTTAATTTTGAACGTTTACATATAATTTTATATATATATATCATATATATATTACTACAGCTCCATAAAGTGAAGGCTATTATTATCTTTATTTAAAAATGAAAACAGAAACTGAAATAGAAAGAAGATAAGTGGGCTGTTGAAAGTTCTAATGCTGATATATGGACAATAATGGAATTTGCCATGGTTTACTTCACCATCTCCTTCTTGTCTACATATATGTAGATATTAATTCACTATAGCTTATTAGTATGCACATAATAAGAGAAAATTTAACTAAGGAAGTGTTTTTTTCCCCATGTTCAAGTTTTCCCCTTGTTTTTGGGTTATGTTCCAAAAAATAAAATTACTGAATTAAAGTTTAAAAATTTTGAAGATTATACCCATTACCTTCACAGCATCTCTAATGTTTGTTTATATTTCTGCAATAATCTATATGTATATAATTCAATAAATCACTGCCATCTTTTGACATTGTGTTTTAATATTAATTTGACAGCCAAATATAGGCTTTCCCCTTTTCTTTGATTTGCTTTCTTCCTATTTATTTTTCTTTCTTCTTTTTTGTTGTTTTGCCCTCTTCCATCACACATGGAAGAATGTTGATGAACCCCATATTGTACAGATCTTGTGAGGTTAAAACAGCTACTGTGAGGTCATAAATTCAGTTGCTACTTTGTGTCTGGACTTTTTTTAATAAGAAACTGACTTGTATTTAGGGTGCTTCTTTATTAGTATGTGTGTGTACGCGTGCATGTGTGCACACGCGCATATGTATATGTGTATTTGGGGGGGTGCATATGCACATGTATGCATGTGCATGTGGAGGCCAGAGCTCAAAGTTGGGTGTCTTCTTTATTGCTGTCTGGCTGAACCTGGAGCTCACTGACTTGGCTAGACAAGCTAGCTACCAATCTCCTGACAGCTCTCCTGTCTCACCTCTCCAGTGTTGGGATTGCACACATGTGCCACTATGCCCAGCATTTTATATGAATGCTGGGAATCTGAACTCAGGTTCTTAGGCTTCTGGTGCTTCCCTGACTGGTACCATCTTACAAACTCTCTTCTTTCTTCATATTTGAAGTTACTGCTACATGAATTAATCATTCATGTGTCTTCTCTTAGTGTTTTTCTTTCTTAAAGTTCTAGTCTTAGGCTTTATTTTTATGAGATCTATCAAAATATCAATCATTTATATTGAAATACTGTTTTCTAACCATTTATCTTTTAATTTTGAATATTTTTTACCTACTGTATTATTTACTTTTGTTCACTGTGACAAAATACCTGTTATTACAACTAAGAAAGGAAAGATTTATTTTGTCTCGTGGTTTCAAAAGGCATACTGCATGGTCATTTGGGCAAGTCCTTGTGGTGGCAGAATTATGAGAGCAGTTTGAGTCATGGCAGACAGGAAACAGAGCAACAGGAAGGACCAACAAGATAACTTAAGTATTCTGCCCTAGTGATTTACTTCTTTAGGTCAGTTCTTACTGGTAAAGTTTACATAATCTCCCAAAGTATCATCACCAGTGGGGAATCAAACACTCAAAGCATGATCCTTTGTGTAATGCTTTGTTTTCAAGCCATAATCCTACAAATGGTATTTATATTTTAAATACAAATTTATGCTAGCTATTGATTCTATTCAGAAAGTCATTCCATTTTTTAAACTCAATGTTAAAGTATCTTTTTCTATACCTTTTGTACAGATTTTCTCTTTTATGTTTAATTTTTTAAAAATTATTTATTGATTTATTTGAAAGTGACAGAGAGAGAGAGAGAGAATGGGCATGCCAGGGCTTCCAGCCACTGCAAACAAACTCCCTCTACATGCTCCCTCTTGTGCATCTGGCTAACGTGGGTCCTGGGGAATCAAGCCTCAAATCGGGGTCCTTAGGCTTCACAGACAAGCACTTAACCGCTAAGCCACCTCTCCAGCCCTATATTTAATTTTTAATCAATCTAAAATTTTTGTTATAGCATCATCTATGCACCAGAATCATATGCTTATAGAAAATAATTTAAATTTTATTCTCTTTTAGTGAATTTGTTAAAACTTAGAAGAAAAGCATTGGATAATCCACAAACTATGCAATTGGCTTCTTAAATATTACTTTGAAGACTCTTTTCTATTTGTAAAGCAGAAATTGCTAATAACCTTATTGTATTTCTACCAGTAACTTTTATTTTTTATTAATTAATTTATTTGCAAGTAGAGAGAGAGATAGAGAGAGAAGAGAGACAGACAGAGAGAAAATGGGAACATCAGGGTCTCTAGCCACTGTAAATGAACTCCAGACACATGTGACTTGTGCATCTGGCTTACATGGGTCCTGGGGAATTGAACCTGGGCCTGTTGGCTTCTCAGACAAGTACCTTAACTGCTAAGCCATCTCTCCATCCCCTCTACCAGTAACTTTAGTTCATAATGTTGCATATTTTTATATTTGTAAATTTGTATTTAAGACATATTTTGCCTCCAAAAACAAATCTCACAAAGTGAAAGAACTTATTTAATGTTCCTTGTTCTTTGGGGCTCTTTGCACTCATTGAGAATAGTATATTATTTCTAGACTTTTAGTTGTCAATCTAATTTTACAATGAAAGCTTCTATAAAATCTCTTGATAGATATAAAAGGTGTTCTGATGGTGACTAAACAGTACTTCTAGATGTCAGGTACTTTTTAGTAATTGTTTTGCTTACCACTTACCGGCACAACAAGAAATACTATTGAATAACTTAATAGAAGTTGGTAAAAACACTTTGTTGACATTAGAAAATCAATATATTTAAAGCAATTGTCAATGTATTAAAATAGGTGAAAATATATACTTTTTTCTATAGCAACATAGCTATAAGTTAATAACTTGTGATTTGATGTTTCAATAAAAAGTTGACCAAATTCAAACATTTATCAAAATATTTTACCATGATATTATGACTACTGAATACTGTATAATTGCTATGTGTAGAATAAGATTAATGGGACTATGATATAGAATAATTTTCTGCCCATCTTATTGTTATTCATTAATTTTTAGCACCCTTTTTGCATCTTAGGTGCATATTAAAACCATTGCCAAACTAATATTAATGCAATGACTTGGAAGCCTAAAATACGACCTTTTCTGTTTTGTGACCAAAGGGATTGTATTTAAAATCTTTGCTAATCTAAATTCAGTGACTCATCCCTGAGGTTTGTTTATAACCTACATTCATCTGTGTTAAAGCTGCCTGCTTAACAAGGACTGATCCATACCCTGTTTGTATAGTGTATTTGAAATACAGGAATTTGGGGATTTTATTAGATTAAAAAAAAAGACTGTGTTTTATAGCTATCTTCCATCTACCTTGGTTATTTTTATTCTATGAAAAATTTTCACTAAAAATAATTGCAGTCTTTGGCACATTAAAGACAATATAATTACTGAATGAATCTCCATAATTATGTCTCTTTCACAAGTTACTCTTGCTTATTTTTTATTGTTTTAAATCAGCACAATAGTTAGGATGGGAGTAGAATATCTAAATCTGAAGGTCAAAGGATGGTAGAGGACATGTAAACAAGAATAACAGAGAGAAAGCTTTAAGTGCTATAATAATGTGGGTGCTTTACAGGCTATCTAGTTACAGACAGGAATGGCTGCTCAGTTCCTGAGGAGATCACTCAGGTATAAAGAGATAGATTCACAAGTACCTGGACTTTTGCTAGGTGTGCTTTCAAATAAGGTGTTATGTGTAATAATTTATTTCTTTTTGTTAAAGAAAGGTAGATTCTTATAAAGTATAGAAAATGGTAATAAGAACTACATGATCTGAATGGGAATTTTTTTTTTTTTTTTTGGAGAAGTAGGGAGTACAGATAATGTCTGAGAGAGTAATTCCTGTGTGTAATCCAGATTTTGAAAAAAGCACATTCAAAAGACTTAGGGTAAAGGTTCTTGATTATGTGGACCAGGTATTCAGGCTGTGATAGAATATACTTATCTGGTACCCATATAAGGTGTTATTGAGCATTCACAGTATTCTTTTCCATGCTGCCTCTCTGCAAACGTTTCTGGAATTCTTATGCTGATAAACAAGATAGTTATTATCACTTTCGTTGTTGCTGCAAGTAACAGAGCCTTCTGACAGCCCATTCTAGGCAAAAACTTGCTGAAAACAGTACAGGTATACGTAGTCTGTACTATGTAGTTGTTGTTCAAAACCTTTGCGCCTGGTGGTAAGTATATTCAAAGCCTAATTCTTTACATACTTAGCCCACATTTTCCTATTTTATCTGTTAGTTACATTAATTGGTGCTGTGACCTGAAAAGAAACAGTTTAAGGAAGGCTTACAGTTCCTGGGGATATATCCCATCATAGCTGGAAGGGATGGTAAAAGGAGTAGCAGGTCAGATGTTCACATTGTATCCACAGTTAGGAAGCAGAGAACAAATAGGAGCTGGAGTTGGTCTGTAGGACCTCAAGGTCCAACCTCATGACTCACTTCTTCCAGCAAGGCTCCACCTCCTAAATATTCCACAAAGTTCCCAAATAGCACCATCAGTTTGAACCCATGAACCTATGGGGGACATTGCACATTCAAACCACAATAGAGGGTAGCTTTAAAGTGTCCTTTGATGCCCCACTAAAATCTAGATCACAGTGTCTATAAGTGAAACTAGGTCTATTAATTTAGTGAACCATCAGAAAAGGTAATCTGGATAATCCAGAATACTGATTTTATTGCTTATCGGAGACATTTGCACTTTCTTGATGTGCAATATGCTATTGACATTCAGTAGATAAAAATGACTAATGTTGCAGAACATGTTACCATACACAAGGCAGTCCTCCAGAAGAAAGAATTATCTGGTCTCAAATGTCATTCATTTCTCTGATGTTGAGAATTTGTGTTTATAACACTGGTCCTTGACTAGGAACCTGCTAGAAACAAAAATGCCTGGGCTCCACTTCAGAATGTATGAGTCAGAAACTGGAGGTGGGAAGGTTGCCATGTAATTAGTCCTTTGGGTGGTTTAGATGTATCTTGAAGTTTGAAGAGCAATTGTCAGATCACTTTGGAATTTAAGATATTCAAGAAGCATTTATTGAGCATGAATCTTGGACCAGCTACCTTCACAAGTGCTCAGAAGGCGGTCTTTCACAATCACTCTGCTCTTATCTTGCCTTGGTGAACCATGTTTCTTCTTGTGGGTCTCCAATTCTTCTATTGTGTAGCATGCTGTTTGACAGATTTTTTTGTTGAATTTTATTCAACCATATTGTTTGTGGAACTTTCCCTTCTTGCTATCTTTTTTGTGAGTTTTCTTATAAATCTGCTTTTTAAAAATCACTGCTGGGCTAGAGAGATGGCTTAGCGGTTAAGGAATTTGCCTGCAAAGTCAAAAGCATCCAGGTTCAATTCCCTAGGGCCCATGTAAGCCAGATGAACAAGGTGGTACATGCATCTAGAATTCACTTACATTGGCTGAAGGCCCTGGCATGCCCATTCATTCTCTCGTTCTTTCCCTCTTCCTCTATCTTTCAAATAAAATAAATATATATCTTAATTATTTTTTTACAAAACCAAACAAAAAAATCACTGCCTTGGTCACAGATATAATTGTTATTTATGAGTTTTATTGGGTGATAAAAAGTTCAATTAAAAAACTTAGCATTGCTTTAGGTCACACACTAAAATACTACTAATGCAATAATAAAAAAAATCCCTTAATTAAATTTTGTTTTTTGAAATAGGTTCTCACTGTGTGTGTACATCAATCTGATCCTGAACTTATGGTAAGCCTCCTTTTTTAGCCTCCTACCATGCCTGGATGATACAGACTACTATTATTATAGCCATTATTATTAGGTTCTGTAAATCTCATCTTACCAAGAAATTCCTAATTGCAATAGAATTTGGGAACATTTTTACTAATTGAGGGGATTTCTCAAGAAGAAGAGATTTTTAGCATTTGTTAAAGTGAATCAAAGATACTTCCTGGGCTGGAGAATAGCTCAGCAGTTAAGGCACTTGCCTACAAAGCCTAACAACTGGGTTCAATTCCCAAGTACCAATGTAAAGCCAGATATACAAAGTGACACATGCATTTGGAGTTCATTGGCAGCAACTGGATATCCTAGTGGACCCATTATCTCTGTCTCTCACTTTTCTCTTTATCTCACTCTAATTACAAATAAATAAATTATAAAAAGGAGATAGTTCCTGGGTAAACTAGAGGAATGGGGGTGACTATAATAGGAAAAGGGAAAATTTGCTGACTCATTTGGTACTTAGTGTATATCATGTATTAAAACACAGTAAGGTAAACTTGTTTATCAGTTGGAATGCAGGGGAAGGTCTAAATCAAAATCTCAGATGCAAAGCCTACTTTTAACTGATGGGGAATAAGAAAGGGACATGATAGTCTTATACAAATGAAGTTTGTTGTAGAAGTGGGCAGAAGTGAGCTTTTGAAGAATGGCTTCCATTTACTCTGTAACATTCTAGCTAATCTGTGCCTGAAACATTGCCAACTATTTTTTTAAGCTCACTGGAGTATTATTAAAGGGAATTCCCTGTAAAACTTATTTGAAGATAAAGAATGATAAATGATTGAAAATTTTTCATCACAGCTCCTATCATTAATGGTAATAAAACACATTAAAGAAGAAAATGCTCCCAGGGCATGAAACTTCAGGCAGTACCTCTCACTGTTCACTTAGCTTAAGACAGAGAAAAGAAGATAGCCTGAGGTCAGGCTTTAGACTGATTTCTGGGACCAAGATGTGTAGATGGTTTCCAGAGGGTTTTAGTGAGACTGTGTGATTAAAATGCTCATAATTGACTCAGAAGCCAAACTATTTGTATTCAATGAGAATGCTAAATTGAGGACTTTTAATATTAAGATGCATACACTGTTGTTCTATGAACATGTCCACTATTTTCTCAGTGTGCAAAGAAATAGTTTAGGTGTCAAGTCCGTTTCATTACTTTTTAAACAAAAGGAACTTTTCATGACATCTCAAGACACTTTAAGATTGAATAGCCAACTGGTACCATTAGCCTAACTTTGTCTAAATTTTTTCACAATCTCTCAATTCTTCAGCAAAAATAGATTCAATGTTTGTATTTTTGCTGCAGTATGAATTATAGGCATATTTTCTTCCAGGTAGATATTGAGTCTTATAAACAAAACATATTAAGGGTCGGAGAGCTGGTTCAGTCATTCAGAAATTTCCCGGAAAGCCTAAATGATGTGGGTTTAATTCTCTAGTACCTATGTAAAGTCAAATGCATCAAGTGGCACATGCATCTGGAGTTCATTTGCATTGGCTGGAGGCCCTGGCATGCCCATTCTTTCTCTTTTTTTCTCTCTCTCTCTCTTTGCTTGCAAATACATACACACATACATACACACATACATACATACATACATACATACATACATACATTGATTGGGCTTAGATTTGTTATAGCACTTGAATCCATTTCAATTTGTGACTTGACTTGGTGGTCACACTATACTTTCAGGGTCATGGGGCCTAACATGAAGAACTAGAAATCATCTGTATAGAACAGAGCTCACAGGAAGAGTGAATTTAGTAGCCCAGAAGAGGAGGCAGTATTCCTGGGGGCTGACCAGTGCCAGCTGTGTGATGATGCTGTGCCAGTTGCATTTCTCACAAAGTGACCCACATCTCCATATTCTGCATGTGAAAGCCATGGTTCCTTAGAACCAGTGCACATGACCATAATAGCAGAAAGGTTGTGGAGCACTGCATGTGAATTTCACCAGAAAAATGAAGAGCTGAACAGAATATTTTATTTTCTTATAATCATGTATTTGTTTATGCTTCCCTTATTCTACAAACATTACATTAAGCACTTTAATGTTTAATATTTGTGTTGGTCAGTGGAATCAACATTTTGTCTATAAATGTATATGATACAGGTATTTTACAATTCATTATGGTAAATTTCAGTGTTTCCTAGTGAAATTCTTTTTTTTTTTAATCCTCCAAATCCATTTTTTTTTCTTCTTTAAATATGGCAGAGAGAAATACAGATACAGAAGGGAACAGGACTGATACAGGGAATGGGCACACCACAGGCTCCAGCCCACAGGAGATCGAGTGAGCCCTGGTGCATTGGGCTTGCGAGCTTCCTGGGGATTCGAACCCAGGTCCTTTGGCTTCAGAGTCCGACACCCTAACAGCTAAGCCATTTGCCCTTTCCCCTAGTGAAATTCTTTAAGTACTTTCAGCAAATAGTAAGATTAGCATTAATAATTCTATGCCATAGACCTATCTAGTTATTTGAGATGATCACGTAGATGATTCTGAACTTCTAATAGGTAACACTGAGACTGGTGGAAGCTGAGTACAAGATTCCCAGGATTTGTAGTTGCTTTCTGGTACCAAGACCTGACAATAACTTTAAATCCAAGTTTAGTAAGCAGCTTTATTTGTACCAGCTAGCTTTGTGAAGGTTAGTACATTTTACTGGGATGTAGCTACAATACTGGTTATGCAATGATGAGATAATTGTCTTTTTGTCTAATTTTTAAATTACTTTAAAATTAAATATCAATTCTTTGTGGATTGAGAGAGCTCAGGGATAACAACTTTAAAAAGTTTTTCTTTGTCAGTCAAAATATGGCATTTAAAATTAATTGAAATCTAAGATTATGATTAGTAAGATAAAATATTATCTTCAAATTAAATTAAAAGTTTCCTTTATTTCTTACCATCATCCTTCTTCTCAAATTATTATTCCATCTCAAAAGCTGAAGTGTGAAGATAAAAATAAATCATTATAAAAGGAAGAAACTATATTTAATAGGAGTATGATTGTTATATAGTTCAAACAAAACTTTAGTGTGCCTTCTTATAATTGCAGTTTTGTGTATCTACTTGTAGGTCTTGCTTATTTTGAGGTGGTTTTGGTTTCAGGAATATTATAAAATTAAGATATGCAGTATCATTTAAGATGGAACAAAATTAAGGTACAAAGTTAATAATGGAAGTATATGTGTTAGTTGGCTGTATAACTGTACTGTTTTGTTTTGTTTTGTTTTTGAGGCAGGTTCTCATGGAACTCAGGCTAGCTTCAAACTTATGTTGTAGCTGAGATAGGCCTTGAATACCACATCTTCCTGCCTCTCCCCCTTGTGTTGGAATTATAAGCATGTACCCACATCCCTGGCAGAAAACTGTTTTTATGAAAGTCTGTTACTTTTAGGAAAAATGTCCCACTGCTTGACAAACTCATAGGTCACGACAGTGGTCATATCTCTGTCTCATTTCTTTTCAGCATATGTGCTGCCAAAGGAAGCTCTGTGGTGCCATTTGTACTTCAGTTTTAGTCAGTTTGCATCAGGGGTATCTGGACTACAAGGAAAGAAACCAGAAAACAAATCAGGGAGAGCACCTAACACCTGTCCCTCCTTCTAAGAGTGAAGCAGGCTTGGTTTCTCTCTGCTACGTACATCTTCCTGTGCATTCCCACAGTTATTTTAATGCTTGTGCTAGGGTTTATAGTTGTTATTTGTTGACTGTACTGTACTGGAGACAGACGTATCACATCTTTGCCTATACTCTTAAATAACTTTGAAATGAAGACATTTGATTTTCTTTTTGCATTTAATCTGGCCTAATCTCAGATGTTTCTGCCAGGGAAACGATGCAGCTATGTTCTCATGAACACTCTAGTTTCCTTGAGGTACTGTAGATGAGTTGCTTTAGGACATGTTCACATTAACTGCCAAAAGTACTGTCTTTAAAATTCTTCAATGGGAATGGGAGTGCTTTTTTATTTATTATAAATTTATTTACCCTAGAGTATGAATGGGATTTGGAATGGATTTGGCTCTAGTCCCATTTCCCTGTATAGGTGTTAAAGGGGTAATGGAGGTGCTTGGCAGGCACTGCATGTTCTATTAAAGGCATTATTGTAGAAGCTACTTCTTGACATTTCAGGTCTTAGGTTGGAGGAACTAATCTTTTCACTTTATAATTCAATAGTTAGGTTTCTGAATGAAATTATGAAGTATTTTGAGTAAAGATTGAAGTTCTCCGTGAATAATCAAATTAAGCCTTTGGAATGATTCAAAAGTAAATTCATCTTTCAGAGTTATGTAAAAGAAATAAGCAAGGACAAGTGACATTATTTCAGGTGCTCAGATTTTTGACTGATTTTGCTTGTTCACATGAAGAATGGGTGGAAAGTATATCAGCTGTGTACATGATCCTGAGTAATCATATGGAGTGAAAGTATTGGAATTTTCAAAGCAGTTATGTCTAAAGGGACTTGTTGATTGTATCCATTCTCTCCAAGCCCTATGTAGATATGGTTGTAGAGACAAAGATGGAGAAGGCAAGATCAACCCCTCCCCCACCCTTTTGTGGTGCTGGGGATGCATTCAAGGCAAGTTCCTTCCCACTAAGCCACATCCCTTGAGGTCCCCACCGAACCAGCACTATAATATTCTAGGAAAGCCTTCCTATGGCCCAGTACCATGTGGGGCAAAAGAAGTTGCTTCAGGTTCTTTGTGTTGGGACTGTATTAGCTAGGGTCCACCAGAGGATGTGAACATATAGAGTCATCTATTTTTTTTTAATTTAATTTATTAGTTTTCATTTCAGTGAATACAGGCAGTTTGGTACCATTATTTAGGCTCATCTGTGATCTACCCCCTCCCATTAGACCCTCCTTGTTAATGAAAATAGGTCGTGCATTGTGGAGTTAGCCCTTAGTTATTAGTATGATAAATGTCTCTGCAAATCATGACCCAACATGTAACTCTGACATTCTTTCCGCCCCCTCTTGCGCAAGATTTCCCTGAGCCATGTTGGGTTCATTTTTGGTCTGCTTCAGTGCTGAGGTGTTGGGGGCCTCTGAGGCTTTGGCTCTCTGATTTGGTAGGAGTTGATTTTTCTCTGCGTTGATCTCCTTCCCCTTTGTGCTGGTATCCAGTTCACAGGAAAACATCACCCTTGCTTATTTCGCCAGTTGTCCTTAGTTTCAGTTGGGCCCCTTTTGAGGTATGTTGGGGCAGCTCTCTTCTTAGGATCTGCATCTATCTGGAAAAGAGAAGCAGATTCTCCAACAGAGAGTAAGTTAGCACCCAGAAAATTGAGATAACACATACTTTTTTGATTGGCAGTTTGATAGGTGTAGGCCCTCTTATACCCCGTGATTGATGGTACCTTGATATTGTAGAGTGGGCTTGTGTTTGGGTATGGTTCTGACTTGTTTCCCAGCTCCAGCTAAGGGTCTAGTACCACTGAATGGAACAGTTGGCCAAATCAAGAGCAATTGATTCCTCACCATGGCTGTGTACCACTATTGCACTTGTGTGGGCATCACATCCGGTTATTTGTTGCTAATTAGGTTAAACAATGTGTTGCTTGGACAGATCTTGGTCATTTCCCCCAGTCGCCTATGTAGCGCCTTCTGGCACTAGACACGCTGACTGTCTGGGGACTGACTCTCTCCTGGCTTCCAGCCATGTCATTCCATTTTACGCGTCAGCTGTGTATGGAGTCTTCAGCAATAGGGTCTTATCACTGGCCTTTGGTGGGTCATCAAATACTCTGACAGAAGTCTGTCATTGTTTTGGAAAACCTTGTAGGTTTCTCTGATCAAAAGCTCATTGTGGATGGTAGGCCCAAGCTGGAAGTGGGGGTTACAGGTCAGTGTTCACTAAGAAATTGAGGAAAATATACAAGAGTTAGAGAGAAGAGAGATAGAGGGGAGAGGGGGAGAGGGAGGGAGGGAAGATGTAGGAGATTTAGGTCAGTCTTGATCCTACCCTCTCCAGTGTCTTGTGGTTCAGATGTTTCCTGTAAGGGTCTAGTGAAGGTTCAGCCATTTGGTCTGTCTTTTAGGAAGTAGAATTTTATGGTACCATTGCCGTTTGGGTCCGGATTACTGTTTTCCACCCTTTGATTCCCTCCCTGCCCTCCCATCCACCTTATTGTCTAGTCCATGAGGTGCTTGGTGGGTATGTAAGGCATCTTGGGCAGATTCAGGTTAGGTGTTGCAGATGAGTGAGACTATGTGTCGATTTTTTTTTTCTGTGATTGGGTAAGTTCGCTGAGAATGATCTGTTCCAGGTTCAACCATTTTTCATCAAATTTCTTTATGTTGTTTTTTCTTACTGCTGTATAGAATTCCATTGGGTAGATATACCACATCTTTGTTATCCATTCTTCTAATGATGGACATCTGGGTTGATTCCAGCTTTTAGCTATTATGAATTGAGCTGCTACAAACATGGTTGAGCAAATCTCTCTGGCTTTTGGTTTGAAGGGTTTAGGGTACATGCCCAGTAATGGTATAACTGGGTCTGTTGGTATTTCTATAGTCAGCTTTTTCAGGAGTCTCCATATTGCTTTCCAAAGTGGTTGTACCATCCTGCATTCCCACCAACAGTGAATGAGTGTCCCTGCTTCTCCACATCCTCGCCAGCATTTATTTTCATTTGACCTTTTGATGTTGGCCATCCTTATTGGGGTAAGGTGGAATCTCATAGTTGTTTTAATTTGCATTTCTCTGATGATTAGGGATGATGAGCATTTTCTTAGGTGTGTGTTTGCCATTTGTATCTCTTCCTCTGTGAATTGCCTGTTTAACTCTGTGCCCCATTTTGTGAGTGGGGTATTTGTCTTCTTATTGTTTAGACTTTTGAGTTCTTTGTAAATTCTAGAGATAAGGCCTCTAAGAGTGGGGCTGGAGAGATGGCTTAGCAGTTAAGCGCTCGCCTATGAAGCCTATGGACCCCGGTTCGAGGCTCGGTTCCCCAGGTCCCACGTTAGCCAGATGCACAAGGGGGCGCACGCGGCTGGAGTTCGTTTGCAGTGGCTGGAAGCCCTGGCGTGCCCATTCTCTCTCTCTCCCTCTATCTGTCTTTCTCTCTGTGTCTGTTGCTCTCAAATAAATAAATAAACAATGAACAAAAAATACTTTAAAGAGTGGCTCCTGTGATTGTGGTTGCTGCACAGATCCAGAATCTGCAAGGCAGGACACAAGCTAGAGGTATGCCACAGAGTTGCAGTTTCAGTGTTCTGTTGGCAGCATCCTCTCTGCTGAGGGCCAGGTGAGTCTTTTCTTATTAAGTGTTTTGACTGTTGAGATGAAACTCACACACTGGAAAGTTAATCTCATCTTAAAAAACAAACAAACAAACAAACAAAACAAAACAAAACAAAAAAACCTTACAGAAAAATTCTATTTGGCTAAATATCTAAATATCTTTGGCTTTATGAAACTAGCCATCACAGAAACTTGTTATAGGAATATTCCTTGTACTGCATAGTAAATACAGGGTTTTTTGGTTTTATTCATGACTTTTGTTTTAAGTATACTTTGGTGTCTGACACTTCTGAGATCTTTCCATCCAATCGCACCATTAGCCTCAGCCTTGCCAATATTTGTGTCTTTTTTTTTTTTTTTTTGATTTATCAAAGTGGTTGTCTCACTCTAGCCCAGGCTGATCTGGGACTTACTGTGGAAGAGTCTCAGGGTGGTCTTGAACTCATGGCAATCCACCTATCTCTGCCTCCCCAGTGCTGGGATTAAAGGCATGTGCCACCACGCTTGGCTAATATGTGTGTCTTTTGTATTACCTTGACCTAGGCTTATTTTTGTAGCCCCATCTTCCACCTTGTTCTAGCTTCCTGGGGTGTTCTGTTTTAGCCTTCTGCCTGGGGAACTTGGCTTCCGCATTTCTGGAGTAAGGCAGTACACTAACTCATATGAGGCCAATTAGAGTCTTGCCAATGCAGTCCCTTCAGTCTTGTATATTATCTGGAAGGTATTTAGCTTTCTAAGACTTTCATTACAGATGCTCTGTCCTAGTCTTCACTAACAGTTCTCAGAGAACAGTGTGTTTTATTTGGCACATTTCTTTTCTTCTTTGATGAAAGTTCATTTATTTTAAGGCTGTTCCTGCCCCCTCTGTTCTTTCATGTGAAGGACTAATTATTAAATATATTACAATTCTTTTAGTAATTGTGTGTGTGTGGTATTTATGACCTGCAGACCAGCACTCTTATTTTGTTCCATTATGTCTTTTATCCTCAGGGGTCATGGTCTTCAAATGCCAGTTTTGAATGTATGTCTGTAGCGTTACCATGGTGCTTATATCCTTCAAGCAGCCGCCCTAACTGGTATTATATTCCTGTGAGTGCTGGGCTTGCTCTTCAGCATTTCAGACTGGATATGATTTCCTGGTACTCAATTCCAGATGTTATTTTGCAGCTTGCCATCTGTCTGTTCGAGGCCAGTTTCTTGAAGGTTGCATGTCAGATGTGTGTTCCTTGGCATTTACAATTCTTATTTATTAGATCTCCACTTATTGCTATTTTTCTCTAATGGCAGAATAATTTGTTTTCCTCTTTAAAATAATTTTAGAGAAGAAAAAATTATAGCCTAAAATAGTTTCATTGGTAATATAACAATAATTTAATTGGAATGTAATAATTAATAATTGCATTGGTAATGTAATAATAATTTCATTGGTGATATAATAATTTATTGATAATATTTAGCAGAAGTGAAGAAAATAAATGTATACTTTAAATAGAGAAGAGAAAATTAAATGAGGTTTTATATCTATAAATAAAAGCACTTTAGAAAACATGAGAAATATTATGGAAGCAATGAATCTGAATCTGATTGATCTAATAGCTTGCTCTGACATTCACTCTTACTTTTCTATTATAGATATTTAACCTGTAGTGGTTTTCTTTGAAAAAGTATATTCATGATTAAATGTACATTTGGCTTCTCAAATATGATTCCCACAACCTCTTATGCATAGTAAAAAATGATCACTGTATTAGCAGTTAAGGTGCTTGTTTGTGAATCCTAAGGACTCATGTTTGACTCTCCAGGTCCCAGGTAAGCCAGACTCATAGTGATGCAAACACACAAGGTCTTACATATGCACAAGGGTCGCACACATGTGGAGTTTGAATGCAGTGTCTGGAGGTCGTGGTGTGCCATTTCTCTCTTTCTCTCACTCTTGCATTAAAAAAAAAAGATCACTGAGACAATTTTGCTTTGAAATATAGTATTTGGAATCTTGAGATGAATATTGCATTTCAAGCCTTAAGACAACTTTTTTTATGTCATTCAAATCACAAATGTAGTTTGCTCAAGTAGAAACTACTTGATTTCAATGCAATTGTAACAGATTAAATCAGTCAATATTTCAAAATATATGTTTTGGTAATGAGATTCTATATGGATAATGATTTCAATTTCTATGCTAATATAGAGCATAATTGGTCTCAAACTTGGATGTTACATAATATTGTTTTATGTAGAGTTTTTGTTACAAATGTCGCATGCTCAGGCCCACCCAACAGAATCCTACTCAAATCCTACTCAAATTGCTGCAAACAGTGCTGGCTGGGACTTGCTAATTCTATGAAGCCACTAAGTCTTAATATTCTTGGTGTGTCACTGGCACTTGTGTATGAGGGAGAAATTTTACAAGAATGAATAGACTGTCTATATGTGGTTAGGAGCAGATGCTGGAGGAATGTTGCTGATCATTTCAAGCAGGGCTTGTATATAGAAGTTATGCCGAGCACAGCATGGAGGAATGAACAGAAGAAAGTTGATTCTTCCAGAGTCTAACAGCACCAGGGTTGGTGCCCCTCCCCTTGGTTGAGGATCTAAGTGGATCTTTGGGATCAATGATAGAGCAGTAGGTATGGCACCTTGTTTGAGGACTTGGTGATGGTAACTGTTGGTATTGAGGGTCTTTGCAACTGAATATTAATAAGAATTCAGTGTTGATGAGAATTTAGATGCCAACTATATATTTTATAGGTCTTATCAATTGACACTTTGCTTTTAGACAATAATCTAAATGTAAATAAGAGAGTCAATATTGCTACCATGTCAATTATTCCCAACTACATTAAGCTCACATCTCATAAAGTAAAAACTTGGAAAACTTTTAAGACATGATATAGGACAAAATATAAGTGATGGTAATTTGTTGACAGGCTTTTAGATACTTTGCCAAAACCATTATTCACAAAAGAAAAATATCAAATAGAACTTCATTAAATTGAGATTTTTTTTTTTTGCTCTGTGAAAGTCACTGTTAAGAGAATGAAAACATAAGCCACAGATTGAGAAAATTTTGTAAAACGTATCTAATAAAGGACATGAACCTAAAATATACAAAAACATCTTAAAATCCAATAATGAGAATACAAATAATTCAGTTAAAAAGTGGGCAGGAGATCTGAACAGACACTTTATCAAGGATGTACAGATGGAAAACAAGCATATGGAAATATGCTGACTGTAATGCATCATTGGAGTCTTGCAGATTTAAAAGAAGGAGCCATCCTTACACACAGATCACAGTAGCTAAGTCTGAAGCTGATGATGTTGCCAGCAATGTGGAGCAGCAAACACATAGTGCATATGGGACTACACATGGGGCAGGACCGTGGGAGACATGTTTTCTTACCAAGCTAAATGTATATGACCCAGCCAATTTGCTCTGAAGTATTTACTCTTGTGAGCTGAAAACTGGGTGTGAAAATCTCACAAGAATGTTCGTAGTAGCTTTATTTACAAGTCTAAAATGAAAGCAGATAGAAGGACCTGAATACTTTAACAGATAAATGTATAAATAACTATGGTACACTGACACCATGGACTATTCCATGGTAAAAGAAATAACCTATGAAACCACAAAAACAATGTGCATATTGCTAAGTGGCAAAATGGCAGTGTGAAGAGGCTATAGATACTGATTACAACCCCATTACATTATGCAGAAGACATGACCACAGGGATAGTGAGAAGGACTGGAGGGGGAAGGGTGGTTAGAACATATGACATTTTTAAAATTTTAAGGCAGTGAAATTATTTTCTATGATACTAAACTAGTAGATATATGTGACTATAGATTTGGCAAAACCTATAGAAATGTACATTGCAACCAGTGAGACCATTCTAATCTACAGTCTTATTTGATAATATTTAATTATTTGGTAAGCTCTTACAATCAACAAATGCATTTCACGAATGCAGTATGCTAATAATGGGGGCAACTTAGGTCCAGAATGAGGGTGCATATGAGGTTTTTGTACTTTTTGAGTTATTTTTCTACCTTCATGACATATATACATGCAAACAATCAAAAACCATGACCTGTATGTGAGAGAATATGTGATATTTCTGAGTCTTGGTTGTTTCGCTTAACATAATTTCCTGATCCATAATTTCCCTGTAAATTTCCTAATGTAATTTTTTACTGTTGAGTAAATTTTCACAGTATATATGTGCGGCGAGCCCCCTGACCAGCAGGAAAAGCACGACCAGCAAACAAAGATCCTTCTTGATCACACTTTATTGGAGAGCCTCTTGGTTAACAGGAAAGTTGATGGCGAGGGGCGAGGAGGGTAGGATTACAGCTGCTTTTATAGGGCCGAGCACTATGGGGCGTCTACTGATTGGCTGCCAAAGCTCACCCACCCACAGGAGCCACGGGATAGGCTTAAGACAAGGTGTGTCAAGCGCATGCGCAACCTCAAGCGAGGTTGACACCAAGGCGTTGCCTAAATAAGGAATTGTTTACCTCAAGACTGGCAGGAAGCCAGCGCCATCTTGTAATGGCGTCTGCATTGGCTCCCTACATATATGCACCACATTTTCTTTTTCATTCATGTTGATGAGAAATTAGATTGATTCCACTTTCAAGCTGTGGTGACTATATTGGCAATAAACATGGCTACACCACTGAAGAAATGTCTCTCTCTTTCCTTCAGCAACCATTAACTGCCAGTAGTTTCTCAGGGAGCCCCATTTCCTCCTTTCAATATTATTCTCGTGTCCTATTTAATTACATATTTTAGGCAGAGAAAATTAAGGAGTAGAAGAGTTTTGGAGGTTTACTTTCTTATCAAAGTGATTTATGTCTATATTTTTTATTCATTCACCCGGTCAGTAGATAACAAGCAAGTACCTATCCTGCATACATGATACTAGTGGCAAATTAAAGTATAAGTTTTGTCCTCATGAAGCCTTAATTCTAGAGACACAAAAATAAATAGAAGTCGGGCATGGTGGTGCACGCCTTTAATCCCAGCACTTGGGAGGCAGAGGTAGGAAGATCACCATGAGTTCGAGGCCACCCTGAGACTACATAGTGAGTTCCAGGTCAGCCTGGGCTAGAGTGAGACCCTACCTTGAAAAACCAAAAATATAAGCAAATAAATAAAAATAATAAATAAATAAATAATAGGAAAAATCCACATATGCAATCATTTAAAAATATTGTAAGCAATTATATAATAGGGTGAGAGGACAGAGAGAATAGGAGTGGTAAAAGTGTTTGGAAAACAGTAGCCAGTGAGTAACTCTCTAGGAAGGTTCAATTTGACATGAGGAAAAAAGACCCAAGCAAGCTCTGGAAGAGTTTGGCAGAGGAATGTTCTGAGTTGAGGAAACAGGAGGTGTAGGCACAAGCATGGGTGTCCTTCTAAGGAACAGCAGTAAGGCACTTGTAGTTTGGCCAAACTTTGGGGGAAAGAAGGTAAGGTTCCATAGATAAGTAGAAGCAAGATCATGCCACTGTAGGGCTTTTGTGTTACTGTAAAAAAAAAAAAAGGGAGCCATCAAAAACAAAAATCCTTTGTTTATGCTAAATATTAATTGGAAGATACTTATAAAAAATGTAATATTTGATTTACATTTTAGAAAGCTTTCCTGATGGCTGTGTGTCAGGTTAACAGTGCAGGCATTGACAGAAAGGGATAAATCAGTTAAGAAGCCAGTTCATTTCTCCAGAGAAGAGACAGTTGTCATTTGGGTCAGTTGCACTTCTTCCCTTCTGGTCTGTTGCTTTTCCTGTAGTGCACTGGGTGAAGGCTAAGAGCAGGAATTACAGAACCCATCTGCCTGGGTGGAATTCTAATGCCATCCCTTCCTCACACAGTGACTCTGGGCATGATACTCAGCCAGCTCATTTCTCATTAGCAAATGGGCGTAATAATACCTAAAGCACTGTGATGGGAATTGTGTAACTGGGTTTCTTAGAAGTGTGTAAGGTGGTATTCAGCATGTAGTAAGCATTCAGTATATATTCTCAGCAATGGCACTGAGACCTGATGATGTCAGTGAGAATTCCATCACTCTGAAGGTGATGGCACAGTGCACTGGGAGGCCCGAAGTGATGGCCCATCTCATTCCAGTCCTTTTGGTGGACAGTGGGAAAACTGTGACCATTTTGTTGATCCTCTTAATTAACACCGCCCTGGGTCCTAACACATCATCTCTATATGGTAACTAGTGGGTATACAATTAAATATTTTTATTTCATTGTTATTTCACTCTACCGATTTCATGAAGGTTGTACTTTCAAACAGCAATTGAAAGCTATCTTACACTAAATATTCTAGTTAATCCGATTTAATTTGTTGAAATGATTTAAGATCTCAACATAGTTTGGAATGTTTTTTGCTCAATGCTATGTGATTATTTTGTTTCCTTGCATTTAGAACAAGGCTTCATTTTTTAAAAATTGTTTTCTGCCCTTTGCTCTCTGTACACATCATCTCACACACACATGCACGACCTTCCTTGATAGACAGATGTATACATGTACAAACTTCCAGCCCTTACAACTGAGCTGAGTTCCTTACAAGGCCTAACACCACCAGTGTCTCAGCTGCCTCTTTCTTCTTCATCTCAAGTATTATTGCTTCACCTGTGTTCTCACTGTTTTCCATATGCAGAACTCTTTAATACTTGCTATGTTAGTGCATTATAATGAACTAATTATTATGGTTTGAAAATCAAGCATAGGTCAAAGAAGACATTTTTAAAACAATTTTAAATTTTTAGGTTTATTTTCTTAAATTTGAAAGTCCTCACTGTGACTATTTATATTTGGTACCTGGAACTTAGTAAAAGGGTAGTTTATACAGTGACTCAGGCTGGAGAGATGGCTTAGCATTTAAGAAACTTGCCTGTGAAGCCTAAGGACCCAGATTCGATTCCCCAGTACCCACATAAGCTAGATGCACAAAGTGCTGCATGTGTCTGGAGCTCATTTGTAATGGCTAGAGGTCTTGGTACACCCATTTCTCCTCTACTCTATCTGTCTCATTCTCTCTCTCTCAAATAAATAAATAAATAAATAAATAAATAAATAAAATATTTAAACAGAGACTGAAATCATATTGCCTCAGGCAGATTAAAAGGCTATGCAGTTATATAAATAAAAAAGCCTCACCTGAGAAGAGATACAATTTATTTTATGAACAGCTGTGGATTTAACTTAGTAAAACCTAAACTCATACTAGAAAGTATTTCATCTTTCTTTATTGATATTTTATTTTTAATTTATTTATTACAGAAAGAGAGAGAACATATGGGTACGCCAAGGCCTCCAGTTGCTGCAAACGAACTCCAGATGCATGCACCACCTTGTATATCTGGCTTACGTGGGTACTGGGGATGCAAATCTGGTTCTTCAGGCTTTGCAGGCAAGCACTTAACTGCTAAGCCATCTCTCCAGCCCTGATCTTTCTTAAAATATAAAAGAGACATTGCTTGTACTTGTAAATATTTTGAATAATGAGTTTTATTTTGTATACACACACGTACAGTTCCAGTCCCATTTTGTAGATGACAGGACAGAGGCACATAGTGGTTAGGAAGTAGTCAAAGTTTATGCAGATAAAGGGAGCCCCTGACTCAAACACCAGGGCCGACTGAACACCTGCCCTGTATAGGTAACAATCTATTACCTCCCATCACTAGAGTACTTCATTTTTTTTCTCTCCCAGAAAATGCCTTGCAAGAAATAAAGAAATTCCTCATCCAGCTAAAGAGGAACAACCAGCTACATTTATTTTTGGAAGTAACAAGGGAGTTGTTTTGCTCTATACATAGACTCTACAAGTAGAGCATTTGCATAACATGGTCTGTCTGTGTAAATTACACTTTCTCCAGGATTCATTTAGTCACTTGAATTTGGTATCGTTTTCTGTCAACCCAAAGCACATCTGATGCAGATTTATTGGGAAGTTCACACTCTGTTTTTGTTTTTAAAAGATACAGACTTCATTTACATATAGGAACGACGTAACCATTTGAAACTGCCCCGTCCTCTATAAGTTTAACTTTTCTTTCCCACTGGAAAAGAAAATAGTATAACAAAATAGCTTATTTATGGGAGTCTAAAAGATTCTAACTGACATTACTGCTCATGGAGGGGCTGTCAGTTAACTGACTGGCATGTTAAACTTCAAACTAGAAAGCTTGACTAAAGGTAAACACCAAGTATTTCAGAATATTTGGCCAAGTTTCCAGTGAACCTGATCATTTCTATTTGAAAATATTCCATTCATGGATTCCTTTATTTTTCTTTTAAGAAGAAACCCATGTATATTTTTGAAATCAAAACCAGCATGCTTTGATTTGCTTACACTTATATCCTATCCCACAGTTTTGGGTTATAATGTGTGCCTTGGAGTAGTTAACAACTGGAAAATGGGGGCTGGAGCGATAGCTCAATGGTGAAAGGCACTTACTGGCAAAGCATGTCAGCCTGGGTTCAGTTCCCCAGCACTCACATGAAGCTGGACACAAAGTGGCACATGCAACTGGAATTCATTTGCATTGGCAACAGATCTTAGTGTGTGTGTGTACTTCTAAATTTTCTTCCAGTAGTATTCGAGTTCTGGTCTTATATGGAGGTTTTTGATCCATTTGGAGTTGAGCGTAGTGCATGGTGAAATGTGTGGATCAAGTTTCAGTTTCCTGCATGTGGTTATCCAGTTTGTCCAGCACCATTTGTTGAAGATGCTGTCTTTATTCCAGCCTATATTGTTCAGGCCTTTGTCAAATATCAAGTAGCTATAGTTGCTTGACCCAAATTCCGGGTCCTCAAGTCCATTCCATTGGTCTATACTCCTGTTTTTATGCCAGTGCCATGCTGTTTTTATTACTATGGCTTTGTAATATAGCTTTAGATCAGATATGGTGATGCCACCAGAAGTATTTCTTTTGCTGAGGATATGTTTGGATATGCGAGGCCTTCTGCCTTTCCATAAAATTTGAGATCATTTTTTCTATCTCTGTGAAGAACACTGTAGGGTTTTTAATTGGAATTGCATTAAATGTGTATATTGCCTTTGGTAGGATTGTCGTCTTCACAATGTTAATTTTGCCTATCCAGGAGCATGGGAGGCTTTTCCATTTTCTTAAGTCCTCCTCAGTTTCTTCTTTGAGTGTTTTTATGTTTTCGTTGTATAGATCTTTCACTTCCTTGGTTAACGTTATTCCAAGATATTTTTTGTTGTTGTTGTTGTTGCTATTGAAAATGGAACTATGTCCCTTATTTGTTTCTCTGTATCTTTGTCATTTGCATATAGAAATGCTACTGATTTTTGTGCATTGATTTTGTTCCTGCTACTTTGCTATAGGAGTTAATCACCTTCAGGAGTTTTGCGATAGAGTCTCTCAGGTCTCTTACATATACAAGCATGTCATCAGTGAATAGAGCTAACATAACTTCTTCCTTTCCAAATTGTATCCCTTTTATTTCCTTCTCCTGTCTTATTGCTTGAGCTAGGACTTCCAGTACTATATTGAAAAGCAGAGGTGAGAGAGGACAACCCTGTCTTGTTCCTGATCTTAATGGGAATTCCCCCAGTCCCTCTCCTTTAAGTATTATTTGGGCCTTTGGAGCTTTGTATATTGCCTTTATTACGTTAAGATATGAACCAACCATGCCAATTCTCTCCAGTGTTTTGATCATGAAGTGATGTTGTATCTTGTCAAAGGCCTTTTCTGCATCTATCGAAATGATCATGTGGTTTTTACGTTTAATCTTGTTTATGTGGTGTATTACATTGATAGATTTCTGTATGTTGAACCACCCTTGTGTTCCTGGGGTAAATCCCACTTGGTCAAGGAGGATAATGCTTTAGATGTGATGTTGGATTCAGTTTGTGAGGATTTTGTTCAGGATATTTGCATCTAAGTTCATTAGGGAAATAAGCCGGTAGTTTTCTTTTCTTGTGGCATCTCTGCCTGGTTTTGGAATTAATGTGGTGCTAGCTTCATAAAAGGAGTTAGGTAGCTTTCCCTGTTCTTCAAATGTGTGGCACAGTTTAAGGAAGTTTGGTTTGAGTTCTTCCATGAAGGTTTGATAGAATTCAGCTGAAAAGCCATCTGGTCCTGGACTCTTCTTTTTGGGGAGGTTTGTTTTTATTACTTTTTCAGTCTCTATAAGTGTGATGGGTTCATTGAGGTGATTAATCTGCTCTGAATTTAGCTTTGATAGATGGTATGCATCCAGGAATTTATCCATCTCCTCCACATTATCCAGTTTTGTGGAGTAGAGGATTTTGAAATAAGTCTTGATGATTCTCCCAATTTCACTTATGTCTGTTGTGATCTCTCCTTTTTCATTTTGAATTTTGTTAATTTGAAGCCTCTCCTTTTTTTGCTTGATCAAATTGGCTAGGGGTTTGTCAATCTTGTTTATTTTTTTCAAAGAACCAGCTCTTTGTTTTGTCAATTGTCTTAATTGTTTCCTTGGTTTCCAATTCATTAATTTCTGCTCTGATTTTAACTATTTCTTTCCTTCTGGAGCTCTTTGGGTTGGATTTTTCTTGCTTTTCCAGTTCCTTTAGGTGGATGGTTAGGATATTGATTTGGGATCTTTCTGTTTTTTTTTAATTTTTTTTGTTCATTTTTATTTATTTATTTATTTGAGAGTGACACAGAGAGAAAGAGGCAGGGAGAGAGAGAGAGAGAGAGAGAGAGAGAGAGAGAGAGAGAGAGAGAGAGAGAATGGGCACGCCAGGGCTTCCAGCCACTGCAAACGAACTCCAGACGCATGCACCCCCTTGTGCATGTGGCTAACATGGGTCCTGGGGAACTGAGCCTGGAACCAGGGTCCTTAGGCTTCACAGGCAAGCACTTAACTGCTAAGCCACCTCTGCAACCCCTTTCTGTCTTTTTTATGAAGGTATTGAGTGCTATGAATTTTCCCCTCTTATCAATTTATTCTAGCTTAGTGATGGTAGATCCACATGATTATCGTTCCCTTGTTGCTTTCCTGCAAGTTCTACCAGTAGGTTGGTCAGGGTTGCATTGTTCATAGGTTCAATTTGATGTTCTGATCCTAATGACTCCTCTATGTTTTGGTTAGATGTATTTTTCATTGTAGGACTGGGTGATCTAACTGGGTTTTCTTGCATTTGATTTTTCATGTTATTTCTTTTGTGCCGTGGTCTGCCCATGACAGTGTATGGGCCCATAAGTGGGTGTTTCAGCCTGGGCTGTAGTGAAATGGGAATCTGAGGCAACCTGGGGCAGTTGCCAAGCAGCCTGGGCTTTGGCTCCCACTTGCCAAAGCCGCCTATCTACTGCCTGGCCGGGGCGCCAATGCTACTTGATCTTTCAAGCAGTAATGTGCCAAAGCTGCCTTCATTTGAGTTTGTAGGGGGTCTGAGGTACCAAGTCCTGGAGCAGCTCAAACTCTGGCTGGAAACACTGGGACCCAGAAACAGTTTGCGGTCCCCTGCCACAGGAGAATGGGGGATGTCCGGGATGGCACCTGGCACCAAGACGAGGCAGAGGACGGGGCGCCGCAATGGGGCGTGGGACGGGGGTGGGATGGTGCTCCATGATGGAGTGCAGGATGGGGGGCCAGAATGGGGCTCCCTGATGGAGTGCAGGACGGGGCGCAGCAGTGGGGTGCCCAGCTATTTGGGTGTTCTATCTACCCACGAGGGGATCTGCGATACCCTGGTTTCCCCGCCCCCCCCCCCAGCCCTCCCACTGACAAGATGACCCAGAAAAACCTTAATGTCTTGCCTATCTTTCCCCGGGATTTGCAGCACAGCTAGACTTCTTGGCCAGAAGTCCCCCATGGTTCTGAGTTTTAAGATTGATTATACTATTTAATAATAGCTTATATTTTATCCACTATTAGAAAATATTTGTATATTTGTCTCATCTATGAATGTAGAATAATGTATTAATATATGTATTTAGTCCCCTTTTTTAGCACATGAATAATTAAACATTGAGGCTGCCCATTATAACACAACTCCCAGTTTCTAGGTAGTATGGTAGTTCAGTAAATGAATCTATCAATTAGTGGGAGGACACTGGGAAGAGATGAAGGTGGCAAGCAGTGCTCTTAGTAGCTACTATGTCTTTGTTTCATGTTGCACCTAGCACATTTGTATATTCACCAAATTATTTGTGTTTTTATACTTTTTTTTTTTTTTTTACTTCTGTTACACATGATAAATTAGGTTATATATAGCCACTTATTCATCCCATGAATGACCACCAACTGTTGGGCCTTGTGAGACCTAGTGGAACTTCCTGAGCCTAGCTAAAGTTTGGTGATCTGCCTTGGGCCAGCTAAGCCTAATGGCTTCTGGCCTGCTACTTCTGCATAGGAGTTGGAATTCCTGTGCACCACTTGGGACCAATCATCTCAAAGGTTGCAGTTTACTATTGGCCCTTACATTCTCCCCACCCTAGAATCCACGTCTTCATTCCCAACATTATATAGGCAACTACTTGTAACAATAAAGCAAGTTCCTGCTTTGACAAGACTCTGACTCAATGTGGTTTTTCTCCAGTGACTAGGAGAGGTTTTGAGTCATCTGATGTTTACCCTTTTTTTCAACCCCTTGGGAGGAACCAGTGGGCCTGGGTCCTCCTCAGCACTACCTGCTGCCAGGGAGGAGCTCAGCATCTGGCGCCTAATGTGAGGCTCCGGGAACCCAGCAGACTAGTGCCCCATATGAGGCATTCTCATTGAGGAGGTCAATTGGTGTACAAGTGTGGGTGAGCGTACCCTCATAAGTTATGAGGCAGTCTTCATATTTAATGTGCTAAATATTCCTTCTATAACTTTTACTTCCTTGTCAACATCTCTTTGTTCTCTTTCTCTTTCCTTTCACTTTTGGTTTTCCAGCAAGCTACATCTGTGGCTTTTGTATTTCTGAATGAGTCATATGTCCCTAGTGGACACACTGTGTGGCTTTTGACCTTTGGGCTTGTGCTTCTCTCTCTCTTTCCTTGGGCCTGTGAAGGCAAGCCAGCTTTTTCTGCCATTATGGAACTTCCCCTGGATCTGTAAACTTCAATAAATATCCCTTCCTCCATAACTATACCTGGTCTGGATGTTTATCTTAGCGAACCTGAAGTGTCAGATACAGAACTTAGTACTGAGAAGTGGACTGGGATGAAACTGACCATGTGGATGTTGATCTTTTGGAACCTTTGTTTTGGAGGAATAGACATGGACTTGGTGCTTACAACTGAAGGTGTCTCCTGGAGTGGTAAGCCAAATTTTATGGACTTTTCTAATGAGAATCTAAAAATGCTAAGTGCAAATAGCATTAAACTTCGAGGCTTGGCTTATGAGCTTTCTAAGGTAAAGGAAAGACTGCAGAGAACTTTGTTGGAACTGGGATACTGGCATAAGGGCTGGCTGAATCCTGCTGTCCTTGCCCAGAGAGTTTAATCAATGTTAAATTTATAATGGACTGATGTGCGTATGTAGGAAGGAATTTTCAGGCTAAACCTAAATGCCATGACTAAAGTTAGAGATTTTTCAACTGTTTACAGACTCTTAAGGATACTCTAAAAGTTTTATCTAGGGACATAGTCTTAATCTAAATTCATCTTACATTAGACACAGGTGATGCCTATGCTAGGTGGGTCACAAAGTCATAAGTACAGATGTAATTGGAGGTTTAACAAGGTTAAACATAGAGAAGAGTCTGTCACCTTGTGTTCTACAAATGGGTAAATTTGCTATGTAAAAACAAGTGACTTCAGAACAGCATAAGAAATGTGAGGATACTTATCTCTCTGCTCTGTAATTTCATTTTGCTCTTGCTTTCCAACATATGCTACTACTTAAGTTCATGGAAAGCTGGACTCTAAAAAAATGGATAAAACCCCCTTTATCTCAGACCCCATACAAGTTTAAGCCTCGTGTCCCCTAGACTCTGGTTAGAGACAAAATGGCCAATTGTCTCTGACAATGAAAAAGGAATACAACATATAACTGTGGTTGTCTTTAGTTCTTCTCTTTTAAACACCTAAAGTCACTTCTGTTACATAAAATTTCTCACTAGACAAAATGTTAAATAGGTCAACAGAGTCAAAGTATTTGACCAGGCTACAAACTCCTTACATAAGATAAGCATCAGATTTACCTAATGTGTATATCAAGGAAAGGGCCCCTTCATTAAAACATTTAATTGGATTAAATCTAATGTTTACCTGATGCCAAGGGTTTAATCAATGGAGAAACTGAGTCTTATGATAAGACCTCACTCATTAACAGGACACTGATGCTAATTTGTTATGATTTAAGGGTTATAAAACTGGCTTTAAGACTCTCTCAGTAAAGTAAATTAGGTTTCTCTTTTCTTTTCATTTCGTTCTCTTTTTTTTTTGTTTTTTGTTTTTTGTCTTTTGTTTTTCGAGGTAGGGTCTCACTCTAGCCCAGGCTGACCTGGAATTCACTATGGAGTCTCAGGGTAGCCTCGAACTCACAGCGATCCTCCTACCTCTGCCTCCTGAGTGCTGGGATTAAAGGCGTGCGCCACCACGCCCAGCAGGTTTCTCTTTTCATCAAAGTTTTAACTATTCTTAAGATAAAGGCTCACATAGAAGTGGTTATTTTCCAAAGATGAAGTACTCATACCTAAAGACATTGTAACTTTAAAAATACCTTCTGTCTTATTTATGCTAATTCTATTGAATGGTCATAACTAGGTTTAATCATTTAGGTTTAAGTGATTTAGTTTCAATAATGATAACTTTCATCTTCCTGGGATATGTTAGGATAGCTTGTTTAAGCTTTATCAAATTTAAGTCATGGGTAAAACATAAAATTGTTTTATGTTAATAAAAGTTTCTGTGATACATAAAATCAATAGCTATCAAGCTTAAGCCAAAATCATGGGTTGTCAAATAATGTATTTTCTTTCAAAAAGATTTATCAAGGGTTATATTAAATTTTAGCTAGCTTTTTTGGTTTAAAAAATTATTAAACTCTATGGTTCTGTTTCCAATGTTCTCTGGGTAATTTGTACCAACACAGGTATCTAAACTAATCAGAGATGTTTTCAAACATAAGTGCTAAAAATTTCTAGGTTAAATGAGTTAGTCTATAAATCAATTGGTACTGTTTTTGAGACTGGTGACAGGTTCTGCCTGTGTTTATAAATGTTAAATATTTAAAATGTGAGATATTTATAAGTATTTAGATATTTAAAATATAAGATATGTCTACTTTCTATACCTCATATATAAGGCTTATACTACCATAGTACAACTAAACTTTTAAAGATAGAATAATCAGACTCTCAAGTCTCAATTACAAAAACAAAAGGGGGAATCCTTACCCCCACACGACCAACTAAAAAAGGCCTTATTTACCCTAAATATTTTAAATTTTTCTAAAGAAAATAAACAATTTTCCCTTTGTCTAAAACACTGGTCCTCATCCATTACCTACAGTTCTATCTGGGTAACATGGAGGTACCCAATGGCTGGGGCCTGGAGCTGGTTTTGCCTCTGGTCTGGGCCTCCCCAGCTGCTTGCAGTACAGTTGCCCATATGACCTTAAAAATTTTCTCAGCCACCTTCCCCATCCCTGTCCAGCTTTTCCCAATGTTTCCTCTTGAACTTGCATTTGGGTCCCACCTTCCCGTAATAATTCCAGTATAGATGTGGGATACATTCATCCATCCTTCCTTCTGTGCTTTTAGCACAACTGAGCCCAGTGCTCAATGCTTCCTGCTTTCTGGAATGGTTTATGTTTGTGAAGGCAGGTTGGCCTATGACTTTCTGCCCACCAATTGGATGGTCCTTTGTGCCCCAGCCACCTTAATCCCAGATATAGATATCATTTCTGGAAATGAGGCCCTCCCTATGCCCTCTTTTGATTATATCAGAGGTAGACATATCTCCAACAACAGCTATATTCCCTGGCTGAGGTAGTCCTACAAAACAGGAGGGGACTAGACCTAATAACAGCTGAAAAGGGGGCATATGCTTGTTTTTACAGGAAAAATGTTGATTCTATGCCAATAGATTGGGAATCATTCAGGACAAGATCAAGAAACTTCAAGAGGACCTGGAGAAGAGATGGCAGGACCTCTATGACAGCCCACTGTGGATGGGCTTACATGGCTTCTTACCCTACCTCCTCCCTCTACTTAGGCCCCTCCTTCTCCTTATCCTCACTGTTGGGCCTTGTGTAATTAACAAAATTACACAATTTATTCACCAGTGGCTAGAGGCAATAAAACTCCATCAGGCTGAGATACATTACCACAGGCTGACAATTCAGGAATTAAGTTCCTCAGATGACCCACTGATACCTCCTCTGCCCTCCATGTGACCAGTTATGGGTAAGATCTCAGACTGACTGAGACAACCTAAGACAGGCCATGGAGTGGGTTCTCAGTGAGCTAAACACATGGTACCCAGTGACAGGTAAGATCCACAGAGGGGGACAACCTAAGACAGGGTCTATAGTGATTAATGCTCTTACAAAAACAAAAGGGGGAGATGTTGGGCCTTGAGAGGCCCGGGCGTGAGGCCTAGTGGAACTTCCTGAGCCTAGCTAAAGTTTGGTGATCTGTCTCAGGCCAGCTATGCCTAATGGCTTCTGGCCTGCTACTTCTGTGTAGTTGTTGGAATTCCCACACTCGCACTTTGGACCAATCATCTCAAAGTTCGCAGTTTAATATTGGCCCTTACCTTTCCCGCATCCTAGAATCCCCATCTTCGTTCCCAACATTATATAGGCAACTGCTTGTGACAATAAAGTGAGTTCCTGCTTCAACAAGACTCCTGACTCAGTGTGGTTTTTCTCCAGTGAGTAGGAGAGGTTCTGAGTCATCCGACGTTCATCCTTCTCTTCAAACCCTTGGGAGGAACCAGCATGCCTGGTCCCTCCTCAGCACTACTTACCCTCCAGGGAGGAGCCCGGCAACCAAGAATTTACATTTTTTTCCATGTTCTAGAAATATAGGAGTCAACAATCTCTATTTTTAATAAAGTAACATTCTGAGCAATATTAGCATCAGTTAATAAGTAACTGAAACTAAAATGTAGCATTTATAAAGCTTTTATAACTGTAGTGAAGAAGTTACAACAGAGGAACCTGGATGGAGTATGAACCAATTGTGCTATTTTAGGTATAGTAGCAAAGGCTGTCTAATGAAGTGTTCTGTGAGCAGAAGTCCTCAAAGCTGAGTCACAGTCTTCTTATGTGTCTGTTCAAGGTCATCATAGACAGCAGGCTCAACAGCATTATGCCAGTCTTGCTGAGAGAATAAAGCGTGGAGTGAGTGAGGTCAAAGTATTGCACAGAAAGTAAATTAGTGGCTGAGGATAGAAGGTTAGATGAGTGGTCAAGTTTGTAAATTCACTATGACTTTGAGGGAGATGGAAAGTGTGGAAGATTTTAAACATTGGAAGGACATATTTGTCTAGTGATTTAAAGGAAAAAAATTCAATCCTGGCAGCTTGGTAGGAAAAATGTTCAGCATGGGAAGACAACAGTGAAAGCATGAGAATTGATTAGGCGAAGCCTTTTTAAAATGAAGACCAGAGATGGTGGTGGTTTCAAACAGGGAGGTTAATGTGGAGGTGATGAACAGTGATTGTTTCCATTTCACTGAGGGTCCTTCTCAGTGGGGTTATCAGTATTCAGTGTGGGGTCATGAATGTGCCAGTCAAGCTTTTTTTTTGTTGGAGGGGGGAGCAATGCATCAGAATACACCTTCCTACCCTGTGGCTCTTATGATCTTTATGTCCCCTCTTCCGTAAAGTTCCCCAAGGCTTGGAGAGCTTGTTATAACTCTCTATTGGTGTTGAGCTCTCTTCAACCTCTGATTTTCTGGTTTAATGAGTTTGAATCTCCTCAGTGTCTACCACCATCTCACTGGAGGAGGTTCTCATGCTAGTATTGAGAGCAGCTCTCATATTGAATCTACTACGTCCTCTGTTGTGTTTCCTGGTCCTTTGCAGATGTGATAGAGTTGACTTATTTCCTGCTAGGCAGTCTGCTTTCTTCCTTCCTTCCTTACTACCTTCCTTCTTTCCTCCCTCCCTCCCTTCCTCCCTCCCTCCCTCCTTTCTTTCTTTCTTTCTTTCTTTCTTTCTTTCTTTCTTTCTTTCTTTCTTTCTTTCTTTCTTTCTTATTTTTTGTCATATTGATGGGTCTTGGTTCCCTGCTATTCACTGTCATCTGTAAAAAGCAGATTCTGTAGCCAAGAGTGACAGAAGCATGGATCAAAGGGGATGAACATGGAAGTTTAGAAAACTTTTTGATGGGAATAGCCTCTCCTTTTAGCTAAATAACAGTGGAAGCTTCCCTCTATGGTCTATAACTTTCCATTATTTTAATTTCCATTGGCTTCTGATATGGTTTTCAGTACCAGACATGTGTTTTCTTCTACTGAGGAGGCCTCATGTGCAAACAGAGAGCAGTTATTTACCCCTATAGCCTGTGTGCCACTGTTAAACTGTTGTGTACATCTTGCCTGGCTGGTTGCTTGAGTATGTTGCAGAATCCACTGCTTGTTTATATTGTTAGTCACTGTTACTCCCCCAGCAGCTTTTATAGCTATTTCCAGCATTATGACAGCTAACCCACAATGAACTGGCTTTCATCTCAGTCTAATATGATCTATCAATGTCCTGTGATCACAGACTATGGTGTCTTTATCAGTACAATTTTACCATTTAGGTATGGTAGGTAACTAAGTGCTTTGGCAATGGACTGCATTGTTTTGTGCAGGTAAGCAAAAATAGTCATAATTACATTGCTACACATTCAAGTATATAACAAAAACAATGTTTTAAAATTAGTTGAATTAGTTGGGTATGATGGTGCAGGCTTTTAATCCCAGCATGTAAGATGCTATGGTAGGAAGATATCTGTAAGTTAAAGGTCAATTTGGGCTACAGAATGAGTTTTAGGTCTGCCTGGGGCAGAGTGAAACTTAAGTTTCAAAAAAAGGGGAGGATGAAAAAGATAGTTGAATTAAAAACAAAATGCTCTATATACATGATCAAAGGAATACAAAGTAAATGAAGTAAACAATTTTACTTTTTCTATTTCTATGTACTCCAAAATATGAAACCATCTGAATGCTTAAGTGTAGGGCACAGAGTTCTGTATTGAGGGATGGGGGGGGGTGAATTAGACAGCTTCAGATTTGCTGAGATGAACTTCCATACCAGGCACAGTTATGGAGGAAGGGATATTTATCAAAGCTTACATATCCAGGGGAAGTTCCATAATGACAGAAGAAGCTGGCCTACTCTTAAGAGGACTAGGCAGAGAGAGAGAAGCACAAGCCAAAAAGTTGAAAGCCAAAAGCCAAAAAGCCATACAGTACAGCAAACTTCAGGAACTCCAGCTAGACACACTTTACATATCTTAGATTGAAATCTAAAACACACCACAACACCTCAGGGCTAGACCCTAAGATCCACCCAGTGACACTGCCTCCAGTCAGGTGGCTACAGATCCAAACGATAAGGTAATAAAACACTAAATACATTGGAGGCCATCTATTCAAACTATCACTGGGTGGATCACTTCATATGGTACTTTGTGGGTCCTTCCATCCATTGAGAGATGAGGGTTGAGTAGCCCATACAGTATTTTGTATTTCGATCACATTCACCCATTATACTCTCTTAACCATCCACTCCTACTAACCCTTCTTCCCAACTAGTCCCCTTCTTGCTTGAATGTCTTTTTTATATTCATGTGCATAAGTCCTACCAGGTTCAATCAGAATTATTTTATGAAGTAGGGGTGGGAGGGCTACTTATTGGAGCATGGCACCTTACCAGTGGCTATGGTCCTGAAAAACATGTCTTCCTCTCCTCCAGTAGTCATTAATTTCTAGTAGTTCCTTGAGAAGGTGTGGGGTCTTATGTACCTCTTCCCCATCTAAGATGGAATATTGACAATCTTGTTCAGGAAATCATAGCTTCTGTGAGTTCATGAGTGTGATGTCCATTTCAAAAGTCCAGAAGACATCATCCCATAGCACTCCTTCTAGCCCTTCTGCTCTTACATTGTTTCCACCCCTCTTCCACAACTGTCTGTAAGTCTTTCAGGCAGTGATATAGATATCCTATTTAGGCCTGAGTACTCAATAGTCACTTACTCTCAACACTGTGGCCAGATGTGGGTCTCTGTCCACATTAACCTCTATCTGCTGCATAAACAAACCTCTGTACTCTCAGTTGAGGATGACACTAATCTATGGGTTTAAACAAATATTTGGAAGGCAGTGTGACAACCTGTCCATTTAGTACAATGACAGCAGTGAGTTCTCACCCAAGGGCCTATGAGTATCCCAGCTAAGGAATTTTAAATAAATATCTTATTGATTATTTATTTATTTATTAGAAAGAGAGAGAGAGAGAATGGGTACATCAGAGCCTCCAGCCACTGCAAATGAACTCCAGATGCATGCGCAACCTTGTGAATCTGGCTTGCGTGGGTCCTAGGGAATTGAACTGAGGTCCTTTGGCTTTGTAGGAAATGTTTTAACTGCTAAGCCATCTCTCAAGCTTCTATGATAATATTTTTAAGGTTTTATTTATTTATTTGAAAAGGACAGCGAGAGAAAGAAGTGACAGAGAAAGAGAATGGGCATGGCGGGGCCTCTAGCCACTGCAAACAAACTTCAGACACATGTGCCACCTTGTGCATCTGACTTACGGATACTGGGGAATTGAACCTGGGTCCTTATACTTTACAGGCAAGTGCCTTAAGTGCTAAGCCATCTCTCCAGCCCTTCTTTGTTAAATTTTTCAAAACCATGTATGTGTGTGTGTGTGTGTGTGTGTGTGTGTGTGTGTGTGCATGTGCGTGCACGTGCCCATAAAAAATTCATTTTCTCACTCTTCTTGGTTTCAATGTTGGGTTAGGTAACAGCTTAATTTTCTGATGGGTACTACTATTTTACAACTTGATTTATGCTAAATCAGAACATATTCTTACTGATCTTTATGCTAATATGTGTAGATGATTAGAGGAATGAAAAGTCTTTTGAACCCCAAACCTGGTGCACATATATAATTAGTATACTAATATGTTAGTATAATATGTTTTATAAAATTTGATAATTTATTTTTTTCTGAAAGGAAATTATTTTTATTAGTGAGCCACCTGAAAGTTTAATTTGCAATCTCCTTATCCTTTGGGTCTAAAATTAATATTTTGACCCAATTTGTTATTACCTCATCACCCTTGTCCCCACTCTACACAGAGGGCTAGCATCATTAGCTTGTTTTGTAATTGAGCCTGTTTTTCAAAGAGATTGCACATATGACAGCATGTATTGTACATTTTGCTTTGTTTGAGACACACGTGGAAATTGATAGTGTTTAAAATGTTTTTCCCAGTTTCAAAGTTGCTAATGAAGAATAAACTTGACAATTGATTTTCAACAGATTGGAATTTGTCTGTATAATGAGAAAAAATATCCAGGAAAGCCTCTATGGAAGTTGGAAGGTTTCTACTAGAAAACAAAGGTAGTTTTAGTTGAAACTCTGAATGGTTTTATTGGTTTCTTATTATACTGAGTTGTTTCTCTCTCTCTCTCTCTTTTTTTTTTTTTCCTTAGTTTTCCAAGGTATGGTCTCATGCTAGCACAGACTGACCTGGAATTCACTATGGAGTCTCAGGGTGGCCTTGAACTCACAGTGATCCTCCTACCTCTGTCTCTAGAGTGCTGGGATTAAAGATGTGCGCCACCATACTGGCATGAGTTGTACGTTTTTGTTTTTGTTTTTTTTTAATACTTACTGATCAAGGACTCAGGGAGAAATGATCAGGATGAGTAGTGCTTACAACTCTGAACAATCAACAGCTGGCTTCCTGAAACTTGAGCATGTGAATGACTATCAGTGTGCAGCAGCTCCCCAAGAAGGCCTTTTTGCTCTTCCTGGTGAAGACTGATATCCCCACTGCATCTCTTCTTTCATGTATAAACATTCTTGCCTTTTATCTTATTTTTCATTCATTTGTCCTATTTAAAATTTTACTTTTACTCAAATTTTTTGCCTACTATATCTATCTTTTTTTGAATACATTTGTTAAAGCTAAAAGCAAATGATATAACCCTGATAATAACTGAGTTCATTATAAAGTAGTATGTTGTAAGGACAGATTCAGAATGATAGATTGGAAATATAACTTATGAATTGTGATCTTATAATGTGATCTTCCATAAAAGAAATGATATAACTCATTGTTCATAATTTTAGCATTTGAAATAGCCTCAGAGAGGTAAAACTGACTGATCAAAATTTACAAATTTTGTTTTTTCCACCCTCTGATGAACATAGTAACAGCACTGGCATTAGAATGAAGATGAGCATCTGGAGAGAAGAGAGAGAAGCAAGGGGCACAAACCTAACACATTGCATCATCAGCTACCAAATGACCCAAGGGTTTGATGGCTGTGAATTTATTTATTATTGTACATCTGGGGACTGGAAATGTTGATTTTCTATATATATACATTTTAATAATGATGCTGGTGGGTAGCTATTTTGCATAGGTTCATTATTTGTGATTCAATTGCACATGGTCAATGTTATATGAAATTTGCTATTTATTTTTTATATAATTTATTTTTATGTGATTTAAATTTGCCGGTCACAGGCATGTATATAATGTGTTTAGATCATATTCGCCCTTTCTTTTTCCCCCACTTTCTTCTTAGTTTCCATTCCACTGTTATATCTTTGTGTGTGTGACTTTGTGACTTTAATTAGGTTTACTTATATTAGCATCTATGAGGGATTATTTACCAGAACATGGCCAACTACCAGTGGCTATGTCACTGAAGAAAATCTCTTCCCCAACCTCAGCAACTGTTAACTGTTAACATCCCCTCTGGGAGAAGTGAGGCTCATGAGTCCCTACCCCAAGGATAATGGAATGTGGAGGGGCCCAATCTTTTGTAGATGTTATGAAGGTAACAGCTACTACTTTGGTACATGAGTCCCAAGACGATTTATATCTGGAACATAGTGTTCCACAACTCTCCTCTTGTATTCTTTCTGCTTCCTCTTCTATGATGTTCCCTTAGCTTTGGAGAGGGTTAATATACATGCCCCCTTTAGGGCTGAAGATTCAGTGGTCACTTATTCTCAATACTTAAACTAATTATGATTCTCTGCATTAACCACCACCATGCAAATAAAGCCTCTCTGACAAAAGCTGAAAGCATCACTAATCTGTGGGCATAGATATAAATATTTAGAAGGCAGTTTGATGAACAAAACAAGTCCATTTGTCAAAGAAACAATAGTATATTCTCTACTAGGGCCCATTCCCAGACATAAGCTTTTGACCAGGTTTTCAGTACTCAACATGAATTCCCTTCTGTGGAACCTACCTAATGTCCAATCATTAAGCAATTGGTTTTCCCCATAACAATCATGCCACTGTTTCACCAGTGAGCACATCTTGCCTGGAATGTTAACATAATAGCAGAAATTTGTTTAATTTGTTGACAACTATAAAGGATGGTTAGAGTTCAAAGTATGATGAAAAGATTACTGGTCGTCATTACCTATGCTGATGGGGTTTCACTCTCTATACAGTATCTATACTACTGTGCCGGTCTCTGGATTTGCTGCTGTGAAACACAGATTTCTTAATCTCAAGAACCCTCCATCTATTTGCTTCATATCAGTGCTCCATTTTTTCTTTTGTTTATTAACCTAGTATATTGTAAGGCAAAACATATCAAGTATAAAAGCAGGCAACTTCTTTTCATTTTAACCTCCCTGATATCTAGACTGTTGGATAAGCTGGGTATTCTTTCTCTAAATTAGACTCTTTCTCAAAACAGTGTTTGAGGCCACTTGGTACTGCAAATAAAGTTTGATTAGAAGACACTTCAAAAATGTGGTAAGGGGTAATTCATTCCAACTCAGAACTGATGCATCAAGTGAACTGTGGTATATATTAATTGCATTAGGCAGAAATCTTTAATGATGGTTAGTTTTATTATATTGCTTTCCCCCACCCCAGAATATGTTTTGACAGTAAGGCTTTACAAAGCCAAGAGTATATTACAGGCGGAATTTATCCCCCCCCACCCCCAGGTGCAGCCAGTTGAATGATTGAATGAAAGACTGTAAGTAGTAAAACATGCTGGGAATTCTGTCTTCTTGTGCAAGCTGTAGGTTCACCTTTTTTCTAGCCTTATTCATAAACCATCCTTCTTGCTTATTTAAAAATGCCAGTAGTCTTAAGATAAATGGATGTACTACAGTACCATTCTCCACATGCCTAGTGGTCTTGTTGCTGCATTTCAGAGCAGATATGAAAGGCCTTCCACTGTGATGGCTGAGTATAATGCCTGTGTCCCTGCCTAGGAGCTAAAGCTTGACAGAAGTGAGAATAAGAGAGAGAAAAGTGAAATTATGTAGGGAGTTGGGTCATCTTCTGTCTCACTCTCACACTTCTGAGAGCCTCCTACTAGAGAATATTACTACTTAATCACATATAATGCTCTGTATCTGAATATTTGGGAATTGAGGTTTACCATGTTTTCTTTATTTGATCCCATTTGTCAACCAACATTGTGTGTGTGTGATTTGGGTATGTGTGTATGTATATTTGTATGTGTGTGGGTACATGTATACAGGAGTGTGCATATGCATGTATGTGTGTGCATACATGTGTATGCATGTGGAAGTTAGAGGTTGAAATTAGATATCTTCTTTACCTTATTTACTGAAACAACGTGTCTTGCTTAAACCCAGAGTTTACCAATGCAACTCATCTAGCTAGCCAGTTTATCCTGGATATTCCCCTATTTCTGTGTGCTCAGTGTTGGGAGTATAGCCATGCCGAACTTGCATTGACATGCTGCAGAGGGTTCCAAAATCTGATCTTTATGCTTTCGTAGCAATTGCTTTATCAACTGAAACACCTTCTGGCTCCCAGCCACCGTATTTTTTTTTCTTTTCTTCCAAGATTGAATTGATAACCACTGTAGAAGAATTAAAACACTTTATTTATTTTCATTTAGCATGCATTATTTGTACATATTAATAATGCTCAGTATGGCATTTTATGTTGCTAGTCTATTTTTGAGCTTTGTCATCACTGCTGTACAGTTTCATGCAATCTCTTTTTTTAAAAAAAATAGTTTTATTTATTTATTTTCAAGTAAAGAATTAGAATAGGTATGGCAGGGCCTCTTGCCATTGCAGATCAACTCCAGATACATGCACCACTCTGTGTCCCTGGCTTTATACAGGTCCTAGGGAATCAAAATTGGGCCAGCTAGCATTGCAAACAAGCACCTTTAACTACTGACTCATCTCCCCAAGCCCCTTATCTTTTCAAAATTTTTATTTCTGCAGTGCCAAACACATGTGTCATTTCTGTGTTTGGCTTTATGTGCATGCTGGAGAAGTAGACCAAGGCTGACAGGGTTTTGCAAACAACTACCTTTGAGCACTGAGCCATCACCAGTCCCCATATACCTTTTGTTTGTTAAAATGAATAATGAAATCAAGATGAGTGCATTTGAATACGTGGTCCCCAGCTTGCAGTGATGTTTTGGAAGGTTGTTGAGCCTTACAAGGTGGGGGCTGGTTAATGGAGGTGTGGAATAGGAGCAGGCTTTGGGGGATAATAGCCCCTCCCATTCTCTGCCATGAGAAGCTGCCTCCTCCTCTCGCTCCTGCTGACACACTGAGAAGTTTCGTCTATCTTGCCTTCTCTACCAAGATGAACTAGTCCCCTTAGGTTCCCTCTGTCAAATATTTTATCAAAGAGATGAGAAAAGTAACTAATACAGAAAACTGGTAAGGAGACAAAAATACTAGACAAAAGCAACTTTTGGTTTAAATGTAAAATGTCCCCCATAGGTTCACATATTTGAACAGTTGGTCCCCTGCTGGTGGCACTGTTTGGAAAGGTAGTGGGACATAGGGGAGGTGGAGTCTTGCTGGAGGAAATTGTTACTGGGGGGCAGGACTTGAGGTTTTGTACCCTGGTCCCAATTCCTGTTAATTCCATGCATGCGTCATGCCAGTGTATTGATGTGACGACTGGCTCCCTCTCCTCCATGCCTTCCCTGCCATGAAACGTCCCCTAGAAACTATAAGACAAAAACAAATCCTTCCATCCCTTAAGCTTTTGAAAGGTTGATTTTTTTGTTCACAACGATGTGAAAGTTACTAGTACACAACCGAAGGGAGGAATGATTTACTTTGAGTCCTGACTTCAGAAGCTATAGTCCCACAGGCAATTTAATTATTCATTTGAAGCTAGAATCATTTTCTTTTCATGACAGGGGGAAATCTATCCATCATAAAATATAATAGTAAAATAGGAGGAATAAGCTTTCTGAGTAGGGATTTAAAGCTATACATTTCATAGAAGCAATATGTAAGGACATAAATGTAATGATGAGTGTGTTTGCCTATTTCATAAGACAAACCTTTAGCCCATGAGATTAACAGGGATTCTCCATTTATCGCATTTTATCTGATGGATGTTGTTGGGTCTGGAATGGGTTGACATAGACTAGGAACTGTAACAGTCTATTGCATTGTGGTGAAGGGTCATATGAAACTTATGGAGGACGGTTGATGGAAAAATATTCTTTAGTGAATCTGGCGAAAGTCTAGGTAGGAGATGATTGTAAGGAATCCCAGTCTTACAGTGAGGCAGTCAATTTGACAAAGAAAAAGAATAAAGGGAAAGCTGACTGACAGCAGAGAGCCAGCCTTACATGCCATGGCACAAATTAAGCAAAGATTTCTTGACTCAATTGCTAAAGATACTACATGTGTCAGTGACAGGACACTAAAAACTCAAACTGGAACTGAGCTGGAAGACTCCTCCCTACTCGCTAGCTGTCATAGTGCTGAAAAGGGCTATGTGGCCTGCTGTAGGAGAGGGGAAGTTATTAACATTCTTAATCAGCAGTGGACCCAGGATCTATATAACTGACCAGCCAAGCAAGATGTACTCATTTGTGCCATAGTGGCATGACAGTTACGTGGCTAACCAACTGACCTCTGATTGGATTTTCAGTCCTATCCACAGGAAGGAATTCAAAGCTGGTACTGAAAGCCTAGCCAAAGCCTATGGCTCATAAAATCATAGACCCTAGGGGTAGGGTGGGGGGAGATGCTTCTACTGTACTTTGGTTAAATGGATATGTTATGCCCATCAAATTGTCCTCTAACTATGTATGCTTTAGGTCTATAGATTAGTGCTGCTGTCAGGTTTGGTTAGAGAAGCTTGTCTTTTTTCATAAGGCAGTGACTATGGTGAAGACTCAAAACTAATCAAAGTCCATAGAATAAGTTACTGTTGAGTGTTCAGCTCTCCATGAGACATCTCTATCATGCCCTGCAAGGCTCAGGAAGCATTACAGAAGAGGGAGCAGAAGGAAAAGAGCCAGAGAATTAGAAACTCTGGAATGCTGTCTTCTGGACATGAAGTGGTTGTTATATTCATGACCTCAAAGTGGCTGTCATGACTGGGACATTCCCTCTACAATCATGGACCCATCGACATTTCATCAAGAAAGGTTTCAGTAAAATCGGGTTGGGGAGGGGCCAATAGAAAGTAATGAGGGGATTAAGATCCAAATATATTATGTACATGTATGAAAATTGTCAGTAAAAAAGTTAAAGAATAAAAGACTTGTTATGTTAAGATATGTTATCAAATATACTTCAAGAACATAATGAGCACAAACCCTTGCACTAAGAGATGAGAATAATAAACATAAATATGGTATTGCTTTTTCTCATGGAAGAATTTACACAGGGGTCAAAACCATGCTCCCAGGTGTTCTTGTTCTCTGTATTGGAAATGCCAATAAATGCTCAAGTAAAAGGAAAAAGATTGTTAAGAGCAATAGTGATTACATATAAACAGTGGTGTTATCACAAACTTGTTCAGCATAAGAGGAAAGAATTAGCTCCCGAGAACTTGACATGTTCACAGAATTGTAAGTGTTCAGCAGAGCCCTCTAAAGAGATGTAACAGGAATAAATAATAAATAAATAAAGTGGTTTCTTTTTTTTGAGGTAGGGTCTCACTCTAGCTAGGCTGACCTGGAATTCACTATGGAGTCTCAGGGTGGCCTCAGACTCATGGCGATCCTCCTACCTCTGCCTCCTGAGTGCTGGGATTAAAGGGGTGCTCAACCATGCCTGGATTTTTTTTTTTTTTAATTTGGTGTTTAAAGTGTGATATTATAAGCTTTCATTTTTCTATTGCATGTAACTGTTGGTAAAATTATAAACGCAATATTCTGCGGAAAGTGTTATAGGTTGCTATTTCCATTGTCTTACTAAGTACACTGCTCTCATTGTTTTGAATGGTTAACTCTCAATTTGCCCGTGATTTCCTTTTTCATTTTGTATCATCTCTAAATTCATTCTTATAAAGTGTGGTTAATACAGACAAGCCTTGTGTAAGCTCAACTAATGAATTGTTTCCTTAGTCAGTTGCAATGTGTGCCATAGACTCAGTACGAGGAAATTCGGCCCTGTGATAAGATTACAAGTCATTTTGTTGAAATGGATAAGGAAACAAGTTTGAATGCAGAGGGGACCTGGCATTCTTAACAAGAGTGGACCTTACTCTTCATCATAACTTCGCATGCATACCTTTGATGCATTGCTTGTATGACTTATTTTAAATCTTTAGTAAAAGTACTCCACGGCTTTGCATATATTCAGAATTTACCTTCAGAAACATTATTTTAAAACACTACTTTAATATGTTTATTTCGTTATTCAATACAATTCATCCATTAATTATCCAATAATTAGTTTTCTTTTGTTTCTAATTAACTTGACAATAATAATTCCTTTCACAAGTTTTTTGTGTGTGTATCTTGTACATGTGAAGGCTCGAGTATTTGGGTGTATGCAAATGTGTGTGCATGTGGAGGCCAGAGGTTGATGTCAGGTATCCTTGTCTCTACATTATTCTTTGAGGCAAGGTCTCTCACCAAACCTACAGCTCACCAATTTTCTAGTGAGCCCAAGGGATTCCCTGTTTCTTCCTCCCTAGTGCTTGGGGCTCTGACCTCAGGTACTCATATTTGTGTGGCAAACACTCTTCTAACTAAGCCACCTCCCTAGTCTACATTCTCACATTTCTAAACAAAAATTTTTGACCTTTAGAATCTCTTTAAAATAGATACGCACATGAAGTACAAAATAAAAATATAGAAATATTATTAGATAAAATTTGAGGAGTCAACACCACAAATTTTTTTTGAGGCAAGCCCAACAGACTGGCCTTTTTTTTTTTTTTTTTTTATCAGATAGAGCAAGAGTAAGAGTGAAAGAACTGGCATACTAGGGCCTCCAGCCACTGTAATTGAACTCCAGATATGTGCCACCACCTTGTGCACATGTGTGACCTTGCACGTGCATCATCTTGTGTGTCTGGCTTACGCAAGATCTAGGGAGTCAAACATGCATCCTTATGCTTTGCAGGCGAGCACCTTAACTGCTAAGATATCTCTCCAGCCCCATAATATGGTTTTGTACCCATTTTACATAATATGTGTGCATATCTGTGAGTACATGCATGTATAGGTATAGATACATTCTTTCTCTGAAGGTAAACACATTCTGTGGTATATCCTAATGAATTTCTCAAACTTCGGTGGGTATATCTTTCCCTTTCCCCTGATTACATGTCATGTTTCATGACTTTTCAGGCATTTCAAGTAAAGAGAACCCTGCAGTCTTAAATTATAAACCCAGTTTCATCTGAGTCCTTGATTTGCTTGGCAGTTCTGTGAGATTATCAAACTGGGACTTTGGTTTCCAAGTGAGGCTTGTCTCTCCTAGTTGGAGGCCAGTTTCCTGAACATGAGACAAGGTAAAAGACCAATTTCATCTTTCATTCCCACCTAGTATTTCTGCCTCCAGCCCACCCCCCTAGTTTCCTAGCTGCATTTTTTTTTGACTCCTACACAGCTGTAGTGATGAAGGATATGAAAAAAAGGAAGAATATTTTTACCTGGCTGATATTGTCTTACATTGGCACCTGTGGTTGTAGCTGATCTTTATCTCACTGGTGCTTTCTCCCTGCCTTTTGTCCCTTTAATAAAATGGAAACTTTTCTTTTTATTAGTACCTATTAATGATATAAATTCAGATTTAAAAATGTGATATATATGTATATATGTATGAGGTTCTTTTATATACTTTATTTATTTATTCGAGAGAGAGGAAGAGAGAGAGAGAGAGAGAGAGAAAGAGAGAATGGGCATGCCAGGACCTCCAGCCACTTCAAATGAACACCAGATACAAGCCTTCCCACCGCCCTTGTGCATCTGGCTTATGTGGGTCCTGGGGAGTCGAGCCAAGGTCCTTTGGCTTTGCAGGCAAGCACCTTAACTGCTAAGCCATCTCTTCAGCCCTATGAGGTTCTTAGATTTAAAAAATCTTTTTGTTTATTTGCAAGCAGAGAAGGGGGGTGAGAGAGGGAATGTGTATGCCAGGGCCCCTTGCCACTGCAAATGAAGTCCAGATACATGTGTTACTTTGTGCAACTGGTTTTATGTGTGTACTAAGGATTCAAACCCAGGCCATTAAGCTTTGCAAATAAGTGCCTTTAGTAGAAGAGTCATCTCTCCAGACCCTACATGAGGTTCTTTGATTGTATTTCCAACACCTTTTCCATCATTCACACTTATTCCCTCCTTTCCCCTCCCACTGATTCACTTACTATTCTTAAAAAGTCCCTGTTCTACTTTTGTCATTTTTTGAACTCTACATATGAAAGAAAACATGTGACACTGGTGTTTCTGATCCTCTTTTACATCACTTAACATGATCTCTAGTTCCATTCATTTTCCTTCAAATGAGATAATTTTGTTCTTGTGGCTGAATAAAATTCTGTGGCATACATGTACACACCACATTTTCTTTATCCAGTCTTCTGTTGATGAACATCTTAGCTGGTCCCATGTCTTGGCTGTTTTGCGTAGTGCTACAATTAACATGCATGTGTAAGTCTCTTTACAGCATGCCCATCAGAGTCCTTTGAGGTATACTCTGGAGTAGTAGTAGAGCTGGATCATATGGTAGCTATCTTTACTTTTTGGAAGAACCTCTATGCTGAGTTTTACAGTGGCTATACTCATTTAAATTCCCACAGGCAGTGTATAAGGGCTCCCTTCCCAATCTGCACTCTCACAAGAATTTGTTGTTCTATGTTCTTCGGGATTGTGACTTTGGCACTGGTGAAGGAATTTCTGTCCAGTTTTGATCTGTTATTTCCCTGGAAGCTCATGATGTTAAACAATTGTCATATATTGTTCTTCTGTGTTTTGAAGATTGTTTAGTTTCCATTTATTGGTTGGATTATTTGCTCCTCTGTTAGCTATTTATCTGTCAAAGCTTTTCTCCAATTCTGTAGGCTCTTTATTACTAATTGTTTTCTTTGCTCCGTGGGAGTCTTTAAATCTGATATGATTCAATTTGCAAATTCTTATTGTTTTCCAATTTTTTTTTGAGTCAGAGAGTCATGGTGTGCTCCGATATCTTGGATTGGGAAATCTCTATTGATTTTAGTGGCAACTTTAAACCTATATGCATCTAGGAATATTCATTTTCTTCTGAGATCTCATTTCCTCTTGAGGTGTGCTTATGTAGCAATCTTCTTTTAAAAAATATTTTTTGTTCATTTTTATTTATTTATTTGAGAGTGACAGAGAGAGAAAGAGGCAGATAGAAAGAAAGAGAGAGAGGCAGACAGAGAAAGAGTATGGGCACACCAGGGCCTTTTGCTACTGCAAATGAGCTCCACACACATGCACCACTTTTTGCATTTGGCTTTACATAAGTAATGGGGAATTGAATCCAGGCCATCAGGCTTTGCAACCAAGTACCTTTAATGCCTGAACCATTTCTCCAGCCCTGGAGCAGTCTTAAGATGATCTCATACCAGCATTCTTTCTAACATTGCCCATCTGTGGCACATTGGAAGTCCATTTTTTGCCCTAAGAAACTTGAGGAATGTAAGTCCATCCTTTCACACAGATTTTTTCCATCAGAGCAACTGAACAGCTAGCCAGACCCTTATTGCTTAGCTTTTCTCAGTAAAAATTAGACTCCACTGTACCATATCACTCTGAATCTTTGGTGATTGTATTTTAGCCAGAGGGGTAAAAGCAGACACCAATATACCTACACATGAAATGAGAATGACTCCTAAAACTCTGCCCTCAAAATTGCTATGTTCATCTCTAAAGACTTTTTTGTTAACCCTTAATGTAGACGTGATGGGAGGTTTATGGGCCATATAGCTTGTCATACTTCCTTCAGATTTTGTAGCCTTGTTCTGGCCTGAATTTGTAATGTCATATTCAATGTGGTTTTGTGTCTCAATCAAAATCTATGTTTTTTAAAATATTTTTAAATTTTTATTTATTTATTTGAGAGTGACAGGCAGAGAAAGAAAGAGGCAGAGAGAGAGAGAGAGAGAGAGAGAGAGAGAGAGAGAGAGAGAGAGAGAGAATGCCAGGGCCTCCAGCCACTGCAAACTCTAGATGTGTGTGCCCCCTTGTGCATCTGGCTAACGTGGGTCCTGGGGAATAGAGCCTCAAACCCAGGTCCTTAGGCTTCACAGGCAAGCGTTCAACCACTAAGCTATCTGTCCAGTCCCCAAAATCTATATTTTAATAAATTTAAAATCTACAAAATGAATGATTGTGAAATGTTTTGTTTTAAATACATGGTGACATGCACAGTGATTCATGTTTGTAATCCCAGCTCTCAAAAGGCTGAGGTGGGAGGATCTTGAGCTCATGGCCAGCACTGAGTACTAAGACCCTTTCTCAACCAAACAATGAAACCACAAAACAAAAGTATCCATGGCTATCACTCTACGTAATTTTACACAGATTTATACACAGAAAATGTACAGAAAAACAAAAATAGAAAAAATGTAATTGAGTCAAGTTTTGCTGGAAAAATATAGAAAGGGAATGTACTTTCCTCTATCTTTGTGGTTTATTTTCATGTATATATTTGTTGGTGCTTTGAAATGTGTTTTTTTTTTTTTTTCATTTTCCAAGATTGGTTAATCAAAGTTATACCTGATATTCTATTCCCAAAGAAATGGCTAGCATTCTTTGCAAAGCTGATTCCTTTTCCTCATCTGTGAGCCCAGTGTGTTCTTGTTCCAGGAACTTTGTGAACACTCTCATCTCTGTCCTCCACAGGTTTGTGGCTTCACTTTATTTTTTAATTTCTTACAAGCTATTAACTACTTCAAATGTTAACAAGTCTATTAAAAAAACAGATACTCTTTATCCTTATTCCTAGTCTGTGTATAATTCTATTTCTTAGAGTACTGAACTTGGCAAGTTTTGAAAGGGAGTGTAAGATAAAATGACACATCCAGATACCAAACCTTTTGTAATTACTCAATGAGATTTTTTGGGGTGACTAACAGGGAGGAATGAAGATTTAGTACTGTTAGACTCCACAAAGTCTGAGAGTATCATTAAGACATAAAACTGTGGCATGATCTTGAGAACTTACTGTTTTAAGTTCTGCCAGGTGAAACTTTATTTCTATTTTGAATTATTCTGATTTAAGATAGTGAAGCCAGAAATCAAAGTAAAATAGTTTCTTTTAAAAATAGCCATTTTGGGGAAGTTACTATTCTTGTGTCATAAAGATATTGTATAATTACTTTACCATATTAAGATATTATGTACTTAAAGGTAACATTCATGTAGTTTTATGTGATGAAAGCCAACTTTTTTTATAAAAAGTTGGGAGTATACCAGATGCTTCAGATATTTTATTTTAGGCAGCTGACATGATACAATGTTTTCTATGATCTTTTCAGCATTAGATTTTTTAAAAATTTTCTAAAGATTCAAACTTTGGCTTGTGTATAAAAAATTGCAACTCAATATGTTCTTTATACATTTGTTTATTTTTGTAATGAAGTTTGTGATTAAGCTGTGTGTAGTGATTCACACCTAGAACCTTGGTACTCAGTAAGCCAGAGGATCTCCACAAGTTCACAGTGAACTGTAGAATAGCCTGGACTACAGAGTAAGAACCTGCTTCAAAACCATAGCAATTATGATTAAAGATGCCAAGATATACTAAAAGCATTTTGATGGTTAAAAAATAAATAGTTGATTTGCTGCCTCAAATTTGTATTCCCAGCACTATATAGAAGGCTCACTAGTTTGATGCAAGCTTGAGCTATATACTGCGATTTTGTCTCACAAGCACCAAAACAGGACCTAAAGAGATGGCTCCACAGTTAAAAATGCTTCTTTGCAAAGACCAATGGTCTAGGTTACACTCCTCAGCAATCACATAAAGCCAGATGCATAAAGTGGTGAATGCATATGGAGTTTGTTTACAGTGGCAAGAGGCCCTCACATACCAACACTCTGTGTGTCTGCCTCTCTCTCTCTGTCTCTCAAATAAATAAACAAGAAAGTACCAAAACAACCAAACAATAACAAAATCTAAATTTTATACCTCTTATTGTATATTTACAATCTCAATGCCTATTACTAACCCACAATAATTAAACAAGAAACTAGAAATGCAATGAAAACACAACAATAAATTAGACTACTAGATATCTTGAGAGTAATATATTCATTAGGGATATGACAACAGAAAATATAAAAACTTCATTTTGAAACCACCACAAAAGAAACAGAGTACATGAATCTAAAATTTTTTCTATCAACTATGAGAGACAATTGTTTAAATTTTTATATATAAGAATCTGGGATATTGTTAGCAAAGCAGTTCACTCAAAGCAGGAAACAAGAAGAAACTGTATGTGTATTAATCTTGTTAATCAAGAATAATAAATAAATCCCATTTACCTCTACACACACACAAACACACAAAAAAATTAACAAATAATACTATTTTTTAAGGCTGGCCTTAAACTCATATGTGGTGATTATGAGCATGCACCACCATGCCCAACATAAATTCTACTAAACACATACATTTTAAAACATTTATTTATCTATTTTATTTATTTATTTGAAACAGAGAGAGAGAGAGAATGAGAATGGGTCCTCCAGTGCCTCTAGCCACTACAAGCAAACTCTACCATGTGCATCTGGTTTATGTAGGACCTGGAGAATCAAACCTGGTCCTTAGGCTTCACAGGCATACACCTTAATGGCCAAGCCATCTCTCTAGCCTTATGTATATATACATATATTCCCCTGAAGTAGGGTCTCATTCTAGCCCAGGCTGACCTGGAATTCACTATGTAGTCTCAGGCTGGCCTTGAACTCACGGCAATCCTCCTACCTCTGCCTCCTGAGTGCTTGGATTAAAGGTATGCGCCACCATACCCGGCCAGCCTAAGTATATTTTTAAAATACTTTTATAATTTCTTTTTGCTGGTGATGTATTGATAGGAATACTCTTTTTATATATCAGTAATGACAGTCATGTGGCACTTTTGGAAAGCTAATTGACATATATTTTTAAAAAAATTTTTTTAACAATATTATTTATTTATTTGAGAGCTACAGACACAGAGAGAAAGACACATAGAGGGAGAGAGAGAGAATGGGCGCGCCAGGGCTTCCAGCCTCTGCAAACGAACTCCAGACGCATGCACCCCCTTGTGCATCTGGCTAACGTGGGACCTGGGGAATCGAGCCTCGAACCGGGGTCCTTAGGCTTCACAGGCAAGCGCTTAACTGCTAAGCCATCTCTCCAGCCCTAATTGACATATATTATGACTATAAAACAGCTGCATTTATTTATCTAATTATTCTATTTCTGGTTTTTACCATGTAGGAAATCACTTATTAGAAATATCTCTGAGAATATTCAATTGTCAGAGAATGTTTATTTAAATTATGCTATATGCATTTAGTGAACTATAATAGTCTAAATGGATATACAATATAATGCATATGCCTTAGCTTATAAAATAAGTGTATCTAGGCATCTGTTAGTATGAAGTAAACCACATCAGAACTTCTTAAAACAGCAATAAACTAGATGAAAGCTACCTTTTAGCCTCAGTCATAGCATCACTTCCACCATAGTCACAAATGGACAAGATGCAAGGGACAGGCGCATAAGTCTCTCCATTACACAAAATGTCAGTGAAGAAGATTATATGGCATAAGAAAAGTCACATAGGTCAGGTGTTTTTTGGGTTTTTTTTGTTTGTTTGTTTGATTTTTTCAGGTAGGGTCTCACTCTAGCTCAGGCACACCTGGAATTCACTATGTAGTCTCAGGTTAGCCTTGAACTCGTAGTGATCCTCCTACCTCTGCTTCCCAAGTGCTGGGATTAAAGGGGTGGGCCACCATGCCCGGTGATGAAACTTTTTAATCATAATTTAATGATAAGAATTTTTTAAAAATTATTTTTGCCGTAATATACTATAAACCTAAAGTACATGTATAATTCATTATTTTAAAGAAGAGAACAACTTGGAAAATGAAATAAATACTGTTAATTACAGTCAAAAAAGAAAGAAAGAAGGGTGGGAAGGAGAATCATTCCTAATGCTTACATTTAAATTTTACATTTAAAAAAATAAGCCAGAATTTAGTGAAACAAAATTACCCCCAGGAAAGCAGGGACAGAGGTCTTGGAGAGAACAGTGGTGGTTAGAGAAGAACTGAGTGCTTGGGTCATGATGACTTCATGTAACTGGAGCAGAAAATTAATTTGTTTGTAGGCATTTTATTTCTAAAACACCCTTGCCTTTAGACACATTGTTTCTTGGAGATACACCTTCAGAAGTGGACCTCATTTCAGATCTAAAATTTCTGTATGATTCTTTTGAACTTTAGAAAGTCCAAATTACAGATCAGAAGAATTGAGATGTCTTGATAAAGCAATAGTATGTTACAGAAATTTTCACTAGAGCACATGTGATAACATTTATTTAGGGGAAAAACCATACTCTATTGAGAACTTTGAAAGTTGTGGAATACTGGAAAGGAGTTTCAAAAGAAATATTTATAGATTTTTCTTGTAATGTATTTTTATATAAATGTATTTTTTTGCTTTATAAATATGAGGCTGAAAGAATCAGTCACCTGATTCTATTACATTTCTTTTAAAATATTTTTTAAATTTTTTAAAATTTATTTAATTGAGAGCGACAGACAGAGAGAAAGACAGATAGAGGGAGAGAGAGAGAATGGGCGCGCCAGGGCTTCCAGCCTCTGCAAACGAACTCCAGACGCGTGCGCCCCCCTGTGCATCTGGCTAACGTGGGACCTGGGGAACCGAGCCTTGAACCGGGGTCCTTAGGCTTCACAGGCAAGCGCTTAACCACTAAGCCATCTCTCCAGCCCATCTATTACATTTCTATCCCAACTCCTCTGCTACATGTGCCTAAATAATGGTTGAGCAATAACTGATAGCATTCTTGCTTGCTTTATAATAAATACTACATAATGTAATATAAAACATAATTACATGCATGTACATGTTGTAAGGATTGTTACTCCTCATTCTTTCTATTCAGGTTCAAGTTTGGCTTTCATATTTGCTATCAGGACTAAAATCAATATTTGTGCTTATTGTTTCTCCCCCTCACCCCCTGAGGTAAGGTCTCACTCTAGTTCAGGCTGACCTGGAATTCACTATGTAGTCTCAGAATGGCCTCAAATTTACAGCAATCCTCCTACCTCTGCCTCCGAAGTGCTGGGATTAAAGCCTTGGCCACCATGCCCAGCTTTTATTGTCTTTTTAAAAATAATTTTCTTGGGCTGAGTGTGGTGGTGCACACCTTTAATTGCAGCGCTCAGGAGGCAGAGGTGGCAGGATCACCATGAGTTTGAAGCCACCCTGAAAATACTGAGTGAAGTCCAGGTCAGCCTGAGCTAGAATGAGACCCTACCTCAAATAACACACACAAAAAAATTCTTTTTCCTTTCAATGCATTTGACTATTTTAAGAATTAAAAACAACTATTTGCTAAAGGTCATTTTTTTTTATCAGAGCTTACATATGACTAGATCGATGATGCATACTAACCAGCATAATCCTTCTGAGATAACTAAGTTGACATATTATAGAGGTACTTGTAAACACTATTTTTTCTTTGTTAAACTAATTTTTAAAACATTTTGTTTATTTATTTGTGAGAGACAGAAAAAGACAGATAGAGAGAAAGGGAGTGGGCATGCCCAGGCCTCCAGCTGCTGCTGACGACTCTAGACACATGCACCAGACACATGCACCATCTCATGCATCTGGCTTACATGAGTCCTGGGTATTCAAACCAAGGTCCTTTAGTTTTGCAGGCAAGTGCCTTAACTGCTAAGCCATCTCTCCAGCCCCTTTTGAGAAGTTTCTAAGGGAAAGTAGTAGCTGATCAGTAGCCGTATATTCTAAAAGTAAAATGCAGTTGCCATAAGAACTAGAAATTTATGTAATTTAAATATAGAAAAATAGAATTGTTTTCACTCAGATTGATGTATGACTTTTTGTGGGGAGGGTAAAATATATCTGTTTGCTAAGTTAACATGAGCCAGAGTTATGATTAAATGAATAATAAATATAGATACATTGCAGACACTGATGCTTGCATGATATTAAGGGCAATCAGGCATTTGCCAATTACATACACTTTAGTGATCTTGTGACTGTGACCCCCTTTTGTGGTAAAGGTTCATGGTGGTATGAGTGTTTACAGAAGAGTTTATTGAGTCCTCAAGACCAAGGATGCCACCCTACCCTGCTGTCAAATAATTGATGATTGAATTGATTACATTCTAACCTGAGGGATGATGTGTTGGTGATGTCAGATGATCAGGAATATTATTCTGAGAGAGGTCCTGTAGCAGAAAGAAAAGTGGACTAATACCACCACCTCTGCACTTAGACTCCAGATTTTAATTTTACTGACACTTGTGCTAATGCCATTGTCAGATGCTGTTCTTAACGTCCATTTAATGGAGACAACCATAATTATTTCTATAGGTAATGTGTGTTAGATTATATTAGGGGCTTATAATAGTGTCCTAAACCTTTCTATTATTTGGAAATTGCAAGTGCTTAAAATTATGTCCTTAGCCATTGTTGTTGAAATTAGAAGACACTGTTAGAAGTCAAGTTTAAGGTCATTTAGTTCAGACTCTACCCAAGTGTTGAGGAAAGAAAACTTGGACATTCTTTACTTTTTAAGTTTGGATTTGGCTTCTGGAAAAAGATGTACATTTATATTTATCAGTTGCCTAATTGAAAAATTCCACATTAGCCTTTCTAGTTGATAACAATTTTTCTGTTTTTAAATTTAGTACTTATAAAAAAATCACAGACATCATGGTAGCAGATCAGCTTCCTGGAGAGTCGAAAAAATATGGAGATTTAGAAGTTAGACCAGGGAGGGTTTTTAAAAATTTTCTTCATGTGCTATATTTAAAAATGTAAAATATTTTGAATTTAATATGGTATCCAGATGTTTTTATTTTCCCCATACAGAATATCTGTATGGCAAATAGAAGTATGCATGTCTACTTTAGAGATGCTGAGCAAAGGTCACAAAGTGACTTTGTTCATATGTAGTCATAGGAAACATTCCAATGCTAAGGCAATTTTACTTCTTCGAGTTTTAAAACTATCCTATTGAAAAGTACATAACATCTTAACTATCCACCTTTTTTCTCACTAAAAAAAAATGACATTTTAGTGTTGCACACCTTTAATCCCAGCACTCAGATGTGGAGGATCACTGTGAGTTTGAGGCTACCCTGAGAGTACATAGTGAATTTCAGGTTAGCCTGAGCTAGAATGATACCTTACCTCGAAAAACAAAATAAACAAACAAAAAAACAACAAAAGACTTTTTAAATGTTTGTAAAAAATTAACAAATGGGATTATTTGCTTATTTACATGTACTACCAATTTAATCTCCATGTAATTCCTAGGTAGAGAAAGCCAAATATCATGCTTTTTATAGCAAACATATCAGAAGCAATCTGTCTTTGAACAGATAAGAGCTCATACAGTTTTCACTATGGTTACAGACTGATCATATCTTTCTTTCAGAAGATTTCTGTCCATCATTTTAAATGATTTTATCATTAATTTATCAAATCAAAACAGATGACTTCAAGTAAAAATAGTCTCCCATCTTTCTTTCACTAATTGTTTCTTATTTTGGTAATCCCCATTTAAACTGAAGCTATCCATGACCCCAAGCCAACTGTATTGGCCTTCAGAGATTTTGACCATGTGTTTGGCTCATCAGTGACCCACCTTTGGAGATAGGCATGAGGACTCCACTTTAGCTTGGATGTCTGCTGAATCAGCTTCTTAGTTCACTGTGTAACTGAATTTCATACACAAGCCATAAACTATATGCTAAGTACACTGTGATAAATTTTGTCAGCTGCTATTTTTGATTAGCCACATTTAGTTTAAAACATCATGAAGTTTTCATTTAAGTGGTGTTTTAATAGTTCCCTTGCTTTAGGTTTTTGCAGCTGAGCTTTGAACTGTTTCTCTTTAGTCTTATTTCTTCATCTATGAGTTCACTATAAAGACTATCCATTGGCAAATTTAAATGAAATCATGTACCTAAACTGTGTTAAGAAGCATTTATTTTTCTTTTGGGCTAGACCTCATTATTCCACATCAATAAAATATACCATTATTCTTCCTTCTTCATGAAACTAGATTAAGATTCATGATACATATCTTGACATTGGCTGTAACAGAAATAGCTCAGTTATTCACTTTGACTAAGAGTCCTCCTGGGGTTTACTGACATTGGGAAAGTGGAGATATAGTAGGCAAATTGTTAACTCGGGAGTAGTGAAAAATTTTAGTTGTTAGCAGGTAGTATTACCCAATTTTCTAACTTCATGGAAACCGAGGCTGTTTTAAACACGTGACAGAAAGTGACAATATGTGTTTTGTCATTTAGCATCAAACAATAAACAATGTATTATGTTCCCTTATTCGGTATATTAGGAACATACATTGCTCACTTTTTGCTATGACAAAATGCCTGACAAAAGCAGCTGAAGGAGGGTGAGGTTTATTTTGGCTCCTTGATGGAGGAGATACAGTCCATCATGATAAGGAAGCCATAGTGGTAGGGGATCACATGAAGTGACTGGTCACAAGATGTCCCTGGTAAGGAAACAGAGAGAGAGAGATGAATTCTAATGCTGTTGCAGTCAGGTTTGCATTGCTGGTGGAAAATACCAAACCAAGAGCAGGTTGTGGGAGAAAAAGGTTTATTTTGGCTTATGGACTCAAGGGGAAGCTCCATGATGGCAGGGGAAAATGACGGCATGAGCAGAGGGTGGACATCAACCCCTGGCCAACATCAGGTGGACAACAGCAAAAGGACAGTGTATAAGCACTTGCAAGAGGAAGGTGGCTATAACATACATAAGCCCACCCCCAACAACACACTACCTCTAGGAGGCTTTAATTCCTCAACTGCCATCAGCTAGGAACCTAGTATTCAGAATACCTTAGTTTATGGGGACATGTAAAGCAAACCATCACAAATGCTAAGCTTGGTTTTCCCTTTTTCACTTTTTTTTTTTTTTTAAATTTTTTATTTATTTATTTGAGAGCGACAGACACAGAGAGAAAGACAGATAGAGAGAGAGAGAGAATGGGCGTGCCAGGGCCTCCAGCCTCTGCAAACGAACTCCAGACGCGTGCGCCCCCTTTGTGCATCTGGCTAACGTGGGACCTGGGGAACCGAGCCTCGAACCGGGGTCCTTAGGCTTCTCAGGCAAGCGCTTAACCACTAAGCCATCTCTCCAGCCCCCCTTTTTCACTTTTTATTCAGTCCAGGATTCTTCACAGGTTCACACAGTTGCCTCTTAGGGCCTCCTTGTAAAGAATGTGATGCTGCTGTTGCCACACGGTGCCTGGTCTCAATGGCTTTCTGGAACTTTGATGAAAGCCCTCATGACCCCATTGCTGTCACATTTTGATGCCTACAAAACCAGCATCATGTGGATAGTGCTTCAAAGCTCTGCTAGCTTGAGTTATACTCTGGCTTCCTTGTTCCACGGCTGTTGTGGCCTCTGTGTGCCTTGGTGGGTGAAGCAGGTGGGTGTAGCTTCATAACCCTTCAGTGGCACTCATAGTTGTCTCCTTCAAATGAATTTTCATTTTCTCAATCTGGCAACTTTTTTTTCAGTGTGTCTTTCCTATTATCCCATGCAAAACCAACATTACTCTTTCATCACAGTGATCTGAAATACAGCAACTGCTCTCTCCAAGACTGCTTTGTCTGCAACTTTGAACTAACGCTCATTTCCTCACCAAACTGCATTTTCCCTCTCTTCCTGCTTTGAATTCTCATTGTAAGCCTCAGTAAGCACTGTGAGAAATAAACATGCATGATAGTTATTACTGTTAATTTGGCATGATCTAGAATCATCTAGGAGACAAATGTCTGGGTGTGTCTGGAAACGAGTTTCTAGATTAGATTAATTGAAGTAGAAAGGCCCACCCGAAATATGGGTGGTACACCATTCCATGGGTTGGGATTCCATACTGAATAAAAAGAGAAAAATGAACTGAGCACAAACCCTCGTGCTGTCTGCTTCCAGACTGTGGATGCAATGAGCAAACAGACGCTTCATGCTGCTGTCACCAAACCTTCCCCTCCATGTGAACTGTTTTCTCTGGAACTGTAAGCCAAAATAGCCCCTTCCTTCTTCAAGCTGCTGCTTGTCAAGTATTTGGCCACAGCAACAGCAAAAGTACAGAATACAGCATGCCAGTCTGAATTGTCCTGCTGTTTTGAAATTTCCTGCTAACTTATACCATTACTTTTGAATTCAGTCTTCCTTGAGTTTTCAGGATATAGGCAGAAAGCAACATGAATTGCTTATAGCAATTCCTTATAGAGTATTTGTTCCCTACCCTTGTGAATATAGTATTTACCGTACCTCCTTCTAGCTAGTGTTCTGGTTTCCTATATTCCCACTAGAATGGTGCATTAGTCACTGCTTACAACCTTGTAGGGTTTCTGTGATCCACAGCTTCATACTCTTCTACATCCCTCCAGTGAAGCACTTTTGAAAGCTTACGCTGAGGTTTATCAGAGTAACAACCCTACTGGTAGAACCAATTTCCTGTATTTGTCATTGTTCTCATTGTTGTGACAAAATCCCTGACAAGCAACTGAAGGAAGAAAAGCCTTATTTGGGTTGATAGATATAGGGCATATATAGTACATCATGTTCAGGGAAGACATTGTTACAGTGGTGTGTGGTGGCTGGTTATATCATGTTCATAGTCAGGAAACAGAGAGTGTTAGATGCTGGTTTTCTCCTTTCCTATTTATGGAGACTAGGACTTCAACCCATGACATGATACCAGCTAGTCAATGCCTAGAAATATGTCATTTAGGTGATTACATAGACCACTGTGGTGGTTTGATTCAGGTATCCCCCATAAACTTAGGTGTTCTGAATGCTAGGTTCACAGGTGATTGAGATTTGGGGGTGATCTTATGGGTGTTATAGCCAGCTCCCTTTGCAAGTGTTTGGCACACTCTCCTGTCGCTATTTTCTACTGTATGTTGGTAGGGGTGATGTCCATCCTCTGCTCATGCCATTGTTCTTCCTGTCATCATGGAGCTTCCCCCTGGATCCTGTAAATCACAAGCATTTTTTGTTTTCATACAAGCTTCTCTTGGTCAGGTGATTTCTACCAGCAATGTGAACCTGACTGCAACACCCATCAAGTCGATAATCAGTACTAACTATCACAGGGAATTATCAAGCATTTAATATTTCATGAATTTTGTGTACATTACATATAATGTGTCTTACTCCATTGAATTCAGTTCCATGATAATATATTCTGGCCAAGAAACAGCAAAATGTATAACTTATATTTGAAAAAGATATATATATACATATATGTGTATATGTGTAGAGAGAGAAATATATATATATATATATATATATATATATATATATATATATATATACACACACATATACACATACATACAGAGAGAGAGATAGAGAGAGAGAGCACCAAATAAGATGATAAGCAGGCATTGTGTTCTTACAGACCAGTCATAATTGACACTTACTGAATATTGTTCCTTTCTGGTGCTTTATATGAACCAAGTCATTTTTTTACAGCTTTCTGAGATAGTAATCTTTCCCCCATTTTGAAAGTGGGAAGCTAAGACATAGAGAGAAGCTATGCAGTTTTCTCGAGCAATGCGTAAGGATGCGTTAGCTAGGTTTTGAATACAGCTATCCTGGAGGAAGTGTGTGTTAAACATTGTGTTTTGTTCCTCTCAAGCTGAAGATGAGGCCAGAACTTGATAGGTCAGATGAGAGACTCCCTCTCTCCTCTGGCCCTTTTTGTCCTCCCTCCTGTCTTACCCTCTTCTTCCTTTTTTTGTTCCCCTTTTTCTTTTGAGAGCCTCACTTTGTAGCCCAGGCTAGCCGTAAACTGTCACAATCCTTCTTCCTCACTGTCTGAGTGCTGGATCACAAGTGTGAGCCACATGCCTACTGATCTTAAAATTTCTCTCTTTTTTATTATTAAATTATGGTATTTATTTAGAGAAGTACAGAACCAAGGAAAGGAGAATGAATAAACCCACATGGCTTGAGAGCCCACATGGAAGGCCTGGGAAAACTGAAGAGAAAAGAAAGTAAAGAAAGTTTAAAGAGCTCCTGCCATGTGGGGAGCTGGAGGGCATAAAGAGCCCATGTGGAGAGTGAGGGCTAGGGGGCGCTCCCTCCGCTTGGCCTTGGCTCAGCCAAGGAGAAACTGACCAGCAGCTGGAAGTTCAGGACCATTCACGCAGTACAGAAAGTGCCCTCTCCTCACAAATACATTTATAACCAAATGATCCTAGCATTTCTAAAAGGTAAATTATTCATCATTACTGTGAAAGCCTGAATGCATGGAAACTTGTAGATACTCTGACACAAGTTTGCTGTTCTTACAAGTTCCACAGTAAATATGAAATAACCTCAATCTTTTAGAAACAGATTAACCTTGTTATCAGCCATAATGCTAATATAATAGTCTTGTAGCTCCAGATAAAACAGAGAGAATACAGTCGCTCAGCAAATGGTTTGTTCTTTTAAGCCTTGTTTTTCTCCATTCAGCAATAGAGAAATTTAAGCTCTATATATCCTTCCTTTATGGGTAAATTATATTTGCTTTGTATATGATGGAAAATAGACTGAAACCCTAGGCTATCAAAACTAACAATTTAAAATACCCATGCCAGGCATTATACCATTTCATCTTGACATCAACCAGGGAAACTAAAGCCTGTGTTTCCACTTTTCAGAGGAGAAAATTGAAGCCCCGCAAGGACATGTCAGTAGCACAAAGCTTTGTAGTAAGTAAGTGTTAGTCTGGGAGCAGAAGTCAGGTCCCAGGAACTCCCTGTTGCTATTGTCATTTTCCTCTGGAGTACTGATGATGAAATACAAACAGTAAATATTTCAAAGAGAAGACATATTGAATATACCAGCCACCTTCCTTTTGAATCTAAAGGGCTGTCCCAAGCTCATTATCATTAGAGGGCTTGCCTCAAGCAGGTACTGGTACAACTCATACCAGCACTGAAATTACTGGGTCCTTTTCTTGTTATCGTCATCATCACCTCTACCCCCATCATGTACACATACACTTTATCTTGAGAGCTAAAGGTTGACAGACACCATTCCATTCCTCTCATTCCTTCCTAGCTACTCTGGCTTCTATCCAAAGCACACACCTCTTGCTTTCTCTGTCTCAAAGGCTGTAATCTCAGGTTTTTCATCTCTTACAAAGTGGAGGTAGCACTGCTGTAAGTATTGCTGTGTGTTTTCTCAGGCTCACTTATCTACTCAAGATATGGATGGCCCGTCAGTACAGCTTCTGAATGTCAAATTCTTCTGGGAGCAAAATTCTAGCTTGTAATTTTCCTAACCACCATCTTCCATAAAGACTAGAGAATTTAACCTAGAGATTGAACTTCTGTCTGATCCATGAAAATTTATCTTTATTTGTATAGGGGTCATTACTATTCCCTCTAAGAATCCCACTACAGATCTGGGTATGGCAATGTAAATCTTTAGTCCCAGTACTAGGGATGCTAAGGTAGGAAGATCCCCATGAATTTGAAGCCAGCCTGGAGCTATAGAGTAAGTTTTAAATCATTCTGGGCTAGACATCCTACTTCAAAGCAGAGGTAGGAGGATCACCATGAGTTCAAGGCCATCCTGAGACTACATAGTGAATTCCAGGTCAGCCTGGACTAGAGTAAGACCCTATCTCAGGAAAAAAAAAAGTTGGGGGGGACAATAAAATAAGAATCGGATTACATATATCTGTAATACTGTCGTGATGCTTCTACATGCAGAAAGATATTCATGTACTCTCAGTGTAATCAAGATATTATGTTGCTCACTGTTTTACTTTTATCACTATATATACACATTTTTTTTTGAGGCAGAGTCTTGCTATGTAGTCCAGGCTATTCTGAAACTTGGGTTCTTCTTCCCTCCATAATTCAGGAGCTGGGATTAGAAGTATGTGCCATTATATACAGCTTTTTCTGAAATTAGATCAGGATAACACAGAATGAAGTCCTTTATAGAGAAATGATACTCTCATCCTAGGAAATTTTTTCACCCTATTGAATATATGAGTCTAGCTCAAGTACCTTCAGTTTTCGAATTCCATTTTCTAATTCCTAATTAATATGAATATTTTCTTTCTGATCACTTATGTCTATTTTAAATAAATGTGTATATGGATATATGTGTACATGTTCATGTATATGTGGGTATATGTGTATGTGTGTGCATATGAAGGCTGGATGACAATCTTGGATATTATTTTCAGGTATCCTCCACCATTTTTATTTTGACACAGTTTCTCATTAGCCTGCAACTCATCAACAAGGTTAGACTGGCTGGACAAGTAAGCCTTAGAGATCTTCCTGTCTCCTCTGCTCCAGTACTAGGATTATAGGCTCATGCCACCATGCTCAGCAGATTTATCTGATATACTGGAGGTCATACTCAGATCCTCAGGCTTGCAAAGCAAGCATTTCACCAACTGAGCTATCTCCCCAGCCCCATGATATCTTGGGTCTTTGCACAGACCACACCTTGCTGATTCATTTCTACTTCTGCTTCCCTTTCTAGGTATATGGTAAAGGTGCAGTGTGAAACAGGCAGAACAAGAGGTGATTATACATTTTCCTTTATTTACTCTGGTTCTGGACAAAGAACAGGTTGAACAGAATCATTAACTTTGCACCACACAGATCCAGTTTTACCCTTTCACATCTAATGAAATTGTTCTCATTACTCTGATGTACCAACCTCTTCTCGATGCTTACCCAGCCTTTCCTAATGTGGAGCTCTACTTGTGACTGCAAAGCACTTCATTCATCTGTGGTACTAAACATTGTAATATACTGATCAAGTTTGGGGGCCTCATTTCCAGGTCAATCAAGAGTGAAAGTTTGCCTTTATCAAGAGGGAGGAAGAAAAATTGTAACAGCCACAGGTTGAGACATCATGCACAGAGGCATCCCCTTCCCCCAAGCATAACTGCTGCTCCCACAATGCATAAGTCTCAACCCCATAGGGAATACCCACAACAGCACTGAGGAGTGTCCCCAGTGAAATGGGGGCAGGGTCAAGGGATAAGAGGGTACCAATATATCATGTATCCATATAAAATATGTTGTTAGTAATAATAATAATAACAAAAAGTACAGAGTAAAAAAATAAAGTTGTGTACCACCAAAATAAAAAGCCTCAAATCAGTCATATTGCCTTTTTAGTCAAAATGCTTTTTTATTTCCTCTCATATCTGTGACTAAAGGAATATAAAATGTCCTAGTTTCTCTTTTTAAAAAACATAATATTTTATCTCTCTCTCCCCTCTGTGTGAGTGTATGTGTTTATGTGTATGAGTTTGGGATGTGTGCAACAGTGTGTGGAGGTCAGAGGACAACTTTCAGGTCTGTCCTTGCCAGTCTGCTTTATTTGAGGCAGGATTTCTCTCCATGTCAATTTGTTGTTCTTTTTGCTGTGATTAAGAAGAGCTTCCTGAAAATCCTCCTGTCTCCATCTCCCATCTTGGTAGAGTGCTAGAATTACAGAAAGTTACCATGGCTTCCTGAATTTTATGTGGGATTTGGGGAGTATCAGCTCAGGTATTCAGATTTGAGTAGCCAGAGGCCTACTACTGAGTTGTCTCCCCAGCCCTAGTTTTCTCTTTCCAACCATAAGGCTTTCTGTATCTGTGCATTGATCCCTAGAATTTCTGACTTTGGTCTCTAGTCTGTTGGCCTAACTTTGATACTTTTAGAATATAGTGCTGAACATGGTGGCCCACACCTGTGAATCATAGCACCTGGGACACTGTAGCCACATAGAAAGATCTTGTGTTAATCACTTAATCATGAATTTAAAAAAGGAAAGGAAAGAAACACTATAGAAACAAGTCATTTGGACCCTGATATCCAGAACTTCCAGTGTGAGTCTCTCTGTGCTGATAAATTGATGGGAAGATGTTTTCCCATGAACAGGAGGCTAATAAAACTAGAGATTGTGCCATATCATTATCATCATCTTTGATTTTGTGGTTTGGTAGACTCTGGCTGTTTATTATGGCACAAAGTAAGAATCTAATTATGAGTCTGGATTGACTCAATATTTGTAGAAATATTTAGTATTATTTTCACTATTCTTTTATTCAATCTATTCAAAAATTTTGTGGAAATAGTTTTAAACACACTTTTGCAAAATATCACTGGAAATATTATCATGTACTTTATATAACAACTTGTCTGTAGTCAATACATAATCTAAAGTTATGAGACTATTATAGTTTTTTGGGTTTTTTTTTTTTTTTTTTTTGGTATTTTGAGATAGGGTTTAACTTTAGCCCAGGCTGACCTGGAATTCACTCTGTAGTGTCAGGCTGGCCTCGAACTCACAGTGATCCTCCTATCTCTGCCTCCCAAGTACTGGGATGAAAGGCATGTACCACAATGCCTGGCTGAGACTATAGATTTTAAATGGATGTTCTTTAATTAAGTAACTTTGTTTTGTTAAATTTTTTAGTTTCATAATTATTTATTTGACAGAGCGTGTGTGTGAGTGTGTGTGTGTGTGACAGAGAGAAACAGAGAGAAAGAGAGAATGTGAATGGGCATGCCAGGGCCTCCAGCCACTACAAACAAACTCCAAATGCATGCACCCCCTTGTGCATGTGGCTACTGTGGGTCCTGGGGAATCAAACCTGGGTCCTTTGGCTTAGCAGGCAAATGCTTTAACCACTAAACCATCCCTCCAGCCCTAATTAAAGTTTGGATGCAACTATCTTTACGTTGTGTCAATCTAAGTGCATCAATTAGCTGGATAACTGCTTTAAGTTTTTATCACTACTCTGGTTTAATATCCAGTGAAAAGTTTTTTTACAGGCAAGATCTTGTCAAAAACAATCGGAGAATTTCCCTTAGAGACTTCTTTTTTCATTTGTGATTTCCTTTTTTGTGTGATTTTAAAAGATTTTGGTGGATACATCAGCTTTTCAGTTTTTTTTTTCACTGTGTCATCTTAAATAATTTACACTGAGAATTTTCTCTGGTGAAGTGCCCCAAATTTATTCTAACAATCTGAATTGTGGCAAGAAAAATGTTGAAAATGCCTCAGCATATTCCACATAGCTTGGTTTCTCACAAGGATATTTTGAGAAGACATTTGGGTGCACATGCTTTGCTAGGGAGGGCTCTCAGTAGAAGGGGAGGGAGAAGCCATGACATGGCCAGGAAAGAGGTAGAGGAGGGACCTACAGTCTGGTCCAGCTTCAGCATAATGCTGTGAGTATCTGCCAATTGTACAACAATTAACCATCAATTATTTGCCAACAGAGGCAGTTTTGCATTGATGAAAGTGACCTTAGTGCTCTGAGTACTTGTACAGTCATTGGTTGTCCAGGGGGCAATGCTCCAGATAAGGAAGCAGGTGGGAGCCATTAACAGTCACTATGGCTCAGAGCATTTGTCCATTATTGCATGAGAATTTAAACACTACATGTTAGGACAGATGATGATGAACAATACAGTTGTCACCCAGAGGAGAGCAGCCAATATGTACATAATTGTAATGTGATGAATTCAAGTAAGGAATAAATAGGAAGAATAAGACATAGCTATTATTTGAACATTTGAGATGAAAATGGAAAATTTCTCCAAGCAGAGAAGGTAAAATTTATAAATCCAGGTGAAGACAGCTTGATAGTGGTTGTGGACAGGAAAGATTTTGTCTTCATGTGTGTGGCAAGAACGAAACACAAAGATAGGGTGTGTGTGTGTGTGTGTGTGTGTGTGTGTTTGCATATATGTAGGTGACTGCGTGTGCCCACATGTGTGCATCCTAAGTCAATCTCTAACTTATTTACTGAGGCAGGATCTCTCACCTTAACTCATGGCTTGCAGATTCAGCTAGTCTAGCTAGCCAGCTTGTCCCAGGGATTCCCTGTATCCAAATTCCTAGTGCTGGGAATACAGGTGGGCTGAGAAACGTACCTGATTCAAACTCTGGTCCTAAGAGATAGAAAAAAAAGAAGTTCAGTTTCAAGTCATTCTCAGCCACATAGGGATTTTAAGTCCAATCAGGGCTAAATAAGACCCTGTCTCAAATAAAACTAAACAAACAAAACAAAACAAAACAACAATACCCCCCCCCCCCCAGTCTTCATGCTGGTATAGCAAGTGCTCTATCTACTGAACTGTCTCTCCAGCCTCCCAGAATGTATCTTTATACCACAAAGACAGAGTTATTTGGTTGTGAACAACAGAAGCAAACTCCAGTAACATGTCCAGAAGGAAGTTATTGGGGAATATCAAAGTGCTGTTACTAGAAGTCATGGGGTGGGGGTGGGTGGATGCTGGAAAAACAAAACGTAGATGTACTACTATATGTGCTGTGCAGTGTGATTATGATTTTATCCTGAATAGGAAATGATCTGCTAATATATATTGTGTAGGGATTGAAGGAACAAGTAAGTTTGGCCACAGGGTCTGTTCAAGAAGAGGTGCCAAGGGGCTTTATTGCTGGTCTAAGCTAAGATCATGAGGAGAGCCAGGAGAGAAACAGAGAAAAAAGATTATCACTGCAGTGTTCAGAAGATTATCAGAGGTAAGAATCAAGTGGAAAGGGGGTCAGAGGCAAGACTAGAGAGAGGCACTTAATGTCTCACACACATTTTTGACAAGAAAAAGGAAGAGCCAAAGCCAAAGTAAAGGTGGTAGGGATGAAGGAAATGGCAGGGATTCCTGAGAGGTAGCCTGTGTTCTCCCACATAACTGCAGTGCAGGCTGTTGGCAGGGAACAAGGACGGTCATAGCATCAGATTTATAGGACCTGGGACTGGCAAGACAGCTTCAGTATTAAAGTGCTTGCCTTGCAAGCATGAGGACTTAATTTGACCCCCAGATTTCATGCTTATAAAGCTGGGTGGGGTGATACACATGTGTTATCTCTGAGATGGGGAGTCAGAGAAAGGTAGGCAGATCCCTGAGGCTCATTGATCACCCAGTCTGGCCTTCATTTGAAAACTCCAGGACAGTAAGAGAGCCACAAAGATGAGACAAAATATGAGGTTGTCCTTTGGCCTCTGTATACATGTGCATACATGTTCATGTAAATATACACATGGGCACACATGTATGGCACAATATTATAGAATCTTAAGATCTTAATTAGGGTTTGAGATTCCACCTTCTTTTTATATTCTGTCATAAGTCCTACCATCAGTATCCTAATGGTTGTCATAGGCAATTTGATTTTACAGCAAACTGGTAGCAAGTTCTAGCAAATCTTGTACAGGTTATATTTTAAACCCAAAAGTAAGTTTTGAACTACATGTATGGTGAAATGTATTTTCTAGCACTACTCTAGGGCCATGTAATGTTAGAATTTATGGAAATCCAATGCATTATATTAAGGTACAACTGATAATGGAAAATTTAATAATGGAAAAAACTCTATAGCAACACCCAGATATGAAGGAAAAAGAGAATGAAATGACCGTTAACCAAAATCAAGTATAAAAGGAAAAAAAAATTAGGAATATATAGTAGGAATTTAAGAGTTCAGGAACTTGTGGAATAGGTTCAGGTTAATATAAAAGAATAACTTACAGAATAGCCAGGTGTGGTATCACACGCCTTTAATCCCAGCATTTGAGAGGCAGAGGTAGGAGGATCATTGTGAGTTCGAGGCCACCCTGAGACTCCATAGTGAATTCCAGGTCAGCCTGGGGTAGAGTGAGACCCTACCTCAAAAAACAAAACAAAACAAAACAAACAAACAAACACAACAAAAAGAATAACTTACAGAATGCAGAGAGGTAACTGCTATAAATCTGGTCTCCTGGAAGGGCTGGGGAAAGGATGCTAGAAAGGCAAATGAGCTCACTAAACTAGTGGTTATACTCTTATCTGGGCTATCCCACCATTCTGATATTAAGGGCAAAGGCACTACACAAATACTTGCTTAGCTGGTAAATTTGAGGAGTGATATATACATACATATATGTGTATATATTGTTTTGTTTTAGGTTCACTGTAGCCTAGGCTGATCTGGAACTCACTCTGTCACCAATGTTGGCCTTAATCCTCCTTCCACAGCTTTCTGAGTGCTGAGATTATAGGTATGAACCACCATGCTTGGCACTTATGTGATATTATAAACAGATTTCTCCTCATCTCCCATCTTCACTGTTATCGTCAGCTCCACATTGCTGGGATAAGCATCCAAACCAGACACACAGTTCATAGGAGAAAGGGTTTATTTCAAGTTTATAGATCCAAAGAGAAGTTCCATCAATGGCAGAAGAAGTTAGCTCCCATTCATAAATCCAAGCAGAAACAGACAGCACCAAACACCAGCAAACACAAACCTGCAGTAAAACAGCAGGGCCTGCCCACACCAGAGTTCTGTCTGTTCTACATACCTTCAGGCTAGAGTTAGATCCCCAAAGTGACACCTCCTCCATCTAGGCAGCTAGAAATCCAAGTTTTAGTAAAATGCCCGAGTCTATTGGGGGACATACATTCAAACTACTATACCCAGTCACTTTTAATATGTTTTTAAAATTCTGATTTGAAAACTAGATATTCTTATTAGAATTGGTAGTTATTATTGTTAGCATCTGTTAGTTTCATTTCATTTTCTAAAAATAGAGTGAATAATTTTCACCTTTGGATGCATTCATGCTACCTCTACTATCTAGGCCAGAAGATAGCATATGAGCCAGGCTCTTTCTTGGGTACAGTAGTTGGGTCATAAGCACTATGCTTGGACTGTCATATATCTCAGGAAGGTGGTGTTGCATCTGACAAATACTGAATTGAAGAATTGCAGGTGGATAAGACATTGCTTTCCTTATTCCTTTCCCCTTATAACCTGCTATCTTTCTGACTTTTCAAATATTTCAATTGTTTGATTTCAGTGCCTCAGATTTGTTCTAATAATAAAATGGTAATGCCTATAATAATGTCTAACCTTTTGCTAAAGTTATTTGAATCTGAAAGCATGAATAATAAATACAGCTGAAAATATGACTTTAGAAGTGATTTAAAAGCAGCAATTTCTGTGCTGTTTTAAGATGTTTTTGTTGTCTTATCATGGGATTCTGCTTGATTGTCAGTAAATACTGTGACTGAAATGTGTATTTATTACTTAACTGCAAAGTCACATTTTTATAATAGTGGAGTTACATTTAAGTAGACTTTGAAAGCTGCACATATTCTCTGCTGCACTACTAGATTCATGAAATTAGGTGACAGATGAATTCAAATGTGTTTGAAGACCTATGCACAATCAGATCACAATAAAACTTCATAACTGCCACTCTCTGAGCCATAGACCCAAGGAAGAAGCCATCTGTCTTGCTGTACTGCATAGCAAGCTTTTTCCTCAGCTAACTGCATATCTTCTTTTTCTCTTGTAAAACATTTGCTAACTATACTAAAAAAAAAAAGGTTTGAAATTGAGCTTCTATAGTTGAAAATGTTTGATTTATTCTATGATCTAATGAATTTTGACCTTTGAAACAATTAACTTTATTCTTATATTACAGTCTTTATCTATAGTTGTGATTTAAAGTTTATGTCTGGGTAAGATTTAAGTGAATTGTCAAACTAGTTTAGTGTTTCAGTCACATTTGCATTGCTGGCAGAAATCACCCAACCAAGAGCAGCTCATGGGGAAAAAAAATGATTTATTTTGGCTTACAGTTTTGAGGAGAAGTTCCATGATGGCAGGGCAAAACGATGACATGAGCAGAGGGTGGACATTTATATTAACTCCTTGACAACATCAATAGGAGAGTGTGCCAAACACAGGTACAGGGAAATGGTTATGACACTTATAAGCCTGCCCCCAACAATACACTACCTCCAGGAGGCTTTAATTTCCAATTGCCATCAGCTGAGAAGACTAGCGTTCAGAATACCTAAGCTTATTGGGGACACCTGAATCAAACCACCACATTCCACCCCTGGCCCCCATAAACTGATAACCATACATGATATAAAATGCAATGCATTCAGTACAATTTTAAGAGTTCCCAGAGTTTTTATCAATCCTAATGATGTTCAAACATCCCCATAATTGAGTCTTGTAACTGAGCTATAATACCAAAAAATCTCCCCCAAATCCATAATGGCACAGAATAAATATTCACACTGCAAAAGATGGCATCGGGCATAGCAAAGAAATACTCAAGCAATACATGATTACAACAACCAGGGAAAACATCAAGCTCTGTAGCTTCAAGACCAACTCTAGCCAGTGACAAGTCTCTAAGTCTGATAATCCTAACCAGCAACAAGTCTCTGAAGTTCCAATTCCAACCCTTCAGCTAGGCTACTCACAGTCCTAGAAAACTTCATCTGGGCCTAGCTCTCCTTAGCAGCTATCTTGTGGTACCAGCATCTCCACTGTAAGCCACAGTTCATCGTCATGGCTCCATTGGGTCTTCATGTAGGCATCCAGCAAACCTGCTTTACAATGCCCATGGCCATTTCCAAAACATAAGACCATGTTGCAAATTCAATGACCCTCTCTTTCCTGCATTTCTTATACTCCACAATACCAGGTAAGGTGCCAATTTGTTAATCCAGGGGGGAATAAAGCAGACTTTGAAGAACAGGACACTCCTTCAGCATTCAGGCCCCTTCAAAAAACAGCATTCTTTCTGTGTCCCAATGCAGGTCAGCTGCCCCAATCTCAAAGGTTGTAATCTCTTGTATAATTGCAGCTGAACAGGCAACAGTTTTGGCCCAAAGATTTCATTTCTGTGTCATATACCTTTGCTCACACCAGGCCATTTTTATGCAATGCAACCCTGCACAAATTCTCAGGACATGGGCATGACAGCAACCTTCTCATACAAACTGCTTCTAGCCCATTCCAGGCAAAGCTCTTTCTCACCCTCATAAGCCAAACCTCACAGCATTCAGGTCTTTCAACTCTGACCAGAATAGTCCATCAAGCTGTACTTACAGCACTGCAAAGCATCTATGAGGCCAAAGTTTCAAATCCTTCCACAAACCTCTTGAAAATCAGTTCCAAAAGGCCAAATCCACACAATCAGGTATCAAGCAGCAACCCCACTCCTCTGATACCAACATTTACTGTTGTAGTCACGTTTGCATTGCTGGTAGAAATAATCCAACCAAGAGCAGCTTGTAGGCAAAAACGAGGTTTATTTTGGCTTACAGAGTAGAAGGGAAGCTCCATAATGGCAGGGGAAAGGGACATATAAGCAAAGGATATACATCACCCCCTTGCCAACATCAGGTGGACAACAGCAATAGGAGAGTATGTCAAACACTTGCACAGGGTAACTGGCTATAACACTCATAAGCCTGCCCTCCCAAAATACACCCTCTCCAGGATGCTTTAATTTCCAATTGCCATCAGCTGGGTAGACTAGCATTCAGAATACCTAAGTTTATGGGGGACACCTTAATCAAACCACCACATTCAGACTGCTGTATATTTTACCTGAGAAAGAACCAAAGTTAAGCTAATTTCTTAAAGCAAAGCTTCTGGGGACAGTTGAAAGCAGTTTCTTAAGCTAGTTGAAAACAGGCGCTAAGGAAAAAGTATGATTTCAAGCTTCTTTACTGTATTTTTCTACACACTGACATGTTCCATCATAGAAAAAAAAAGTCTGCTAAAGAATAAAGTTTATTCAGCTTAAAAAAATGTGGGGAAAATGTCTATGATGGTTAAAAATGTCAGTGAATTTTCAAAAGTTAGGTTTCCTAAGACCACATTTCTGGGTTGGAGAGATGACTTAGTAGTTAAGGTGGTTGTCTGCAAAACCAAAGAACCTTGGTTCAATTCCTCAGGACCTAGGTAAGTCAGATGTACAAGGTGGTGCATGACTCTGGAGTTTGTTTGTAGTAGCTGGAAACCTTGGTGTATATATATATATACACATACATACATACATACATACACACACATATACATATATGTACATACATACATACATACATATACATATATATACACACACATATATATATTTGAAAGACTGCACTTGTAAACTCAATTATCCCTCTTGAGACCCTCATCAAATCCAATTTGCATTATCATCTACTTAGTTTTTTCTTAAAATTCCCTTTAAATCCACACAGTTCTGAACAGTCATAAATTGTGTGGTGAACATCAATATCTGTAAATAAGCTTTACCATTAGAATTGTTCATGTGTCCCATCACAGACACTCTACCTAGAGGGTATTGACTATACCCAGAATGGAACTCTTCCTCTGAAGATGAAAAATGAGGATGTAGAGGTAGAAGTCTAAAGCTAAATACAGAATTGCATACTTACCAGAAGCAGGAGAAAGCTGCACAAAGCTATGCTGTTGATCTAAAGCAGGTCTATGGATCATAGTGAGTGGGTAGCATGAGCCTACTTTAGAGACTTTCCCTCCATCCTCTTCTACCCCAGAACTTTCTTGTTTATTTGGGGTCAGAAAAAGTCATGGACCTGGCTTCTGCTGGCTGCCTTTTCTTCAGGCTGATGGTTTATTGTGGCTGTTGCTGTTGTGTTTTTGTTTCTTTTCAATATAAAATCCTCAAAGACAGGCTCTGATTTGAAATGTCTTGGGTTTCTCCATTTATTCTGTGCACAGTACTATAGTGTTCATGGATTACATATATTGCTGGTCTCCTTATCCTCACATCATGATAAAAATCTGTTTCATGTACTGCATAGCCTGGCACATAGTAAACAGTCGAGAAATATTTTCTGAATGACCTAGTTAGTGATTGTAGCTTTGACCATTACCACATGTTCTTGGTATTTATTAGCTTCTATAATAATAACACAAATTTCCTCTCATCTAATAGTTATTTTCAGCTGTTTAGACACATTTCTATCTACTTTGGTTTAACTTTTAAGGTTTATTTCAGTTGAAATATTAGTAGGTTTGAAGCTCTAAAATGTTAGGTTCCACTTTTTTTTTTTTTTAGGCTATAAAATTTAGATTTTGGGCTGGAGAGATGACCTAGCATTGAAGGCAGTTGGCTGTGGAGCCGAAAGACCTAGGTTGAATTTTCCCAGTACCCACTTAAGCCAGATGTACAAGGTGGTACATGAATCTGGAATTCATTTGCAGTGGATGGAGGCCACAGAATGCCCATTGTCTCTCTCTTTCTTTGCCTCTCTCTCTCTCTCTCTCAAATAAATAAATAAATAATACAAAAAATTTTAAAGAAAACTTATTTTAAATAGCAATTGCCTATGGTCTTGTGTATTGTACTTCTTGTGGTTTAAACTTTGGTCATGGTGCATACCAAAGCTGTGCTTTCTGGTGGTGATTTTGTGTCAAGCATTTTAGAGTTCCCACTACCCATGGACTTGATAAATCCATGCTACCTCAGGTATGTGTTGGTTTTGGTCTTCCCTTAATAAATATCTCATTGTAACTAACAAGGAAAATATTTAACATCACTTTTTTTAATTTCTTCATTTAATTTTTCTTAATGCTTAAAAGCAGAGATTATATGAATTGATTAATGTGACTAGGGTATTTTTATGTTTTCTAAGATACATATGTGAAAGATAGCATAGTATTTTCCTCAAATGTACTAATTTTCCCAATTTGTGGTATTTTTGAAAAAATATTTTAATTAATTAATTATTTAATTTAAAAGAGAGAGGGAAAGAGGAAGATAGAGAATAAACATGCCAGGGCCTCTAGCCACTTCAAATAAATTTAGATGCATGCTAAGATATCTCTCCAGCCTCATTTTGATATTTTGTAAAAATTTTTTGTTGTTATTTATTTATTTGAGAATGACAGACAGAGAGAGAAAGAGGCAGAGAGAGAGAGAGAAAGAGAGAGAGAGGGAGAGAGAATGGGCACGCCAGGGCCTCCAGCCTCTGCAAACGATCTCCAGATGCATGTGCCCCCTTGTGCATCTGGTTAACGTGGGTCCTGGGGAATCAAGCCTTGAACCAGGGTCCTTAGGCTTCACTGGCAAGCACTTAACCACTAAGTCATCTCTCCAGCCCTATTTTGTAAAATCTTAATCTAAACTTTTAGGTAGTGATTATGTTGCTTAAAAGCTACTATAAATAATTTGCAGTATGAGCAAGGCCTGGTGGCACATGCCTTTAATCGTAGCACTTGGGAGGCAGAGTTAAGGGGATAACTATGAGTTTGAGGTTACTCTGAGAGTACATAGTGAATTCAGGTCAGCCTGGGTTAGAGCAAGACCCTACCTTGAAAAAATCAAACCAAACCAAAACAAACATAATAATGTGCAATATGATTTAATTTTCAAACAATCTGTTCTTATTATCTTCCCTTCTTTGCAATTTTGATCACATAGTACTTTTGATCAGTTAGAATGGCCAGTCTGGATTTGAAATCCTTTGAGTTTTTCTTGATTAGAAAATGGCTTCATCTTACAGTCTATAATGCAATGTATTTTTTTTTTAAGTGAGACATGGTAAACAGAAAGAATTGGAAATTGTAAATTATAAATGTAAAAAAAGAATTATAAATTCTTTCTGATTTACTGTGAGATAGATTGATCATGCCCCTTTGTCTCACATGCCCACCATTTTCAGTTTAAGCAAATGGTTGTAATTAACTTAGAATAAATATAAAACAAAAATTTTAATTAAAAATATTAAGAAAAATCAGTGACTTTCAAATATTAAAAACAAATATAATTTCAAGTATATGAACACAAAAATTTGAACCTCTGATATTATTAGGAACATTGAAAAAGAAGGAATATGCAAATATATTAATATAAAGAATGTTTTCCTTTACCAAGTAATATGTGTGGCTAAAATCTTTATCATACACATTTATGATGAAACATTTATTAGTACATTATTATTCAGGGCCAAATTCTATAGCATATTGGGATTTCGTTAAATCTCAGTATGCTATAGAATTTGGCCTTTTGAATATTCTCTATTATCACAATTCTCTCAAATATATTTAGAAATTATTTCCACATCAGTGAGCTCTGGGTTCAGTGAGAGACGCTGTCACAATAAATATTGTAGAGAGCAATTGAAGGAAACACCTCACTTGTTATTGACCTTTGGTCTCTACACATATGCATATACACCTTTATGCAAATCCATACACATTCTCATTTTCACATGTACATGAGCATATATGCCTATAGCCATGCAAATGATACATACACATATACATGTAAAAAATAATAGCAATAACTAATGTTTTAAATATTTGTTTGTACTCCAGATGTAGAGCTAGCATGATCACATAATTCATTGTCTAAACCAGGGAAACAAACATAAATTTGGCTTATTCCTAGCAATCAAGAGTATATATGAATATGCATATAATCTAATTAGTGTCCAATCTCACATCTGATTATTTGGTAGAAATGTTCAAAAATAAACTAGCTTGCATGACAACTGAAAGGAAATAGACAAGCCTTTCTTAGGAGTATAGCAATTCTTGGCTTGTTCTGGCTTTGGAAACATGACAAGCACTGAATCCAGTGAATTGAGAATGAAATATCAGGGATTCCTAGACCCTTAAAGACCATCCATGAATGTGGGGGGAGGAGCTAAAAAGAATATTGACTTTCCATTCCAGCAAAGGAACTATTCACAACCACCATTATTACTTAAACTCTTCTGCTGAACCATAGCATATAGTTAATATTCTTTCAATTCTAGTACACATTCAAACACAGTCAGTCTTATGATAAACTTCTAGGTATGCCCTGAACTCAAGTATTATCAAGATTTTTCTTACTTGTTTCACCTATTCTGTTTTTAAAAAATATTTTATTTATTTAAAAGTAGAGAGAGAAAGAGCAAGAGAGAGAGAGTGAGAGAGAAAGAGTGCAAGCATGCTACAGCCTTTAGCCCCTGCAAATGAGCTCCAGAGGCATGTGCCACTTTATGCAACTGGCTTTACATGGGAAATCAAACCCAGGTCGTTAGGCTTTATAGGCAAATGCCTTAACCACAGAGCAATCTCTCCAGCCCTCACCTATTCTGTTTTTAGATGTTGCTGAAGCATTTTAAAAAAGTTCCAGATCCCATGTTCTTTCTCCCTTTTGTACTTTCATAGACATCCTTTGGGTGAAAAGGACATTTATTTCCTGGCCACAATGCCAATGTAATAACTAGTGAAATTAACATAGATCTTCTGGCATTATACAATAATGTTCATATTCAGATTTTATCAGTTGTCTCAAAAATTACTTTTCATTTAGTATATTTGAATTGGTACCAAAAGAAATCACATACTGTTTTACTTCTTCAAGTTCTACTGACACACAGCCCTATTTTTGAAGCAAACCCACTTTCTCATATTACCAATTTGTATGTTTGAATTGCCATTGGAACATACAATTTAACTTTAAATTCTCTGTGTTCATTGTAAATATTAAGATATTAAACTTATGTTCATTTTCTATTTTTAAGAATATTCTATAGTATATATGTATATATATACATACATATGTATTTCATAGCATTATATAAAACTGTGATATTTTATCTTAGAAATTGATAAACAGAAATAAAAATATGTTGATTAAAAGAAATACCAGAACTAGGGCTAGAGAGATGGTGGTTAAGTTATTTGCCTGCAAAGCCTAAGGACCCAGGTTTGATTCCCCAGTACTCATGTAAGCCAAATGCACAAGGTGGGACATGAGTCTGGAGTTCATTTGAAGTGGGTAATGACCCTGGCACGCTCATTCTCTCTCCCTCCCTCCCTCTTTCCTTCCCTCCTTCTTTTTCCTCTCTCTGCCTCTTTCTCTCTCTCTCTCTCTCTCAAATAAATAAATGAATAAATAAATCTTTTTGTAAAAAGAAAGAAATACCAGTACTAATCCTTCTTTTTCAAGATTCCATCCTTCATAATGTCTGTACCCCCAAATTCTTAGACCTTCAAAATATTAAAAATTGGCATGAAAGATTTATAAAAACTATAAGGTCAAATAGATTTCCCTTTAACATTCACTTGAATGATCACATAATGCATCTTTTCTGGTGTCTTTTATCCTATATATCAACATCATGTTTGAAATACCAAAGCACAGTGCCAACAATTATTCTCCAATTTGTTAGCATAGTAACTCCCAGGGATTTGAGCACATTGCTAATAGCCAGTGAGGGTTGCAAACTCATCTCTAAATATATTGTAATGCCTCAGAGAACTTCTGCAGTACCATATAATCCAGATCTGGTAATATGAGCTGCTGTGTTATGACTTGCTGTGAATTCTGCCATTGCTGTATTGTGTGTAAAAATTAGTGCCGACCTTCATCAACTGTCTTATGTAACATACAGATCAAGCAAACAGAGATTGAAGCAGCCGAATTAAGCATAAGGCAGATCACTGGGAAAGAGCATGTTATGTAGTGAGTCTTAACTTGGAGATGAGAATGTAAGGACATATTCGGTTTAATTGGAGTTCGGTGGGAAAATGTGCTGGTATCTGTCATCTCAGATCTGAAGTGTTTTGATTTGCTGAGGCTTGATTTGCATTGCTGGGGACAAGGTTACTACCAGGAATAGATGAGTTTTGGGCTAAAATAAATTACTAAACTGGCCTATTCTCATTTTATTCTAACTTAATATTGATAAATAGATCATATTCTTATCAGAAGAAGAAAGAAGTATTATGGAGGCAAAAAATCTATTAGAAAGTTCAAAATTTTTTCTTTTATTGTATTTGATTTTCAGGAAAATAATGTTAATAAATATGTATTTTGACATAATTTCTTTGGGCTTCATTAATACAAATATAAAGTAAGAAGAATGAATATTTTCCTAGCTAAAATTTGAAACCTTTCTATAACACTGAGTCCATGCTTTAAACTTGGTAGAATTTGGAAATCAGATTTTCTTCTGCCTCTTTGACAAACTTATAATTTTACCAAATTAGTTTTTAGTTGTTTTGAATTAATATTGTTTAGATTTAATAGTTTGTTGTCTTAAAAGCCTCTTCCCTGCCACTCCTAATTCTAGTCATGGAAATATTCTTGTGGGTGGATACTTTCATTCTTTAGGGATATTATATAACCATTTTATTAGCCAGTCCAAGAAATCTGAATAAAATTGGCATTAGTTAAGCCGGATGTGGTGGCACACGCCTTTAATCCCAGCACTCAGGAGGCAGAGGTAGGAGGATTGCCGTGAGTTCAAGGCTACCCTGAGACTCCATAGTGAATTCCAAGTCAGCTTGGGCTAGAGTGAGACCCTCCCTTGAAAAACCAAAAAAAAAAAAAAAAAAATTGGCATTAGTATGTATTATATTTAATAAAGATATCATAGGGCAAGACATTAAACAGCTGCCAATGTAAAGTGATTTATTTGGTACCATCTGCTTTATAGAGAATTTGTAGTAAATTTAAACATGCATTTAGAATTATAATTTTCAAAAATTTAATTTTATGTATCTGTAAATTTTCTCAACATACAAAGTTATATGTAAACTGGATATGTTGATTGACACTTGTAATCTCCAGTACTCAGAGACTTAGGCAAGAGCATAGGCAGTTTGAGGCCAGCCTGGACTACATACAGAGATCTTGTTACCTCCGCCCCAAAACAATGTTTACAGTTTACACTCCCCTCCCCTCCCCTTCCCTCCCCTCCCCTTCCTTTCCCTTCCCTTCTTTCCCTTCCCTTCTTTCTCTTTCTTCATCTCTTCTCTGTTTCTTTCTCCGTGTCTGGAAAGGCCAGGATTCTCCCATTTGCTCAACTCTTTTTTCTTCTGTCACCATACTGTGACATTTTATAATTCTACTACTTAAAATCTTTTAAGTTACTAGATTTTGATGTAATGTACTGCTTAGGACAGAACATGGTATCCATGTCTGTTCTGTTAGAGTATTAAAGGTATTTTCCAGTATCTAAATGCTGTGCAATTGGATTGCCTAGGAATGAATGTGGCCTGATGTTAAGAAAAAAAAAAAAAAAGCCAGTAAGTTTTAAATGAATGTTACAAATTTGTTTTCAGTTTTTTAACTTTTATCTTGTTTCTTTATAAATTGATGCCTAATTATTTATGAGCTATAGAATATTTTAATAAATGTGTATAGCCTCAAATGGGAAAACATCATTTCTCAATATTGGGGCATTAATGTCCTTTTATTAATTTTGAAATATACATAAATACAATTAGGTAGGAATCCTAATGTTCTACGGCACAGTAGCATGACCATAGTTAATATTGTAATCACAATGATTTAAGAAAGAATCCATTATTTTCTTCTCTCATCTTTACTCCCTCCCTCTCCTCTCTGTCTTCTCTGGAAGCTCTAGAACAATTTACTAGAATTTGAAAGGAAAAACAGCAGGTCAGTCAAGCCGTAAATCTCATTAGCTGCTTGAAGGAAGGACATGGATAAAAGGAAGAAAGTCATGTCTTTCTAAGTTAGGGTCCAAGAAAGCAGATAGATTCAGAAGTTGTCAGCAAGTAGCTGCATGGGGTGAGGGGAAGGGTTTTAAAAACACAAAAAGTCGGAGTGTCCAAAGAAGAAAGAGGGAAAAGAAAAAGTTTTATGTTTTTGAGTTAGAACTCAGAAAAGCAGATAGGCGTAGCAGTGACCACCTGTAAGCAGTTGCATGGAGGGAGATGTTGCTTGGATATGGTTATTCTGCCCACCTTTTTTTCATGTTTTTAGGTATATGGGCTTTAGTGAGGGGTGTTCAAGTGATTAATGGCCTATTTGGATGAACTCTTAAGGTTGGGGAGGAAAGTATGTCTCTTAATCTTATGCATAGTTTAGAATGTTGACTCCACCCACGGACTATATTCTTTTGACCAGAAGGAAGTCATTTTCCCTGAATGGACCTCATCAAAGCCCCGATTTCCTTGATTCTCCTTTTCATATGATATTTTAATCTTAGTAAGGGCCAATCCCAATGCTTTCCTTGCTTGCGTGTTATCATGAAAACTGGAGGTCAGGTCCAAAACTAATTTTGGAGGGTCCATTCTCAAAGCCTGCTAATGTCTGTCCAGCTGTCTAACATTCCTAGGAAACAAAATAAAAACAAAAAATCCACCATATCTACCAGCAACAAAGCAAGTGTGATATTCTATTATAGTCATACCTTTTCATCCATGAACGTTATATTTCTTCCTCCTTACTTGCCTTTTCTGAGGCTGGTCTTAGGTAGGTCTTTTGGTATCCAGGCTCACCAGAAAGACCTGGAACTCAGTCTATAGCTCAGGCTGGCCTCATATTCACAGCGATCCCTTTACTTCAGCCTCCTGAATGCTGGGATTATAGGTATGAGCCAAATGTCTAGCTCCATTATTTTTATTCTCAAAGAAGTATCCTAGCAGCCATTCTATTCTGGACAATGTGAATTTCTCACTAGACTTTGGCTATCCTGAAATGTGATGACAGTAATCACAATTTTAATAAAATATAGTAATACACAGATCTTTTATATTTTATCAAACAGTTGACTTTCTTGCATAATTATTTTGCAAAGATGTTGCATCTACTTTTACAGACTGAGAAACATGAGTCAGAGAAGCCTAATAGCTTTCCTTAGTTTATAAGCCATAGAAATCAGATTTAAACTCCAAAGCATTTGACATTCTGTACTCTGCCAATTACTTCTGGATGAAAACTATCTTCTCTTTTGGAAAATTTATGTATATGATACAAAATTATATCCAAAAGATTAGCAATATATATTTATTTCCTTTCCAAATCTACATTTTAAATGAATGATGTAGTACATGTTGGCCTCCCCAACACTTGGGAGATGTTGGCACTAATGAGGAAACATTTCTAAATCAGTGTGTCACAAGGGGATTCAATCAGGAATAATTGGGTGACCTTTGAGAAAATTAAGACCCACTGTCAGATAGAAATTGCTGTTCTATTCTGTGGTGTAGTTATCCAGTGAAAGTGAGTTTCACTTTCAGCTCTCACTGAAGAAGGGTAAATGATTACCCTCAAGCATATCCTATGCTCATTGTGAATAGATCCCTCATAATGAGAGGGTAATTAAGTTTCCCATGAAACTATTTGAGCTTTCATTAAGTTTCTTTTCTTTTCTTTTCTTTTTCCTTTGAGACAGAATTGCGTTATGTAGCTCAGCTTGGCCTGGAACTTGTAGAGCTTGTGACCCTCTTTGCCTCAGCCTCCTAAGTGCTAGAATTCCAGCAATGTGCTACCATACCTGGCAGCTTTTGGTCTCTCATGTCTGTTTATGACTTGTCACATTCAGAGAGGTAAGGAATCTGGGTTGATTACATGTATGAATTTTTAGGTATAGAGAGCTTCAGAAAGTGAGAAGTGTATATATATAATCCTCGTGATGCTGGCTAACATCAGGATTCAGAGGGTGACTAGACAACTAGGTTCTTGTGTCTACAAAGAATAGCATAGAGACGCATAGTGGCAGTAGATGCAGGGAGTTATTAAGAACAGATATATTTCTGTGGGAAGAAATGAGCTGGGGCAAACTGCTCAAATAACCCTTATGTATAAAGATGAGAACTTTCTGTTATCTTAACATGGTAATTTTTTTTCTTATAAATGCTTTGGCATCATTTTGCATAGTAGGGGCTTTTCTGCTATTTGTTCATTCATTCTACATATAAACCTCATATATCATGTGTCATTAACATCTTAAATCTCTACCCAGTCTGTAAATTTTTCAGTGCTTTAATAAGCCATCAGTCACTTTTGGAAATTCTAGAATGTCTCTGTGCCATTCTCAGTTTTAAATAGAATGGTGGATTCCCTCTTTGTCAGTATGATTTTTTTATTATTTTGTACTCAGTGAGTATAGTCAAGTTGCTACCATTATTAGCCTCCTCCCTGACTACCCCCTCCACAGGGACCCTCCTTATTGTGGAGTATGCGTCGTGCTTTGTGGGGTTAGCCATCAGTTATGAGTAGGAGGCAATGTCTCTGTGTATCATGACCCAACTTGTGGCTTTGACATTCTTTCTGCCCCCTCTTGGGCAAATTTCAACTGAGCCGTGTTGGGTTCATTTTAGGTCTGCTTCAGTTATGAGGTCTTGGGAGCCTCTGTGTCTCTGCATCTGGTTTGGTAGGGGTTGATTGTTCCCTGTGTCTATCTCCTTCACCATTGTGCTGGTACCAGGTTCACCAAGAAAACAGCACTCTTGCTTATTTCCCTAATTTTTCTTAGTTTTATCTGGGGTATGATGGAGTGGTTCTCTCCTTAGGATAAGTGCTGGCGAGGATGTGGAGAAATAGCAACCTTCATCCACTGTTGGTGGGAATGTAAGATGGTACAAGCACTATGGAAAGCAATATGGAGACTCCTAAAAAAGTTGACTATAGAGTTATCAACAGACCCACTTATTCCCTTACTGGGCCTATACCCTAAAAGCTCCATGCCTCAATTCAGAGATATTAGCTCAACCATGTTTACAGCTGCTCAATTCATAATAGCTAAAAGCTGGAATCAATCCAGATGTCCCTCATTAGATGAATGAATAAATAAGATGTGGTATATCTGCGTGATGGAATTCTACACACCAGTAAGGAAAAACAATACAATGAAATTTGAAGAAAAATGGTCAAACCTGGAACAGATCATTCTCAGTGAACTCACCCAATCACAAAAAATTAATCGACACATAGTCTTACTCATCTATAGCTCCTAACCTGAATCTACTACCTGAGATCTGACATACCTAGCAAGCATCTAGAGGACCAGACAATTGGGTGGGTGGGAATGGAGGGGAGGGGGAGGAGGATACAAAACTGGATTCAAAAGGCAATGTTACCATAAAATTCTACATCCTAAATGACAGACCAAATTGTTGAACCTTCACCAGGCCCTTAGAGGGAACATCTGAATCACAAGGCCCTGGAGAGGGTACGATGAAGACTGACCTTAATCTCCTTCTGTTTCTGTTTCTTCTCTCTCTGTCTCTCTCTTCCTCTTCTCTCAATCTCTTTTATATAACTTGTCTTTTCTTCTTTTGCTCCTTGGGCACTGACCTATAACTCCCAGTACCAGCATGTGGCTATCATCCACAGAGAGCTCTTGATCAGAGAGACCTACAAGGTTTCCTAAAAGACAATTCTGTCAGAGCACTTGATGACCCACCAAAGGTTACTGGAAAGACCCTACTGCTGAAGACACCATATGATGTTAGCACACAACATGGAATGATATGGCTGGAAGAGAGTCAATCCTCAGACAGTGCATCTAGTGCTAGAAGGTGCTATATGAGCCGCTGGGGAAGCATGACCAATTTCTGCCCAGGCAACTCATAGTCTAAGCTAAGCTACTCTGCAGCAAACAACCTGACCTGATGCTCACACAAGTGCAATAGTGGTGCACAACCATGGTGGGAAACCAACTGCTCCTGATTTGGCTAACTGATCTGCTCAGTGGAACAGAACCCATAGCTAGAGCTGTGAACAAGTCAGAATTATATGAAAAAAATGAGCCCATTCTCCATTATAAAGCTCTCATCAGCCATGGGCTACAAGAGGGCCTACACATATTACATATGTTACTTTTGTAAGACTTTGTGCCAGGCCTTCTGGACCTTACTCTGTGCCTGGCCTGGTGTTTTCTTTTTTTTAAAAAAGAAGAAGAAGGCGCAGAAGGAGGAGGAGGAGAAGAAATTGGGCTGGAGGGATGGCTTGCCAATTAAGGTGCTTGTGTGCAAAGCCAAAGGACTCAGGCTTGAATCCCCAGAACCCATGTAAGCCAGATGCACAAGGTGCATGTGTCTGGAGTTTGTTTGCAGTGGCTGGTGCTCTGGCATGCCCATTCTCTCTCTCTCTTCCTCTCCCTCCCTTTCTCTGTCTCTTTCCCCTTCTCTCTCAAATAAATAAATATATATATTTTTTAAAATATTTGAGAGAGAGGGAGAGAGAATATGGGTGCACCAGGGCCTCTGGCTGCTGAAAATGAACTACAGACACATGCACCACTTTGTGCATCTGTTTCCATATGGGTGCTGGGGAAGTAAATTCAGGCCTGCAGGCTTTGCAAGCAGGTACCTTTAACCAGTGGACCACCTCCAAGCCCTGAACTGTAGTCTTTTAGAGACACCAAAGAGATAATAGAGAAGTTAATGAGTATAACATCTTCATAAGATATATGTGCTAAATGTGTTTCTTACTAGGAAATTGAAACAGATTGAATATACTTGTTTAAAAATAATAATTATGGGGGCTGGAGAGATGGCTTAGTGGTTAAATGCTTGCCTGTGAAGCCTAAGGACCCTGGTTCAAGGCTCAATTCCCCAGGACCCATGATAGCCAGATGCACAAGGGGGCACATGCATCTGGAGTTCATTTATAGTGGCTGGAGGCCCTGGTATGCCCATTCTCTTTCGCTCTCTCTGCCTGCTATCGCATTCAAATAAATAAATAAAATAACAATAATAATAATAATTATGAAATATCTAATGAAAAGAGAATTCTGTGAAAAGTAAGTATAATGTAGAGAAAATGACAACTACTGGAACTTTGATTATCTAGATTCACAGGACCAGAGAGCCCTTCCTTGAGCATAAACTGGCCAAGGAAAATATCTCAAATTTCCAAGGACTGATGTCAGAGTCTGTAGACCATTTGCATGATGAGACTGAAGAATTTGTATTTCTGAAATGAAATTCAACATGTTTAGAAAACTTAAGCATTTCATAAATAATAATACAATCATGTTTAGCATCTTGATAGGACGTATGACAGTTACCCTTTATTGGATGACTTCATTGATCATTATTTCACCTTAAATACAAACTAGGAAGCAAAGCTGTTAAAATGGAAGGTTGTATAAAAGCTAAATATAAGTCTGAATTCCTCTGAATCAACACTTTTAAGGAAATTTGGGAAAATTATGTTTTCATCTTTCAGTGAAAAGGAAAAGTAGGAAAAGCATTTCTTTGTAGCAATAGTTGTCAAATTATTGGTTCAGGAGGCCATTATACTTAAAAAAAATGTGGAGGACAATGAGCACTATGCAGATTTTATAATTGATGTTTATGGCTTAGAAATATTCAAAAATATTTGTGACTTCATTTAAAACTATGTTAGTTTGTACCATAGTTAATTACAAATATATTTGACACAAATGTTCATAACTGTAAGAGCTAAAAAGTAGAATTACCTTATGTCTATTATATATCTACACAATAAAATGCATTTGGACATAAGGAGGAGTGGTGTTCTGACCCATGCTACCATAACATCATGCTAAGAGCAAGAAGCAGACACAGAAGGACACCTTTCATATGACTGCACTTAAACAAAATGGCAAAATTGAGTAGCACACAGAAACAGAAAGTACATTAGTCATTGCCAAGGGACTAGGATGCAGGAGAAAGTGGGGGTAACTGTCATTGGATACTTGGTTTCTCTTGGTGATGAAGAAAGTGTCTTACATTAGATAGTGGTCATGTTAGCATAAATATTTTGAATCTACATAACCCCACTGGATTGTATACATTATAATGGTGAGTTTTACAATATGTAGGCTTTGTTTGTTTGTTTGTTTTCTTGTTTTGATGTAGGGTCTTACTCTAGCACAGGCTGACCTGGAATTCACTATGTAGTCTCAGGGTGGCCTTGAACTCATGGCAATCCTCTTACCTCTGCCTCCTGAGTGCTGGGATTAAATGTGTATTCCACCATGCCTGAATAATATGTGGGTTTTAACTCAATAAACATTTGATATTTATACTTTAGAAATATATTATTGTATCTTAACATAAATTTTTATCAAAAATAACTTTCCCAAACAAAAGTATTAATGAGAGTGACATTGCTTTGCATTCTTTTGCAAATCTATTTTATTTTATTTTTTGCCTAATTGAGGGTACTTGGATTTTCCTGTTTGTCTTCTGCATTCATTTATTGCACTGTGTCATTTTGAATGAAATATATAAGAAAACCTGACCTTTTAAAGAAACAAATTGGAGATGGAGGAATATTATAATAAATTATATGGATAACCATGGCTATTTTCTTTGACATATTAATCTTTAGCATGTAGGAATTTTTAAAAGTTAGTTGAAGTAGAGAATTCAAGTGATGTTGACTTGGCTTTGAATATTCAGAAGCTAGACTAGGCTGAGATAACTCACTTACATGGCTAGCAGTGGGAGATGGCAGGCCACTAGGTTCTCTGCTGACAAGAGTGCATTAATTTTCTGTGATCTTACCACATGTCCTATGGTTCTCGCCGGTGTGATAGATGGCTTGCAGAAGGAAATATTCTTAGTGAGAGATAGAAGCTGTAGACGTTTTGAGGCCTACTCTCGGGCATTATCATCCTTTCCCTGCTTTCTGTTGTATAAAATTGCAGGGTATGCCTAGATTTGAAGGCAGTAAAAATTTAATGTATTTATTTAAGAGAGAGTAAAAAAAAAAAAAAAAAAAAGGAATGTCAGGGCCTTTACAAATGAACTCCAGACACTTGTGCCATCTTGTGCATCTAGCTTTATGTGGCTACTGGGGAATTGAGCCTGGGTTCTTTAGCTTTGCAGGCAAGTGTCTTAACTGCTAAGACATCTCTCCAGCCCCCTCCACCTCTTTTTTAATGGGAATATTGTTAAAGAATGTTAAAGCAGCTATATTCTACTATATGACATTTTTTTTTAACATTCTGAATGCCTTGAACATGTTGGAGCCTCGTAAATATTATGATTAGGTATGTTTTTATTCTTTTGAAACTCAAGCTTTGGAATTAAAAGCATTTTAATTGGGCTTTTGTTTGAATTATTTAAAATTTGTTGCTAAATAGACAAAGCTACTACAAATGAAAATGGAGTGCTTTTTATTAGTTACCCTTCCATTTTAATTTGTGACATTGTAGTTTGCTTTGCTGTTGATATTACTTAAGAACAATTCCTTTCAATGTATATAAAAACCATAATATAAGTTGAATATGAAATGTGTGCCTCCATATCAGTCTGTTGTTTCTAGAATAAACATCTGCACTCCTTCTCAGTGTTCACTATGCAAGATTGCTTTGGGTTCTTAAGGATTATCTATTGGCAATAGCTATAAGAATATACACCAGGGCTTAATTCATGTAGATAATTAATTATAACCTTCTTTGGAAGATAGTAAAATGAAAAAAAAAACTAAATAAAACTGTTTCATAATGTGGAGACCACAAAAGTCTGTGTAGAATTTTTTTTTTTTTTTGAACTGGCTACAGTTTTCACATGTCTTGAACTCAAAGTACTGATGAAATGCCTTTCAAGTTTTCTTTGAGGCTCTCTCCAGGAAAGGTAACATGGCATGTAGGCCCGGGTTAGAAATGCTTACTTGTTATTAAGCATTTATGTAATTTGGGAATTTTGATAGTTATCAAAGCATGCCAAAAGCATAGTCATTGGAGCTGCCCTTAGAAGTATCTTCTGAAAATCTGCTTTGAAATTGCTTTCTGAACGGCTCATTCATACTGCATGGAAAAGTAAGCTTTTTCTCTGCAGCAAAATGGCAAAGTGTCTGATTGTTGGAGGTGTTAGGGTGGGCATGCTTGCTGTCACCGATCAAGGTAATTCATGCACTGTGTGCTCTTTAAGGAGCAGAATCTGGAAGCTAAAGCTTGATGGACAGTTTATCATCGGAAAATCTTCAAGTTCAATTTGTCTCAAAATATTTGGTGGAAAGGTACTATATAACTTGGAACCCATTGTACAAATTTTCTTCAGAGCATTGCTGTCAGCTCTCAGTATTTGAAATACCAAAGCATAATTGGTTACCATTACTCCTTGAAGCAGCGAATTACCTTACTTTGGTATAATGAGTGTCCCTCAGAAACACTCTGATTTCTTAGTCACATTTGAAAACCCAGGATGGAGATTTTAAATATTCTACAAAGTATCTTTTATGCTTAATTTTAGTGACAACTGAACTCTCATTAAGATGAGTTTCCAGGTTAGATTTGAGCAAGCTGCCACACTCTCATGCCTTTCTGTGGGGGAAAAAAAAGAGCAGCCAAATAATTCACAGACTTCCCTAGGTTGCAGAACACAGCCTCAATGCCTGCAGTAGTCCCTGCGTGATTCCTCAGTTCTACACGTGCCCCTTCTTTCTTTCTTTTCTAAGTTAGCCTCACTACATGGTTTGTTATATTGATTGGCTTTGGCTTCTAGTCCATTTGGTGGAGTTCATATTTCTGTGAAGAAATTCTGGAAGTTTCCTTGTATATTAACTTCTTAAAGCTTGTATTGCCAAATTTGGGAAAGGCCACTTACTCTAAGACAGGCTTGGTTCTTCACTTTCATTTTGTGCATGCCACTCTACCTCTGCTCTGATGCCCCACATTCAAGCAAAATCTCAAATTGTCTTTATGCACTCCGTGCCATTTTGTAGTTCTCAGCTCATCAGCTGTGATGCCCTGTCCTTTACTTTTTGTTCATCCCTTCCCACTGTGCTGTCCTACTACACTTAAGCTTAATTAGTAAGTAATTGAGCATTTTCTAAACATTTCATTCCTTTTTCCTACATAATCTTTCTTTTATTGATTCTCCTATCCAATATGTAATTTGCAAGGTATTGTCCTTATTCCTATGGTAGAGATAAAGTTGTATTCAATCTGTACCATAGAAATGAGGTATGTAAAGAAGAAATAATCATAACACAAGGAACTGTGCATAAAATGGTACCACTGGACCTCATTAAGATTGTGTTCTTGAGCTAGGGAGATGGTTCAGTAAGAAATGTGCTCTCATGGCAAGTATGAGGACCTGAATTTGGATACTCAGCACCCATGCATAAGGCCAGACACGTGTGCTAGCCCACTGGGCGTCCTAGTGCTCAGGCTACAGAAATAGGGAATCCTGGGACAAACTGGCTAACTAGACTAACCAAATCAATGAGCTCTGTTTTCAAGCAAGCAGAGACTCTTGTCTCAATAAATTAGGTGGGAAGTGACTCAGGAAGATACTCAACATCAGTATTTGGCCTCTACACATACATGTGCACATGCATCTGCACACACTTATACCACATACACAGGAACACACACATACAAACCCATACCACACAAACACACATGCAAAAAATAAAAAGCTAACCAAGATTATTACCCTATTCCACAAAATAAGAAACAGTGAGATAAAGGTATCATGTAAACTGGAGATGGACTGGGAATGGAGGAATACTATATTGCAAAGGGGAAAAGGTCATACAGAATAGCTTTCATGACAAAAGGAAATAATGAGGGCTGTAGAGATGGCTTGGTGGTTAAGGTGCTTGTTAAAAAAGCCAAAGAAGCCAGGCGTGGTGGCGCACGCCTTTAATCCCAGCACTCGGGAGGCAGAGGTAGGAGGATCGCCGAGAGTTCGAGGCCACCCTGAGACTACATAGTGAATTCCAGGTCAGCCTGAGCCAGAGTGAGACCCTACCTCGAAAAAAAAGAAAAAGAAAAAAGCCAAAGAACCCGTGTTTGATTCCCCAGGACCCACATAAGCCAGATGCACAGGTGGCACATGTGTCTGGAATTCTTTCGCAGTAGCTGGAGGCCCTGGCTTACCCACTCTCCCACTCTCTGCCACTCTCTGTCTCTTTCACAAACAAATAAGTCAATAAACTATTTTTAAGAGGGAAATAATATATTCTTGAGAGATGGCTTAGCAGTTAAGGTGCTTGCCTACAAAGCCAAAGGACCCAGGTTCAATTCTCCAGGACCCACATAAGCCAGATGTACAAGGTGGCACATGCATGTGGAGTTTGTTTACAGTGACTAGAGGTCCTGGCATGCCCATTTTCTCTCTCTCTTTCTCAAATAAATAAATAAATTTTTTTTAAAAAAAGAAATAATGAAGGAAAGCGACAGAGTGAGGGTGAATTGAGTTCATAGAATTCCACACTTGATCTTGACCAAAAGGCCAAGAAATGACAAATTCTGAGGATTTCAGATCAACTGTAGTTAAGGGAAGATTAAGAAGTAATAGGAAAATACTTTAATTTTACTAATAATGTGTATCTGTAGATGCAGAGAGCTGTCTAGTTCTCCAGCAAAAGCCTTGAATATTTATGCCTATTTCCCTTCAGATACTCAGATGTTGCCTAATGTCACCCTCAGAGCTACTACCCTACTGCATTGACGTTTTTCATAGTAGTGATAGGAAGCTTTTCAACAAACTGTATTATAGGATGCCAGACATACTTCTTTATGGGTTGATCACAAAAACTGAAAAATAGCATAGTTTTTTTAAAGTCATCCAAATTAAACATGTTAAAAGAAGTCTGCTATTTGAACTCCATAATAGGCAGCAAAGTCCACATTATTAGTTGCATCCTGGACACATCATTTGTTCTTGAGGGAGAAGTTATATCAAAAAGGAGCTCTGTGCTGGGATGTAGCTCAGTGACATTGCTCTTGTCCATCATGTATGGTGCCCTGGGCTTGATCCTAGATTTACATGCACTTATCTAATCAGCTGCCATGTAAAGTTCACTTTTAAGTTAATAATCTCACTGGCTCAGAATTCCGTTCCTTAGAAGAGTAGCCCACCCTTAGCAAAACACCTTCTAGAGTGGTAATAGATTCTGTAAAGAGTACTGTTATACTTGTCTCTATGGTTTTATCACTCTAGCTCAGGCTGACCTGGAATTCACTATGTAGTCTCATGGTATCCTCGAACTCATGGCGAACCTCCTACCTCTGCCTCCCCAGTTCTGGGATTAAGTGCCACCATACCCAGCTGCTAATGTATTTCCTTTTAATACAAAGTTGACTTTACACTGCAATCAATCATTAGACTATCAGTGATATTAGAAATAAAGACAGATTCTGAAAGAATTTTAAACTTACAACAGGATGTTAGGAGTCCAGGAAAGTCTTTGAACCCCAAACCTTAGGCTCATTTTAAAAAATTTTTTGTTTATTATTATTATTATTATTATTATTATTATTATTATTATTGGTTTTTCAAGGTAGGGTCTCACTCTGGTCCAGGCTGACCTGGAATTAACTCTGTAGTCTCAGGATGGCCTCGAACTCATGGTGATCCTCCTACCTCTGCCTCCCAAATGCTGGGATTAAAGGCGTGCGCCACCACGCCCGGCTTTTTGTTTATTATTTTTATTAATTTATTTGAGAGTGACATGACAGAGAAAATAAGAGGCAGATAGAGAGAGAGAGAGAGAGAGAGAGAGAGAGAGAGAGAGAGAGAGAGAGAGAGAGAGAGAATGGGCGCTCCAGGGCCTCCAGCCACTGCTGAAGAACTTCAGATGCATGTGCCCCCTTGCGCATCTGGCTAACGTGGGTCCTGGGGAATCGAGCCTCAAACCAGGGTCCTTAGGCTTCACAGGCAAGCGCTTAACCACTAAACCATCTCTCCAGCACTAGGCTCATTTTTAATGAAAGAATTGAATTTTTAAAAAACCGAGAAGGATAATTATTAAATTATTGTACTTATCCAGGGAAGTACAGAGCCAAGGAAAGGCACCCACGTGGCTAGAAATCCCATGTGGAGGGCTCAGAAAAACTATAGAAAGAAAAGAGACAAAAGAAAGTTCAAGGAACCCCTGCCATGTGGGGAGTTAGAGGAGGTAAAGAACATATGTGGTGAGTAAAGACCAGGGGGACCCCCTGGCTGGACCTGGGCCTGGTCTGGCTCAGAGAAGGGAAAACCTCACCCCTAGCTGGAAGTTCCCAAGTGGTCAGAGAGCCTGCCTTCCCCTTGTAAAAATATTTATAACCCTAGAGTGATGGGCTGACTTCTGACTCAGGTGAACCAAAGGGACAGCAGGTTGGTTAGGGCTAGGGACAGTCTCAGGAAGAGGCTAGCCCTGGCACAAAGTTCCAGGGGCTGAACTTGATCAACCACAATGTTAAAATCCTTTAAAAGACTGCCCTCCCAGGAGGGGTACTTGTTGCCTGTGGAAAATCAGGTCGAGGGAACTAAGAGATAAGTCATGTCATCTTTAATTTCTAGCAAGTGCACACTTTCTTACTTGCAGGGGTCCAGTCACCCCAACTGTACCTACCTCCTAAAATCAAAATACAATCCTGTAGAAAGGACTTTTCCACACAAGCACTGTGAAAACATTTTCCTTATACATTTGTGAGCATTTTGGGAGTTAATCCACCATTTCCTGTGGAGTTGAATACGATTGACAGAGGGCAGGAAAAATATAATCGATTCCAAGATTTTCAAAATCAGTGACAACATTGGAATAGTTAAGAAATTACAAAACTATGCTTTTTTTTTTCCTAGCAGTTATTGCAGGTGGATTTTGTGGAGAATTTTTGTGTTTGTTTGTAGCATTTCTGTGCTTTATATTTTCATTATTTTACTTTTATAAAGTAAGCTATTTATATGATATTTTATTATAAATATAAGCAAAAAGTACAATAAGTTTGAGGTTTAATAGCTATTGTTCTCATATTCCCTCCAAGATTCTTGAGTTGCTATTAGCCAAAGATGAAAGAATGTTCCCCCTGCTAGGTTTTTATTTCTAATATATTGTATATTTTTAATCCTCTTTTGAGTTATTGACTATGTTGTCTTATAACAACAATTTCTCCTTGTTTTATTATGCTTTATAGAGTAGATTTCATTTTCTGCCTCATTCCATTACATGTAATGACTTAACTTTGAATTTTTTACTTGGCGTAGTGGCATTTAGTTTGCTTTAACACACTATTGTCTAAAAAAGCTCAGGTTTTGTAAAGCCTTTATCTTGAAATACTATGAACGTATTTTATTTTTTACTCTCCTGGTCACAATAATGTTTATAATTCTCCTTGGTATTCTTGACACATGCCAGGATATTAAGCAGATGCTCAGAGTGACTCAGCTAGATAATGTGAAAATGCATAGACTCAGATTTCAAAGCAGTTGTTAAGTTTCATGCTGACAGTATTCTTCCAATGGTTTAGGACTACTGCATGTCATTTTAACCTGAGGCTTCTAGCAGCTACTTTACTCTTTAACCTCTAGCTATTTGTTTCTTCTTTCCCCAGCCTATCTTCACAGATTGACAGATCTGTTTTCTCTTGCAATTTGTAAGTGAACCCTTACAGTGTCCTACCATATTCTCTCCAGTTCTTCTCCAAGGGTGCATGACAAAAGATGGTTATTCATGACAGGCAAGTTCTTAGAATGGAGTGGCAGGTAGGTATACCAGAATCACCAGGGCACTGATGATTAAATCAGTTCCAATTGGATTTTAAGGTTGGCCTTTTCTAAGAAGTTGAGAGGTGATATGAAAAGAGCTGTTGCTGTGCTGGGGTTTTGTTTCTCAGTAACAGAAGGAGGTGATGACAAAATTGTAGGAAAGCACATCATAACAGCCCACATCCATATGATGATGCATTGGGTGGTCATGTAGGTAGTGATGATGATGCAATCACAGATATACTTGTCAAACATTTCACTGTGTATCAAGCAGCAAGTTGAAACTTGTATGCAATATCTTGATTGTCAGGCACCTTCAGTGTTAGTGTACTGGCTTCCTTATTACTGAATAACAAATTATCGCAATTATGTACTGCCTTCATTTCTGTGGGTCATGAGTCTGGGCACAACTTTAAACTCAGGATCTCATAGGGTCTGGCAAGGCTGCAGTCAAGATTTCTCCTCTGGTGCTGACCTGGGAAAAGATGTGGTTCCTTGCACTTTTGCTTGTTGGCCAGAGTCAGTTATTTCTTGTTATTGGGCTGAGAACTTTATTTTTAGCTGCTTATTGTTAAGAGATACACTCAGGGGCTGGAGAGATGGCTTAGCGGTTAAGTGCTTGCCTGTGAAGCCTAAGGACCCTGGTTCAAGGCTTGGTTCCCCAGGACCCACGTTAGCCAGATGCACAAGTGGGTGCATGCATCTGGAGTTTGTTTGCAGTGGCTGGATGCCCTGGCGTGCCCATTCTCTCTCTACCTCTATCTGCCTCTTTCTCTCTCTGTCTGTCACTCTCAAATAAATAAATAAAATAAACAAAAAAATTAAAAAAAAAAAAAGATACACTCAGGTCCTAGAGGCTCCCTTAGTTTCCTGCCTTGGGGCATTCTCCCATAACTAGCCATTGCTGGAAGAAGAAAGAGGACTCTTGAAAGACAGATACTACAACTTTACATACTGCGATCCCCTGCATCCTATCACTTTAATACTCTGTCCCATGGAAGCAAGTCTTAGGCATCTCCCATATTCATGAGGAAAGGAGTACATAAGAACATGAACAACAGACCCATGGCCTTGCCCCTGCTACACAAGTTCTCTACTACTGAACTATATTCCCAGGTCCAAATATTCTATTTGAGATAGGAACTCTGTCTGCAGCCCAGGCTGGTATTGATATTCCTGCCTCAGCCTCCTGAATGCTGGGATTATAGGCATGTGCTGCAATGTATAGCTCCTATATGATTTTTTTCAAGTGTATAGTCATTGTACAAGATGATGGGTATCAGTGACTCAGGAGATGGGTTGTTGATTAAAGGAACTTGCTTACAAAGCTTGCCAGCCTGATTCAATTACCAAGCCATCCATATAAAGCTGGATGCAAAAAGTGGCACAAGCATTAATTTGCAACAAGAAACCTTGGCCCACCTATACCCCTACACATTCAAATAAAATAAATAAAATATTTTTAAAAACTGAACAAATAGAATAAATAAATAGGATTTTTCTTAGGATCTAATACACAGGCAGATATTGTTATTCACTTCCAAATATCTACCTTTTGTCTTTTCCACCTAAGAAATAAGCTAAGGGTTACTTGGGATAAAGTCTTTAGTTTGTCTTGTAACTAAATTTGGCTGCAGTAAGAAATATGGCAGTAAGATGAAAGACTGGACTTTGGAGGATTTGGGGAAATTACCATGGCAGCCTTTGAGGATTCTTTCCTCTTTACTTCCTTTATGTAAAAGAAAAGTGAAGTCTTATTTTAAGCTCTGTTATTTCATGGTCTCTCCCTTGAGTTCCTCATCTATTGGAGGAATCCGGGACAGTGCTGTGGTGTCTTGGTCCAGCCCAGGTCCTTCACCCTGAGAGGTGGAACTAGCCTCTTCAACTCAATAAAACGTTCTCTTCTTCACAATGTGGGGGATGAACACCTACCTCCCACTTATTCAACAACCCTTGATAGCCATTTTTTAAGTGTGTGAACTTTTTAAGACACTTGAAATCACCTCTACGTCCAGCTTAAAATTCAGTCAATATCTTGTTTCCTGTTTTAGAGGTGGAATATGACATTTGCCAATCTAATTAAAGTGAATTAAAAGCTTTAGCTGAGAAATTATGGCTATCTGCACATGGAACAACAATTCTTTGTAACCATCCTTTTGTTTCCCTTTTTTTTCTTTTTTGGTTTTCAAAGTAGTGTCTCACTGTAGCCCAGACTGACCTAGAGCTTACTCTGTAGCCCAGGCTGGCCTTGAGCTCATGGTGATCTTTCTATCTCAGCCTTCCAAGTGCTGGAATAACACCTTCATGCGCCAACATCTTTTCCATTATAGTCCCTGATCTTGTGCTTGCAGCTTGTCAGAAAGCGTCCATGGGGCATATGGAGTGAATTCTTCATTATGTTGACTAATATTTATAGAATGGTCTAGAGGAGGGGCCAGCTCTGAGCTGAGGAATAGTGTAGAGCAGGAGACTGAGACTGAAGCTGGTTTATCATGGGGGAGTCCAGTGGGATTGAGGCTGGGGACTTTATAGATCTCAAAGATCATACTGTGAGTGGTAAGACTTGGTATCCCTGTGTGTATATTCATGCAGATATCATAAGAGATTAGAATACTAACAAGAATCGTCTTATTTAAGTAGTAGATATTTTTCCTAAATTGTTATTAGTCTCCACACCTATAGGGCTTATTTATTGGCAATGTGGTAATGAATTTTTTACTACGTTTTAAACTAACAAAGTAATACTTTTTTAAGTGATTCATACAATATGTCTTCTGTACTTCAATGTTCTTCACACTGTTGCCTTTTAGGCTGTATGTTGATGATATATTTTCTTTTTAAAAATTGAAACCTGGGCTGGAGAGATGGCTTATCAATTAAGGCTCTTGCCTAGAAGGCCAAAAGACCTAGGTTCAATTCCCTAGGACCCCACATAAGCCAGATGCACAAGGTGGTACATGTTTCTGGAGCTGATTTGCAGCTGCTAGAGGTCCTTGTACGCCCATTCTCTCTCTTTAACTATCTCTTTCTTACTTCCTCTCTCTCTTAAATAAGTTAAAATTAAAGATTTAAAAATATTAAAAAAACTGGAACCTAATTCAATGGTTATCATATTCTTGCTTTCAATGATTACAAAGTTTAAAACAATTTTTGGCCTAAATGCTTAATGTTTTCAATCCAAACTAGATAAAGTTGCCCAACACCTAGCTGTGCTAGGGAGTGAAGAATGAAAATAAAGTAAATGGAAGAAAAAAGTGCTAGTTTGTTTTTGGTTGGGTAGTTACCATCACAGATGTTCCTGAGAGCTGCATATATAAAAAGAGAAAGGAAATGATCAAAGAAGCTTTGTAAAATAATGAAATGGGACTAAAGCTAGACAGTAGAGGAAGAAAGAATTGTTGCTGCCTTGAGAAATTTCTTGGCTTAAAGTAGAGAAACTGTCCTCAAAGCTGCCTAAGTATCTATTTACCCTAGACCCAAAGGGTTGAGGCCCCAGGAGGTAGGTCAGTGTAGCTGTATTTTTAAATACACTCATGAGGGCTGGCATTTAGGGGTTATAAAGAAGATATGTCTTATTATTAGCACAGTTAATCGAAAATTGTTTGAGAATATATTGCATGACTGCAATATATTCAGCTAAAAAAAAATCAGCTAAAGCATCACATTTATATTAATTGGCCATATTTGTTGTATTTCTTAAAAAACTATTTTCACCTGAGTTGCTATTGTCTTAATTATTCTTAAGATGTTTAGAATTATTTATTTATATGGGTTTTACAAAACAACTAAGATTTTATAAGGATGAGATGAATTAAACACAAATAAATGTAATACAAGGAAAAACTACCAAGAAGAATTTCTGGCCAGGATAATTTAGAAATGCCTTGAGAAGTATTTTGAGCATCAAGTTTGGATATAAAGTATGGGTAAACTTTGGGTTCTGGACAGAGGACTTAGTGATTTCAGGCTTTTGGGTGGGAAGTATTTGCTGCTTTGTGTTGCCTCAAGAATAGATGACAGAGTCAGTCACATGATCTTGTAAAATTGACAAATACTAAATGTTCACCATGGAAATGGGTCACTGAGGTTATGTTTTCATGATTAACATACTGAAAATGTTGAAGGGCAGAAAATTGTAGGAGAACTAAGCTGCCACCTGTAAATTCCCAAGTCATCTGCATCTTATACCCAATCTACATTGTGTACTAAATGACTATCACATCTGATCTTTATTTCCACATTTGATCTGATGTCTTCTAGTGCCAGAAATAAATGTATCTCTCAAGTTTTGGGGATGCACTTTTCATACTTGTCTAAGGATTATTTTATTTTCTCTTTTACTATTTTCTTACATGCCATAGGCTGCCTTCCCCAGAAATGGATGCTGAGGTGAATTTTTATGAAAAGAACACTCTCAGGAGAATCCCAGGAGAGAGTAATGAAATAGACGAGGACAAGGAGAAAGCTCAACATATATATGGTTTCATTTATGGCTAGCCTTGATGTGAACCCTTGGGGAGTACCTCAGAATTATCCCATCCACAGTCACCCTTTATTCTCCCGACTCATGAGTCATTCATTGCCTAAAGCTATCTTCAGAAGAAGGGCATAACCTCCAGACTTTTCCCAGAGAGACAGCTCCCAGAAGCTGAGGACATTTCTTTTTTCTTTTTTTTCCTGAGGACATTTCTTAAGAGTACAGTTCTTATCACTCAGTAATGTGTGCAGCTGGTAGGTGGGGGCTCTAGAGGAAAAGGGCAGTTGTTTTCAACCAGGAGTAATTTTGTCCTTGGGAGACCTTTGAAACAATATCTGAAGATATTTTTGATTTAAGAAGATCAAGGAGAGTGTTGGTAAAGTTATTGCTACTGGAAGTTAGTGGATAGAGGCCAAGAAAGCTGCTAAAGATCCTACAATTCACAGAATAACCATCTATGACTAAAAATTTTTCAGACCAAGCTGTCAACTGTTCCAAGGTCTCCAAACACTAGGGAGAGGAAAGCTGCACAGGCAGTAACAGTGAGTACTACTCCCTCTTTCCCTGGTATATGCCAGGCTGCATTTGTAAACTGCTATAGTATGTAACTTTTCGTAGACTTGATCAGATCAGGTTTTTTTGTAGTCTAAACTCTATTCATAATTCATTCAGCCTTTATTAAACATCTATTATGTATCAGGCACTAGGTTGGCAGTTGGAATGCAGGGATAAGTTTAATATGACTTTTAAAGAAGCTTAGAAAATTTAATGAAAAGAGATCCCAGTCCACTTGCTTTCACAAGATTGAAAGAGAAAACATGCATTACCACTGGATGATTATACACACTAAACATAAATATTCAATAATTTCTCCAGCAGATAGTATTGAGTACTTACTACATGCCAGGCATAGTTCTAGACACTTGAAGTATACCAACAAACAATATGCAAAACATCTGTCGTTGAGACATGTCATTCAAACAGATGAATACATAAAGGTCAACATTTTAATACAAATAAATACTATGAAGAACACAGAAGACAAAAGCGTGATAGTGAGTTACATCGAAAGCTGTAGCTACGGTGTTTCAGTAAGGCCACTTTTAAGAGATGAAGATTTCAGGTGAGACCTTAGTGAGGAGAAAATGCATTTGAAGATGTGGGGGAAAATGACCCATTTCAGGAAGAGGAAGATGCTTAGCTTCACTGAGGAACCGAAAGACCATTGTAGGTACATCCTAGCATGTAGGCTAGGGAGTGATACGAGATGAACTCAGAGAAGCGAGCAGGAACCACATCATGCAGGGCCCATTAAGGTCCCATAAAACATGTGGATTTTATCTTAATTGGCACGGGAGTCATTGAAAGGTTATAAAATGGCATTTTGGAAGATGTGTGTGATGGATGGTCCAGCAAGGAGGCTCTTGCAGTACTGGAGGATAATGATCACCAGAAAGGACATCATTTGCATGAAGTCACCCAATGCGCTTTTTTTTTTTAATTTAATTTATTAGTTTTCATTTCAGTGAATACAGGCAGTTTGGTACCATTATTTAGGCTCATCTGTGATCTACCCCCTCCCATTAGACCCTCCTTGTTAATGAAAATGGGTCGTGCATTGTGGAGATAGCCCCCAGTTATTAGTATGATAACCAATGCGCTTTTAACATGTTCGTGATGTGCATCACAGTGTCTCCCTCTCCTCTCTTGCAGCCTTCTTCTATTTGATGATTATAAATATCTGCTAGTGGAAGAATATGGTAATTCAGGAATAAATTTAACATGCCACCTTTTCTACCAGCTCTGAATTATTTCTGAAGAAGTTGTATATTTGGTTTGAGCTTTAAAGGGCTGCAAGACATTATTAAGTCTATGTCAAAAATGGGGACATGGCAACAGAGGAAGTCTTTCAGATTAGTGAAACAAGTCAGAGAGTAGCTTGATATAGTTGATATAGCATATCTACCAAATCAAATCACTTTGGACATTTTTTTTTTTTTTGGTTTTTTTTTGAGGTAGGGTCTCACTCTGGTCCAGGCTGACCTGGAATTCACTCTGTAGTCTCAGGGTGGCCTTGAACTCACGGCGATCCTCCTACCTCTGCCTCCCGAGTGCTGGGATTAAAAGCGTGCACCACCACGCCCGGCTCACTTTGGACTTTTAAGTGTATAGTATATATAATAAAATACTTTGAGATCTGAAGCAGCTCAGGATTAACAAATGTTATATCACTTCTCGTGTGTGTGTGTGTGTGTGTGTGTGTATGTGCACATGCCCGCTTGAAATTCAGTTTGTAGTGTAGCTGTAATCTTCTGACAGACCTATAGTAAGCAACAAGTGTCCTTGTAGGCTGAACTTTAATGATACTATTTGTTTATGGAAAATGCATTCTTTTTATGTGTTATAATTCTTTTGTGCATTAATAGTTAATAAATTTTTTGATAGGTTAATAATACAAAGGATTAACAAAAGCCCAAAGAGCTTGGATAGTTTATGGAGATATTTTATAGGCAAGTAGTTTATTTAACAATTAACTATTGCATGGAATGCACATATCATAGAGGCAATCCAGTGTTATTCCACTCATAATGAGTATACATCATGATACTCTTGTTACAGTTCTCTAATTTAAGACATATTTTATAGGTGAATATGCTCTATACTCATCAAAGATAGACTCTTAAAGTTGATTTTTGAAAGAACTATATGTTTGTCCTGATTTGTAATTGTTCTAAATGTCCTCTCATAAATCAAAATGAATAAGCAAATTTTCTTTTTGACTGTATGTTGGAAGTTTTATTAATGTATTGCATATGTTAAAGTCTGCATTTGTAATTTGTCATTAGTTTTTAATGTTGGAATTTAGCTAAATGATTTAGATAAATGATAGAAACTATCTCTGGGCATAGAAATAGAGGTCATATTGAGAGTTCTGCTCTTATTATGCTGTAGGCGTCTCACTAGTTTTTATTCAACATTGCTGCCTAAATTCCTATTTTGTGTGTGTGCAGATACAGTGGCAATATCTGCACAATTAACTGTATTATCTGTGTGCATTTCACTTGGTAGATTTAATTTAAGAATAGGCAAGAACAATTAAAAAACTAATATAAGCCTGAGGAGGAGCAGCAGATGAAAGAAACTTGGTTCAAACCCTTTCTTTCATTAAGCAGACAAGTAGTCTAGTGCACTGAACATTACTTCACCAAGGTAATTGGCACCAAATTCTCTGTAAATTATCGTAGTGATCCTGTGGTTATCACATTGCCCATAATTTTAGCAAAGCTCTAATTTGAGTCACCTTTTTAACTACATGTTTTCTCTTCCCTCTGACATGCAACCATTAGGTGATAAAAGTTTCATTGTATCTGAGACAATTTTTCTGTTAGCTTCCCAACTTACTAGATATTCAAGGCTTTGGACCCAAGTCAGAAGTGAATTTTGAGGAATCATTCAAGGGTGGCCAGCTATTCAGGTTGTTGCTAGGTGGACAGCAATAGAAAAAAAATAATTCCATCTGAGGGAATCATCTGTATGGAAATATAGCCAGAATGCCAGGGAAGTAAATATGGTACTTTCCATCCTGAAGTTTGGACCATGTTCATTATCCTGGTTCACAGTTACATTTACAGCAATTCTATATAACTTTGTTGTTGTTTAAGGCAGGGTCTCACACTAACCCCCGCTGATCTGAAACTCATTCTGTAGTCCCAGGCTCTCCTTGAAATCACAGTGATCCTCCTACCTGTGCCTTCTGAGTGCTGGGGTTAAAGATGTGCACCACCAACTAGGCTTCAAAACAAATTGTTTTATTTCTACACATATTAAACATAATAGGGTGGGGCATGCTCATGTAGGGCAGATGGTGGAGAATACTGGGGAGAACCAGGATACAGCAATATATCAAGAATAGAGACCCTACTGTGTACTATGATATGGGTGACCTCCACCTCATCTTCCCATGCCCAGAAGTCATTGCAGAGGATGCTCTCACAGTTAGTCTGAAAACAAGTTCCAAGGAGATGGCAACAGACACTGTGGTCACTCAAACCTCATCAAAACAGAAATCCAGGGGCTATAGAGAAAGCAACACTAAATCAGGTCTCTATCTTGCCTGCTAAGGCTCAAAAAGAAGGCAGAAAGATTACAAGGGCCTCAGGGTGGGTGGAAATAACCTGAGGCATTGTGTCTATCCACAACCCTGCCTCCCCAAAGGAAAGACTGACTGAGGCTTCTTGATTCTCACAATGAATACTAATAACCCCACTGTAGAAGACCCTCAGCAGAATTAGGGCAGGGGAGAAGGGATATAAAAGTACAACCTTTTAAAAAATGAATTGTTATTTAGGGGGAAATCATGAGTTGTGAAGTTTGTTGTAGGAGGGAGTAAGATACAAGCAGGAGGATAGCTGAGAGACTGAAGGGAGAGGAGAGATGGAGAGAACCTCCATCACAGAGAAATCTTCAGGGGTAAAAGGACTTTGGAGGAGACACATACATGCACACATGGAAGGGAAAGCATGAGAACTCAAAATGATCCTCTTCACATACAAGACCAGAGAGGATCAAGAAATAGTGAAGGACTCAGACTTCAAAGAAGAATCATACATATCAGAAAATGGGAAAGCAGCCCAAAGAAGGACACATGTAGAAGATAAGCAGGAAAACACCCAGGCAGAAAGATGTGCTCCCTCCTTCCCAGCCAGGCCGAGAGGAGAGAGACAGACTTACATGCATGTTCCGTTCCAATCACAGGATGAAAAGAGAGCCAACATTTTTATTAAAAAGTTTAGTGTTAAAGCCAGGTGTGGTGGTGCACACCTTTAATCCCAGCACTTGGGAGGCAGAGGTAGGAGGATCGCCTTGAGTTCGAGGCCAGCCTGAGACTACATAGTGAATTCTAGGTCATCCTGGGCTAGAGTGAGACCCCCACCTCGAAACAAAACAAAAAAAAAGTTTAGTGTTAAACTGTAAATTAAAAAATAGTTATAGGATATAAGGACCTTAGAAAAATTCAGTATCATCTACTAATTACTTTTTTTGAGATGGGATTTTGGTGTTGTAGTCCAGGCCGCCCTGAAACTCACTATGTAAGCCAGGTTAGTCTTTTTTCTGTGATCCTCTTGCCACAGCCTTCTACATGATGGAATTACAAGTGTGCACTACTGTGACCAGATCATCTGGTAAATTTTAAGATATGAATATTTAAACATCCAGCAATTCTGTTGCCAAATATATACAGAATATTTGTGTGTGTGCTTAGAAACATGCTCAAGAAGTTTATGGATACATTATTCGCAATACTATAAGATTCAAAATGACCCAAACACCCATTAGTGAAAAAATGGACAAATGTATTTTGGTAGATTAATATAATAGAATAATATATGTCAGTGAAAATAAAGAAACACGTATGACATATGTGAATTACACAAATAAAATTTTTAATGTTTGTGTGAAAGAAGCCATACATTGGAGAGTGCATGACAAATGGATCCATTTAAATAAAGTTCACAAATGGGCAGAACTAAAGTATGGTGTAAAGAGAGACAAATTAAGTAAAGCATAAAAAAAAAAGACCACTATAGGGCTGGAGAGATGGCTTAGCGGTTAAGCGCTTGCCTGTGAAGCCTAAGGACCCCGGTTCGAGGCTCAGTTCCCCAGGTCCCATGTTAGCCAGATGCACAAGGGGGCACACGCGTCTGGAGTTCGTTTGCAGAGGCTGGAAGCCCTGGCGTGCCCATTCTCTCTCTCTCCCTCTATGTCTTTCTCTCTGTGTCTGTCGCTCTCAAATAAATAAAAATTAAAAAAAATAAAAATTAAAAAAAAAAGACCACTATAAACATAGCTGTCAGAATGACTTTGATCAAGGGTTTGATGATGAAGAATGTTGTGCAGCACATTCCAGAAGGGTTTACGATACTCTTTTTCTTCATCTGTGTTGTGGAAAGTATTTATATGAAATGTCTTATTTACATAGATGTGAATTATATTTCTCAAAACTTGAAAAAGAAAGCACTGACTATATCTACTTAGCTCTTGAACTGTTCTGGGAATTAATATTTCTAAAGTACCCTTCAGAATAAAAACGATAATGATATTTATGGAATCCTCTGAAGAGAAAGCATAGGCACCGTCTGACCCAACATTTCATCTCTTAAGGAGAGGACTTGTTTGTTATATACAGAGAAATATTGGGAGACTGAGAGTTTTATATTCTAAATATTGCATTCTGTGTTTGGATCCTGAATGTATTTCAAAAAATACATAGCAGGATATTCATGAGTCAGACCCAAGAGCTGCCAGTACAGACCTTTCTACTTCAACACATTAATCTTGAGGTATTGTTACATGTTCCCACATCATAAAGATGTGGGTGCTGATTGTTTGAAAAGGCTTGTCACATTCACAACTCTTTACTGAGTATAATTCATTTCATGTAGAAGTAAAACATTCATTTACCAATAATGATAACAACTAGTGTTTTATACCACATGACAGCTAATGTCAAAGTGTCTATTTGGAAAAAAGTATTTTATATGCTGCATACTGCTATATCTATGTGTATTTGCATTATTTCATGGTAATATTACTATAATTTTAGTGGTTAGGAATCTCAGGTAGGTGTGGGGGTGGTCATAAAAACAGGTCTGTTTGGGCTGGAAAGGTGGGTCAGCAATTAAGGTGCTTTCCTGTGAAGCCTAACTTCCCAGTACCCGCTTAAGCCAGATGCGCATGGTGGTACATGCATCTGGAGTTCATTTGCGGTTACTAGAGGCCCTGGCATGCCCATTCTCTCTCTCCCTCACACTATCTCAAATAAGTAAATAAAAAGAAAAAAATATGTATGCTTGACTTCCAAGTCCATAAGCTTTCCTGCTTGCATCTATTATCTCACAGGAGTTTCATTTAGTATTAACATATAAAATAAAACTTTTATTTGTTGATTATATGACTTAATACATTTTCTACCACAAGGATAGAATGCCAGGAGTAGATGATTTGAAAGGAAATAAACTGCCTTTCAGTTGTGAAGGTTGGGAAGTACAATATCAAGGGCAGGCATCTGAAGGCATTCTTATTCTGTTATTACAGGGGTGAGAGTATCACATTGTAAGTGTGTTAGAAAATATAGCAGGTCTCTCTCTTTTTATAAAGACACCATCATCGGAACCCCACCCTCATGTCTTCATCTAACTTAATCTCCTGGTATCATTGATATATAAATTTAGGGAAGAAATTTCCAACACATGAATGGAGGGACACATTCAAATTGTAACAGTACCTTTATATCTAACAGAAACTTCAAGGAAATGACAAGCTTTTTATCCATGTTCCATTGATATGACTCATGTGTCTTTTAACCTTCCTTGGCCAACCATTTATTTTTAGGTAGTATTAACAACAGTTTATTCAAACTTCTATATCATGGATGCATTCAGTTTTGGACCAATGTCTGAGACTCAGCTAGGCCAGGTTCAGGTCCCTGCTTTCCACATCTGATTCCTGTCTTCTGATTCCTGTCTGTCACACAAAAAGTGATTGAATAAGAGGCCCTGGGCAAAATGAAGGAGTGAAATGGGTGACAGAGGAAATAGGTGTTTGTTTTCTGGGAGCCATCATTGTTGTACAGGAATTTTGTTGTTAAGGAACTGAATTTGTTATTGTGGTTTCTAATTTTTGTCTTAGTCAAGCCACTGCAAATGAACTCCAGACACATGTGACACCATGTGCATCTGGCTTATGTTGGTTCTGCGGAAGTGAACCTAGGTCCTTAGGCTTTGCAGGCAAGCACCTTAACTACTAAGCCTTTTCTCCAGCCTGAGTTATTGAGTTTTTAATATGTTCTAGACGTTATGACAGATTTTTTTCACCAATTATTACATTTAATATTTATTACAACCTGGGCTGAAGAGATGGCTCAGCAGTTAAAGGCACTTATTTACAAAGCCTGCTGTCAAGGGTTTAATTTCCCAGTACCCACAAAGAGCCAGTGCACAAAGTGATGCATGCATCTGGATTTCATCTGTAGTGGCAGGAGGCCCTGGCACACCCATACCTACTCTCTGTTGGCCTCTCTCTCAAATAAATAAATAAAATATTTAAAAATATATTTATTACAACTCTATAATCATATTTTTATTTGCACTTTAAAATTATTTATTTATTTATTTATTTAAAAGAGGCAGATAGAAAATGGGTGCACCAGGGCTTCTAGCCATTGCACAAGAACTCAACACATGCACCACCTTGTGTATCTAGCTTTACATGGGTGCTGGGAGTTTAACCTGGGTTATTTTTTTTTTTTGGCAAAGAAACTGGGACCTTTGGTTTTTTGTCAGCAAGAACCTCAACTGCTAAACCATAATAATCTTAATTTTTCTCATTTTCTGAAAGGGAAATGGAGACACAGCTAAATAATGTAGCTTGCCTTTACATGTCTCATCAGTGCTAGATTTAGGATTTTGACTCAGGAAGGTTAATCCTGGAATTCACAATTTACCAACATGCCATGGTGCCTCTTCTTTCCTAAACAAAGGTTTGTACACTAACATACTTTGTATTAAAAAAAAAAAAGGGCTGGAGAGATGGCTTAGCAGTTAAGCACTTGCCTGTGTAGCCTAAGGACCATGGTTTGAGGCTTGATTCCCCAGGACCCACGTTAGCCAGATGCACAAGGGGGTGCACGAGTCTGGAGTTTGTTTGCAGTGGCTGGAGGCCCTGACGCACCTATTCTCTCTCTCTCTCTCTCTCTCTCTCTCTCTCTCTCTCTGTAGCTCTCAAATAAATGAATAAATAAAAATGAACAAAAAAATAAATAAACACAAGATAAAAGGACATCAAATGTTGGTGGAAGATTTAATCCTTTTATTTATTTCAAGGTAAGCTATCTGCAGTGGGGAAAGATTTTTTGTTTTACATAAAATTTTTAGTTAGCATATGTTTTAATATGTATATATCATGTACCTTGTTCATATTCATCCTCTATTACCTTTCTTCCTCCCAAGTAGAACCACTTGTAACCTCATGTCATGTATTTGTATGCATTTGTTAACCTAGGTTCCATATGTGAGAGAAATCATGCAATTTTTATCTTTCAAAGTCTGGGTTATTTCACTAAACATGATGAGCTCTAGTTTCTTTTTTTTTTTCCTGAAGGTAACATAATTTCATTCTTTTTATGGCTGAATAAAACTACATTGCACATATCTACCACTTTTAGGTTTGTTGATTCATCTATAGATGGGCATCTAGGCTAGTTTCATATGTTGGCCATTGTGCCTAGTGTTTCAATAAACAGGCATGTGCAAGTACATTTGAGGTATATTTTTTTTTCCCTAAAACAGGTATAGAATCCTTCTAATGGATGCATCATGGCTTTCTGAAAATCAATTCACATATATTTGACAAATATTAATTTTACTTTTGATGTTTTGTGGGTAGCTTTTGAAATGATCTATTTAGATTATATCGTTTCCTTATAACAATGACGATCATATTGTTAGTGGATATCATATTTATTTGCATAGATAGAAGAACTATATGTAGAAAATATGTTAGTTTTCTCTGTATTTCCACAAACTTCATTTTAATCATTGAGCCATTTCCCAGATGCATCCCAAATAGTTAACAATTATTCAATGAAAGTAGAAGAAATCAGTATTTTTCACCAATTTTGAAATGATGTCCAAGTCATCATGGCTTAAAATAACATATAGATCCAACATCTAGTTGGCTTCTCTCCTCAGCCTCACAAGGATGAAATCAAAGTGTTAGCTTGCTAAGTTGTTATCTGGAGGCTTTGGGGGGAAGTGTTTCCAATGTCATCAAGGCCAATGACAGTATATAGTTTCTTGTGGTTGTTGGACTGCAGCCTCTATTTCTTGCTATCAACAGGGAGCCACTCTCACCTTCATGGGTCTCTCCTCATCTCCAAAGGCAGCCAGACCCTACTACAGCCTTTTTAGGCTTGGCATCTCTTTGACTTCAGTTATGTCCACAATCAAAGGGAGGATATCATATAAGGGTAAAAATCACTGGAGGCCATTCTTAGAATTCTTCCTACCACAGAGAGATTGTAAAGAGAGATTGTAATTTTGGTGTTTCCTCAAGATTTGGTGTTGCCAAGGCTCCTGAAATAGGCAAGTTGCTTTACTTGAGTATGTTAATGTCCATATACTTATTATTAGTAGGAACACATTTTTGTATGGCTCTCTTTAATTTGTCATTTGTCTTGCTTATGTTGGAATTGACTTGGACATCATTTCAAAATTGGTGAAAAACACTGATTTCTTCTACTTTCATTGAATAATTGTTAACTATTTGGGGTGCATCTGGGAAGTGGCTCAATGATTAAAAGCACTTGGCTTGTAAAGTTGCTGACCTGAGTTTGACTCCCCAGTCCCAGTTAGAGCTGGATACAAAGTGCTATGTGCAGCTGTATTCCCAACATGCCTACATAAATGAGAGGCAAAGCCAAGAGGATCCTGAGGCCCATAGCCAGTTAGACTGGCATTCATGTAGGGAGTAGAAAGGGGGTAATAACGGAGACTGTTTCAAGCAGAGTGTAAGGAGAGGTTAAACAACCTGAGGTTGTTCTCAGATCTCCACATGCACACCATGGCACACGTGCACCCTCTCTCTCACATGCATGTGTGCACACACGCATACACACACACATATACAAATAAAGCAGATAATTAGTAACCTAACCTTAACTCCAAAGGCTGTGCTCTGACGTGTCAACAGAGAAACCCACTTACTATAGCTTATAGTTATGTTAAGTGTGAAGTGAATTTTACAGAGAATTTTATTGTTTTAAAATAACAAAGATTTTTTTGGTACTTTTTTTTTTTCAATGAAACTTGTCTAGTTTCATGCCTTACTCAAGTTCTAGTCCTACCAGTGATTTCCTGTTGGAAATTCCCATGCTCTGTTGGGAAGCAACAACTAAAGTGTTCAATTACTGTTTTGATGTGCTTGACTTTTACTGCAGAAATCTTGCAAGTAGCTACTATGCCCCAGAAAGTTTGCTTTCCTCGGATGGAATTATCATGCTCATGGTGGCCCTAGTCCCTACATTCTTTTACTGGAAAACCAGTGGTAATCAATGTCTGTGGTTCTCATTCATGAAATAGACTACTGATGTCTGGGAAAATAGCTTAGCAGCTAAAGGCACTTGCTTGTGAAGTCTGATAGCTAAGGTTTGATTCCCTACTACACATATAAAGCCAGATGTGCAAAATGGTACATACATCTGGAGTTCATTTGCAATAGAAAGAGGCTCTGGTGTGCCCATTCGCCCTCCCCTCCCCTCCCCTAATGCCCTGTCCTCTTATAAATAAATAAAAAATTTGAAATAAACACAGATTAAGAACAGAATCTGCATCCTTCTGATACTTTCTAATGACTTAATTATCCTGTGCCTGACTCCCTCATTTGTGGGTTCCCTCAACTGAACCATTTCATTTATAAATGGTCCTTAATTTACATCAAATTTGTGTCTTTTCTAAAGCTTGGAGTCTTCCAGTTCACCACAGTTCCAAATGAATGTCTTTAATGAATCAAGAATCTCTGACATCCTTCCCACAGCCCTAGTGCATTTAAAGTTACATTTAGCAGAACAGAATTTCCCAACAGAGTCATACAGTGGCTTATTCATAGAGTCTGCTGCGAGTCATGTACTGAAGGATAAGGGGGCCACTATGTCATGGTCATTCTATGATCCTTTTGTGTGAATCCAACTTCTACATTGATGCCCCATGAAATAGTGTGACCTCTTAGCTCTCTAACTCCATCCCTTTATCATTTACCAGAAAGAATACATTTTGGGTCTCTTTTTTATTCTGTACCACTTCTAAGATAAAGAAATAGAACCTCCTTTATGCCTGATATCTTTTCTACTGTTTTGCACCTCATGATTATGAATCTTTCTGTCATCATACTTTCCAGATAAGTAAATTGACATTATTCCAAACAGATAGACTTCTGGATTTCTCTTCATCACAGCACCCTATCCTTAGAAACTTTATGTTTATCATACACTATTTTTTAAAAGCACCATGTGGACATAACAATCCAAACATGTTCTGCCCAAAAGCAAGGCAAATTAGGCTGTTTCTTCCCTCATTGTGTGAATTATACTTTCCCAAGTTCAAGTTAGTGTCCATTCTATAGCCAAGAGATGAGTTGCTCGTTGCATAGCAAAAGATAATTGCCACTTTTAAATAGGAGACTTTATTACTTTAGAATACTTCATAGACAGTGTATGCCTCTGGTTCCAGTTGAAATTTTGGTTCACTAAACTCGTTCAAATTCACTTGCATTTTTTTTCATTTCATTGTATACTGATACTTCCTCTTCCTGCTTCAATATATATTTAGTAGCTTATTATTTCAAGAGCTCTCTGTTGTTCGTTTTTGTCCTTTTTCCTCGCCCCTTCCCCAGACTTCTTGGGTCAGCCCAACTATTGCTGTCTCCTACCTTGACCCTTGGGCTCCTGAATATTGCTTTGAAGACCATGTTGCTATAGGTGTTGTCTTAACACCATGCTTCACATTTTCTGCTTAGATGTGGTTAGCTTCCCCATACTTTCCTTTAGACAACATGTATGCTCCTTCCTCTAGGCCTTTGCACTTGTGATTGCTTTTGAGTTCTTTCATTAGATTGTGTTGCAGTCAGGTTCGCATTGCAGATAGAAATCACCTGACCAAGAGCAGCTTGTGGGGATAAAAGGTTTATTTTGGCTTATAGACTTGAGGGGAAGCTCCATAATGGCAGGGGAAAATGATGGCATGAGCAGAGGGTGGACATCACCCCCTAGCCAACATAAGTTACATACAATAGCAACAGGAGAGTGTGCCAAACACTGCATGGGGACACTCCAGGAGGCATTGATTTCCAAATCATCAGCTGGGAAACTAGTATGCAGAACACCTAAGTTTATGGGGGATACTTGAATCAAACCTTCACTGATTGGTAAATTGCAATTTAATCTCTACATTGGATTAATAATGTTAGGTCTATGGAGACCAATCAACTCAGAATGTCTGGGTGGTGAGAGTCAAGAAATATTTTGTTTTAAAAGATTCCTAGTTGATGTTAATGTATAGCCATGGATAATAGTCACTTCTCTATATTGACTAATGCTTTGATCTCTCATTTTAACTGGTTTTAAGCTCAAATTCTACTACCTTAGTGATGATTTCCATGTTTATCCTATCAAAAATATAGGCCTCTGCCATTTTATGTTCATATTACTTTGTGTTTTTGATTCATAATACTTATCATCTATTCGTTGTTTATTCGTTCCATTGTTATTTGCCCATTTCTCAGAGAATATGGGCTTGATGGGGCTTGCAGTCAAAGTCATCTAATGACTGGGATGAAGTTTGAGAAATGTGTGATTAGACTTCACTGTGCAAACACCATAGTGGCTCTTAGACAAAATACCTGTACAACCTCTCTCTGTACTGAATACTATAGGCAACTATAACAGAGTGCTTAAGGATTTATATATCTAAACATATCCAAACTTAGAAAACATTCAGTAAAATGTGATATGAAATTAAAAATTATACAGTCACACAGGGCACTTACCAGTAGAATTATAGTTCTAGCAGCTGCTCTGGGTGAGGGACTATGAAGTTCTAGGACATCACTGATCATAGCTATGGGCTTTACAAGCACAATACACTTAGGCACTTAAGGCTACACTAAATTTATATGCTTTCTTCCTTAAATAATGAACACTAGCTTATTGTAATATTTCCTTTTATGAGTTATTTTAAAGATTTGTTGACGCATAAAAACACACAGCTTAGAACATAAACACAAGCAATTCAAAAATATTTCCTTTATGTTCTTATTATGTAAGCATTTTCTAAATAATTTCTTTATTTTATCTTATTTATTTGCAAACAGAGAGAGACAAAGAGAAAATGAATGTGCCAGGGCCTTTGGCCCCACAAATACACTTGAAGCACATGCAACCCTTTATGCATCTGGCATTGAGTAGGTACTAGGGAATCGAGCCTGGGTCATTAGGATTTACAGGCAAGTACCTAAACCACTGTGCAATCTCACCAGCCCAGTAATTTCTTCTTTATTTTAAAAACTTTTTTGTTGGGCTGGAGGGATGGCTGAGCGGTTAAGGCATTATCTTGCAAAGCCAAAGGACACAGGTTTGATTCCCCAGGACCCATGTAAGCCAGATACACAAGGTGATGTATGAGTCTGGAGTTCGTTTGCAGAGGCTATAGGCCCTGGCATGCCCATTCTCTCTCTCTGCCTCTATCTCTCTCTCTGTCTGTAATAAACAATAAATAAAATTTAAAAAATTTTTTAAAAACATTTTTTGTTAAAAATAGGCAAAATTATAGCATTAGCATAAGCCTGCTGAAGATCAGACATAATTCACCCTGAAACCAACCTGCACACATCATCCTTCTAGGAAGGCATCAGGAACAGCAAAATATACAGAGCTATCATCTCCTATGATGCAATGCTGCCTCCTGGAATATCTCCTGAAAGACCTCCCTGAGACAACTTTATGGTTAATTTTATTTTTCATATTAAAATAATTATGGAATATGTAATAGATACATACACCAGCAGCATAGTCACTTATCATTGTTATCAACTATTAAATAGTGTACATAATTACATATAGTATACTTTTCTACAGCTAGGAGTACAATAGATCTTTTTATAATAGCTTTGTCACAAGCACATGAGTAATGCATTGCACTAGGATGTTTACAAGGGTTATTATGCCACTATGCAACAGAGATGTTTCAGCTCCATTATGATCTGTGTGTTCACTGTGAACATATGAAGTACTATTATATGGAACATGGCTATTTATATGTCATTGTATGTCCATTATATAACTTATTATCTGTGGTAATTGGAACCAAAACTTAGAGTTTGATTGCTCAGGAAAGTATTTATAAAAAGAGCTTATGTGGTGGAGTGGTTTCTTACTGGGTAAGAGCACCTGCCACTGAAACATGAGGGTGTGATTTGACCTGTGTTTGATTCCCCAGCATTCACATAAAACCTGAGTGCGGCCATGCATGCCTGTAAACATACTCCTCTAGAGAGAGGAGACAAGAGAATTTCTGAAGTTTGCTGGTCAGCTAGTCTGACCAAAACTGGCAACTCAAGGTTCACTGAGAAACTCCTTTGCAAGGAAACACACAGATAAGTGATCGAGGAGAGCATGACATTCTCCCTTGGCCTCCACATGTGTGCCCCCTGGAACACATCTGCACACATGTGCATAGTCCCTATACATACATCATACCACACTATATACATATACACTTCTACATTTGTGCATGTGCATGTGCAAGAAGGCAGAGGGAAAGGGAGCGAAAGCTTAAAGAAACAACAAAGCAACTTCAACATTTAAGGAATCAATGTTGCTACTACTTTTCTTAGATTGTTTTCTTGGCTTTCATAGTATACAATCTTAACAGGGCCTTACATATGATTCAACAAAGCTCTTATTTAAATGTTTGTTTTCATTGTTAGAACACTACCTTGATGCTGGAATTGCAAGAAAGAATAATGATTGTCCAGTGAAAATTCTTTAACTTTCTTCATCTTCATGTGTAGAGATGTTCAGGTGTCTTTTTGTGTGTGCCTCAGAATATTAATACTCCTGTTATTTGTGGACAAATTTTAAAAAACTTCATTATATGTCATATTTCATGTTCTTTGTTGCAATGCTTTGATCTATTTTCTCCCTCTCCTATTGGTGCTACTATGGTTTAAATATGTCCTCTATTTGCTACTGGGGCAGAGTTGAATAAGTCATAAGTGCTCTGCCATTATTTTGAGAGTGAGTAATAATAGCAGTGCATTCATAATTGAAAAAAATGAGCTTTGATTTATTTCCTCTTTCTGTCATGGTACTCATTAGTCCTACATTTCTGTGGCACAATGAATCTCCCAATACTAGCATTATAGTTCTGGATTTCCCAGCCTCCATACAGCCATATCAATATGTTCTCTTTCTACATTACAAGTCAGTGGTGAAGTAGTACAGGAGCAATGAATGGACTGTTAGCTCCTGAGCTTTAATATGAACCTACCTATTCCATTCCATTTAAAACTAATGCTTGTAGGGAAGCCAAGCCTCACAACTCTGGTGTATGAATCACAACAGAGAGAAACAGGAAATGTGGCAAAGAAAATAATATAACTCCTCCAAAAGGTTGTGTCTCCTCAACAACCATATTCCAAGACCCAGAAATGTCTGAAATGCTAGAAAAGTAATTCACTTACTGCCCTCAATGAGAATCAAATCAAATAGGCAATGAAGTAAAGGATTGAATTAAAGACGTGGATGCAAACATCAGTACATGGATAAGAAAATCATCAAGGAATGAGATTCTGGAAATAGAAAAAAAAATCCAGGGCTGAAAAGATGGATTTGTGTTTAAGGCACTTGCCTGCAAAGCCTAAGGACCCAGGTTCAATTCCCTAGTACCTACATAAGGCAGATGCACAAGGTGGTACATGAGTCTGGAATTTGTTGGAAGTAACTAGAGGCCCTGGCACACCCATTCTCTCTCCCTCTCTCTCTCTCTCTCTCTCTCTCTCTCTCTCCTTCTCTCCCTCTCTCCCATTTTCTCTTTCTTAACTAGATAAAATATTTTTTTAAAAGAATCCAACCAAACAGAATGGTTGGAAATGAAGGAAAACCTCAAAAAGTCAAATAAAAATCACAGTGGAAATCAATACTAGTAGACTATATTAAACTGATGAAAGACTATCAGGAATGGCAATCAAGCTTAGGAAATGCAACAGTCAGACAATAATAGAGAAAAACAAATAAATCATGGCCACAACTTTCAAAACACCTGGGACCTCATCGAGAGACTAACCCAGAGAACTGAAGGGGTGGAATGAGCTAAAGCAGAGCAACAGTGGCTGGGCACGAACACTCATGTCTGCGACTCTAGCCCTGGGGAGGCTGAGGTAGGAGGATCATAATAAATTCAAGGCCACCTTGGGCTACAAAGTGAGTTCCAAGTTACCTTGGGCTAGAGTGAGATCCTGTCTCAAGAAAACATGCAAGTAATCCCCAAAGCCTACTCATTGAAATTATAGCAAAAACATTCCAAAGCCTAGGGAAATATATGATCATCCAACTACATATATTAGAACTACAACTATATATGGCCAGAAAAGCACCTCATACCAATTAGAGCTAAAATGCCAAGAATCTATAACTAAGAAAGAACACTGAAAGCTTTAAGAGATTTCTATTAGAAAAGCAAACTTATCAGGCCTCAGAAACTCTAAAACCTAGGAAAGCATCAAATGATAAATTTTTAAGCTCTGAAACTAAATAACCACTACATAGGTCCCTATAATCTAGTAAAATTATGCTTTAAAATTCATAGCAAAATAAAGGACCTTCCAAGGTAAGCACAAGCTAAAGCAAGTCATAACAATAAACCAGCACTACAGAAAAACTTAGCGGACTCCTATATGCAGATGAGGGAGAATGACAATCACAAATAGGAGAGCAGAGGAAAGAAAGAAAGTCCCAGGGATGCAGGGATGGTTCATCACATGGAAGTCAATTAACTTAATACAACACATATAAATAAACCTGAACACAAGAACCACATGATCATTTCAATAGATGCACAAAAGGCCTTCAACAAAATCAAACATTACTTAAAGACCAAAATGCTAGGAATATCTTAGCTGTTCAGATGCTTACCTGTGAAGTCTAAGGACCCAAGTTCAATTCCCCAGAACCCATGTAAGTCAGATGCACATGGTGGCACATGCATCTGGAGTTCATTTGCAGTGGCTAGAGGCCCTGCCATGCCCATTCTCACTTTATCTCTATTTCTCCCCCTCTAATAAATTAATAAAAATGAAATATTTTTAAAAGCTGGAGAGAATAGGCATGGAAGATTTATATTTCAACACACAAAAAAAATTATACACAAAGCATTTCAAGCCCAAATAATACTTAGTAGGGAAAGACTTAAGGATTTCCCATTAAGATCAAGAACAAGACAGGGGTGCCCACTTTCACCACTGCTGTTCAATGTAGTACTAAAAGCCCTAGCTCAAGCAATGACAGGAAAAAGATATAAAAGGGATAAAAAGTGGAAAGGAAGAAGTCAATTTAGCCCTATTTGCAGATGTCGTGATCCTATATATAAGTGACCTGAAAGACTCCATCATTAAACTTCTAAAAGTGATAAATTCCTTTAGAAAAGTAGCAGGAGGACTGGAGAGAATGCTAAGTAGTTAAGGTGCTTGTCTGCAAAGCCAAAGGACCCAGGTTTGATTCCTCAGGACCCATGTAAGCCAGATCCACAAGGTGGCACATGCAACTAGAGTTTGTTTGCAGCAGCTGGAGGCCCTTGGCATGTCCATTCTCTTTCTCTCTCTCTCTGTCTGTCTCGCAATTAATGAATGAATAAAAATTTTAAAAAGTGGCAGTATACAAAATCAACACAAAAATCAGCAGCCTTTCTATATATGAAAGGCAAATATATAGAGAAAGAAATCAATGAGGCTGCCCTGTTTTCAATAGCCACACACACACAAAATCTTATAACACTAACAAAATATGTGAAAGACCTGTATAATGAAAACATAAAATCATTCAAGAATGAAATTGATGAGGACATGAGAAGATAGAAAGACTTCCCATATTCCTGGGTAGGTAGAATTAATATTGTGAAAATGGCAATTCTACCAAAATCAACATATAGATTCAACTCAATAACAGTAGATATCCCAGAATCATTCTCTACAAAGATATAAAAAAAATCAAAATTCATGTGGAATGGCAAAAGGCCTTGGATATCCAAACATATTGTCAGCAAAAGAAATACCTGTAGAGGTAACACCATACCCAATCTAAAGCTATAGTTCAAATCCACAGTAACAAAAGCAGCATGGCAATAGCATAAACACAGACATACAGACCAATAGAACACAACTGAAGATGCAGCCTTTAGTTCAAGTAATTATAGCTACTTGTTATTTGACAAAGGAGCCAACAATGTGCTCTGAAGAAAAGACAGCATCTTCAACAAACACTGATTGGCAAATTGGATAACTACATATAGAAAAATGAAACTAGATACACTCCTCTCACCATGCACAAAAATCAACTCCAGATGGATTAAGGACCTTAATATAGGACCTGAAACTGGGCTGGAAATATGACTTAGCAGTTAAGGCATTTTCCTGTGAAGCCTAAGAACCCCAGTTCAAATCCCCAGGACTCATGCAAGCCAGATGCGCCAAGGACTGCATGCATCTCACGTTTGTTTCCAGTGGCTAGAGGTCCTGGTGTGCCCATTCTCTCTATACATATCTGCCTGTTTATTTCTCTTTTGCTCTCAAATAAATAATATTTTTTAAAGACCTGAAACTCGAGCTTGGCGTGGTGGTGCACGCCTTTAATCCCAGCACTCAGGAGGCAGAGGTAGGAGGATTGCCGTGAGTTCGAGGCCACCCTGAGACTCCGTAGTGAATTCCAGGTCAGCCTGGGCTAGAGTGAGACCCTACCTCAAAAAAACCAAAAAAAAAAAAAAAAAAAAAAAAAAAAGAAGACCTGAAACTCTCAAACACCTAGAAGAAAAACTAGGGAAACTCTCCATGATATAGGAGTGGGGAAAAATTTCCCGAACAATAACCCAGTAGCCTAGGAAACTAAACAGTCACTCAACCAGTAGGATCTCATGAAGCTGAAAAGCTGTCTTTGTACAGACAAACATACCATAAATAGAGTGAACAGACTGTCCACAGAATGGGAGAAAATCTATACCACTGACAGAGGCTTAATATCTACAAAGTACTCAAAAAGCTAAGTAGTTAGAAAAAAAATATCAAACAATCCTCTCAAGAAATTGGGCAGTGAACTGAATAGGGCATTCTCAAAGGAAGAAATACAAATGGCTAATACTTTCTTAAGAATATATTAACCTAAAAATGAAAAGCCTGACCCTAAAACATTTGGCTCTGGTTTATAATTCCTAGTACCAGAAATTCGTTACAATCCATATTGATCTGTTGAATAGAGAGAATTGTGAGGTCCTGAAAACAAGGCAGGCTTCTGTCAAAGCACTTGATCACCTGCCTGAAGTAAAAGGTAAGAACCCTATGGCTAAAAACACCTTATGCTGCTGACACAGAACAGTGAGAGATCTGGCTGGAATCTGGAAGGAAGTCAGTTCCCAGATGGTCAGCCCATATAGTACTGGAAAGCACTACATGAGCTTCTGGGAGAAATAGACAACAATGTTGTGAGCAAGGAGGAGACACTGCTAAATGAAAGCAATTAGCCTGAGAAGGCATACTCACCTGTGCAATGTTGCCTCCTAACCTAGGTGGGTAACCAGTGGCTTTCTGACTGGCTAAGACATCTCCTCAGTGGAAAGGAACCCATATCCGGAACTGGAAACCAAGTCAGAATCCTATGGAGACCACAATTATGGACTCCAAAGAGAAGCTCCCATTAGCTTTTGGCCCAAAGAGAGGCTACACCCATCAAAATCTCTCTACATTAATAATGCTTATCCCCTTAAACATATGCTGCTCTTACTCTGTGTTGGAGAATCTGTTTTTCTTTTTCAGAAGGCATGAGAACTGAGGAAGACCAAAGTCTATCAACAAGACAAGAATAGATAGCTGACTCCCTGTCAGGGGATGACCCACCTCTACCTACCACAGCAGCTAGAGCCCCAGTGAAACCACAGAGGAATTGCTGAGATGAATAAGAGTGCTGCTTTCATTGTGAGCCTGATAACCTGCACCAGGTTTCCAGGGTGGTGAGAAAGACATTGAGGATACTCAGAACACACCAAAGCAGAAGTCCAGAAGCTTCAGAGAGCACAACACTAAAGCAGACTTAAAGCACACCCACCATGGCTTAGCAAATTTTGCAGAAAAGGGGTGGAAAGATTGTAAGAGCCGTAGGGTGGGAGGGATATCCAGAAGCATTGCCCCTCACAATGACTGACTGCTGCTCTTACAACTCATAACCCACAGCCCTATGGTAAATACCAGCAATCCTACTGAGGAGGGCCCTCAGTGGAGTGGGGACAGGGAGGAGGGAAATGATGGTACCAATGCATGATATGTCCATACAAAATTTCCACCTAATAAAAAACAAGAAAAAAAGTATCTTCAACAGATGGTTCTGGTATAACTAGGTATATGTAGACTACTGAAACTAGGTTGTTCTCTCATATCCTGTATGAAAATGAAAATCAATTTCAAATGGATCAAGGACCTCAATATAAGAACTGAAACTTCAAAATTGCTAGAGAATAAATTCAAGATATAGTAATAGGCAAAGACTTTCTGAAAAGGACAACAATAGCTGAGAAAATAAAGTAAGATTTGACATATGAGATTTTATGAAATTAAAAAGTTCCTCCACAGTGAAGAATCCAATTTACAGTGTGAAGAAACAGCCTACAAAATGAGAGACAGTGTTTGCCAGATATGTATCTAACAAGTGTTTAGCATGTAGAAACACAAATAAGTCAGACAATTTAAACAAGAACAAATAAATAATAAATATATAGATAATAACACAAATATTAAAAGAAGTCCAAATGGACTATAACTATATGAAAAGTGTTCAATTTACTTAGTTATTAAGGAAATGCAAGTCAAAGGTACATTCAGATTCTATTCCATTCCAATTGAATGGCTATCACTAAGAAAACAAATAACTAAGCCGGGTATGGGACACATGCCTTTAATTGCAGCACTTGGGAGGCAAAGGTAGAAGGATTGCCATGAGTTTGGGGCCAACCTGAGACTACATAGTAAATTCCAGGTCAGCCTGGGATAGAGTAAAATCCTAGCTAAAAAAAAAAGAGAGAGAAAAAAAGTAACTAAATACTGGTGAGAAAGACAAGGAATAGGAAATCTTATACACTATTTGGTGGTAATATAAATTATTGCAGTCATTATTGGCAATCAGTATGGATTTTCTTGAAAAAATAAATGCTAGAACTACCATATATTCCACAGGGCTGGAAAGATGGCTCAGCAGTTAAGAACTACTATATATTATACTTATGCCATTCCCAGGTGTATACTCAAAGGGATAAATACAGCACACCCATGTTTATTGGGGTACTATTCACAATAACCTTATTATGATCTCCTAATAAGCCCAGATGACTTAAGTGCATGGCTGGATCATGAAAGTGTGTCATGTACACACAAATGAAATATTACTTAGCTATAAAAATGAAGTAGTGGCATTTTTGAGAAAAAGCATATAGCAGAAAGTCATGTTCAACAAAATAGGCCAAATTCAGAGCAATGTAAATCACATGCTTTCTTTCACATTCTCTAGATGCACAATTTAGGTTAAAAATAAGAGAGCTGGGAAGATGGCTCAGCAATAAAAGGTGCTTGCAAAGCCTGCTTGCCTGGGTTCAATTCCCCAGTTCACACATAAAGCCCAATGTACAATGTAGGGCATGTATCTGGAGATCATTTGCAGCAAAAAGCCCTGGTATACCCATTCATCTCCTCCACCTCTCTCTCAAATAATAATAATAATAATAATAATAATAATAATAATAATAATAAAATAATAATAAAAGCATTGGTTTATTTCAAACAAGAAAATAGCTTGAACATAGAAAGGGGATAATTTGGAATAGAAAGAAGATTAGCACAAGGAGCAAATGAAGCAAAAAAAATAACTGGGCTAAAATCATCAAGTACATTATATGCATGTATGAATATGTCACAATGTAATCCATTATTTTTTACTGTTAGTATATACTAATAAAATATTAAGAAATATAAAAAACCAATTACTATTCTGTCATCTCTTTTTCTTTCTTTCCAAACTCTTTTCTAATCTCTCATCACTTTTCACTTCATTGTCAATCCTTTAAAAATACTCTAGCCTCACATTTCTTTCTCAGCTGCATATCACAAATGCTGTGAAGTCAACAGCAATCTTTTCTTTCCAGTGTAATAGATGCTTTTATTCATCTCTGTTGACTTTCCCTCCATATGTTAGGCATAGTGATGACATTGTCCTTTTGAAAATTCTCTTCTGTCTTGGATTCTATAAATATGTGATAGAGATAGATTTAAAATAGCAAATTATTATCAATATTAGTTATATAAAAATAATAACCACTGAAGGGTACACATAGAGAAACAAGAATTTAGCATGGAATCCCAAGGAACTGCTACATGAAAGGAATTGCTGGCATTATTTCTTTTTCTTACTGATATTTTTTGTAACATTATTCTGACCAGTTCTTAGTTGCTATTTTTCTCTAGGATTTTACCTATAGCTTTTGACTGTTCTCTACTCATATAAACTTGCAGACCTATACCTATAGCTTCTGTGACCATTGAACTCTGATTCACTACACTCTCTGACTTCTATTTCCTAGTTATACTTACATTAAGCATGTAACTACTCATGTGGTAGCCTCACCTTTACAAGCCCAATCTGCCTGGACTCTCCAGTGAGATTTTTGTTTTTGTTTTTTTTTTGCACAGTCATGTGTATTTTTCTCTATTGCATTATTTTTTTTCTCATTGGAGCATGATTTTTCTGTTTATCTTATCAAGCCATCAGCAATTTGAAGGCACAAATTTTAATTTGTGTAGTTCCCAGGACTTCACATCTATTACATAGTAAGGACTCATTACCTTTCTTTAAAAGACCTGATTTCATTCCTGTATTTTGCTTTAAAAATGTGTGCGTTGAGCTGGAGAGATGGCTTAGCAGTAAGGCGTTTGCCTGTGAAGCCAAAAGACCCAGTTTCCCAGGACCTACATACGCCAGATGCACAAGGTGGCACATGTGTCTGGAGTTTGTTTACAGTGACTGAAGGCTCTGGAGCGCCCATTCTCTCTATCTTTCTCTTTTTCTCAAATAAATAAAGTAAATAAATATTTTTAAATGTGTGTTTTATGTTTATGTGTGAATATATATGTGCAGACGAGGGTGCATTGTTCACATGCACGTGGAGGCCAGGGGTCCTTGATACAAAAGCTCTCAGCCTGGAGCTCCCTGTTTTTCTGTTATTCTGGCTGACCAGTGAGCCCCAGGGATTCTTGTGTCTCTGGTTCTCATGCTTCTGTACAACTACTATGACCCATGGAGCCATCTCCCCACCACTTTAGTACCTTTTATCTTATATGAATGCATGAATCCAAGAATATGAACTTTACTCATGCTTTGGTAATTGACCTGTTATCATCATTGATTTGAGAAATTCTGTCTTGCCACTTAGTCCAGATTTGTCCAGATTTTCTTAGAGTTATGGAATTTAAGGTTAATAAGTAAATATTTTGGAATATCATAAAACATTAAGCTGGTAAAAGAAACTTGAACTTACAGCTTTCAGAAGGCACTCCATTTATTAATCCCTATTTTAGCAAATATTCAGATGGAATGCTCTCTGAAATCTTAGGGAAAATAAAGATTTTTTTTCTCTTATTTAACTTTGTTCTGGTCATTCATTTTAGCAAGTTATTTCATAATTTGTTTCCATTCTAGCTTTTTTGTAGACATTAATCTATAATCTCAGAGAATGAGATTGATGGTGGAAGGATCGTGATTGTTGTATTAGTTGATGAGCTAATTGGGGTGATTTTACTGAAGAAAAGTTGGCTGTATTCAAAAGGGAAGGAAAACAGTTATGACAAGACAAAACAATTGTGGGCATTACACTTAGCAGTTCTGACTACAATATATTGCTTAGTGCTGTTTCATGAATTCTTCAAGAATAGCCCAAGTGCACTATTCTGCTTAGAAAGGAAGGTCAGTGAGTGTATTTATCAGCTATCATACTGTGCTGATGCTGCAGCTTGCCCAGAGCAAAATTTGCTATAGTAAAAACTTCTAGATTGGAACATAGTGATGGCATTTCTGTTATTGGCTTCTTATTTTGTCTCTGTACTGAAGCAATCCTAAGCAAATAGCTCCCATTTTGAGAACAGAAAGCTCTGCCATTAGGCTTTGCTGAGTTACCTGTGTCATTGTTGAGTTGCCTGTGAAGACTGTGCCTGCTGAAGTCACCCAGTCAGCAGTGAAATCTAACTAACACATTAGAATAAGATGTTTATGTCTTCTTATTTTGTCCAGGTCATGGTATTGAACTTACTTTATAGATGCCTTCAGTGGCAGTTATTATTTTTAAAGACTCATTGAGTTTCTTGGCTTTTGGATCCTACTGCTTCCTAACATAGCATTAAACCAGGAGTCCTGGATTGATTAAATCAGTATCAGCATGGCTCTCAAAGACTCAAAGAGAAATCACTAACCCCTTTATATAAATGTGTAGTACACTTGAACAATTTAGTCTTGGGTTATCACTAGGAAGTGGTCATGCTGGCTTGCATAGAAAACTGTATAGAGCTCCTTTATTAATTCGAGTATATATATAATTGCCCCCTTATTAATTCATTGAGCCATCACTGGGAATAGCAATGTCTTTGAGTGTGTCCCCGTTGTGGAGATAGGCCAAAGGGTAAAGGATGAGTAGAGGATATCGAATCTTAATGGCAATCCAATGGCTTTAAGCAATTTTCATTTGTCAGCATTTACAGTGCATTTTTGGCTTCCATACCAGAACAACAGTTTTCCATTACTACCAGTGAAACTGCTAATGCCTTTACTTCATGGCACTGCTACTGAGTGTCCTCTAGACGGTCTATTGTTGGAAGTAGTATATGGAATATCAGCCTTTCTATTATTTTGTTCTGAAATTATTATTAATTATTGTTTTTTTGAGGTCTTGCTCTAGCCCAGACTGACCTGGAATTCACTATGTAGTCTTAGGATGGCCTCAAACTCACAGTGATCCTCCTTTGTCAGCCTCCATTATGTGTGAATTAAAGGTGTGCACCACCATGCCCAGCTGAGTTATTATTATTATTACTTTATTTGAGAGTGACAGACAGAGTGAGAAAGAGGCAGGTAGAAAGAGAGACAGAGAGACAGAGAGAGAGAATGGGCGCACTAGGGTCTCTAGCCACTGCAAATGAACTCCAGACGCATGTGCCCACTTGTGCATCTGGTTAACGTGGGCACTGGGGAATCGAGCCTCGAACCAGAGTCCTTAGGCTTCACGGGCAAGCGCTTAACCACTAAGTCATCTATCCAGACCTGAATTATTATTATTTTTATTGAGCAAAATGAAGAGAATCTAAGGCAAATTTACTCTGAGAAAATCATTCAGTCTCTGAGGTAAAAGTTATTATATGGCTTTGCTGTAGCTTTTTTTTTTTTAATAGTAACCTGCTGGTAACTTTCATAAATAAAAAAATAATTTTCCTTAGTCATAAATCATATAGTACTTTCTTATTAGGAAAATTTTGAAATAAAAATATACTGAAATCAAAGTATGATGAATCAAAAACATAAGGCATAAGTATCTCTCTCACCACAGCAGTGAATTATTATGAGTAGTTATAACAGCCCTAAGCCCTAAGTGGCCCTATATTTTTCTTGTCCTTAAGACAGTGAGTAATTGAAGTTTTAGACTTATTGTTTTGGTCATGTTTTAAGTAATATCTGTCACATTATTTTAACTCATGTGCCTAATAAAAAGAAATATTTGAATGGCTATAAAGACTCCATTTAAGTCTAAATGCATATACCTAGCCAGTAATACTTTAACCAAAAGATTACCAAAAATTATTTATGTCGCTTTTAGCTAATAATGTCATTGTTCTATTTTATTCTGTAAGATATAAATGCTACCTAAATAACTACCAGAGCAACAATTACAACAACAGAAACTCCTTGAGTACACTAGATAAATGAAATTGATAATGATGCACAATGAACATGTGCTATACTACACTTCATAACTATGCTATACTATAGCCCATATTTGTGGTATATAGTTCATAAACATGTCTTATTCAGTAGAATCATATTGATGCTTATTTCCGTTTCAGTGCAATAAGATTTTTTTTTTTACACAGTTGTTTTGCCATGTTTCTACTAGATTCCAGATGCTTCACATATAGATTGCTCCTGGCTTGTGTTAATGTATATGTCTTGTATAGGGTCTTGGAAGAATGGAAGCTTGTTTTTTGTATTGTTTTCTTGGAAACATTCAGATTTTTATTTATACTGTGATTTTACTCAAACTATATTTTGTTTTGAAATACTAATCTTCATAAGGATCAAGGAAAAACAAGTCTATACCCTTTAAGTTGTTTTGTAGTGAATTTGTTATTTGAATATATATATATATATATATTTTTGGTTTCTCAAGGTAGGGTCTCACTCTAGCTCACACTGACCTGAAATTCACTATGTAGTCTCAGGGTGGCCTTGAACTCACAGCAATCCTCCTAACTCTGCCTCCCGAGTGCTGGTATGAAAGGCGTGTGCCACCATACCCAGCTCAATTTTGAATATTCTTATTAGAATTTTTTTATTCCATTAGCAATGACATCAGTGTCATAGATGACTGTAATAAACTTCTTTTCTCAAGTGTTTTTAATTTTTTGTTTTTCAAGGTGAGGTCTTACTCTAGACCAGGCTAATCTGAAATTCACTACGTAGTCTCAGGGTGGCCTCAAACTCACAGTGATTCTCCTACATCTCGTGTGCTGGGATTAAAGGCATGTGACACCATGCCCAGATTATAATATACTTCTTAAAGAACCTAAATTCCTGGCCAACCAAACCCTTGTCCCTATATTTCTGAACACCAGGACTGATGATAGCATTATTAGGTATATCTTGGCTAATTGTGCCCTTCCTTTCTGTTTGCCACTATTGTCTTCCCAAGATTTTGATATTTTAGAGTATGTTTGCATTCCAATGAACTTTCACATATTATTACATGAGCTGTACTCTAATGTATGCCCAATTTCATCTCAATATTTAGCAAAAAATACTCAATATTTGTAGAATAAAAAGTCATTTTTTAAAAAATTTTATTTATTTATTTGAGAGCGACAGACACAGAGAGAAAGACAGATAGAGGGAGAGAGAGAGAACGGGCGCGCCAGGGCTTCCAGCCTCTGCAAACGAACTCCAGACACGTGCGCCCCCTTGTGCATCTGGCTATGACTTTTTAGGGCTGGAGAGATGGCTTAGCGGTTAAGCGCTTGCCTGTGAAGCCTAAGGACCCTGGTTTGAGGCTCAGTTCCCCAGGACCCACGTTAGCCAGATGCACAAGGGGGCGCACGTGTCTGGAGTTCGTTTGCAGTAGCTGAAGGCCCTGGTGTACCCATTCTCTCTCTCTCTCTCTTTCTCTCTCTCTCTCTCTCTCTCTGCCTCTTTCTCTCTGTCACTCTCAAATAAATAAATAAAAATAAAAACAAAAAATAAAATTTAAGTCATTTTTAAGCCAGGCATGGTGGCTCACACCTTTAATCTCAGCACTCGGGGGGGCAGAGGTAGGAGGATTGCTGTGAGTTCAAGGCCACCCTGAGACTACATATGAATTCCAGGTCAGCCTGGGCTAAAGCAAGACCCTACCTTGGGGAAAACAAAAGTCATTTTTGGCAGGTATGGTCATGCACACCTTTAATCTCAGCACTTGGGAGGTAGAGATAGATGGATTGCTATGAGTTTGAGGCTACCCTGAGACTACATAGTGAATTCCATGTCAACCTGGGCTAGAGTGAGACCCTATCTCGAGAAACAAACAAACAAACAACAGTCATCTTTGACTTTTTCATGACAGCAATGTCTAAAACAGTTTTCTTAGATGGCTGTGATGGTTTGATTCAGGTGTCACCCATAAACTTAGGTATTCTGAACACTAGGTTCCCAGCTGATGGGGATTTGGGAATTAACACCTCCTGGAGGAGGTATATTGTTGTGGGGGGGGGGCAGCTTGTGGGTGTTATAGCCAATTTCCCCAAGCCAGTGTTTGGCACACACTCCTGTTGCTAGGGTCCATAAGTGGTCCACCTTATGTTGGCCAGGGGGTTTTTTCCACCCTCAACTCATGCCATCATTTTCCCTGCCATCATGGAGCTTCCCCCCTGGAGCCAGTAAGCAAAAATAAACCTCTTTTTTCCCCACAAGCTGCTCTTGATCAGGTGATTTCTACCAGCAATGCAAACCTGACTGCAACAGTGGGTGTGGTTATTCATCTCTGGTTCTGTGGTTAGGCAAAGCTTCAAAAGGCTCAGGGATTCCAAGCCTGCCTACACACAGGACTCACCAGGGAAGCTAGATTCCAAGGCCCAACCTGAGACCTGCTTAGTCACAATCTCTAGGTAGTTTGTATCACCAAGCAAATCTGGGAAACTTGAAACAAGTGAGTCTATACACTGAGCCTGATCTATATACAATAGCATTTTGGAGTGCAGGAAAGATTTATGGATATACATCAAACTGACAGCATTCATTTATTTTTTAAAAATATTTTATTTATTTGAGAGAGAAAGAAGCAGAAAGAGAGAGAGAGTGTGTGTGTGTGTGAGCTAGGGCCTCCTGTCATTGTGAACAAACTCCAGATGCATGCACCGTTTTTTGCATCTGGCTTTACATGTATACTGGAGAACCAAAGTCTGATTGCCAGGCTTTGCAAGGAAGCCTCTGAGTCCTCTCTCCAGCCCTGATTTAAATGTTCATCAACTCAAGAAGTAGAAGAGAAAATCACTCTGATATTTCTTTAAATTTCACCTTGTAATGAAAATTCACTTGAAGTAATATTACAATTATCAATATTATCAATATTACAATTGTCATTTTGATCGTCATGTGCAAAACACTATATTAATGTTTTTCATGTATTTACTAATATTGAGAAGTTAAAAAAATGTGCTTAGGGACAAATAATTAAGAAGTGAGAAAGCTTGTACTTGAACTTAAAAAGCCAGTTTTCAGAATTAATGGAATTAATTTCTGCAAGTATGTTGCCCATACCCATCAAAATGTTATGTAGTCACTGATGTGTTGGGCTAAGCACTTTATATAAGATTAAGAAAAGCAGGGCTGGAGAGATGGCTTAGTGGTTAAGGCACTTGCCTGCAAAGCTAAAGGACCTAGGTTACATTCCCATGAACCCATGTGAGCCAGATGCACAAGGTGACACATGTGTCTGGAATGTGTTTGCAATGGCTTGGAAGCCCTGGCATGCCCAATCTCTCTCTCTCTCTCTCTTGCTCTGCCTCTTTCCCTCTATCAAATAGATAAATAAAAATAAAATATTAAAAATTATCTACAAAAAAAGATTAAGAAAAGCAAATTCAGAGAGATAAATTCATTTATCCAAACTCATCTTGGTAGTAAGTGATAGAATCAGTGTGGTTTGAAACTAGGTTGGCTCAAGTCTAGAGTTCTGTTCTCTTAATCATGTTTCTGTATGCAAGAATAACATATTTAAATGTGCCTTCAGTATTTCAGGTAATAACAGTACTTACTGGGTGTGGGAGTTCTAGAAGATAACTGTATAATACTTTCATGTCTACATTAAAAATCTACATCAAACATTTTGCTCTAAATTTCAGAAAAGATTTTTAAATATATTAAATATATTATATATGATTGCATATATTATAGAATTTTCAAAAGAATGTATTGATTGTTCCTGGTATCTGTCATAGGGCTGGCTGAGAGAGGGAGAAAAGGATTAACATATTTATTTATGGAGAGGATTTTTCACCCTGTATATATTTATATTAAAGGCTAGTAGGATAAATATTTGGTGAGTATGTGCACATTTAATGGGTAGTCACACTGTCCTTCATTTGTACATGAACTATTCCACATTCATTTCATCACAGCAGATTTTTACATTTAACTCTGAAGTGATTCATCCAATTACTTTGACATATTTATTAACCATTTTATTTGAGCTGCCTTTCCTTTTCCTTCTTTCTTGTTCTCAAATGAAGGTGAAGTGTTAATTGGTTTTAATGGCTCTGCTTGGTACCTCTCAGGCTGGGACACATAAAGAAAGGGAAAATTAGAGATGAGCATGTGAAATTTGTCTGGGAAAGGTGAAAAAATTTAATGTGCTTATGAATTAATGCATTTCTTCTAGGCAATACACTTACAATCTAATAAACATTGACACCTAATTTTCACTCATAGGTTTAATCCTTTAAGCACATTAGTTTACATTCATAGAGATTTTTCCTTTCCAGTTCTGTAGGTAAAATTCCAAAGCCTGGCTCATCCTTGATGAGTGCTCTAATGGTGAACTACATCCACAGCCTGGAAGAATTTTTTTCTCTTTTTGAGGAAATATGTTAAGTAAGGACCTATAGAAAAGATTAGCAACAGATAAACTATGAACTAGGTTTAAACATGTACCTACAACAAAAGATTCTATTCACAACCACTACCCTGGCACAAACATATGCTACCTTGAATTCACAACCAGAAGGGAATAGCCAGGACTTTGCAATTTGCCATTGTATTGAAACATAAGATTATACTTGACATGTTTCTGTCTGGTGACACTCTCTCCTTTCTAATAGTAATGATCTCACTAGCAGGAAACACTGTTCCTGGAACTTAAATACTGATATAATTTATTAACTCTGTGAATGACTTAATAAGTAACCATCTTAAATGTTCTGAGAGAGAGAGAGAGAGAGAATATGAATTTAGGTTCTGCCAGATCAAAAGAAAATGCAGTACCATTATAACCATTTTAAAATAATGAATCTTCCACTAGGTATGGTGGCACACACATTTAATCCCAGCACTCAGGAGGCAGAGGTATGGGGATTACTGTGAGTTTGAGGCCAGCCTGAGACTAATACCAGCCAGTGTAAGAATCTGCCTTGGAAAAAAAAAAAAAAAAGAATCCTTACAAAAGAATTGTTAGAGCTGGAAGATGGCTTAGTGGTTAAGATATTTGCCTGAAAAGCCAAAGGACCCAGGTTAGGTTCCCCAGGACATATGTAAGCCAGATGCACAAAGTAGTGAATGCATCTGGAGTTTGTTTGCAGTGGCTGGAGGACTTGGCACACGCATTCTCTCTCTCTTTTGTTCTATCTGCCTTCTTCTCTATCTCAAATAAATAAACAAAAATAAAAATATATTTAAAAAATTACTTCAAAAAGTCATTCTTTCTGGGTGTGGTGGTGCATGCCTTTAATCCCAGCATTTGAGAGACAGAGGTAGGAAGATCACAGTGAGTTTAAGGGCACTCAGAGACTACAGAATGAATTCCAGGTCAGCCTGGGCCAGAGCAAGACCCTACCTTGGAAAACTAAAAATAAAAAATAAAAGAAATTGTTACTCTTTCCCAATTTTGGCATGACATTCCACCTATGCTTTTTCCAGAAGGTAAAAGACTAATATAATGAACTTTGTCCTAGGTTGGGGAAGAGAGAGAAACAGATGCCGTTGCTAGCATTTTCTTCTCTAAAATCAGTTGTAGGGTATGGGAAGTGGGGCAACAAAAATGAAGACAAAGTCTGTTGATCTTGTTTCTCCACTTCTCACTTTTTTCACCCTATGTTCAAACATCAGTTTTAGTACCAGACCTGGGAAATGTTTCTGTATCATCAAAGGTAAAAAGAAATGTTACTGGGCATTTACTAAGATCTAGGTATGAGTTAAATGGTCTGCTTGAAATATGTAATTTATTCTCAACAGTTAGAGAGACACTATTATCCTACTTCATAGAAGGTAAAACTGTGTCTTGTTGGCTAAAGCACACAGGCCATAACCCAAGACAGTAGTAAGATGCAGAACCAGGTCTGTCTCATTCAGGGACCATGGCCTTAAGTACCACCTCCAAAGTTACTATACATGTTATTTCTTAGAACACTCACTGTACTGTATTTAGCATACTTGGGGCTAGCACATTGTAAGAAAGAACAACAGCTTGTTTGCTGGAAGTCTGCTTTTTCTATGTATCCCATGTGATGCGGGGGGAGTAATTCTGTGCATTTGAACAGTTTTTTTGTGTGCTTTGGGAGTGAATCAGGAAGTGGATATGAGATTATTAATAGCACATGGTCTCTGCTAATCGTGAAGGTAGCTATTCTGTGTTTGTAGAATGGCTTACAGTTTGCAAAGAGCTTTCATTGAGGTTGTCTCAGATGATACCTAATCTAAGTGAAGTAAAATAAATCTTCTGTATACCTAGAGTTTACGTTTTAATGGCAGGGTAATTGATAATAATACATGAGCAAAATATCAAGTCCTTTAGGCAATAATAAAAATAATGAACATTTAACTCACATTATTTTATGAACCTCCAGTTATCTCAGTAGTTAGATATATATTGTGTCCATCAATTAGCCAATTTTTCGATTACATATGATTTTTGAAATAATATAAACTAGTTGTAATTCAAATATAAACATTGTCCCTATCTCCCATACAATGGCAAACTATTCTTTGATTCAATGGATAGTATCTAGCTTGGGATTCTATGACATACTGAAATTCTGAAGGAACTATAGATATTATACCTTTGTCTATAAACATCTGGGAAATACACCCTGAATAAAACGTCTCAGTAATTGAAAGGTTTTAAAATAAAAATTATTGGTATATTTTAGGCAAATTATTCACCTCTGCACAACCGGCAGCAGTGCTCACAAAGCAGTCCTGTCTCAGATTCAGCACAAAGCCGGGGGAAGCCTCAGAGACTGCCACTTCCCTGCTGTCACAGGAGGGCTCTTAGGAGACACAAAGGGACATGAAGAGGTGTTGTAGTGAGCCCAGACATTCAGGATTGCCTCCCAACTCCGAGTTTAAATTTGTTGAAAGCTGAAAGGAAGACAACTGTGGCTGAGATACTGTGAGAGGTAGTTGATAGCCATTGAGTAAGGATGACTGGAAGTTACCATTTAGTGCCATGGTAGAGAGGTCTGGGGGGCTTGAGAGAGGTTCACTTTACCCCAGTGAATGTTTCAAGATTTAATCCTGAAAATATCTTTTAGTTATTTCAGTAAAAGCACCCCCACTACCCCCTCTCACACACACCTGAACTCAAATTCCTTTTAAATTACTGAAATGTACAGCTCATAATTTATTTAAGAGGGTAGTTAAGAGATAAAGCTTTAGGAGCAGACCAAATCCTTGCCTGGTTAGTTAACTATTCAACTTTAAGAATCCCATTAAAGCTTTAAAATAGGTTGAGTATCTTCTCCTCTCTCCACTCACTACCATCTTGCTCCATAGTACTTACTTCTTCTTCATACAGTAGCAGAATCAACTTTCTCAGATACCCACCACATCCTCATTCCTTATCTTTCTCCTCAGCTCCTTGCCTCTTCGTCTTCTCTTCTTCCTGTCTTTCTTTTCCCCCTTTTCTTTCACTTCTTCATCCTCTTTTCTTCCTACCTTCTCTGTTCCCTCTCCTCTTCTTCTACCTTTACCATTCTTCTCCTTTATTCTTTTCTTTCCTCCTCTTTATTCTCTCCCTTCTTTTCTTCCTTTCTCCTCCTGTATTCCTCTTTTCCTACCTCCTTACCCCATTCTCCTCTCCTTTTGGTCTCCTTTCCCCTCCTTCCTCTTTTTCAATCTCCTCTTCCTTTCCTTCCTGTTTTCCTTCTCCCTCCCCCATTGGCATCTTCTCTTTTTCTTCAGTACCCCATGCCTTGGCAACCCTTCACTGGCTTTCATTTACACTAGACTGAAGTCCATTCTCTCTACCCAGCTTACTTACTGTGCTTCTATATTATGATTACTGTGCATGGACCACTCTAAATATCTGTAAACCTTCCAGGCTGAACTCCCTATCTACAACTCTTTTTATTATGATCTAAGAGTTTCTAAGACTTTATTGCAACAGATGAGAGGGTAGAAGAAGGAGAGAGAGGGAGAGAAAGGAGAGGGGAAGGGAGTGCATGCACCAGAGAAAGAGAGAGAAGAGAGGGAGTACTTTTCAACTTTTAACACATTCTGTTTCCAATGCTCAGAACACTATTTACCCTGTTCCTCACATGGCTGCTTCATTGTCTCTCAAACTTCAGTCTTCCCCTTAAACACAATACAATATCTAGTTTTACTCACTCATAGCACAATATTATCTTTTCCCATAGCACTTGTTCTAAATTTTTTAGAGGGTTGGGCAGTTTGAGATAGGGTCTCCCTCTAGTCCAGGCTGATCTGGAATTCATTATGAAGTCTCAGGCTGGCCTTGCATTCATGACTATCCTCCTACCATACTGGTATTCAAGGTATGTGCCACCACGCTCAGTTTTCTCTTTATATTCATTTAGTTCTTTTTTTTTTTTTTTTGTGCTTAATACCTGAATTCTTGTCCCTTCTGCAACTTAAATCTAAAATGGCTGTTTGTTTGAGTCCTGACTATCCAATCCCAAACATAGTTTTTGGGGAGGTACTCAGTAAATCCTTGTTAACGTTGACTGAAAGAAAACATCTCTATGACTTTTCTAAGTCTTAGCTTGCTAAAATAGGGATAAAATTCCTCCCTATAAATTTATTGTGTGAATTAAATGACATTGAAATATTTAACATTGTGCTTGTCATAGTTCTCAACAAATGGCATTCAGTAGCAGCAGTAGCAGCAGCAACAGCAGCACAGACAGTTGTTAGGCCCACTGTAGTATAAGACATGGCTAATAAACTAGAAAAAAATAGTAAAAAGCATGTTGTTAGACTTTTGTTTTACATTGACATTAGTGGGTGTATTTGTTAACATGGGTCCCCCTTTCAAGAACATAAAAATGTGGAATTCCTACAGTGATATGACTGAGCTTTAGCTTTGTAGTGTCACAATTACCAGAGACAAGGTGCACATTCAACAGGGCAATTATTTTGGGTAATAATTGTCTAGACGGTCCTCCCTCTACTCTAGCCAGCTGGCTCTGAAAACCAAGCCCAGCTTTTATGTGTGCACACAATCAGGCTGTAAAATCTCATTATCCCCAACTTCCACACCCCTGCGGCTGCATGCTTCCTTTTGAAGACTCTTAAGAAAGAAAAGAAAAAGAAGAAAGAAAGAAAATAAGAAAGAAAGAAAACAAAACAAAAGAAAAACTAGAAAACTTTCAAGGGTACCCTAAAGTTCATTTCTAAATTTGTTCCCATGTAATTTCAAGTAGGGAATAGAGGGGAACATAATGTGACTTGCTTATCCCTTTGCATATAATCCTATGATACTTGTGGGAAAGTCCTGTCCAAGTTTTCATGGGTATACTTTTTGGTGTGTAGTTTGAAATAAAGTAGAATTTTAATTCTGACTTGGTGTCCAGAGAATAGAGCAAGATTAATTTGGTTATTCAAATTCTCCCATCTTTTCAGAATGTCTACTGTTTAGGAGTTTCTGCTGACTACTCATGATCAGTCCAGATGCAATACATGCCCTCCCACTGTGTTTTCCTGTTTTGTGTCCCTTTCCATCTGAGTGTGTGGTTTCATGTCCAGCCTCTCTCCTAACTGCAGCCACTGGACCCACTGCAATCTCTTTCTTTTGAATCCAGTTTCCCAAGTAATTGCCATTTTTTCTTAGCATTCTTTTCATAGCCTTGACTAATTGACCTCTGTCCCCTGAGGATAACACCTTTCCTGTTATCTGCCCCATCTCTTACTACCACTTGTTCAATGAAACAGGAGGGGGCAGTTTTAGTATGGAATGTAGGCAGTTTTTCAGAATCTTGAATCACTTGTTTTTTTCATCATTATGCATTCTTTTGAAGCCCATGTTTTACATTTTCATGACCTAATTCCATCAGCTCCATTCTTTTCATCTTTGATCCTTGTCCTCTTCCTCCTTTGGGAGGTGCCTTACACACTTCAGCTTGATACTGCACTTTCCACTGTGTAGGGAATGAGTTTATTGCTAGTGACTCTTCCCCAGACTGCAGTTTCTCAGTCTTAGAGTCACATCCTTAACTTGAATCCTATCCCTTGAGCTTCTCAATTTCCTTTTCATATGTATAATAAGTTCCCTGTCCTCAGTATATATTCCTATCTCTATATCTCCTCTATTCCTGAGGCCAACACATTTCTTTTTGTGCTGTATTTACTTCTTTTTTTCAAATCTCTCTTGGTCCGCCCAGTGACCTACCAAGACCTCTTTACCCTCCTAGTCCTTTAAAAGAATTATCTTAATTATTGTTTGTATTTTCTTTGTATTTCATTAGCTTGTCAACCCCTAGAGATCTTTGCCTTAGTACTCTACAAACATTGCTGTTATACTCCCCCAGGGCCTCCCTTTCCATACTAGCTAGTATGTTCTTATTCTAGCTAAATGGTTGACAGCCTCTTTATAATAGTTCTAGTTCCTTGACTTCATCTTTTCATCTACGAGTATTTTACCTCCTCTGTAACCTCCCTTCATTTGTCTAAAGTTGTTCTTCCTTACAAGAAATTGTCCTACCCTTACAAAGGGTGATATTTTCTCTCCTCCTCTCTTTTCTGTATTCTTTTTGTGGCTCTCATCCACCCTCTCAACTTCTTTGATACAGGTTTCTTTCCTAGTTGCTGAGCATCTGTCTCTTATCCCTAATTTATAACTTCTTAAAGGACATTTCTGGAGATTAGCATAAAAATACTTGGAACTTTAGATGATTTTAAATTACCATCTAAACTGAATCATTCATCAGGGTTATAGAAGGCACCATTAATAATTAGCAGGTCACATATTCAAAACTAATATTTGCAAGACATTTTGCAGTTTGTTTCTGTTATTGTTTCCTATGTCTGTTAGTTTCCTCACCAACATTCTACTTACTTGGTCTGACAGTGTTCATCATTTTCAACATTCCACCCTTTTCTGTATCTTTGTTTATTTTTTGCTTATTTATTTTGAGGTATGATTTTGGTCTAGCCTGAGCCAACCTGGAATTTACTATGTAGTCTCAGGGTGGTCTCAAACTCATGGTGATCCTCCTACCTCTTCCTCCTGAATAGTGTGATTAAAGGTGTGCAACCACCTTGCCCAACTTTTTCTGTATCTTTTTAATTAGCAATATTCCCTTTATCTCTATAAGTCCCACTGCACTGGCAAAGCCCTGTTTTGGCCCCTATTTCCTCTTACCTGGCGCACTATACTACCCTTGACTTGCTTGTTCACAGATTTTCTTCATTCATCTGCAGTGTTCTCCATTTCTAACAAATGTTCCTAAAGTGCACTGGCTTTTTACATACTTGCTCAAAATCCATTGCCAAATGATAGCAATGCAGATGTCATAGCATGGAATTTAACACCCTACAAAGCCTGATATAATAAATCAACTAACTACATTCAAAAACAAAAACAAACCAGAAGAAAAATGCCTCCTTCACAGGCATGGCATTTTAGCTGGCTATTAGCCGGTCTCTAAATACCTTCTAAATTAGTGATTGTGGCCCTCAACTACATCACAATCACATTTAGAAATTATGAAAACATAAATGCTAACCTTAGCCTGGGGTCATCTAATTTTGTAAGCCTATATCAAAGTATGGCTGTCTTAATTAAAACCTTCCCAAAGTCAGGGCTGAGGAACATTGTCCATTTTGTTTGTAGTTTTGTTCACCATTTCCTCTCTCCATGGCAGGTATAAACTTTTCTTGCTGTCTTTTTATATTACTTTAAGACCCAGTCCTGATTTTACCTTATTTATGAATTGTCCTTGATCCATTCAAATGACTGTAATTGCTTCTTTCTCTGTGCTTAAGAAGTGATAAACTTGTATTAGATTGCATGTTTATGTCATTCACTCCATAGGTAGCACACATCTTGAGGGAAACCTTCTTTCTCTTTTTTTAATAATATAGAAGCCATTCAGTGAAAGTCATTGAGTTCTAGAAGAAAAAAAGCATTGTAGTGGTTCATCCTGTTTTTTTTTTTTTTTTTAAATCTTGCTAATTTAACCCAAATTCCCCAACCAATAGGTACAGTAGTACAGTTGCAATTATTCTGAATTAAGATTTGTTAATCATGCTAAGTAGGAGAAAGGGATTGTAATGTTAAAGGCCACTATTGTCTTCAGCAGCAGATGAGCTAATATTAAAATAATTTAACAGTGGATGGGCTCCTTCCATATGTATCTTTAAAGGTCCTTTAGAGCATCTACAGGTCTTTGTGGATGCCTTATGAAAATATCCTGTTGCATGCAGCCATAAAGTGTGCTTTGGTCAGGAACTGTAGTTAGTATTTATTTATTTTTAACTAGCTGCTTTGGCTCCGAGTAATACTTTTAACAAACTAGTCTTGCTGAAAGACAGAACACAGTGTCATTTTTAATAGGAAATGAGAGTGTCAATGCAGTAATGTAATGATGTTACAAGCTACTACATCTAAAAGCAATTTCTGATTTGTGTCATTCAACCAGGATGTGATTTTTTTCTTCCTTATTTTTCCCCCTGGCTCTCCCAGTTGTATTCTTGTGAAATCTATATTGTATATTTTCAGGATTGATTTTTCTCATAATTTTCTGTTCATATCTAATGTAGAATATAGTAATGTGTTAGTAGAAAAGGTGAAAATTTACTTCATAAAATATGGAAATGCATGTGTAACTTATTTATTAACCTGTTGCCTTGTAAGGTAGACTTGTGCCTAAATAAAAAGTATACTTTCATCCACTTAGCTCTCTGTGTATATGCTGATGTACAAATGTGTTTCCAATAATCCACATGAAAATATTTTGGGCTTTTGAAAGTTTGACTGGTGTCTTTAATTCTAGCTTTTTAAAGAAATGGACATAATGAGACTTAATGGAACTATCTCATCCTTTCCCTGACTTCTAGTAGAACTGGAGATGAATTACTCAAACGTCTCAAAAAGCAAAGTCAAACTTCCTTCCGAAAATGTTCCCTATACTTAGTGTTAAATGTATTTACTTTTGCTGAAGTTATTCATCGAAAACAACCATCCATTGATGGTGGTGACTGAATAATGAATAAGGTTTCAGTAGGTTGAAAGTCTCTGTGCTGGCAGAGTATAGAAGCAGCAGTATCTAGCAAACCTCTGGGAACAGAGTAGATTAGTAGTAACATACATTTTTCAGAACACTGTATTTTTGTTCGTGTCAGCACATATAATCCTCACAACAACCCTGTGAGGTAAGTGGCATTGCTACGATTCCATTTTAAATGTATGGGTACTGAGCCAGGAGGGGTGTCTTGATTTGAAATACATATCTGCTAAGTGGATGATAGATTTCAAACCCTTTGATGCCCACTCACTCTGAGGAAAAGACCATTTACAAAAACCAATTAGCTTCTCCAAGACCACCTTAAAAAGTTATCAGGTTAGACAATGGCAATAGTGTACATAAAAGACCCTAACACCATTCCTGAAGTTTTCATCTATGTAGTGTGTATGTAAGATAGAAGGAAATGAACTTACACATGCAACACTGACTCTTTGAAGTAAAACGATACATAAACAGCTTCTACATATTGCTTATTGTTTTTATTTGTACTCAACTTTTATTTTTATGCCTAGAAAAATACATGGGGGGTGTTTAGGACTAATGTGCTGGGCAATTTGCTACTTCTAGTGATAGTAACATAATCCCAAAAGCAAGCACGGTTATTCTGTACTTTTTCTTAAGTTTTATTCAGCAATAAGACCATAATTTTTCATATTTAAGTAAGTATGAAAAATTTGTCGAGTTTTAAAAGCTGAATACATGTAGCGTTGGATCAAGGCACATACAAGACTGGCCAAAGGGCGTACAATGCACTTTGGTTTTTTGTTGAAAAAAAAATTATGGCAACATAAGATGATATGTTTTTTAAACAAGTAGTAGCTCACAATTCAATATGAAGCTATAAAGAAATGTTACATTACAAGTTCATTATGTCATATCTGGAGAACTGTGACAGTAATGGGCAGTATTCCTGATCCTTGTGAAAACGAATTGAACATTTATGTACACTGTTAAAATGTTTCATATTAGCCAAATCTAAATTTGATTTCTATAATTTGTTTTTCTTTCAAGTTCTCACTTAAGCAAAGTTCTACTTTGTCTGGATTGCTGAGCAAAATTACTATGGTTATACTATTTCTTTAATAATGTATATGATTTATGTTTGATATCTTTTATGATAAAAATATTATAAACACTAACAATTCTGTTTTTAGAATTTATTTTTTAGAAGTCAGGATGTCAGAGGCAAAACCAAGATGCAACTCTAGTTTTTGTGTTGATTATACTATACAACTGCAAGTTTTCATATTTTATAAGTACACATCCCCCCTTACCAAGAAGCACACCTATGTTACTACTTTTTGTGAAGTCCTTTGTTCTTAAAGTTTTGTTGACAGTGGCTTTAACAGCAGACTTCACATTCCTTTTATGCCAGCTGGTATGCTTTGTTCAGAAAATATGCTTAATTCTCTCTTAAGGATACTTAATTTGCCTGGGGCAAATGTGAGATGTGCAGCATGTGTGATAATGCCCATTACTTCACATGTTCTGAGCTATTGAATACCACTGAGATAATACAAATTTAATAATTGGAACATTATTTCATAATTATTTTTTGAAATTTATTTTTTCTCATTCAGCCAGGTTTCTTTTTTACATTGTATTAATACCAAAGTGAAAAATGGCCTGTGCTTATAATACAAGGATCTCATGTGAATGCAGTCCTGATTGTTCAACACAGCAAGAAAATTCACTTTCACAGTCAACAAGTCATCTTACTCAGTAGAACACAAAGTAAATGGTTTATAACTTCAATATTTGCAAGGAAAATACAGTACAAATTACTAAAAAATACTAAAATATAGAATTGTGTTCAGGCATCTCCACTACATCAATCGCAGCAGTAGCCTGAAATTTGAAACTTTTAATAAAAAGTTCTTAAATATAAATTATATGGCAAATGTACAGTACATTGCTTTTTTCAGTTTCTTTTCCAGTGTTTTGCAGTAGAACAGAGTTCTTACCATCACCTCTCTTAGGTGTTTTTTAAAAAACCGGAAGCCTAGTCTGCTCTAGGTCCTCCAGCATCATGAGTGTGAGTGGTCTGAGTCTGGAATCCCACTGTCCCTGTAGCTTCTGTTACTACTGCTTTCACTGTGATTGTTTTTGTACAGATTCATCCCATTAGGAGGAAAGATGGTGTGTATTACAAACTCCTCCTTGGAGATGGGTTCATTGCTTATTGGTAACATCTGAAAAGAAGTTTCCCTGATTTCCAGGATAGAGTTGTCCTTCTTAGTGCCAGCTTCTGCATAGTCATCCTTTCTCCTCCTCCCTTTGCTGTATGCACAGTTCCTTGAGAAGAGGGATCCATTCCTGTGAACGTACCAACACACCAAAGCAAGAAATGCAATGGTCACCAGGGCCACAGCCCCGCCAATGATGGCGGCCAACGGCAAATTGGGATTTTTGTAAGGTTCTTTCTCTTGCTCGCGATTGAGGGTGGTTGTAGGGTTGTACATTCGAAGGGATGCTGTTTCGGTCTCAATACAAACAGGAGTTTCATCAAATAGGTAGAGGTTGCTGGTTTCCATGGGAACCATGCAGACTCTGTAGGGCGAGTCAGGCTCCAGGGCTGTGACCAAGTATTCACTGCGTTCCCCTGTTACGATCGTTTCTGTTATAGATCCAAATGCTGGGCTGTGGCCCAATTTAAGCCAGCTGAGTCTTAAAGCAGTCATAGGTAGAGCAAGTTTCCAGGAGATATGAATTGTATCAGAGGTGACAGACTTCACAGTAATTGTAATTGTTTTTCTTGAAGGACTCCCTGTCGTTTGCTGATCCTTAATGAGCTTGGGGTTTTTAATATCTGGTTGTTTAGTCACTGGAGCTGGCCACTGTCCTTGAGCAGGATACACTGTGTTGGGTGTTGCAGTTGTTATTTGAATGGTGCTTACAATCCCACTGTTTTTACAATCAAACAGATCTGCATTGAGGTCCTTGATAGCCATGCCACGAACTTTTTCTGGGGCTTGGCACATGAGCCCACGCACATTGACTTTTACAGGTAGTGACTGTAACCAGTCACGTACCCATTTCATCTTGCATCCACAATACCAGGGGTTGTTGCGAAGAATCAATTGGGTTATGTTGTCCAAATCATCAAAGATACCCTGAGGTAAATTACTTAGGTTATTATTGGACATGTCAAGTCGATAGAGCTGCCTTAGATAAGAAAAAGCATTTGGGGGGACCCGGTTGATGTGGTTATCTTGAAGGTAAAGCTTCCTCAGGTTTGTGCCTGGAAGGTTCACTGGTGCAGCAGTCAAGGAATTGCGCACCAGGGAGAGTTCCGTCAAGTTAACTAAGTTGAAGAAAACTTTGTCACCTAAACCATGGTTGTTCAACAAGTTTCCATCTAAAACCAGGCGTTTCAGGCTAGTGAGGCCTTGAAGTGATGGTGAAGAAATAGTAGATATGCGGTTATCATCCAAGCGTAATTCTTCTATCGTCCTGGGTAAGCCCCAGGGTATTGTGCTAAGGTGGTTTCTCGACAGAAAAAGTAGTCGGAGATAGTTGCTGTCTCTAAATGCTCCCTCTTCAATACTGACGGCAGAGACAGAGTTATCATCTAGATGTAATTCTTCCAGATAAGGGATTTTTGAAAGTGAATCATAAGTGATAGTTCTTATGTTATTTTCTTGCAAATGTAACTCTTTTACATACTTTGGGAGGTTGGTAGGAAATTCATCTAAACTGTTGTGGTATAGATATATTCTTTCTACTTTCAGCAAATTTTTCAAATCTGAAGGAATCCCAGCATTGTTTATTTGGTTATTCTGAAGGTAGAGAGTTGTAGCATCCTCTGGAATTCCCGATGGAATGGATGTCAGAGAACGATCATTACAATAAATGAAACCCGCATCGCAGCGACACACAGATGGACAGGATTTAGCCATAGCCAACAGAGGCACCACCTGAAGGAACAGCCCAATTTTAGTCCCGATGAGGAAGAGGCTCCAGGCTGGGCTGATCATGGTCAGCAGTGTTGAGGTCTTTGTACAAAGTAGCTTCTGTTACTATAATGGAGTGAAAAAAGAAAAGAAATGACAGAAGACAGTCATTCCAGGATACTGAAAAGGATTTAAGACACACATCAAAACTACAACTTCTGTAGTGACTTATTTTAATTTTCAGAGAGGAACATGTTATCTGCCAATGAGTACCATCATATAATTCTTTACCTAGAATGTTTATGGTATATAAAAAAGTACCATGTTTAAATCCATTTCATTTTGAAATGTTAAGTATTACTCTTATTAAAGAGTCTGCAATACTTTATTTATATTTGATATCAGCTTTGCAGCTAGTCACCAAGTTTATCTAGTTTCTAATTTTCTCTTAATATTCATAGTAATTAACATAGAGGTATGTAATTTGTTATATTTCTAATCTTCTTAAAAACAAAATTTCTATTTCTTTTTTATTAGGTAAATGAATATATAGGTGTAGAAATGTGTAATAAAATGTCTATACTTTTAATATTCAGTTATAGCTATATACATTATAAGATCCTTAATCTTAGCGAAGCAAGTCATTTGCTTTGATTTTATTTTCTTTGATTTAAATATGATACATCCTTTAAAGGTATTTCTAGAAAGACAGTAAGAATCCTCCATTTACTTTGGGAAAGAATTAAATGGCTAACGTCCAGTTGATCTAAGTGGAAAATTCCATGTTTTTGTATTCATTTTTTAAATGTTAGATACTGCTGACTTTAATAAGTTTATCCATATTTCTGTTGCATGTTTTCACAGTACATTGATCTGTCTTCATATTCTAAGCTACCATGGGATTCACCTTTTCCCATGGGTTGTAGAATCTCAGATTTAAATGGACCTATTTTGTAATCTATCTCTTCAGCCCTTTTAGGTATTAATCAGCCTTTAGAACTTTAGGCATGAAAATAAAGTAATATTTTTCCTACCTTATTGAGCGAAGTAAGTGAATTTTGCGTGGGTAAGAGTCCAATGCACATGTATTATTTTCTTGCTGAGGGGTAGGGACTTAAAAGTCTTTAGTCCTTGGAAATGTTCTTCACTGTTTATTCAAGTAATCCTATGCCGCACACACCTCCAGATCAGGCTCGCTGCTGTCAATGCACATTCCAGCTGTGGTTCAGCATGGTGGGCAAGCTCATTAAAGTAGGGGCCAGAAACAATCCAGCTTCCTCTTACTATGTAGGACACGTGGCTTCCTAATTTTTTTTTCTCTCTCTGATAGAGTTTCTGTGTGAAGGTTCCTTTTGTGTAGCTTAATTCCCTTGGTAGAAATTGCCCTCTTTGAAATTCTTATTGGCTCTTCTGTGCAATGTGGTCAGAGATAGTAACTTCAGATCCTCATGAAGAAAGCCATTCATGATGCTAAGGCCTGTATAGTAATGGGGTTTTCAGGCAGTTACCCCCTACCTTTATTCCCATCCAGGATTATCCAAGTATAAACTCTGTACAGTAGCTACATCCTGAGGTATGATTACCTGCTGTGAAATCGCTATTTCCAGCTTTTGCTCCTTGCTGCTTTCTCAGAGTTTCTGTCACAGTCAAATTATACAAGAACAGGTATTCTCCTCTTAAGAGGTAAGGGAAACAGTTCAATCACTCTTCATGAAGAGAAAAGAGAAGCACACTAAATTTCCTTTGTATTTTTCTTCCTTAAAAGATGCTGGGTCTGAACAGCTCCTGGGAAAATAAAAGAGTTTAATACTATTAATAATGAACTTTTAACATACTAGGGAAATTTACTAGAGTTTGAACATCAGTCCTTTCTTTAAGCAACATATTTTTCATCACAAGAGCTGGTGGTGATAGGTTGGCCTCTTTGTTTTTTATGCTTATCATTTTACCATATAAATTAAGTAGAAGCTGATGACAAAACTGTATACAAAGATAATTTCTAGTGTTAACTGTTCTTAGTGTCACACTGATTTGAAACACAGAGTCAAAATTTCATTTATGAGGCAGTAAGCCTCCTTTCCAGGGCTTTTGAATTCCGGGTAATCTTTTAAAGTTCATTTTTAACTCTCACTCATAAATTATTTTAAAATAAAAAAATAACTACACATCAAAGACAGGAGCAGATACATGTCATGTATTTTTTAAAGTAGCAACACTATGGTAATAATGTTTTGGACATTTTTGAACATGGTCTTACAAAGTCATACAGTCCATAGTTTAAAGTGTTGAAAAGATTTTGCTTTAATGCTTTTCTTTGATTTATTCAATGCACCGTTTGATGCTTCCTGCAAACGTTCCACTTTCCCAATTGCAGAATATGGATGCCATCACCTTCCTATTGAGGGGATAAGAGGACTCTTAGGTGATCTAGAAACACCACACACTCAGATGTCCCTGCCCAGATGGTAACAGAAGTTTGAGTCACAATTAGTTTCTTAGGAGAATTCTATTGTACCTTTCTTGTAGCACACTCACCTTAAAAAATTCCTACTGGAATGGGTAATTATTTCTATTTATTTCAGAATGGCCATTTAGAAACAGAAGAAAACATGATGAGACATCTCTCACTAAGTTCTGACAAAATGCCATTTTCCACTATGTGCAGTTTTAATCTCTGAAAGACTTTAGGTTTGATTAAAGAGAGAGTGATTTTTGATGACTACTTTGCCCATTATCCTGATGAAGCACATATGAGAATTACTTTAAGCGTGGATAGGTGGTCGTAAGAGTACAGTTATGCAGGTTCACCACTTAGGTGCTTTCTGTACATATAGGGAACATTTTGGTAACATGGGAATATTTGACCCTGAAATTAAGGACTAAGAAGCAATTTGCTTCTCTGCCAGTTATTACCTAGCATCCAACAAGGGCAGCATCTGTTGCAGAATTTAGTCTACTGAAAGTGTATATTAAACAAGGCCACAGTCATGTTTCTAATTTCCTTTGAAAATTCCTTTTTTTTTCACTTTGCCACTAGATGCTAATGACAAAGACCATAGTAACAGAAACAAACAAACACAAATGCATGTAATTTATTACTTAGACAACAAAAATAGCAGCAACTACAAAGGTAAAGCTGTCTAGTGAATATTATAAAGTGCCCACAGAGGATAGCTTAAATATCCATTGTTCAATGTGAGCATTGTGTTCATTTTGTTGAATTTCAGTTGTATCCTTTCTTGTAAACTGTTGCTGAGTGTGTGAAAATGGGAAAACAATCTACTGAAGTAAAAGTTACTTTAAAAAGCTTTTGCTGAGCTGGAGGATTGCCTAGTGGTTAAGGCACTTGCCTGCAAAGCCAAAGGACCCAGGTTTAATTTCCAAGGACCCATGTAAACCAGATGCACAAGGTGTTACATTTGTGTGGAGTTCATTTGCAGTGGCTGAAGGCCCTGGAGCACCCATTCTTTCTCTTTCTCTCTGCCTCCTTCTATCTCTCAAATAAGTAAAAGTAAAAAAAAAAAAAAAATTATTAAGTTTTTGCTATTAAATGTTTTCTAAGCTTGAGAGTTATCCAACATAATGTAGTTAATTCAAGTCAAGGAAACAATTACTTTAATTAAGTTTCAATGAACATAATAAAAACTATTGTGAAGATAACAAGTAAGAACCTGTTTAAAGTTGCCAATAGTCAAGTATTTCTTGCATTCCAGAAGCATTGGTAAGGCAAGAGGCTCTCTACAGTTGATATGATGAATCTGAATGGGGTTGTAAACATTGTTGATTACTCTGAGGAGGGTCAAACACATAATGAGAATGGGACACAAAGTAGCTACCATTTTTGTTTTATATGCATTTCATCTATTTTAAGAGTATATGTATTGATTCACATTTCTTTATCCAAGAGATGTTGTTTGATATGTAAACTCACATTTGCAATCAATAGAACAGAGGAAATAATGTAGGATAATCAAAAAACCTTAATTCTCATTATGTCCTGAGAATAATTTCATTCTCCTCTCCCCAAATTTCATTGAAACAAAAGGCAAATCCTCAACAAGGTTTCTTGTGAAGGATAGCCATTCACATATGAAGCTTCTGCTTTCAATGCCTGTGACTTGCCCCTACTGTCTTTACTTCAGCTCAGAACAGTTAGTTCAGTTTATGTCTGACTGCATTTCACATCATTTTATAGATTCCTCCTATTTCATAGGATAGTGCTAAACAGTAGTTTTTGGTATATTATGTGCTGTAATGATCTCTCCATCAAAAACTAAGCAATCTAGCCTCTAAACCTGGACTTCCTTTCTGAGGTAGATGTACATATTCACTCAAAGACCTCGTAATTGAATGTGAATGATGAAAAGAAAAATGACCCCCACTGGCATGAACACTGTGGCCAGGTTTCCACAACATCAACTTCAGAGCTTTTCTGTCTGCATAGGCTTGAAAGAGGTCATTACTTCTGAACAAAAAGCAATCGATCTTTTAGAAAAAATACTGTTAATGAGGTAACTTGGGGGGAAACAAATGGAGCCCTGGTTACTTAGTGGAATGTTTTAAAATTATATTAGTGGAATCATTACTTAAGTATATAACACTAAAACCTTAGTCAAAAGAATGCAGTCACCTCACTGGTGAATCAAAATTTTAACAGGGATCTTCTATTGTTTCTTTTAAAGTAAAAAATTATAGAGTTTTTTGCATTTATAATGTAGCTATTAAATTTGAAAAACCTTATTTTCATAATAAACCTAAGAAAACACATGAACAGATAAGGATGCTATTCTCTTTTTGCTTTAGGAAAGCTAATAATGTTAAGCTGTATCTGAATCGTAAACTGATATTTAAAGAAAATCAAGAGCTGGAGGCAATCTCCTTGTTTATATGATTCCTTCTCATCCACTACAATATTCTGGATGTGAGAATGTCTGGATGAGAAGGTGTTTCTTAGGTTTTGAGAATATAGCTAGCATTAACACAAAAGTTATGTGATGATTCTGCTAATTTCCTACATCTTGTATTTTTCCTTTTATTTAAATGGATTTTGATATGACTTATTTGGTGAATATTCATTTTTATAAAAAGTATCTTAAATCAAACTAAGAGGTTTGAGATTTGGGTTTCATTTTATCCATTTGCCTTACAGAATAATTTCTCCATATTGGTGTCTTTTAAAAACATTAAAAAGACAGTGTGTAGATCCTTCAATCATAGTTAATTGTATTATTTTGAGTAAACCTTGTGACTGCAGAAAATACATGCTTACCAAGTCTGTCCAAGTTTGTGAGTCTTTCTAGCTAGGTTGGAATGCATGCAATTAGAATATAGCATATTGGAGAAGTTATTTATGAAGGCTCGAATTGCTCAACCAAATGTACAACCTGTGAATGTGGAGTCTTTGCAACAACAAATTGTATTTCAAGTAAACAACATGTATGATTAAACTGAAAAGCTGGAGTGCATCAGGCTGGTTGATAGTGACAGCAGAATGTTTTCTAAGCAGCCTGTCTGGTAGCTAGATTTTCCACGATCATCAGATTTCAGGAAAGTTCCAATTCTTTTGTTTAATGCCAGGCAAGCAGAAGGACCTCTAACTCTCCTCTTGAGAGTCATGAAGTCTGAAGGGTTTGCTGAGAGGCAGAGAAGCAAATGTGCCTTTTCATACTTGGTTTTATCCACACTACTTTCTAGCATGAGGAAGGTTTTGTTTTATTTATGGAAAAGTAGGGATGAAAGTTCCAAAGCCAAAAGGATTTTTGTGTTCTCCTTTTATGTTACTCATCCTTTTTTCCCAGTGAATTTGTGATAAACGAATCATTTACATTGGCTTATAAAGTTAAATCAAGCAACCTTAAAACAAAGGTGCAAACTAGGATTTAGCGACCCCCTCTCTCTCTCTCATATAATAAGAACATATAATTATGTGCTTGTGTGTGTGTGTGTGTGTGTGTGTGTGTGTGTGTGTGTGTGTGTGTGTACCTAGTCTCCACACTAAATGAATTAGAGAAACAAACAAATGGAGGTAAGAGGGCTTGGGGCAGGGAACGTGCTTTAAGTTCATGCTGACATTTAAGTGACTGTGATTAAAAGTATGCCTGCTTTTATTAAAAGAGACAGCCACTTTGCCATTGCCAACCTGAAATTCCTCCTTTCACTGTGTGAATCCAAGCTTTTATATGTAAATTTTCAAATGTTTAGTTCACAGTTGAGTCAACTGTGTGGCAAGCACTGTACTGGTTGGTGAGACATCTACAATCGTGAAACACATTGCTTTCTCATGTCTAAGTAAGGTATTTATTGATTCAGAGCAGATGAAGAGTATCAACAAACACCCAAGCCGATCAATCCACAGTCCCGTGTCATTCTTAAACATGGTGTTTAACCAAATGCGGTCTGCGGGTGTTCTCTTCAAAGTTGCCAGGGTAACTTGTGCATGGAAAGCCAAAGAATAAAGAACAAAAGCTGTCACTGTCTCATCAAGTGAGAGCAATTTCTTACGCCCCCCCCCCTTTTAAACAGACTAATACCTGAAGAAGCTTTTTATGCATTTCTGACACTGGATTCTGGGCTAGGAGAGACTGTGCATATGTAAAGCAATGAATCTTTAGCTATTCAGTTAATTTCATTTTATTCCTTTCTACTTAAAATCATTTCAGTGGAGTTCTTGCTAATTAATGGATAAAACCAAATCCCGAATGCTGCTCTTGTATATAGTATAAAGTGGCTTTCAAAACTTTTTTGTGATGTTTAACCAAATTTAGTAATACTGATCTGCATTTTTACTCTGGAAATTGCTTTTTGGAATGAATATATCTATTGTGGTTAAAAAAAAGGATCCCTTTTCCAGAAGGCATTTCTCTTGGTTGGCTGACTTTTGGTGTATTTTTGAAGCAGTAGAATGTTAGGAGAGGCTAACTAGCATCCCTTTCTATGTTCTGAAGAGAAAATGCCAATTTGAGGATTATTATTGCCGAGAGTCTTACAGTAGAGTTTTTGCCCGCTGGGGGGTGGTACACTCTACCAGAACACTGCTTTCAGAAGCCGCAAGTCAGAGGCTGGCTGCTGCGGGCCAGTTTTTCTCTGGTTTAATTACAACAAAGCCTCCCGTTGAGAAGAGCAGTGAAGGCCTCTGGGGCAAAAGGTGGGGGTGGGGGGAAGGGGGCAGAGGGAAGAAGGAGGGAAGGAATCACAGCATTTGAAAAGTTCACTGAATCTTATTTCCCTCCTTGACTTCATCTATGGTGTTTCTCATTTGAGACACAAAACTATTTATACTGCTTTTTAAATGAACTGGTAATAACAAGAGAATATATGGAGGGGTTTATTCAGAATCTTTAAATTAGCTTTGGACTTTTCCATTAATCACATTCTTTGTTATGTAGCCCACCCACCTTTAAAAAGAGAGGGAGGTTGAAATTGACTGAAATAGCAACTCTAAACCAAGTATTTTTTAAATAACCAGATTTAATTTAATATTCATATGAACTTGAAATTATCAAAACTAAAAGGTAAGAAAGAAACATTCAAATAATATTAAAACAAGGCAAATGCCCTGCTGCTGATTATGTAGGGCTTAGAATTGTTCAAAATAATCCAGAAAGAAGGAAACCCTTGAGGATGTGTGGCCAGAAAAAGCACAGGGGGGAAAATATCTGCATTGCACTTGCATGTTTAAAACTGACAATTGTATTTTTCATATGCAAGGGCTGAGTGTTCATTAGGGTCGTATGTCCCTAGGCAGGAGCTGCTGAGCATAACTGGAGTTTCTATTTGATTGGCAATATAGCTTGAGAAGAAACTGGGATAAAGATAATTAATAGCTTGCTAACAAAGTCTGACAGCCACAAGATTTCAACCAAATTTATTTCACACTGCTTCATTTAGCTCTGTAAAAGTTTTGATAGAATTGGAGACTCCTTAATTAACACTTGAAAGCAGAAGAAACATACCTTCTATTTTGCTGCCAGTTATGACAAATTTCCCTACTGTCTTTCTGACTTTTGGTGAAAACTTTATTTGCTGTCCAATTATGTATTTCACAAACATTGTGTTTAGGAAGTGTTTAACTGGGCATTTTTTTTTAACCTAACCAGAATTTATTTTAAAAGGGATGTGCAGAAAAATGAAAAAACCCAATCAATGACTGATAAATGTTACTATTGGAATATACTATTAATTCATTTTGTTTATTCACTTCACTCATATCTTTGCTGACCATTGGACTTGATGTATTTTGGCAGTGTTCTATTTAAGAACAAAATTATGCTTTAATTTCTCAGTACATGTACCGAGTACATGTAGTCACATTTCTAGAACCTGGTTAGTTTTAGGCTAATGGATAGATATATGCACATATATTTTAATTGGTATTGCCAATCTTTACATAAGTCAAATCTGGTATGATTAATATCTGTAGAAATGGTAATAATACTAGTATTGTGGAACTTAAAAGAGTCAATTTCTTATGACTATCAGTTATCTGCCACTCTGGACCAGTCCTGAGTGAGCCTACCTGAAAGGAAACCATCCTTTTAAGCTCATGCTTGCAGCTGGCCAGCATGTTCCTAAGCAGTTAGGGATAAAGGAAAGAAAGCACTGCTACAGCTAAATGCACTTTTCTAGTGGCTCGATTCATGTTCTTTCATGCTACCAAAACATGTACATTTTGAAGCAGATCTATTCAGAAATATTTAAATAGTTCATTATTAAAGCCATTAGAGGATTTGCTTCTGTAACTAAAAAACAAACCAACCAAAAAGGAGGAAGGTTTTTTTTCCTTTTTAATTCCTAATAAATGAAACTACCCCGTCCCGATGTTGAGAAAATATGGGCCTGTTGCATGCTTTACCTTTATGCAACCATTTTGTTTCAGACCTAATTCACCAAAATTTTTTTTTTTTTGAGCAGAAACATTGAACTAACTTTCAGAAGCTTTACAGTCTAAATACATTTGCTTCAAGTATGATTTTCCCATTGTGAGTTCCAAGTGAATAGATACTCTGTATATGCCATTTGGTGAGGGAGTTTATTTATTTATTTATTTCTTCCCTGCTACCCTGAACTCAAGTGCACATACTAAGCCTGGCTTCCAGGGTGAGCTTTGTTAGTTTTTCTGAGCCGACTTGGCCAGTTTACTATGCTAGTCACATACTACTCTCGCCCAAGCGATGGGTTTGGGCGTTCTGCTGGGGGGGTGTGGGGGGAGGCTCTGGTGCGACTGGGAGTTGAATCGACTAGTTAAGATGCGGAGTGCCCGGGTGCGGGCCGGAGCCGCGGCAGGGTGGCAGGCTGGCAAGGCTAGCTTGCACTCTAGGTGTAGCTTAGCTAGCTGTTCATCCTCCGCCGAGGCGTCCTGGCCTGGGGAGCAGGATGCATGCTTTCTCGTACTGCGTTCTCTCCGGCTGAGGGAATATTGATTTTCTTTCACAGTTGCAAAAACAGCGATCGGTGATCATAACACACACACACACACACACACACACACACACACACACACACACACACGAGATACAGCTAGTTCGCAAGACCTCTCGCTTCCCTGTCTGTGAAAAAAAAAACCTGCCTTTATTCCCCAGTACTTAAAATACCTAACTTTACAACTTGTAGTTTTCCATTAAGCTATTTTTTTTTTTTTGAGACAGAGCGTATCTCTGCTTTTAAGTGAAAGCAGGTTCTGAGAAAGTTCTCGCATCCAGCTATCTAGTCGAAAATTTCCCTAGCACGCACATCTCTTGCTGATGCTGCCACAGCAAGCGTCCCCATTTGGATTCCTCGCTCCTCTCCAGAGAGTAAAAGCAAGCTAAACTTTCTGGGGGCGACCGTAAGAAAAAAGCAAAAGGAAAACATGGAAGACACTTACCCGGGAAGGTGAGAAAAGCAATCCGGTCTACGCTCTGCTACAGCTGTAATCCCATTGCCGGCGAGTCGGGGCTGTGACCGTTCCTCCGCGCCGGTCCCGGAGCCCGCGCCGGTCCAGCGCGCACGAAGCCCCGCGGCCGCAGCCCAGACGCCCGGCTCCGCTCTGCTCGCTCCTGCGCGGGGGACCGAGCGAGCGCCGCCGCCGAGCATCCAGCCCTTCCCTCGCAGCCCACCTCCAAGTCTGAAGTTTAAAGCTTCACCTCACAGTGGTTGAGGAAGGGGGTGATGTCATAGATGGGCAGGACTTAAACCTCGCGCTGGTTCGGTGAGGTAACTGGATAATCAGACAGATGAGTCTTGCCAACGCTAGAGGGGGTCAGAGAAGCCCAAATGATCCGCCCGGCCTGCCAACGCCAGAATGCCATTTGGTTTGTAGGCAGCTCTTTGGAATTTCAACATTTTCTAAAGTTTACTACGACAGAGTGGTGGTAGCATACTTACACAGACATGGTAGAAAGATATTCATGAGATTGTAATAGAAAAGCACAGATTTCTTTTTATTTCTAAGCCATCAGTATTGAAGAGAACTTCCCCCAAGTCAAATTATTTTTATTATTGCCTAGTTACAGTCATGTTACAGATGTACAAAATGAAGGCTGGTAATCCCAATTGTAAATATTTGATACATGGATAGAAGACAGTTCAAATACTGATTTACTTAGGTGAAAGGAAATGGGAATGCTAAAAGATTTTTTTTTTTTTTTTTTTTGGTTTTTCAAGGTAGGGTTTCACTCTAGCTCTGGCTGACTTGGAATTAACTCTGTATTCTCTGGGTGGCCTCCAACTCACAGCAATCCTCCTACCTCTGCCTCCCAAGTGCTGAGATTAAAGGCGTGTGCCACCACTCGCGGCTTTAAAAGATTTTTTTAAAAAAGAAGTAAATTTAATCTTACTTTAGAGAGGAAGAAACTGATTTGTCTTTATGTTTTACAAAATGACAGGATGCATCATGTGTCCTGCATGTGCACACGTGCAGAACTCCGCTGCTTAGAAATTAGTACATATCAGATTACTCATACTTAAGAACTTGTCCCCAAATTAAAGTTTTGAAGACTAGACAGAATATTTTACTTTCTGATATTTTTTTTGTATCTCTGAAAATGGGTTCAGTGATAAACATCTTTAGAAACTTTTCAGTGATAGTTTTGCCTGGGTTAGACTTATTTTTAATTTAGGTACATGAATAAACATTGACAGTTGCAAGACATTGAGATTTTAATTTTCTCTGCCTAATTAACAGAATTACAGACTTTATTCTTATATACAATTTTAGTCTTTTCTGCTTTCATTCAATAATTATTTTTGAACTTATAAGCAAGCTATCCCTTAGAGTGGGAGAATGTTAATGCTGCTGGCAAGAATCTGGCTTCTGTATTTACCTGGAGGGTTATTTGTTTAATATCTCTATATGCCCTTTTCCTTCTTCCTTCCTTCCTTTCTTTCTTTTTTTCTGAGAGGCTCATGACTTTATCCTTTGTCATTTCCAAGGGCTTCTTTGGATGTTTATTTCTAAAGGAGGTAGACTATTGTCTTTCAAACTAGTAGATTAGTTTTTCTTCATTAGCATTATTTAGTTTACTTACAGCTGTTTGCTCACCTTTGGAATTTCCCTCCAAGAGTGGCTGATATCAAAGGAGAAGGTGAGCCCTTGGTAAGAGATGAGCTAACTCTTCGTTTGTGCCATTGCAGGCTTCCCGCAGCCCACTCAATGTAGGAGTTTTAGAACCCTGATGTCTTGAGAAGCCAGTTTCTTAGAACTGTTAAGTAGTTCAGGTTAAACTGGGATGCAGCTGCTAGATTGTTGGAGGGAAGGGAGGTGGGACTAACAGATAATCTTTTAAGAAAGGGTAGATTCTTTTCTGGTACTGCAAAACAAACACATGGATTAAATTATTTTATGAAATAATTCTAGAAGCCATTTTCACTTGGGAGTTGGTTCTATTTAAAAAGGAAATTTTTGCCTGACCAAATTCCTGTGGGCTTCTGTCCATATTTAATCAGTGTTGTCTCCATTCAGATGCCTGAAAACCTCAACAGAAAAGGAAGATAAATGGCACTTTGGGTTACAGGTAGCTAACAGAAAGCACACTGGCCTGGGAGCTGGGGGCTTGGGGATTGCATTTCTCTGGCTGCCATTTCTTATGTGACATCCTTGTACCTGCACTGTGCCTTGGTTTCATCACATGGGAAATAAAGGCAGCAAGAATTTATTAAATGTCAATTATGTATTGTTGCCTTTTCCCCCTTCCTTTTAAGCTTTGATATACAATGTCGAAGATTGCAAGAAGTTGTGAAAATGTAATATATTCTGGAGGTGCTGATTTTGGAGGCAAACTCCTAGACATTCTTCTCTGTGCTAGCATATAGACTGTAATGCTTCATTTATGCTCCAGCCCCCACCTCAGGTCCTGTTCTTATCCAGACCACAGATGCCTGAAATTCTGCTGGTTGGTGGTGAATTTATAATTAATAAGTTCTCATCTAATAAACTTTTGTACTACCTCTCAAAGAGTTAAGAATGCCACGTGTTACATCAGATTTCCTAGTGATTAACTGCTAGTATGGTACGGCTATCCTAGTTGAAGAAGGAGCCCCACCATCTTCCTCATGAAGCTCTTTAAGCTGTGGGATGAAGTGGGCTCTGGGTTCTTACAATAGAAAGGGCAGGATAGGTAGGTAAGGGGGAAGCGGTGGCGTTTAAAAGTCTGGGGTTTGTCAGGGTTTCCTCTTTGCTACATGACTGTAGACACATTGCTTAGAGTTTCTGAGGTTATTAGCTCAGAGCATGACTCACAGTAAATGCCCAATAACATGGTACTTAACATTGCTAAGAAGGTCCCCTGAACACACTGAAAAGTAGGTTTTAAGGGGTGAGAGAAAAAGGCACAAAAACGGGGTAGGATAGGGGCAATAACAGAGTTTTTTTGTACTTTTCAAATTTCCCTTTGAAGTGGATCTGGAACCAAAAAATAAGAATGTTGTGGAAGAATAGGAGATTTTTTTTTTTCCCTCATTGACTTCGTATATCTTATGGTCTCATGTTCCCAGGACTTAAAATCTAGTTGAGCTCTAGTAAACATTTTGGGTTAAAAGGTATTTTTTATTTCATATTTCTTGTGCTTTGTAAGGCAGCCTGTGAATCTAATATTATACATGAGAAAATGCATTCTCAGAGTGAAAACAAATAGCATGGAAATGAACTACAGTAACATTCCAGTTTTAAAGCCTAAGATTGTTGAAACTTGCCATATCAAAGGACTTTGTGTTTTTCTGTTTGTGAGAAGATGTGAGATGTCCCCTCATAGAAAACAGAGGAGATTACATTTGGAATGAGGTGTTTAAGGCTCTGCAAATTTCTTGAATATTCAGGCCAAAAAAAAAAAAAAAAAAAGCAAAAAACAAAATGTATGCACAAGTCCACCTACCCCTGTCTCTTTTAGTGATTAACTCCCAGGTGAAAGGCATTACTTCAGAGGATAATTTAATCCAGGTATTCTAACTTGTTTATTCTTAAGCTATCTCACCTGTCCATTTCTGATACACATATTCATTGATGACCATTGTAAAAGAAACTTCTAGTAGAACCAGATGATCCCAAACCAATTCCAATGAGGATGTTTTCAGATTTAGGTTATATTAAAGTTCATTTAACATTTCAAAACATTCTAGATGATTTTCTGTTCCTTCAACACCACTTTTGAGACTAAAATCTTTAAAATTTTGTAAGAAAAAAAGTCAGCTTAGGCTTTTGGTCTATTGAATATCTTGAGCTATTGTCGGTTGAAAATCTTTTGATTGCAAGTGATTGGAGGTCTAAGCCTGATCAACAATTGGAGTCAACGTGCTTATATAATTGAGAAGTTCAAATACATGGAATAGCTTCAGGTATAGCTTAGTAGAACCTCTTAAATATGTTAACATGAATGCAGTTTTCTTTGGTAATCTCTTCTAACCTTCTCAGTATTGGCAGACTCATCTGATACAGCGGACCCTTGGCAACTGCTGGACTCCCTATTCAGTAGTAGCTGCTGCACCTATCACATGTCCATAACACAATGATCCAGCAAGGGGAGGGATCTTCCAAAATTCCTGCATAGAGCCTGTGCTCAATCTTATTTGCTAAACTTGATTACATACTCATTACTGAAGCTATTGTATGCTAATAGAGAGATGGGTGGTGGATACAGGGGTTGTAGTAAAGTCAACCCTACTGACACACAGCTGAGAATAGACAGTGGCCACATCCCAAAGGCAAGTGCCATTCTGTTACTTTGAGAAGGAAGTAAGGAATGTTAGAGATTAGCTCATTTTCAAAGAATTTGGCATACTGAAACCTGGACATGTTTTATAAATTTATAAACTTAAAGCTAGTCTTATTTTCTTCTTTCCTTTTTTTTTTTTTAAAGCCAGAGTTTCTGTTAAAGTTGCCAAAACATCTTTGAAAGATTTTCTATTTGTAGACCCTCTCATGTCTAGCCCAGCTTTTTTTCTGTCAACAGGTAGTGAAGCATGTCAGGACACATCAGTACTACATCTTAGCATGGGCCTATGCAATGCTAATAAAAGAGAGAGTGTGCACAGTCAGCTCTCTAGAATTCTGTGAAGTCAGGCCAGATGCTTAATGCACCAGTTAGGAACTGTACCACATCTTTCTGAACTATTCCACAGGGTATTGGAGAAATAATTAGATTTTTAGCAAGTTACAGATGCCTTAGAATATTAACAGGTTTAAAATGCTATATTAAACTGTTTTTTGTTCTGATATTTATTATTGGTTAATGTTTAAAATTTACCCTATAAACAATCATATATCCTTTTAAACTATGTTTCCAAAACATACTTTGCCAGAGTGAGATGTGTTATTACAGGTCTTAAAACAGAAATAAAAGTGAAATCAGAGTGCTTATTTCCCTGTGCTCCTGCTGACACTCCATTACACCTTTTTTTTTCAGCACCCAAGTTACATGGTTATACTTAGGGGATTGGTAGAAAGTTAGCGAAAGTGGGGTAAAATACATACCTCAAGGACAAGCACCATGTTGGTATCCCCAGGAAATAAAAAATAAAGGAGGACTTGTGATTCAGAATATATTAATACTTTGTCCAAAGTAACAGAGTGAGGCAGGCAGCTAGTGTCAACTGGAAGCAAAGTAGTCTCCATTTCTGTCCCTCTTTTAGGGCCTCCATTCATGGCTATGCAGATGCAATGATGTATAATCATTCAATGAGGTAGACTGTGCCCTTGAACTCTCTGCATTCTCCAATACCCTGTAATCATTCATATTTCCTTTTCAAATGTAAAAACGAAAATACTAAAACTTTAAAATGGACTTTTAAAGAAAGCAGAGACTTGGGACAAATTGAGCAAGCGTCATGTCTAGGAAAAGAGCTTCAGCCCTCTGAGCCTCAGTTTCCCTAATTAAGAAGACAGGATCTACCTCAGTTTGCTATTATAGACTTCAAGTGGAGTGGTAAAAATTCCCTGTTAAGCCCGAGAAAGCACACATCAAGGCAGTTAAAACCTGATGCTTTTTATCTTCATAGGTTGAGTGGGGCCAGGATCTATAAAACAATCCACTCATGTTAAATTGAGCTGTGGGTTCTCACATTTTATCTTTGGGAATGAAACAATTTGAGAAATACTTCAGCTTATTGTCCTGAATGTTTAGACCTGGAGATAACAGCCACTAAGGCTGGCTTTCAGAAGCAATTACAAATCAAAGGACAACATCTTCATCTCTGGCCATGATTGGTATCTAAGACAGCTTTGGGGGAATGGCTACCATTTAATAAGAACAGATCAATACATGTCTCATTATTGAGATGTGCACGTACTACATGTCATACAAGTGTATTGCCCTGAAGCCAAGTGACTCTATATAGCTAGTTCATACTGTCTTAATCAGGACCAAAGTAATCATTACTTGCAAACCATCTTACTCTTTCATCATCTCTGCAGTATTGGGGCTAATTTTAAGTACACAGATAGCTTACTAAGAAGATTTCCCGAACTTGTCAGATTTTTCTTCCTTTTTCTGAAATTGATTCTGTAGATCCCCTTATGTTTTAGATAACCTCTTTTAAAATATGTTTTACTTATTATTTATTTGAGAGAAAGAGAGACAGACAGACAGGCAGACAGACAGAGAGAAAATAGGCACACCAGGGCCTCTAATCACTGCAAAGGATCTCTAGAAGTATACGTTACTTGTACATCTGGTTTACAAGGGTACTGGGAAATCAATCTGGGTTCGTAGGCTTCCCAGGCAAGAGCCTTAACCACTGAGCAATCTCTCTAGCCCAAGATTACCTCTTTACATAGATTATGACTTCCTTGTAGTCAAGATTCTTTAAGTTAAATAAGTATATTGTTGAAAGACACACATCTGAAATAGAAATAAAGATTATTTTCTACTGCATCTATTTATAAATGGCATGAAAACTGTCTCTCATTGGCACTGCCTAGCGGAATTGGATTTTTACCACAATACTGTTATTTCTTTCTTTTCTTCTAAAGGTATGAGTTGATTGTTTCCAATATTTTTAAGGTTTAAGGTACATTAATTTCCATGAAGTTAATGTTCTATTATACTATGTATCCACATAAATATAAGACATGTTTGCTACTGGGAGTTTTTCTGTAAAATATAAATTTATTTGAGTTTTCTGAGCAGGCTCCATGGCATATGTTGTATTTTATAAGTCACTAACCCTGAATCTGAAACATTTTAAACCTCTTTTACCAAGTTTGTATTTTCTTTTTTAACAGTTAAAATATATTATTGCTACAAATTCACAAATAATTTGTAAGGATTCATGTGTCTTTAAAAATATAGTTCTAATTTGATGTGTAAAAGTGCACACATTGCCAATGCCTATTGGTATTTTAATGAACTTTTATTTGTACTTAAATTTTTATTTAAGAAATACAGAATTGAATAGTGTCAATTCTCACTTGTGAGAAACCCAAGGAGCTGTCTGATGTTTCAATCCTCATGCTCACATAGAAGCAATTCTCCATCACTTCACTTTCGGATGCAGTTCTCTGTTTGCATGAGTGGCTCTGTGCACAGCCATCACTGTGAAGTGCTACCATGCAATTCTGTCCTCTTCTTTGTTTCCCCAGGGCAAGTCATAAGTAAGCTTAACAGATCATATCTTCTTGACAAGGAGCAAAACTTGTAGGTAGGCTCACTGAGGAGGAGGACAGGTCAACTCGTATATAAAGGCTAGGCTTTTGATGCCCCAAATCCTACATTTGACAGTGTTTTCTTCAACTTTTTGGAAAGCAGATTTACATAGTTTGAAGACATTTATGTGACTTTTATTTTACCTAGAATTTTTAAGTGCTATAAAACTTTACTTAATGACATCACCTATATTTGTATACTGCCATGAAATAAAAGTATTACTACATTATTGTTTCTGTTGTTATTATAGTTAATTGTTTCCTTCAAGCAAACTTTCCTATCCTGTATTTGAAGAGAGTTGGAGAAAGTTATGCTGCATTTTATGAGCTACAGTAGTTTTTTTTTTTTCTTTTTAACAAAGTAGAACTGGCTTTCTGTGAGAAATAAGTACTTTTGTGATAGAAAGTAGAAATAAATCATTTTAAATATTAAATCATTTTAAGAAACATTTTTTAAAAAGCGAATGACTTTATTTATTTTCTTCATTCGAGAGTAAGAGAGAGTGAAAGAAAGAGGCAGATACAGAGAGAGACAATGGGTGAGCCAGGACATTCAGCCACTGCACAAGAACTCCAGATGCACGTGCAGTGCAGGAGGAAAAGCTTGTCAAGAGACTGGAAGGAGTAATGAGAGAAGCGCAGACAGTAAATAACATGCCTGCTAATTTGTGGTGAGAAGAGCCCTGGTTGTAGATCTTGGTCTATTCACCAGTTACTCTGGTGGTAAATGTAAGCAAGGGGCAGGGAAGGAGTTTCCCAAGAATATTCACAGTACATGTTCTTTTCACCCATCCTGACAGTGAATCTTGGGAGAAGACAGGACAGATTGATAGATTATCAAGGTCAATCAGGCAAATAGACAAGTTCATAGATTTGGGTAAAATACAGTCTAATGAGATGAGTTTTGCAATAATATTGTTGGCATGGTAAGAGTGGTAGGAAGCTAAGTGTAGACTAATATACAAAATCTGATTGTAGAGGAAGGGTTAGGCTTCACAAACCGGGAGATGTATTATTATTTGGAGGTCTCAAGAATATGACCTAACTCAGTTCAGTCACTTCTTAGGTCTTTTTTTTTTTTTGGGGGGGGGGAAGGTTGACTCTCCAAAAGCTGCAAGTTTCAAGTTTCTAGGAGATGACCTGGTATTCCTCACATCATCATGAGTTCATCATCCAGTGTTGTATACCTCCACTGAAAAAGGGTCTCCTCTGTATGTGAGAGAGTTGATTTGCTCTAGCAGAGCAGAAGCTAACACTTGCCAGGAAAGCCAAAAGTAAGCCTTGGCTGTAAAAGAGGAGTATGTGCAGAAAGCCCGGTGTCACAGCCGCATCACCTGCTGGCCCTGGAGTGGAGGTGGGGTAGCTTTCAGAGGCTTCTGTTTTGAATCCAGATTAATTAATATCTAATCTAGCATTTCAGAGTCAGTGGAGACAACAGGGCCATCAAAATACAAAACCAGAACAAAGGTCTCAGAACACAGAACAGTAATGCTATGACAGTAAGTGTGCCAAAAGTAAATGAAATTAAAATATCAAGAAGAAAGTTGTCCCCATTTGGGTATGCTATCTGCAGCATGCTCCAGAATTCCAGTGTTTCTATTCACATTTGGCTTTTCTGAACTTCATTCCTTCCTTTAATTTGATTTGATTTTTTTTTTTGAGAGTATCCTTTATTAGTAGGAAAACATAAATTTTTAACTCATTATTTAAATAAAACAAATTGTCCTACTAGTCTTGAGGATTGATATTTTGGTGGAATATGCCTTGATTGTATTGTTTTCTCAGTACCTCTTATTAGGTTGCTTACATATACATTAAAATTTAAGTATTTTTAAAGGGAAATAATGAAAAGAAACAAGAAAAAGAAAAGGAAAACAAATTAAAAAGAATAAAAAATGTAGTTTTAAAGAGAAGGCATAATGGTTAGTTATGTTATCAAGAGCCAGATTTACATTTCTTTATTAAAAAAAATGAACTTGCCACTGCTGCTTACCCTAGACTTTTTCCAGTTGGCTTTATATTTATTGTGTAGTTTATACATAAATGTCAAATGACACTGTTGCTTAAACATCCTTGCTTGTGCTCAGAAGTTGGTAAATAATGATCAAATAAGAGAAACAATAAGAGGAATCTGAATTTCTATAATCCAGGGGCTTTTGTAATTTACCCTTGTGTACAGATAAATGATAGAGAAATACTTTATTTGATTTTTTTAAAATATTTATTTATTTTTAAGGAGACAAAGAGGGAGAGAGAGAATTCGAATCAGAGAGAGGAAATGGGTATGCCAGTGCCTCTTGCCACTGTAAATGAACTCCAGATGTATGTGCCACTTTGTGCATCTGGCTTTCTGTAGGTATTGGCGAATTGAACCCTGGGACATCTGGCTTGGCTAGCAAGTACTTTTACCTGCTGAACCATCTCTCCAGAGTTTGATTTTTTTTTTTATATTTTATACTTAAAATTGTGAACTTGTCTTCATGTAATAAAGTATACTTGCATATCATCAGTTGATCAAATCTAGTTTATTCTTTGTTCTCAAACAAGGATATTTATTAAGACCTTTTTTGCTTTAGATTTTAATTGCAAACAGGATAGAATAATATAGTAAAGTTGAAGTCTCCTTAGTTCCCTTCACATCCACTTATCTTCTTTTCCTCAGAGGCATCTTTAACTGTCATGCATTTGCTGGTATGTTTTGAAATTTGTTTAATGAAAACTAGGGCCAGTGGTTGAACCTTTGAAAACTCAAAGGAAGATTGGTTTAATCGCTGTAGAAGTTGATTTTTCACTTCTACAAAAAGTCCACTTAAGTAGTCCAGGATTGATATTAACTTGTTCACATCCATGACCCATGCTTCTGTCTTGTGTGTTACAGTGGGTGGTCTTGATCTTATAATTCAAGAAAGTAGCAACACCTTATGCCAGAAAGGATAGAGAGGCATTCAAATATATTACTATTCGTAATTATCTATTGTTGTAATTAATAAGTTATTATTTAAATAAATTATTCATTAATAAATTTCAAAAGTGATACTCCAAGAAACATGTTTTTTCATAACTACTGATGCATGTGTAAGAACTTATATTTCTTTTCTTTTCTTTTTTTTTTGGTTTTCGAGGTAGTGTCTCACTGTAGGTCACGCTGACCTGGAATTTACTATGTAGTCTCAGGGTGGCCTTGAACTCACGACAATCCTCCTACCTCTGCCTCCCGAGTGCTGGGATTAAAGGTGTGAGCCATCACACCCGGCGAGAGCTTATATTTCAAGAAATGCAATGTCTAGGCTTTAAGGGATGACCTTTTATTTTTAACTTGTATTGTGAAATTATTTTTCTCTGTTGGGTTGCTTTTAGCCATAAGAGAAAATGAAATTTAAAGTAGCATAAACAAAGACGTATATTACCTTACACAGTCCATCCACAGGTAGGGCTGTTCTAGGTTTGGTTAATTCACTGACTCAGTGGTTTGCTTCTCTTAAGAAAGCAATTTCCTCTCAAGAAATCATACAAAGAAAACAGTAGCCAGAGCATTGTCTTTCTGTGATTTCGAAGGGTGAAGAAACTTTCTCTGCAAACATCCCTCCCCTAACTTTCCTTCATATCTTTTAGGCAAACTGAATTATATGCCAGTAGCTAAAGGAGGTTCCACAAGACCATGATGGATGGCTGAGGGGCAGGGCCAGGCACCAGGCGGAGAGAGATGTGAAACTTTCCCATTTGGGAGGGTGGAGGGCAGGCAGGCAGTCAGCAGCACTAGCTTATTCTTCACAGTGCTTCCTGTGTGCCCTCCTGCATTAGCGTTCTTGATTGTCAGGATTTTGGCTGGCTTTGTTCCTCTAGTGAGCATAAATGGGATGCTCTGATGGGTTCTAGGTATTTTTCTGCTACTATTGGGTTGTATGTCTTTTCAAATATTTTAGGCTCTTTGCATTTAGTCTTCTTTATTTTTTAAAAAATATTTTTGTGTACTTATTTGAGAGAGAGATTGAAAACGATTGTGAGTGGGTCAGGGCCTCTTGCCACTGCAAACATACACACCACTTCGTGAATTTGATTTTATGTGGGGTACTGGGTAGTTGAACCCAGGGGAGCAATCTTGGCAAATAAATGCCTTCAACCACCGAGCCAGCTCTCCGGCCCATTTAGCTTTCTTTGAAATGCCATATTAACATTAGTTGCTTCTTGAGTCATTTGCATTCTTCTTGATTTGTAGTAGTTCTTTATATATTCTGGATAATTACTTATCTGTGTAATTGTATCTTTTGCCAGTGTATGATTTCTGTGTTAACTTTTTTTTTTTTATTAAAAACTGTTTCTGGGGCCAAGCACTGCAGCTAAGTGGTAGAGCATTTGTCCAGCATTTGCAGAGGCCTGGGTTCAAAACCTGGTGGGGCACATTGAACCTATACTTCAGGTTGTGTGTGTGTGTTTGTATGTGTGTGTGCGTGTGTGTGTGTGTGTGTGTGTGTGTGTGTGTGTGTGTGTGTGTGTGTTGTCTTATTCATAGAATCAACTGTGACAGCAAGGTCATACTAATAGTATTCTAACGACTCTTACTGAGTCTTGAATGGATGCCAATCTTTGTCTGCTATTTACCCAGTTTTTAATGTAATATAGGGACTCTTTCACAAGAAAGAGGGTCTGAGGATCAAGGGTATTTTATACTATTAAGATGTGATTTACTTTTCACTCTCACATGGATTTTTTTTTTTCAGGGGTTTTATGAGGTGTTGGCACTGCACACTGTCTGTCTAAGCAGAAGAGAAAACTTTTAACTGTTTTGTGTTATCAAATAAGGGGATGTTCAGACATATAAAACAATATTAGGGGCTGGAGAGATGGCTTAGCGGTTAAGTGCTTGCCTGTGAAGCCTAAGGACCCCGGTTTGAGGCTTGATTCCCCAGGACCCACGTTAGCCAGATACATGAGGGGCGCCTGAGTCTGGATTCATGTGCAGTGGCTGGAAGCCCTGGCGCGCCCATTCTTGATCTATCTCTCTATCTGCCTCTTTCTCTCTCTGTCTGTCACTCTCAAATAAATAAAAATAAATATTTTAAAAAATAACTATTAAAACAATATTAGCCAACAAAACCCCCTCCAAACAAACCAAAGTTTAAAAAAGCTGGGTGTGGGGCTGGAGAGATGGCTTAGCAGTTAAGGTGCATGCCTGTGAAGCCTAAGGACCCAGGTTCGATTCTCCAGGTCCCACGTAAGCCAGAAGCACATTTGCAATGGCTAGAGACCTGGCGTGCCCATTCTCTCTCTCTCTCTCTCTCTCTGTCTCTCTCTCTCTCTCTCTCTCTCTCTCTCACACACACACACACACACTCTGTCTTTCTCTCCCCTTGTCTGTAATAAAAATAAATAAATAAATAAGTAAGTAAATAAAGCTGGGTGTAGTAGCACATTCTAGAGGCTGAGGTAGGAGGATTACTGTGAGTTCAAGGCCAGCCTAGGACTACAGAGTGAGTTCCTGATCAGCCTGGGCTAGAGTGAGACCCTACCTCAACAACAACAAAATAAACACAGCTGGGGGGAAGGGGAGGTGTACATGTTGGCGCAGGCCTTTAATTCCAGCACTGGGGAGGTAGAGGTAGGAGAATCGTTGGGAGTTGGAGGCCAGCCTGAGACTAGATAGTGAATTCCATGTCAGTCTGGACTAGAGTGAGACCCTGTCTTGAAAAAAACAAATAATATTGCCCCTCTGAATAATACTTTTCTGTTTCAAAATGTATAGTTTTTCTCCAGAAATGTTATTTAGATGACCATATACTGGGTTATTGTTTTCTCCAAATGAATGTGGAGTATTTTAAAAATTTTTTCAATTTTAATTTCTAACACAGCAAATATAGGAAATACAGCATTAAAGAAGCTTCTGGGTGCCTCATTAAGTTTTTAAAATATAAGGGAATATTGAAATCAAAGAAATTGAGAACTGCTGTATACAGCATACTAATATTTTAATTTTAATTCCTTTATTTAAACTCATGTGCTCAAAAATGAAAACATTCACTTAATTGTCCTTGGGAAAATATGATTTGGAAGACAATTCTTTTCCCATACAAATGTGCATAGTGAGGTAGAATTTACTTGAATTGCCTCTACTTTCTATTAGCTATTTACCACAGATATCCATTGGCCCAATGGGCATTGTAAAATAGCAGAAATAACTTGATTTTTGATATCAGATAGATTTAAATTTAGATCCCAGCAGGGAAACTGTCACTTAAGCTAGTAACTCAATTTTTTCTTTACTTCAGATTTCTTGAGCTGTGTTTTAGAATATACAACATTATTTTTTTATAGTATTTCCATGAAGACAATTGCGTGTGAAGGACCTGATTGGATGCCAAGAATAATAGTGTGTGTGTGTGTATCTATCTATCTATCTATCTATCTATCTATCTATCTATCTATCTATTATCTATCTATCTATCCATATACACATAATCATTTGAATCATCTATACAGATAGTCAATAAAATGAATGTGACAACAAAAGATCAAACTTATAATCTATCAAATTTCAAAATAGGTTTTTACAAGATAACAGGTATGACAGGGAGAGGTGTCACTATGATTGTGACAGTGTAACGGTACCTCTCTGTAAACATATATCAAGGGCCTTAACAGTACATATTTTCTTTAGCTCAGTAATTTCTACTCTAGGAGATTACCCTAAGGAATCATAAAAAGAGATATTCAGAATCAAATGACTTTTATGGAAAAGGAAAATGGAAGAAGCCAGATATACTGAACTTACTTAGTATGTGCAATTTTTAATAACAATTACATAATTTTTAATATTAAAATTTACTTTCAAATATCTTTGTGGGGGCAGGGAGATGGCTCAGTGGATAAGAGTGCTTCTCATGCAAACATGAGGGCTTGAGACAGTCTCCGTTTGATCCCCACCAATATGTAAAAACCTGGGTGTGATCATGTTTGTAAACCCAGTCTTCCATGGAGAAAAGACTAGAGAATTGCTGAGGCTTGCTGATCAGCCAGTGTGATCATAACCAGCAGTTCTAGGTTCATTGAGAGACAGTCTTAAGGAAGCCAAAGTGGAGAGTGACAGAGGAGGACACCTGACATTGGGCCTCTGGCCTCTGCATGTGTGCACAAGGAGCCCATGCATCTGCACACAAATATCCATACATTGCACACACACAAACATACCATGCCCACACGTATTACAAATACACATGCCAAAAAACTGTTTGGAAGACCAAAGAGTGAATTCCAAGTCACCCTGGGCTAGAGTGAGACCCTACCTTGCAAAACCAAAAACAAAAACTAAAATAATAAAATAAAAATTTAATCATTTGAGAGGTGGAAGGAAGCAGGAAGATCATAAGTTCCAAGTCAAGGTGGGCTACATAGAGAGACTATGTCAGAAAACAATTACAACATCAGTTTAATTAGCTACTGTCTTATAACGAATGAACATAAAATGAGTGCCCTAAGATAATAGCAGTGTCTCCTTTCACTCCCAAGTCTTGGTAGACACAGTTTTTCTCTGCTCCCTATGGCATCAGCCTGTGTGGCATTGTGAGATGCCTAATCACATGGTTGCTAAGTTGGTTTTGGCTTCTGTTGGGACCTCAGTTGGGGCCGTGCAATCAGAGCTTTTGTTCTTGTCCAAATCAGCTTCTTCATGGCCTGCTCCAGCTTTCTGTTAGCCTGAGGGCTGGGCTTCAAGAGTGGGCATCCTATGGGAACCAGGCAGAGTATATCACAGGTGTGATGTCTTCAGTAGTAACTTCTCTAGCAAAGAAATGTCAAAGCCACATTACAAGAATAGCATAACGAATGGGAAATACTGTTGCAGTCATGCCTGAGACACAGTCTTTCATAATAGGAGTGCAAATATGGATACCATGATATTCTCCCCACCCTTATCCAGCAAGTGCAGCAATCTGAACTTCTGGATGAGAACTCTCCTTGCACTCTCTCAACGTGCACATTATGGAGAGTCATTAAAAATTACATTTGGGGGCTGGGGAAATGGCTTAGCAATTAAGGAGTTTGCCTGTGAAGCCTTAGGACCACAGTTTGATTCCCCAGGACCCACATAAGCCAGAAGCAAAAGAAGGTGCAAGCATCTGGAGTTCATTTGCAGTGGCTGACAGGCCTGGAGTGCCCACTCTCTCTTTCTCTCTTTCTCTCAAACAAATAAATAAATAAGTAAATTAAGTATATCAAAACTAGTTTTGGGGGGCTGGAGAAATGGCTTAGTGGTTAAGGTAGTTGCCTGCAAAGTCAAAGGACCCTGGTTTGATTCCCCAGTAACCATGTAAAGCCAGATGCACAAAGAGGCACATACATCTTGGAGTTTATTTGCAGTAGTTAGAGGCCCTGGTGGTGCCCATTTTTTTTTCTCTATCTTCCTCTTTGTCACTCTCTCTCTCAAATAAATAGAATTTAAAAATATACTTTTTTGGTAGTTTCTGCCTTTCTTTAAAGTTCAACACTTTTTTATTACAATAAAAATATTAAATGAAAGGAATAACAATTTTATAATATATCTGGAGTTTGAAATTTATGAATATAAGATTTCTAACTAGGATTTCTTCAACTTGAGAATTTGTTACACCCCTTTTTCAGTGTGGCCATATTTCTAGCTGTAGTGACCTCCAGAATGAAAAAGAGAGAAAGGAAACAGATTGTATTTATGAGTGTTTCCAGGTTAAATGTAGGCATTCCTGATGCAAACCTCAGATGCTAAGTCCAGCCCGTACAGCTGTGCAATGTGGTCCTTCTCACCTTATCTTTAGAACTGTGGTGGCAAACCACTGACGAGCTGCCGCTGCTGGCTGCTGGCGTTTGCTGCCAGTGAACTTGGAAGGAGAGCAAGTTCTATTCATCTGGCAAGCAAGGCAGGCAGAGAAAAATATGTGAGTACATTTGATATTGATAAGATTCATGCAAATATACTGGCAGAGGAGACAGCGTGCTCCAGATTTTGGGAAATGGCCAAGCAGGCTGTTTTGTCCCCCTTTAAAAAACTTTGGCGCTGCCCCTGAGCTCACACAAAGCCATCTCTTTGAATTAAACATATCTTATTCTGAAGAATGCCAGGCCTGGCCCTTTGAAACACTGACTTATCTTCACAGCTGCAATTTATTTCTTCCCTTCAAATGGAAAAAAACTTCATTTTACAAAGCAAAGACCATTTCAGGTTTAATGTGAAAACAGAAGGAAATATGAAAATAAAAGCTCTGTTTCAAAGACAAGCAATACTTTGTAACAGTTTAGTTTACTTTTATGTGGGAGTTGTTGTTATGTAGATATGGGGTACAATAAAGTCCCCAGGAGTAAATAGTGATCTAAATGTCACTCTGGTGACCCAGAGGAGTTAATGTGCCTTCTCAAGCAGATTAATTGACTCTTTAGGACAGTTTACAAAATAGTAGATTTTCTTTCCTGCTCGATGCAATTTTCATTTATTGAGTAAATGTTGTATTTCTGCCCTATTTTGAGCACTTTAGTTGTATTTACTCATTTGATTTCTCCTCCCTTTTTACAAGCAAGTACAAAGTGCCTAGGAAACTTGCTTAAAGTCACACAATAGCTTAGCCACCTTGCCTAAGGTCATACAACATCCCTGCACACAGGTTGCAGCCAGGCTTCATACTCTGGAAGGCTTTTCACCACCCTCTTGCTTTGCTGATGAGTTATTTTTAAAATAGGCAGGAGTTCCCCTTTCCTAGGATTAAGATTCCTGAAAGGATTAATCCTGATCCTGGCATTGTGGTTGCTTAAACTCAGCCCAATACTTGCATTATGGCTGGTAGCTCAGCCCCCATTCAGAACCTATAAATTACCCCAATTTGGGTCTCTGGACTGTGGCTTTACCCCATCCTGTCTTCTCTTGGGCAGGAATATCTATACATTTCCCTTTTTCCTTCTCTTAATCTAATAAAACTTTTCTAAGTCTTAAAAAGAAGTTTAAGTACTTAGAAATTATATATTGATATATAGTTTTTAAAAAACTTAGATTAAGCTGGGCATGTTGGCGCATGTCTTTTATCCCATCATTTCGGAGGCAGAGGTAGGAGGATCACCATAAATTTGAGGCCACCCTGAGAATGCATAGTTAATTCCAGGTCAGCCTGAGCTAAAGTGAGAACCTACCTCGCAAAACCAAAAATAGAAACAAACAAACAAAGAAACCTAGATCAATATAATATTAGTGGATATCTACAAGAGATTTCAGAATTCACATGTAAAAATCAGGAGTAGCTTTAGGTGTGATAGCTTACATCCATAATCCCAGCAACTCCAGAGACTGAGGCAGGAGAATGAATTTGAGGTCAGCATGTGTTTAAATGCCAAATTCAAAACTAGCATGGAAAAGAGTTTCACGTAGAGATCCAGAGGATCTTAAGAGGTAATCACTGAAGTGGACTTAAAATACCTACCATGGCTCATGGAATTTTGGGGAAGAGGGGCAGAAAGATTGTAAGAGCCATAGGTTGAGACATCATGCCCAGAGACATTCCCCCCTCCCCCCAAAATAATTGACTACTGCTCCTACAATGCATAAATTACAATGTGGAATACCTGCAACCCCACTGAGGAGTGTCCCCAATGGGGGCAGGGATGAAGGAAAAGAGGGTGCCAACATGTGATCTATCCATACTAAACATCTTGATGATGATGATAATAATAATAATAATAATAAACATTTAAAAAACTAGCATGAGCTACAGAATGAGATCTTCTCAAACAAAATGAAGCAAAATACCAAATAAAATACAGTATCAAGAGCAGCTATTATCAAAGATAGGAGAGCTGTGCCTGTGGCAGAGTGGTGAGCAGGACTGCCTTCAAAGCACAAAGATAAGTAAGCCTTGAAGACCTGGAGAAGAGCACACTTGCTTACTACATGGTTTGGTGAGAGTGTAGGACATAGCCATGATGTATAGTGGTATGGAAGGTGTTCAAGAGATTCAGATAGCTCCAACATATGTTCCATGATCCTGTTACTAAGTAGATATCAAAAGGAAAGGAAGTTGGCATGTTAGATATCTGCACTCCCATCATTACCCATCATTATTCCTGATAGTTAAGATAAAGACTCAACCATTAGTTAGCCAATGTATGCATACAGAGTTGTGACTATAGAAAGAAATCCTGTCATTGTTAAATGAAATAAGGCAATCGCAGAAAGACAACCATATGATCTCACTCATATGCAATCTAAAATTTGAATTAAGAGAAACAGAGATTAGGATGGTGGTTGCCATTACTTTAGGGCTTGGCAAGCGAGAGTAAGAGAGAAAGACAGAGACAGAGACAGAGACAGAGAGAGAGAGAGAGAGAGAGAGAGATTTGTCAAAGGATATAAAATTTCAGTTGGAAATGAGGAATAAATTCAGTGGATCTATTGTGCCATGTGATTAAAGTTAATAATGCAACACTATATATTTAAAAATCCCTGAGAGAAGGCTGGAGAGATGGCTTAGTGGTTAAGGTGCTTGCCTGTAAAGCCAAAGGACCCAGGTTCAATTCCCTAGAACCCATGTAAAGCCAGATACACAAGGTGGCACATGAGTCTGGAGTTTGTTTGTAGAGGCTGAAGGCTCTGGTGTTCTTTCTCTCTCTCTCTCTCTCTCTCACACACACACACACACATAAATAATTTTTTTAAATCACTAAGACAATAGATTTTAAGTATTCTCATCACAAGATATGGAAGACCATGCATATGCTAATTAGCTCAATTTAGACTTTCCACAATGTATGCATATCTTAAAACATCACATTATACATGACACATATTTAAAGTTTCTGTTTGTCAGTTAAAAAGTGAAAAAAAAAATAGCTGGGTGTGGTGGTTCATAGGCTGAGGTAAGAGGATCCCCATGAGTTCCAGGCCACCCTGAGACTACATAGTGAATTCCAGCTCAGCCTGGGCTAGAGTGAGACCCTACCTCAGAAGAAAAACAAGACAAAATAAGGCTAAAGGAGGGGGCAGTATGTTATGAAGTATTAAGTTTTAGGCTCATTACTTAGCATTCTTTACATGTGGATGCTGAGTTTTATGGGTTTGGGATGTGGGAGACAAGTACTGCTATTTGGAAGAACTTGGGTGAATCACCTCATCTTTTCTGAGAATGCAAATAGTTGCTCTGGTAGCTTCAAGGGGTTGTTGAAAAGAACATATGAATTATCCTTATTATCAATTCCTAAATAAGCTCTACAGTTCTCATGCACTGTTAGCTATTACTGTAACAGGTATCTTTTCTGATAGAGAGGCATGTCAAGAATGTGCACCTTAGTTTAGACATCACTAGCTGCAGTTTGTACCTCAATTTTTCACTATGCCATTAGGTGATACAATGGATGTCAAATGTTTAGTGTTGTGTCTGCCATATGGTCACACTCAGTAGATTCTAGTCATTATTTTATTTGTAATAGATGTCCTGGCTTGAGAAAGCAATATAAGAAACTATTTCCAGGACAGGTCAGGAGCCGCCAAGCTAAGATATGAAAAGCAGAGCATCCTAGCCATTCCTTGTCAGGGGTTTACAGATATCAATGAGTTGGAGAGTCTGATTCATGATTTTAGATTTCTAGTTTTTAATTTTGTAAAATATTTTTATTTGTTTATTTGAGGGGGGGAGAGAGAAAGAGACGGAGATACACACAAAGACATAGAGAGAGACAAAACGAGAATGTATACCAGCCACTGAAAATGAATTCCAGATACACACATCACTTAGTGCATCTAGCTTTATCTAGATAGTGCAAGTACCTTTAAGTGCTGAGCCATTTCTCCAGGTCCTTAATTTCTAACTTTTCATTTCTGTGAAAATTATCCTTTTCTTTTAAATTTAATTTCATATTTATTTATTTATTTTTATTTGAGAGATAGAGGAAGATAAAGAAAGGGCATGCCATGGCCTCTAGCTACTGCAAATGAACTCAAGATACATGCACCACCTTGTGCATATGGCTTTATGTGGGTACTGGGGAATTGAACCTGTGTCCTCTGGCTTTGCTGGCAAGTGCCTTAACTGTTAAGCCTGCTCTCTAGCCTGAAAAGAACCCTTTTCATACATTCTATTTATTTACTTAACATGTCAACTCTGATCAATTCATCATAGCTTTCTGAGGATGCACATGTAGGTTCGATTAGATAGAGTGTTATGAACACACTGCCTCTATTATTATATGCCTCTATTATTATATGAAGAGTCCTTTGCTTCTATTTCCCCATTTTACCCTTTCTTTAGTATTCTGTCAGGACTTAATGTGTTCCTCTGTGCTAAAAAGAAACTCCTACCTCAGTCTTTCCCCCCCACCCCCACTAGGGCATGCTGTCATGGTCTTTCACACTTCTTTTGCTTCTGGCTGAAATGTGGCATGTAACCAGGACACATGATAAAAGAAGCCTCATATATTCTTGCAGAATCAAATTTTATTGAAAATTTCACTCTCAACTGAATGAATGATGTTTAAAAATGAGGCTACTGATTTCCAACTTCTTTTGAAATACCAGATAGGTGTTTTTCAAGCATGCCACTCCAGGGGGTGGAATGGGGGCTCGGATTCATTAACTATCTGGCAAAGTTCTCAAGTGTTTGTTGTTAGAATGGCCAATGGTGTAGGAAACTCTATAGAAACCATGAGGCTTTGTGAGTAGGAAGTCATAAAATGAGTCACTAGAAAATCCAATGACTGAGGCCAACAGAGAAGAAAAGGACTCAAAATATAGGAATTCTTGGCTGGGCATGGTGGCACATGCCTTTAATGCCAGCACTAGGTAGGCAGAGGTAGAAGGGTCACTGTGAGTTCAAAACCAGCCTGAGACTACATAGTGATTTCTAGGTCAGCCTGGGCTAGGGTGAGACCCTGCCTTGGAAAAAGAGAGAGGGGAGAAAGGGAGAGAGAGAGAGAGAGAGGAATTCTTATTTTTTCCCATTGCATCTTTCTGACACTTAGGCTTCTGTTATATCCATAGCTCAACTTTACCATTTAATCGTCTTTTTTCATGTGCAGTACAAGTCATTGCATAGATCCCTTTATTGACATCTCTGGTTTACCTGCATATTCATATCTGCATGTATTTATTTAATAAAGGTCACGTTGATAGTTTCAATATCAATGGTTTGTCTGGTAGGCCAGGGTTGTCAACTTCTGTCACATCTACTAGGCACTAGATTTCCTGGGCTTACACAAAGTCCTATGATTCTACTCTGATGTGTTTGAGTTGACAAATATTGTAAGGAATAGCTTTAGATATGCAGAGGTATATAATATTTTAATAATTAGTTACATACTGATCACTGTCCCTGCCACTGCTTTAATTTATATCTCATCAAACTTATAAGGTAGGTACTTTAAAAATATTTATTTATTATTTGAGAGAGATAGAGAGAGGCTGACAAGAAGAGAGAAAATGAGAGAGAATGGCCATGCCAGTGCCTCCAACCACTACAAATGAACTCCAGATGCGTGTGCCACCTTGTGCATATGGAAGAGAATTTATAATAGATTGTGTCTTCTTAAAGTAATGTAAGTGTTAACAGTGAAGGAAACAGATGCATTATAGTTAGCTTCCTGTTGCTGGCAGAAAACACCTCACCAAGAGCAGCTTGTGGCAGGAAAGGGCTTATTTTGGCTTACAGATTCAAGGGGAAGTTCCATGTTGGCAGGGGAAAATGATGACATGAACAGAGAGAGGATGGACATCACCTCCTGGTCAACTTCAGGTGGACAACAGCAGCAAGAGAGTGTGCCTAACACTAGCAAGGGGAAGCTGGCTATAACCCCCATAAGCCTGACCCCACAATACATTGCCTCTAGAAGTCTTCATTTCCCAAGTTGCCACCAGCTAGAGACCCACCCTTCAGAACGCATAAGTTTATGGGGGACACCTGAATCAAACCACCACAAGATGTTACAATATTTCTTTTTCAAAATAAAAACATGCATGTAAATATGAAGGGTATAAACTGACCTGAAGAAACAGAAAAGTAAAGGGTGTAAGAAAATTAGGAAGTTATAACTTTTGATAATGTAATAATAATCAGGTAATAATTTTTGCTTTTGATTTAACTTTCATGAAATTTCTGAAAACGTAACAGTTGGTCTCTGAGAAATAGTAGGAGCCATCTGTCACCTGTTTATTTACACAGACAGACCAGTCCTATTGGCAGAACCCAGAAGACTCCCACGATTCCCTCAACCCCACCTCCTCACTTGGGTTCTGATTGTGAAAAACTTACGGGCAAGTTAATACCATCTGAATGCTACTGTTTTCATTACTTATAAGTATTAATTATAATTCTAATGTTTATACAATGTCAATTTTTACAAAAGGAATTTACTGTAACTTTTTATTTTATAGCTATGGCAAGAGAACAGAGAGGGTCAACAGCTTGCCCTATTGATAAGTGAAAGAGCTGATATATGAACAAGAGCAATTTTGTTCCCAAACCTACTGTTTTACCCTTTTCAAAATACTGTTGACATCAGCAGTTATGAAGACAAAGAAGCAGAGCATGTTTAATATACTTGGTTCAGTATATTTTAACCTTCCCTTCTTCCAATTTGGAAAATTAGACTAGGATCAGGAGTTGCTGGAAATGTGTCTTAGAAGGGGAACTGTGATGGAGCTCAGTGTCCGTGGTGGCTGCACAGAACAACAAAGTAAACCCTCCCGGGAGTCCCTGAAAAGTCAGCTGCCCAGGCCACACCCCACACCACTTGCCCCAGAACTCTGCTGAGCAGTGCCTTTTATATGCTTAGGGGAATAAAACACGGTTTTCTACCTTTGTGGAAAAGTGGTACCTGTGACAGAGACAGGTCTAAAGGGACTCCCATGTTTGCTGATTTCTCTTCTTATTCTCTCACACAGAAGAAAATTACCACTTAGGGAGGAGGTCCACAGTGGAACCACCTCAATTCAAACAGAGTTGCATTCATAAGTTATGGCCAAGGTTACAGGGTTCCACTTAATGGAGGCAATTTCCTGCTGATGTAGAATTATCTAATGCTATTCTTCAGTGAGATCCAGTCACTACCTTGGAGACATTATTGTGGGCAAGGGTCTTATGGATGGCTAATTCCATCTACTGTGCAAACATTTGTATACTTTGTATCTGTAATTAGTTGTTCAATTTAATTTAAAAATAATGCTCTGAAATTCACATATCAGAAAATTAATCATTTAAAAATAAACATTTTAGTAGCCCTTAAATATATTTACATGTTGTTCAACCACCACTTGTAAGCCCCAAATGTTTTTATTACCCACAAAGTAAATCCCATATCCTCCCTGTTTTTACTGTTTTTTTCCTTCTCTCTTTATCCTTAGCTTCTGCTATCCACCAATGTCTTGTATTTTTCTTCCCTTCGCTTCCCTCCCCTCCCCTTCTTCCTCCCTTCTCCCCCTCCCCTCCCCCTGCCCTCCCCCTGCTCTCCCCTCCCCTCTCTTCCCTTCTCCTCCCCACCCTTCCCTTCCCCTCCCCTCCCTTCCCCTCCCCTCCCCTCCTTTCCCCTCTCCTCCCCTCCCCTCTCCTCCCCTCCCCTCCCCTCCCCTCCCCTCCCCTCCCCTCCCCTTCCCTTCCTTCTCTTCCTTCCTATGAATGTGTATGGAGTGCATGTGTTTATTTGTGTTCACATGTATATGGGCACATGGGTGTGAATGTGTGTGCATGTTGAGGCTAGAGGACAACCTCAAGTGTAATCCTCAAGAATGTCTCCACTTCTTTTGAGACAGGCTGAATTTGGCAGGAAACTCACCAGTTAGACAATACTGGCTGGCCACAGAGCTGCAGGGATTGGCTTTACTTCCCCAGCACTGGGATTATAGGAGTGCACCTCCATGCCTGGCATTTACATGGGTGCTGGGGATCAAACTCAGGTTTTAATGCTTCAAAACAGGTACTTTACCAACTGAACTATCTTCCCAGTCCCATGTTTTCTATTTCCAAGGATTTATCAGTATAGATATTTCACATGAACATAATCTATAGTATTTGACCTTTTGTCTGGCTTCTTTTAGTAGTGTAATTTATTTTGGGGGGAAGGTGAGTTAATTTTATTTTTTTCAAGACAGGGTCTCCCTCTCTAGCCCAGGCTGACCTGGAACTCACTCTGTTGTCTCAAGTTGGTCTTGAACTCATGGCAATCCTCCTACCTCTTGTCTCCCAAGTGATGGAATTAAAGGCATGTACCACCACACCTGGCTTCATATATATATATATATATATATATATATATATATCTTTAAAACAATATTTTATTTTTATTTATTTGACAGAGAAAGAGGGGGAGAGAGAGAGAGAGAGAGAGAGAGAGAGAGAGAGAATGGGTGCACCAGGGCCTCCAGCCACTGCAAATGAACTCCAGATGTGTGCGTTCCCTTATACATCTGGCTAAGGTGGGTCCTGGGGAATCGAACCAAGGCCCTTTGGCTTTGCAAGCAGATGTTTTAACTGTAAGCCATCCCTCCAGCCCCATATATACCTTTTATTCAAACTTCTCTGCTACCTACTTCTCTGCCTTATTTCTCTGACTAGTATTTCTAGTTCAATTGTTAATAGCAGTTGTGACATCATCTACTAGATTTTCATAAACACTTTGATTTTGTGGGAGCATCTTCCCATTTCCCATTTTCTCAGTGTTTCTTCTTTAAAAAAGAATAATGTGTTTTGTCAATTGCATCAGTTGAAATACTAATGTGGATTTTTCTCCTCTTCTATCCTATTAATGTGCTGTACTGAACTCATTGGTTTTGTTCTGTTGAATAAACCCCATTTGGTCATGGTATGCAGTTTTAGTTTGGTTTTTGAGGATCTTTTGGCATCATATTCACAATTAGCATTACTCTATAATTTTCATGTTGTGCATGTCCTATATGGTTTTGCTTCAGCCTACTCCCAGCCTCAGCAGTTACAATGTCTTTCTTCCACTCCTACTTCTTAAAAAACAAGTGAGAGGAATTGATGTTAATTCTTACTTAAATGACTGACACAATTCACCACTGAAACCATCTGGTGTTTTTCTTTATTGGGAGATTTTTGCTTAGTGATTCCATCTCATTATTTGTGGTAGATCTATTGAGTTTTCTATTTCTTTCTTTTTTTTTTTTTAGTCAGTTTTATGTGTTTTTAAGAAGTTTCTCATTTTTTTCTAAGTTATCTAATTTGCTTGTGTAGTGTAGTATAGAGCATTATCTTATAAAACCAGTTCTTTATTTCTCTAAATTTGGTAATAATATCTTGACATAGTTCTTTTCCTTCTTAAAAGTAGTCACAATTACACATTTTCCTCCAAATCATGTTTTATTGTATGCCATAAATTTTAGTGTGCTGCATTTTCTATTTTCCTTTGTCTGAAGATATTGTCTAGGTTTAGCTGTCATTTCTAAATTTATTGAGACTCAATATGTGAGTTATCCTGGAAATGTTTCATGTATACTTTAGAACATTAATTCTTCTGTTAATTCTTTTTGTTTGTTTGTTTGCTTTGAGGTAGGGTCTCACTGTAGCCCAGGCTGACCTGAAATTCACTCTTTACTCTCAGGGCGGCCTTGAACTCATGGTGATCCTCCTACCTCTGCCTCCTCAGTGCTGGGATTAAAGGCGTGTGCCACCATACCCGGCTACTGTTAATTCTTGAGTGTTGTACATATGCCTAGAGGGTCTAGTTTGTTATAAGGTTATTTAAGACTTGCCAGTCTTTATTAATCTTATGCCTAGATAGTCTATTGGTTTAAAGTGATATATGAAAATCTTCAACTATTCTATAGAATTGCTTGACGCTTTCAATCTGTCTGGGTTATCTATTTGAGTCTTTGTTATTCAGTGCCTATGTTTATAATTTTATATCTTATTGCTGTACTGACACTTTTATCTTGATATAGTGTTATTTTTCACTTATAAGAATTTTGGACTTAATGTTTATTTTGTCTAATTTTAGTGTAGTTTTCTCAGCAATATTTTGGGTGGTATTTTATAGGCTACCTCTTTTCCTACCTTTTCCCTTTATAACTTACTTGTGTGTTCAGATTAAAAGTTGAATTTATGGTATAAACTATGCTTAAATCACACTTTTTGAAAAGTTGTTTTCCCAGTCTCTGATTTTCCATTCGTCAAGTCAACCCATTTATATTTAAATGTAATTTCTAATAATGACAAGCTTCCTACTGATATTTTTCTATTTGTTTTGTATATTCTTAAAGCTTTTCCCTCATTTCCTTGACTATTGCTTTCTTTTCTTTTTAAAGTTTTATAGCATACTGTCCTGATCACCTTCTCTCTGCCAGTTGCATATATTTTAAAGATTCTTTTTAAAGTTATTTTTTAATTAATTATTTATTTACTTGAGAGCGACAGACACAGAGAGAAAGACAGATAGAGGGAGAGAGAGAGAATGGGCACGCCAGGGCTTCCAGCCTCTGCAAACGAACTCCAGACGCGTGCACCCCCTTGTGCATCTGGCTAACGTGGGACCTGGGGAACCGAACCTCGAACTGGGGTCCTTAGGCTTCACAGGCAAGCGCTTAACTGCTAAGCCATCTCTCCAGCCCTAAAGATTCTTTTGAAGTGGTTGCTGTGATGAGTTCACTTAAAATCTTAAATACATGACGCCATTGCTGGCAGTGGTTAACACATTAGAACCAACAGTGTGCAAAACTCTATGATGGGCTAATCCCTCCATGTCATCATCTTCACAAGTGACAGCTTTGAACACATGATCAGTAACATATCCTGATTGCTTTAGTCATATGTCTTATAACTATTTTAACAAATAAAAGATTTTTGAACAACATGTAGTAATACTGCCTTAATAATAAAGGTAATGCAAGTTCCTTTATATTGGGACTTTGTATTACTAGTGTTTTTGTTTTTTTTTAATTTTTTTTATTTATTTATTTGAGAGCGACAGACACAGAGAGAAAGACAGATAGAGGGAGAGAGAGAGAATGGGCGTGCCAGGGCCTCCAGCCTCTGCAAACGAACTCCAGACGCGTGCGCCCCCTTGTGCATCTGGCTAACGTGGGACCTGGGGAACCGAGCCTCGAACCGGGGTCCTTAGGCTTCACAGGCAAGCGCTTAACCGCTAAGCCATCTCTCCAGCCCTTACTAGTGTTTTTGTTGTTGTTGTTCTTTGTTTCAGTCTGCAGGAGTCCATTTTCATTTCTTTTAAAAAATTATTTATTTATTTATTTATTTATTTATTTATTTATTTATTTTTATTTATTTGAGAGCGACAGACACAGAGAGAAAGACAGACAGAGGGAGAGAGAGAGAGAATGGGCACGCCAGGGCTTCCAGCCTCTGCAAACAAACTCCAGACGCGTGCGCCCCCTTGTGCATCTGGCTAACGTGGGACCTGGGGAACTGAGCCTCGAACCAGGGTCCTTAGGCTTCACAGGCAAGCGCTTAACCGCTAAGCCATCTCTCCAGCCCAAAAAATTATTTATTTTTGAGAGAGAGAATGGGCATACTAGAGCCTTCAGCCACTGCAAATGAAATCCAGACACATGTACCACCTCGTGCATCTGGCTTATGTGGGTACTAGGGAATCAAACCTGGGTCTTTTGGCTTCACAGGCAAGTGACTTAATGCTAAGCCATCACTCTAGCCCCATGTCCATTTTTTTTGTTTATTTTTATTTGTATATTTGAGAGTGATAGACAGAGAAAGAGGCAGATATATAGAGAGAATGAGTGCCTCAGGGCCTCCAGCCACTGCAAACGAACTTCACACATGCGCTGCCTTGTGCATCTGGCTAACGTGGGTACTGGGGAATCGAGCCTTGAACCGGGGTCCTTACCTTCACAGGCAAGCGCTTAACCGCTAAGCCATCTCTCCAGCCCCCATTTTCATTTTTTACAGGGAAGTTTTACTAATTTTGAATTTCTTTAGTACCTGCTTTTCTGAGAGTGTCTTAATTTCTTTAATTTTGAAGGATAATATTCAGAGGAAATATTTTTCACTGACAGGATTTTTTCATGTAACTTAAAAATGTCATTTTATTCCCAATGGGCCCCATTATTTCTAATAAGATACCATTGTTGATCTTAACCCACTGATGAGTCTTTACACTTGGTGCCCTGCCTCTTCTCTTCTTTTTGTTCTTGATTTCAACAATATGATTCTAAGATATTTTCATGTGGCTTTTTGTATGTAACCTTAGTTTCCTGAATTTATATATTATTAAATTTGGGAAGATTTTGGCCATTGTATTTGCAAATATTCTTTCTGTTTCTTTTTTTTTTAACACCTTATATGGGTTCCCTAATACTCACATGTGTCTATACTTCAGTGTTTTCAGAAGATCTCTTAGGTTTTGTTTGTATATATATATCATTAGTTTTATTTTTTTCTGCCCATGACATCTACAAAGAAATTTCTCATAAGTTTTCATTTTATTTATTGTAGTTTCTCATACTTCATAATTGGTTTCCTTTAGTAATTTTCATCTTTTTGTTGATATCTTCTCTGTGTTGTACTGCTGATTTATTTTCAATTTCTGTTTTTTGTTTTTTTTTTTTTGTTTTATTTTGTTTTTGAAGGTTGGGTCTCCTTCTAGCTGAGGCTGACCTGAAATTCACTATGTAGTCTTAGAATGGCCTCGAACTCTCAGAGATTCTCCTACTTCTGCCACTAAAGTGCTGGGATTAAAGGATGTGCCACCATGTCCAGCAATATTCAATTTCTGATTTATTAAGACTGATGATTTAAATTTTTTTGTCCAGTGCCTCTGCTTCCTGCAACATGATTTCTGTTACTTTCTTTTGTTAATAGTTAAATATCTAGTTAATAACTACAGGAGTATAGTTTGTTTGTTTTTCTATATTTCATATTTTTAAATTTCAAATTGAACATTTTATATATTTTAATGTGCTAACTCTGGAAGTCAAATTCTTCCCTCTTTATTTTTACTGTCTCTGCAGGATGTAACTATTTGATGACTTTATGGAAGAATTTTAAAGACTATATTCTTTGTCATGCTTGGTCCTTGAGAGCTTTGTGTTTTTAGCTTGTGTTCTGCTGGTAACTTGATAGTGAATTATCTGAAAGCCAGGGGAGATAGAGGGCAGAAGAGAAGAGAGTGTTGTGGGGCAGAGAGAGAAAGAGAGATGGGTGAAGAGCTAGAGGGAGAGGGAGAGAAGAGAAAGAGAAAGCAGGGAGAGGAGAAGCAATAGCAGAGAGTGAGATCTCACATTACTTACAGATTGGCATGGGCCGTAGCACTCATTCAGGCCTTTCCTCCACTGAACTAGACTTTATTTTCACTGAGCCTAGAGATGAGCCAGAGGCAAAAGAATAGAATTTTATTAGTCATTTTCTAGGTGTGGGCATAGCTTTTTATATTTTCAGTATGTATAGATGCTATATATGCACTGTTTTCCTAAAGTTCTTTCCCAGGCTTGTCTTCCTAGCCTCTGAAGACTCTCTTATGTGTCTCATCCATGCTTTCAAACACTGTGGCTGTGAGTTCACCTTATACAATGGTTAAGATATAGTTTGTGTCCTCCACTGCTATTGGAGCACTGTGTGCTCCAATGCTAGAGGCTTGCTCCCTAAAGTGGTGATATCATGAGTGATGGGTCCTTTCAGAGACGAGACTTCAGTCTGGCTGGTTTCCTGCCTCTTCCTGTGACCTCTTGTTTTCTTATATGCTCTTCATTGACTCCTTGGGTTCTTACTAGAGTTGAACCTATGGCAATTCAATGCCCTTGAGCCTCTAAACCACAATCCTTTTTCTTTACAAAATTATCCAGAGTCAGCAACTAGAAGCTAATATACCTTACAACCTTTATTCTATTTCAATTTATTTTTTTTATTGGAAACTTCCATAATTGTAGACAATAACCCATGGTAATTCCCTCCCTCCCCCCTCTTTCCCCTTTGAAACACCACTGTCGATCTGTGTTAAACTTTTTAAAGAAATTCCTATAGCTTTTGTTTTTCCTTGCATGAGTTCCAAGTTAGAGAAACAAAGTAAAGTATTTAGCATTAGTTCCCCAAGGATCCCATGTAGATCAGAACAAACACAATTTAAGCAAAAGATGTTCATTGCTTCCTCCATATCTAAGAATGAGAGTCTCACGTCAAGGAAGGGAGCTGAGAGACTTGGAGTCACAGCACACAAACACTAAAACCCATTCTTGCCACTTGAAAGTGTCCTTGTTCATCATGTTTGCATAGTTACTATAAACCTGAGTGTTCTCCATATTTTTGCCAAAGCTATGTTTGATGTTTTGGTGGAGACACTGCTTTGAGATTGTCTGCTTCGCCACATTCCCTTATGCCACTTGCATTTGATTCGTGGGGCTTTTGTTTAACAAGTGGTTTGATATATGCTGTCCCTTGAACACAATACTAATATTTCCATATTATTATTAATAGTAGTATTCCTTATTTATCTCAATTTCATTTATTTATTTATACAAAGTTGTTTTAGAGTACCAGACAATGAAGGTCTTTTGTCTTATAAAATCTATTTCACACTATCAAAAATACATATCTAAAGTCACCATAGTTAAACAATATTTTTTCTTGTATAATTTTACATTAAATAAAGCAAAAGTATGGTTTTAAAAAACAATTCATGTGCAAGTTTAAAAAAGTCTTGGTATCTTAAAGTGAGTTTGAATTGTTGGCAAAGACAAGATTTGAAACATACTCTTTTTTGTTTGTTTTGACAAATTATTTTGTCAGATGTATTTTTTAAAATAAAATTACCTTTGGGTGTGTATGGTGTATATATACATGTATGTATGCACATATTTGTGGGGGATGGGGCAGGTGGGGGGATGTGCCACAGCATGCTTTGGAGGTCAGAGGACAATGTCAAGTGTTGGTTCTCACCTTCCAATTTGAGGCAGAGTCTTGCTCATTGCTGTATATTCTAAGAAAGCTGGCCTGTGAACTTCTGGGATTCTCTTGTCTGAGCATTCCATCTCACTGTACGATGGCTGGGTTATGGTTATAGATTCTTGCTACTACATCCTGCTTTTATATAAGTTCTTGGGATCTGATCTGAGGTCATAACACTTGCATAAGCAGCAGTTTTACTCACTGAGCTATTACCGAGCCTGCTAAATAATTTTTATTTTATTTTTGAGGTAGGGTCTGGCTTTAGATCAGACCAACCTGGAATTAATTCTTTAGTCTCAGGATGGCCTCAAGATCACAGCCATCCTCCTACCTCAGCCTTCTGAGTACTGGGATTAAAGGCATGTGCCACCAAGATCAGCAGAGAATGAATTCCAAACACATGTGCCACTTTGTGCCTCAGGCTTTAATGTGGGTACTGGTGAATTGAACTCTGGTTGTTAGGCATTATGGGCAAGCTCTTTAACTGCTGAGCCATCTCTCCAGCCCCTAAATAAGCTTTTTAGATGAGAAATAGCTGACATGGCATCTCTAAGATTTTATTATTAGAGATAAATGGAAAGAAATTTTCTGTTAGCCATTTTGAAAATTTCATTCCAAACTTTAATAGTAGATAACTACACATTGCTTTACAAACTAGAATTTTAAGAAAATCTGGGAAAAGAATCAATGTATAAGTTGTAATTACATTCTCATTATATACTCTCAATAATTAGAAATCAAACTTAAGAGAAAAACACATCTCAGGTTGCATAAGTGATATGTAAAGTATTTTAAGTGGAAAATCTCACCCAGGCCTTGGAAGGCAGTGAATATATGCTATGCAAGATAACGTATTTCCTTTAGCTCGCTTTTTTTCCCCTTTCTTTTTTACAAGATGAGAAAATGTACACAAATTCTTTGTGTCCTAGCGAGGGAAGTGGAACACAAAAGGTTGTTTACAGGATGAAATACTTATAAGTTGTCTAAGCCACTTACATCAGCTGGTCCAAACTTGGATATAATTAAACTCACTAGAGCAGCAATGGGTGCAGGACAGCAGGCGTTTATGGACAGAGTGGTATAACTTTAACGCTGGGTGTCCTGGCCCCTGTCTGTAATTGTCACTATGTCAGTGTTATGTGAATGCAGAGTTTTTGTTTTAATTTCCTTTCAGGAGAGACATATAAACCACAGTTTCTTTTCTAGGAAATTGCCAAAAGATCTCCTTGTGCTTTTTCGGTAAACAATTGCATTTTCAATAGAAAATTGCAATCTAAGTGGCAGAAGATTAAAACATTACAGTGTAAATGTACAGCTGAAAACTATAAAAGTTTAAATAATTACTAGATTATTAATAGCATTTCATACATCTTGAACTTAGTGGGAAATTGTTAACTACAAAGGAGACTTAAAATATTAGCATTAGATGTGAAAATCTTAAATTATTTCTCATAAGAAAATACCTAATTATTCATTTTCACCTTCATACCATTCATTCATTATAATTTCTGTATTATATTTTGTGGGTTTGGAAATATATTCTGACATTCTTCTCATTGAAATTCTTAATATTTTGTGTTAGAAATAACATTGAAAGTATATTGTTTGTCTCTGGTGGCTTATCTTTTTATCCTTTCTAATAAATTTTTTTAGGTGTTTGTACTTTTCTAATAACATTAAAATTGAGTTGACCTCACATATCTGATTATTGAGCAGTTACTGTGCTGTGATTGTCAGATAATTAAATAAATTAAGCAACTTAAAAAATCTGTGTGCTATTTCTATGGTTCCACTGTTTTTAGGAGACCATTGATAGTCTGCCTTCAACTACAAGACTTTGGCCAGAATGGTCTTTCTTGGATTACTCCTCCTGTCTTTCCTCATCTGGTTAAAGCTTTCCTATTTGCTCTGTCCCAGCATTAGTCAGTCATGAATGCCTTCTCTTATGTCCCCAAGTGTATTGGTCCCCACAATTCTGCATATTCCCATAACATGTCCTCCTGAATAGCATCCTCTTCATGATGCTTCCCAGCTACCCTCTTTGTGGACCTCTGACCACACTGGATGCTCCATGGGGCAGATATCTTTCTGGAGTTACCTTTCCATTGTTCTTGGAAACTCCATGTAGGGATGGTGTGGGTTCCCAGGTCCTGCCCTGACCCGCGGGACCTAGTTATTCTGAGGGCACCAGGAGGACCTTAGCCTGTGAAGAAAATGGGCGAGAGAGGGGAATGGACTCAGGCAAACCAATGCTTGTCGAGAGTCGTTTATTCAGCCAAAAGGCTCATCTTTTAAAGTCAGGTTTAGGTAGGGGAGGGGTAAGGGGAATAGAGGGTGAGACAGTACAGAATCTTCTTGCACAAGGCATGGATCATATGGAAGGGGGTCAGGGTGACCTAGGTGGTGGAAGGTTACAAACTCTTCTTGGCCTCAGGCCAGAGACATTGTGGTTGTTCTGGGAAGTCATAACTCAGGGGCCTTGATACTGTAGGCGCAGAGCAGAATGTTTGTTCTTTAGCCAGAATGCAGCGGGGGTGGAGGAGGGGGTAAGGGAAAGACGAAGCATTTCTTAAGGGTGGTCCCCAACAAGGTCCTTGGTCCAGCAGCCATCCCCCAAGGTGTCCCAGGCAACCATGGTGGTGAGTGAGTGAGAATCACTCTTGGGAGACAGTTTCTGTGAACAACTTGGTTTATTGTCAGGGAAATGGTTTTATAAGCAGTTGAGGACCCTAAGGGGATTGGATGTACAAGGTTACTTGATGATGCCTAATTAGCATATGGGGACATTCATTCCAGAAAGTAGACAATGGTACAGCAGGATGGGCTTTGTAAAGGTGCTGGCTGATATCATATAAGGAGTTTCCTAGGCAACTGGCCAAAGGCCACAGGGTTGGGTTATGGGCAAAGTCTGTCTTATCTGAATGTCCAGGTATCCCATGCTTGGAGAGGGAGTGGCCTTACTTCCTGCTGATCTCCAGTCCAAGATTTTTTCCAGGGGTCCAGGTTCACTGCAACCCCCGGAGAATGGGGGGAAGAGCTCCCTTGCCAGTCAGTTCCGAGATATGATGCAGTTCAGGCTGCTGGGACCTCTCCCTAGCCTGGGGTCTTCGTGTCAGACAACTTAGGTTTGCTTTAACCCAGGGCCCTGCCTATGTCCAACAGCATGGTACACGTGCAGCCTCCAGTGAGTGCTGGATTTTAAATGAAGTAAGGCAAGGTTCCCTGAAACACATCCTGCCCTATTTTAGAGTGTTATCTGAACTTGACATACTTTTGTTAGAAAACACAACTTCTTTACTATACATGAGAAATATGTCTACATTACAGTGAGACAGAATGTCCCTGCAATGTAGGAATGCAATATCCTGTAAAAATTGATATAAAATGTCTATATGAAATAGTTTGTGTCTTTTGGTTTTAAGTTAATTAAAAAAAATTTAGTTTCTTGGAAAAAAACGGATTAATTTTAGACTCCTCGAGAAGGGAGGTGTATTAAATCCTTTCTGCTATTTTTTTTTTTTTTTTCCTGAGGTAGGGTCTCACTGTAGCCCAAACTGACCTGGAATTCACTATGTAGTCTCAGGGCCACCTTGAATTTAGTCCAATCCTCCAACCTCTGCCTCCCAAGTGCTGGGATTAAAGGTGTGCACCACCACCCCCAGTGTGCTTTCAGCTTTTTTGATTCAGACCTCCCCATTTGTTATACCTGGATGGCAGCCAATATTCTCTTCTGCATATTTATTTCTTATTGTGGTACACTGACAGCTTTCTGATAACATATCCCTTTTTTTTTTTTTTTTAGGGTTCCATGTGATTTCTCTCTAAAGGACTATCTACTTAGGCTACAAAAAAGTTTTTACTCTAGGATTTAGCTTCACGTTGCCCCTAGCCAGGCAGAAAAAGATGTGATAAAAAAAATTGTACTGGTTCTGTGAACTGTGCATGCTTTCTGGTCTGTGAGATTATACCTTAGATTTGTAACTGTGCCCAGAGTGGTTTGTTTAGAAGCGTTCTCCTCCCTGGGGCATCCTGACAAAATGTATTTACAGGGACTCACACTTGGATTTTCTTTAAGTGTTCGAATCTGCAAGTCCAAAGGTTTCCTTACACCTACTGAGGACTCTGAAGTCCATGCAGAGCCACATGGGAGATTGATCACCCCTGGCAGGCACAGGTATCTATCTTGGCAGAAGACCCGACAATGAAGCCGAAAGTGGTGGCTGCTCTCTTCGCAGTCCTGCTTTCCCACACTCCACACTCCCGAGGGAGAAAGCACAGAGGAAGTCTTCAGTGTCCTCCGTCTTTCCACGCACTTATATACCTAGTAAACTTTGTTATATGTTTCCTATAAAATTTGGTTTGAAAATATCTCCTGGTTTTAAATATGGGATGCAATTCATTTGGATGTGAATGTCTTCTTCACAGTTCTCCAGGCAAAAAAAAAAAAAAAAAAAAAAGAGCATATCATTTACAAAAGTAATGGCAAAAGCTGTAAAATTATGCGAAATCGTTTTATAGAATGTGTTTCAAAACTGGGTTGGCTGAGAGGGCTCGAGGTGAGGGCGCTTTGCTTGTTTGGAAAGCAATACTGTATGCCGAATCCCCACCCCCAGCCCACACGGATCCTTTACTACCCTTGAGTTAGCACAGAAAATAACCGGGGTCCGGGACAAATACCCAAAATGCAGCGCCTCAGAATGTGCCTATAATTTTTTTTTTTTTTTCTGGCAGAACAGGTTAATTTGGCCTATTACCGGCATAATTAGAAAATCCTGAAATTAGAGACCCGCAGCGTCTGTGTGAAGGGCTGCTTTAATTATGCAGCGAGAGCACACCTCAGCACCGGCGGTCCCGGAGCCCGGAGCCCCCCCCGCCCCGCCCCGCGCGGCTCCGTGCGCATGCGTGCTCGCGGCGCTGCGGTGCCGGGCTCTCCTGGAGCAAAACGTGTTACAAACCAACCCGATGAGCACGCACGCAGGTTCATTTAATAAGTGTCAAAGGAAATGACTGTGAATTTGTTCATAAGAGCATTCTATGTGAACAAAAAGCGTACAAATTTTACCTCCTTGATATTTGAAACGTATAGTTGAAATGAAATTATTTATTTGTGATTGTCTCTGAGAAATGCGTATGGATTACATGTGTAAATTGTTGTGAGGAAGACTATTTTATTCAACGTGGAACACTAATTTTATCCTCAACTCTCTTAGAGCTAAGTGAATTGATTTCTTTTTATACCTTTTAACAAAGTACTGCTCTATAAATTCCCTCTGATCAAAAAAGGTTTTTTTAAACTAGTTTCTTCACACACACACACACACACACACACACACACACACACACACGTCAGTACAATTGACCTGCTGACCTTAATTCCCAGGACACTGTCACATTACTTCTTTACCCTTTTGTCTACTCAACAATGTGACCCAAAATGCTTTAAAGTTTCTGAGCATTGTAAGGTCAGGCTTTGGTCACCCGAGTTACAGTTTAGATATGCAGGTCAAAGGGCAAACAGATGAATGATGTCAGACACATCTTACTGCAGTGTGCAGTAAACAGCTGAGCATCTTTTGACATCATGAAGGTATTCTTCAGTTTCTCTAATAGGATCCTGGGGGACATCAGACAGCAAGGGATTTTGTGTAAGGACTTCCATCTTCGGGTCGCGAAGTCAGTAGTATTAGTAGTGGATTTGAACATTAGCATTAGATACAGACTGAGAAGTAAAGTGTGTTGAACAGTCCAGACTTTGCTTTCTTGCATGTCTATGTTTTCTTTGTCGTTCTGTTATCAGTGTACTTGGTCAGTGTGGCGGTTTGATTCAGGTGTCTCCCATAAACTTAGGTGTTCTGAATTCTAGGTTCTCCAACTGATGGTAATTGGCAATTAAAGCTTCCTGGAGGTGGTGTATTGTTGGGGGTGGGTTATGGGCGTGATAGCCAGTTTCCCTATGCCAATATTTGGCACACTCTCCTGTTCCAGTTGTCCACCCTCTGCTCAAGCCATCCTTCTCCCTTGCCATCATGGAGCTTCCCCTCGAGTCTGTAAGCAAAAATGAACCCTTTATTTTCCCCAAAGTTGCTCTTGGCCAGGTGATTTCTGCCAGTAGTGCGAACCTGATTGCAACAATCCATGTACCTACTTATAAAAATAATTGTCCTGTTCATTTTTGGCCTGCCATAAGAGCAGATAGATGATACATGCTTTCTGACTAGGAGTATATGCTTGGGATTAAAAAAAAAAATTATTTATTTATTTGAGAGAAAGAGAGGCAAATAGGGAGGGAGGGAGAGAGAATGGGAAGGAGAAAATGGGTGCACCAGGGCCTCTAGCTACTGCATATGAGCTTCAGATGCATGTGCCACCTTTTGCTTCTGGCTTACATGGGTCCTAGGGAATCAAACCTGGGTCCTTAGGCTTCACAGGCACATTCCTTAACCATTTAGCCATTTTCCAGCCCTATGCTTGGTTTTCATTTGTGGACAACATATGGCCACTTTTCCCCTAATTTTGGAATTATTTATTAAAATTATGATTATTGTTAAAGTATACGTAGAGAACTTTGTTCAAAATAGATGTCAATCAGGTTCTCCATCTGCATTTTGTGTCTGAAACAACTTTTTTTCTTTTTTTGGTCTCCTGCAATTTGAATCAGAGGGAAGGAAAGGAAAAAAAGCTATATTTAAATGTGCTACCTTTAGAGAAGTTCAAATGTTAGTTTTTGTATAAATAATAGCTAATGAATAAATTTAATTAAAAATCACAGAAATATACTTTGACACAATGAAGCAAAAGATTATGTGATTCATTTTAAATTACTATTAAAATATATTTAAGTGAACTTTAAATTTCACTGGATTGTGACTTTCAGGCATTTATTATACTATAGAATGTTTTTTTTTGTTTAAAGCTCTATCCGCATGGAACTCTGCAGCGGGTAGACAAAAATATGTTTGAGCAGGAGGCTTAGGTTAATTAAACATTAAAGGATGCCCCTTTTCTGAAGGTATTGTTTTCCATGTGTGTTTTGTGCAGCTGTAGGATTTTAAGCTTGCTGGAGCATTTGGTCTTGATCACATACTATAAAGGTAGACAAAGGAGAGAGCTAGGAGGTTTGGCAGCTGGGAGGTGTTAATATGGAATTTAATAGCAAAGACTAGGGGGTTGGGGCTTTTCTAGAAGAAACAGAGATTGGCAGCTGGGTAGAGGAAATAAGGCCCACAGTCTGAGAGGAGCTGGTTGCCTGTGAGTTTCAAATGACAAGCCAGCTTTCATGTGAATGAATGGATTGTCTCGGTTTTACTTTCAATTCAATGAAAATCTTTGCCTTGTAGATGTCCTGGAAACCAACTACTCAGCAAAGAAGGTAATTGCTGATCTGTTTGACAGCACTTAGGGACATAGGTTCAACAAACTGATGGCGTATTCTGTTTGGTCATTGTGCTGGGAGAATGGCAAATCAATATTTAACTATCTTTTGAAGAAGTCACAACATTGAAATTCTGGTTTGTATAAAACTGTTTATATACACAATGGAAATCCTAACATTAACAGAAAAATGATTAGTTTTAAATGTAGGAAATTTCTGAGGTCAAATAAAATAATCAGGTGAGTTCAACTTTCAGAATATAAAATACCTTTCTATTTCTTAACCTCTTAGCCATCTCTGTAGCTCACCTTTCTATTTTTGTAATTGCTGAAATATGATTTTAAATTCCTTGCTTCTGATGCATTATAGAAAGTAAACCAAAGAATACTTAATATATGAAAATCTATTTGTCAAAATCATGGAATTTTGTATATCACAATTTATTTCTGCTTTCTGCTTAAAGTAATTTGTTTTTTGTTCACGTTCAATGTCACTTATTATTTATGCCCTTTAGAAGTCATTTTATTTATATATATTTATTTTTAATTAACATACAAAGTAATTTCTTAATCAGCATTTAAAATATTAGGTGTTATAATGACATTATCAAGCATAATTGATTTTATTTGATTCTCCTCACCCTCATCTCTCTGTCTTTTATATCCCCGTTTCTTTCTGCTTGCCTGTCACATGAGCCCTCTTTACCTTTTCCCCTTCCTCATCATCTCTTTATTCCATCTCTTTTTTACCTTTATAGCTTTTTAGGCTTTACCCACATTTTTCCCCATTGCTATTCACACATATAAATATTACAATGCCTTTTAAGTTGTCAGTTTATACATTTATACTCTTGCTAGCCTTTTGGCCAAAGATGGACATTTTGCTAATGTAGCTGCTTAGCAACAGCTTCCTGTCCTTGTGCGCATTAAAATCATCTGGGCATCTTTTCTAGCCCACCCAAGACTAGTATAGTAGAAAGACTGAACCCTTTGAGACCATATTTCTTTAGGATCCTGATTGCCACTTAATTTTTGTGGGATAATGGTCAAATTACTTAATCTCCCTGTGTCTGTAATAAAAGGGAATCACACATAGCTAAGTTGGAGGGGTTATAACCAGAAGAGTATCTATCCTAGTCCCTAGTTCAGAAGACCTTCAAAGGATAGCAAAAAATCTGCCCCTCTCCAGTTTGCTGGCTGTGGGACCTTGGTCAAGTCACTTGGGCTTCCCAGGTACCATTGCTTTAGCAACAGAATGATGTTAGAACCCTTGTCAACCTCAAAGAGCCACTGAGAGTTGAGCGTGCGTGTGTGCGTGCGTGTGCGTGTGTGTATGTGTATGTAATAACTTGGAATTAGGGAAAGCATTATAGACATGTAAGACATAGTTTTAACTTTATTGCTAAGGCTGTTAGCACCAAGCTCAGAGAAAATACAATCAAAATAGAAGCTATTTATTTGTGTGCACAGTCATTATTTCATTTGTCACTTTTGCGAAGGTTTCCTGGAATGCTCTGATGAACTGTGAACCATGCCATCAGTCCTGTGTTATTGGATACTTGGAGTGACAACATCCATGAAGATTTTTCACCACCTTGTCACTGGAATTTATCTCAGTGTTATCTATCACATGCACCTAATGCACACTTGAGGACTTTCCTCTCCTTTACCAACTCTGCATCTCTTTTGACTACAAATACCACTTCTTCAGAAGAGATAAATTGCCTTCAGGTCATTTCCTACTTCCTTTCTGAGATCATCTTGGTATTTCTTTATCTGTAGATCTTTTTAAAGGCATAAACAGAGTCACATAGAAGATATGATAGAGTTTCCCAGTTTCTATTATTTTGCTCAGTCAATTCACACTTCACCCTTAGTATCTTGTTTACTATTTAAAAGCTTTCCCCCTGTTTTTTTTTTTTTTTTTTTTGAGGTAGGGTCTCACTCTAGCCCAGGCTGACCTGGAATTCACCATGTAGTCTCAGGGTGGCCTTGAACTCACTGTGATCCTCCTACCTCTGCCTCCCGAGTGCTGGGATTAAAGGCATGGGCCACCACGCCCAGCTTACTTTTATTTTAAATTTATTTGAGACAGACAATGTGTGAGTATGGGCAGACCAGGGCCTCTCATACTGCAAACTCCAGATACCTGAGCCACTTTGTGCATCTGGCTTTGTGTGGTTATTGGGGAATTGAATCTAGGCCTTCAGGCTTTGCACGCAAGTGCTTTTGACTGCTGAGCTGTCTCTATAGCCCTATTAATCATCTTTTAAAATTTATTTATTTATTTGCAAGAGAGAAAGAGGCAGAGAGAGAGAGAGAGAGAGAGAGAGAGAGAGAGAGAGAGAGAGAGAGAGAGAGAAAAGAGAAAGAATGAATAGGCACACCAGGGCCTCTAGCCACTACAAAGAAACTTCAGATGCATGTGCCACCTTGTGCATCTGGCTTATGTGGGTCCTGGGGAATCAAACCTGGCTCCTTTGGCTTTGCAGACAAGTGCCTTAACTGCTAAGTCATCTCTCCAGCCCTCATCATCTTTTTATTTGCAATGAATATAACTTGGTTTTACTAGTTCATGCTTCTGTTTACTGTGTCATGTATTAAGTGCTATATCAAATATCTCTACAAGTTAGTGATTACCTTGGGCACTGTGAACCAACAGCTGCATGCCTACCTAAAAGTCAAGGCTTTAAGTGATTGTATTGTCTTATTTCCTGTAGCATTGAGTACCAGTCTACAATTTCACTCATAATAGTACTCGTCACAGTGGAGTAATTTTGTATGATTTTATATTTTATATAGCATCAGTGATAGTACTCTTCAAATTTAGCATGCACAAGAATTGCCTGGAGGGCTTTTTGATACAGACAGAGAGGACCTACCTTCAGAGTTTTGGATTTGGTGGCTGTGGCAAGGTGCTGAGATTGTGTGTTTTTAATGTTTCCAAGCCATCTGCTGCTGTTTAGGTGAACACACATGGGGCATACTATGTAGTGAGCACAGAGTAGAGCTGTAAAGATCCTCCTGCAGAAAGGGGGCCCTCTTTTCACAGAGCAGGCTCTGGCACTCCTGATCCCCAGGCCTTCTGAGTTTTGCCCTCAGCTGACAGGAGCTGTCTGAAAACTTCAGTTCCCTCCCCAGTTTCAGCTTAGATAAAATGTCAGGGACAATGCCAAGAGGACAAAGGTCCAGCCTTGTCTTGTCCACAGCTACTCTGAGGCCATCCCAGCTCCAAGGGCCATTGATTGTAACAACTGTGTTACAGCTCAACCTTTCTTTGTGATCTTGCTTCGGTTTCTTCCAAGAGCACATTCTCCTTAAATGTTCTCTCAATGCCAGTTCTAGAGAATATGGCCCGTATCAGGAGGTAATGAAACCATGTATTTGATAAGTACATATCTGACATTAATTATCTTAACTCTTTGTTGTATAAGAGCATGAGGAACTTTGTTGTGGTACAGTAACTTCAGAGCCACTCTTGCCTTCTAATTTACCATCAGACTCACCTGGTGGGGTAGTACTCAAGCTCTTGATTCTCTGAGAGCTATTACTAGCTTTTCCTTGGCTACTTAATCTTCTGTGCCTTGAATGTCAGTCCTTCTTTCTAGGCCAACTTGATCAATGTCTGCCTTTCTGTTTATCTGTGTTCTGGTTGGAAACACATTCCCACAGCTGCCATTCTTAGACTGCACATTTGCTGTGTGCTATCTACTCTACAACACATGCTTTTAAAGATGAACTCCACGTCTTTCATGAAGCAGGTGATCGTTCTTCCAGGTCTCTGAAATAGGATGATTCCCTCTGAATGCATCCTGACTAAAATCTCAGGTATGCTCCTCCTCAACAAGGGCTTTTACAAACAATAATAATGGTGGTTACCAGTGTGTCAGATGTGTGAGGCACTAGTCAACACACTTTGGAAACACTCACTCTTTTAGTCCTTGTAGCATGCTTAAGGAAAAGATGTCATATTCATATTTTAGAAGAGGAGACACGAATGCATAGAGAAGTTAAATGCCATCACTGGGAAGACGGAGAGTCACAATTCAACCCAGGATGACAGGTGTGCTCTTCACCCATTCAGTATACTGCAGATTTTCATCTTAGCATTGTCAGTAGCTGGTACAGGACTTTTAATTCATACAATTTTAGTAGCTTTATTTAGGTATCATTCATGTATTATACAATTAACCTATGTACAGTGTGCAATTCAATATTTTTGTACAATATTTTTATTTTATTTGATTTGAAATATTTTATTTTTATGAATGAGAGAGAGGAAGAGAGAGAGGGAGAGAGAGAGAATGGTCATACCAGAGCCTGAGTCACTGCAAGTGAACTCCAGACACATGCACTACCTTGTGCATCTGGCTAATGTGGGTCCTAGGGTTATTGAGCCTTGGTCCTTAGGCTTCGCAGGTAAGTATATTAACTGCCAAGCCATCTTTCGAGCCTAAGTACATTATTTTTTAAATTGCATGGAGTGTATAGTCCAATAGAGGACCCTCCCCCTTATTTATTTGTTTATTTTTTGCTTTTCGAGGTAGAGTCTCATTCTAGCCCAGGCTTACCTGTAATTCACTATGTAGTCTCAGTGTGGCCTGGAACTCATGGCAGTTCTCCTACCTCTGCCTCCCATGTGCTGGGATGAAAAGCATAGACCTCCCCACCTGGCGAATAGAGGCAATTTTAAGCATATAATTTAGTACATCCACAATGTACAACCATCCCCACCACCTGTTTTCAGTTTTGTTTCTTTACTACACTATTAAATAATGCTTCACTATTTCTCTTTCATGACTAGCTCCTAGAGCCTCTAAACTAGTGTCTATATTTTGTGAAATTACCTATGTTTAGGTACCTCATCAAAGCAGAATAATGACAGCATTTATTCATTTGTGTCTTGTTCATTTCATTTCGCATAATATTTAAGGCTTATCCATGTTGTGGCATGCATTAGAATTTCACCCTTGTTTTTGAATTTCACCCTTTTTAAATGCTGGATAATATCTGTTGAATGTATATACCACATTTTGTTCACCCATTCATATGTTGGAAGACACTTGGATTGTTTGTATCTTTTGGCTTTTGTGAATAATGCAGCAATGTACATTGGCATACAAGAATATGTTTTAGTCCCTGCTCTCACTTTCTTTGCTGACATGGCTAAGAGATGCAATTGTAGGGTCATTAATAAGTAGCTTTTTGAGAAACTTAAAAAAATATTTTATTTATTTATTGGAGAGAGAGAGAAACAGATATATAGAGAGAATGGGTGTGCTAGGATGTGTGCTTTCTCATGCATCTGGCTTATGTGGGTACCAGGGAATCAAATTTGGGTCCTTATGCTTTGCAGGCAAGTGCCTTAACTGCTAAGCCATCTCTCAAGCCACTGAGAAACTTTGAAGTTGTTTCTTCTAGTGGCTTCACCTATCACACTTCCACCAACAGTGTATGAAGATGCCAGTTTTACCAAAACTTGGAATTTTCTATTTTTGACATCCTAATATGTGCAAAGTGATTTTGTGGCTGTTTGGGTTTTTATTTCCTTAATGATTAGGCCATTGAGTATAATTTTATATATTTATTGACATTTGTATAACTTTTGAGAAAAATGTATTCAAGTCCTTTGCCAAATTATTAGAGGGGTACTCACCCTGCTTCCAGATGCTTGACAATTATATATGATTTATCAATGTTTTCCCCAATCCATAGACTATCTTCTGACTTTATAGATTACATTCTCCAAGACAGAAAGGATTTTAATTTTGATGGTAGACAATGTTTTCTTTTTCTTTGTGTTTGTTTTATTATATTTGGCTCTATACCAAGTCCAAGGTCATCAATATTTACTGTATGTTTTTCTTTAGAGAGCTTTATAATTTAGGCTTCTACTTAGGTTGTTCCATGTAGAGTTACTATTTGTACATGAGAAAGTGGAAACCTTCCCTCATTCTTGGCATGTGAAATCCTGTTGTCCAGTACTATTTGTAGAAGAAAGTATTCTTTTCCTGTTAGTTGGTTATAGTACATTTGCCAACAAACAATGAGCCACAGTTGTATGGACTTCCATTTGGACTCTCAGTTCTATTACTTTGGCTAAAGTGTCTAACCTTACATAAGTATCACACTATTTAGATAATTGTAGCTTTGTAGTAAGTATTAAAATCAGGAAGTGTGAGTTCCCAGTGTTGCCTTTTTTTTCTCATTTAAATCAGAAATTTTTGGCTATTTGGGCTCATTGCATATTATGTGCTTGCCTCACCTTTGTGAATCTAGCTTACATGAAACCTGGAGAGTTGAACATGGAGCTTTAGGCTTCACAGGCAAGTGCCTTAACTGGTAAGCCATCTCTCCAGCCCACGTTATGCTTTTATACTGCTCAGTATTTGTTGAGGCTTGCCTTTTCCCTCTTTTTCATATATTCATGGAGTGCCTACCATAACACTATAAAAAGATTTCTTTGTAAGCTAGTTTAGTTCCTGGTGTATATAATTCTACTGGTGTAAAACTATTCTTATGTGGAGCTCCTTCCCGGGCAGGTAGGTAGTGCCGAGGGAAGGACCAGGCCTGCTGGCTCCTCCCTAGGGGTTGAGGGGATGATGAGCGTCGGACGACTCAGAAACCTCTCCTGGCCACTGGAGAAAAACCGCACTGAGTCGGGAGTCTTTTCGATGCAGGAACTCGCAGAAACAACTCACATTATTACTCTGAGCAGTTGCCTATATCATGTTGGGGATGAAGGCGGGGATTTTAGGATGGGGGAAGAGGTAAGGGCCAATAGTAAACTGTAACTATTGAAGTGGTAATTACAATTGCCAAGGGGAGGTAGCAGGCCAGAAGCCATTAGGCATCTTGCTGAGTCCTAGCTGGCCAGAGACAGGTCACCAAACTTTAGCTAGGCTCAGGAAGTTCCACTAGGCCTCACGCCTGGGCCTTTCAGAGCCCAACATTCTTAGTTATCCATGATCTCAAAGCAAAACTGAAACTAAAACCCATCCTGACCAGATCTATTTTAGAATCAGAGACTGATCTGGATGGAGATGAGGTCGTTTAGTCTTAAAAAAAAAAAACTTACCTAATATGAGCATTCATATTTTCATATCAGAACTATTCAAGGATTTGATTAGACTATTATCTAAGTCCTCACAAGGGAAGTTATACTACATGTTGTATGTGAGCTGTGTTTCCTTTGTAAAACTTGAAGAGATTCTGAATCCCATTACATATTTTGCTCCAAGGCTTCCAAACAGGTAATTATTGCTCTGAGCATATGGTTTTTGAGACCTATAAAGAAAGGCATCCTTGTTGGGAGTAGTTGTTATGAAGTTCAGTATTTAATATGATATTATTTTAATGCTATGAAAAAAATAGTCATTGGTAGGAAAACCTTGAAGTGAATCTACAAATATGGGTTTTTTTTTTCCCCCACTAACATTATTTATTACTTAGGGCAAACAATATACATTTTAAAAAGAAAAAAAGCCAGGTGTGGTGGCTCATGCCTTTATTCCCAGCACTTGGAAGGCAGACGTAGGAAGATTGCCATGAGTTCAAGGCCATCCTGAGAATACATAATGAGGTTCAGGTCAGCCCAGACTAGAGTGAGACCCTACCTCAAAAAACCAAACCAAACCAAACAAACAAACAAAAATAAAATAGAAAGAAAGATAGTCCTAGTAAGGAATATTTCTCCAGGTGCCAATTCTTGTACAAATGTTTCATGAGGAAGTACTGTGCTGATCTCTTCATCTGTGAACAGACATTCTGTCTCTATTCTATTGATAGCAAAACACAGCATCAAGATTTTCTTCAGAAAAAGAAGACATTCTACATTCCATCTTTCAAATCCCATCCTATGACAGCACATGTTGCCTTGATTGGCATCAAATCAATTGTTTTAATTTACACTACTCATGTGATGAGAGAAAGGACAGATGGAGAGACACTCATCTCAACCATATAGTTCTATAAATCAAATGGGCTTTAGAAGCCCTGGCTCTGAAGAAAATGGACATTAGTTTTTAAAATCAAACCTTTGTATTTTTTTAAGGTTAAAAAATTTTAACACTATGTATGTTATAATGGGATTGATTTTGAAAAGCTTAGCGTATTACTTTATCAGGTACTCCCATGCTTTTCAGGAGGGTTTGTGAAACATCAGAATTTTAGGATTTTTCATGGCTGAGTAATTATTTACTTGAAGTTACTTTTGTAATCTTGCTTTAAAAATTTAAATTTAAAGCTGGAGATATGGCTCAGTGGGTAAAGGCACTTGCTTGCAAAGCCTCATAGGCTTGGTTTAATTCCCTCTTTATTCATAAAGCCAGATGCATAAAGTGTATCTGGAGTTTGTTTGCACAGGTTGTTTGCAAAGGCAGGAGGCTCTAGTATACCCATACTCACTCTCTGTCTACGTTATGTTTCTCTTTCTCAAATAAATAAATAATTTAAATTTAAAAAGGAAAGTTTGTATAACTCATAAAAGAAGAATAAGTATTTTTATTTATATTTTTTTATTTTACTTTTTTTGAAAGCCGGCCTTGAATTCTCTGTTATCATCTTGCCTCTGCTTTCAGGTCTGGGATTATAAGCATACACCAACATGCCTGGGCCTGGCATTGTAAAAATAAATATCTAGTTACTAAAGTTAAATTGAAAATGCTACCTATTTTTGCTACCTAATGTAAATTTAGAAACTACTGGAAGCAAATACATGGAGAATCACCCTAAGATACAAACAGAAATGTATATTTGTCCAGAGGATGCATCTGAAGAAAGAACTAGGGAAAACGTTGCAAGAATTTCTTCAAATCTGTGATCATCAACACATTATGTCTTTTTTTTTGTTTGTTTATTTTTATTTATTTATTTGAGAGCGACAGGCAGAGCGAGAAAGAGGCAGAGAAAGACACAGAGAACATGGTGTGCCAAGGCCTCCAGCCACTGCAAACGAACTCCCCACGCGTGCGCCCCCTTGTGCATCTGGCTAACGTGGGTCCTGGGGAGTTGAGCCTTGAACCGGGGTCTTTAGGCTTCACAGGCAAGTGCTTAACCACTAAGCCATCTCTCCAGCCCACATTATGTCTTTTTAAGAGAACAGGCAGTGGAATACCAGTGAAGGGAGCACTGCAGAAGTCCATGCATCTTGCCTGTACTTTTTGTTTTATAGAAACAATCTACGTACACATCTTTTCCCCCAGACTGGAGTCTTATACAGTAGAGATTTGTCTTAGTCTTTATTGTAACCATATGCCCATGAGATTGGCTGAGAAAATCAGCTTTCTTAATTTATTGTTATACAATGGTTCATTAAGTGTCTAATTTGTAATTAGGAAATTAATATTGGTTAGAGAAATTGTAAGACATTTTTTCTAAATTTTATGTGTCAGCTATAGAGATAGATCCTTCATTTAAGCTATGTTAAATAGATCAAAAATAAGGATATTGGGATGAAGAGATTGCTTAGTGGTTAAGGCACTTGATTGTGAAGCCTAAGGATCCAGGTTTGATTTCTCAGTATCCACATAAGCCAGATGCACAAGGTGGCACATGTGTCTGGAGATCATTTGCAGTGACTAGAGGCCCTGGTGCATCCATTCTTTCTTTCTTTCTCTCTCTCAAATAATTAGCTAAATAAATTAAAAAAAAATAAGAGTGTGATAGAGGAAGATGCCTGATTTTAAAAAAAATAAGGCTATTTATTGTTAGAACTAAAAATGAACTTTTTATTAAGTTTAATTTGAATCTATTCAATCTTTGGAGATTTAGATAAGAATGTCTTGTAATTACTCTCCCTCCCCCTCACCCACCCCCCCAGGTAGGATTTCACTGTAGCCCAGGCTGAGTTTAACTCTCTGTAGCCTCAGGCTGGTCTTCAGCTCACAGCAATCCTACCTCAGCTTCCCAGTGCTGGGATTAAATGTTTGTACCGCTATGCTTGGCTATTCACTTCTTAAAACTTGTTTATTTAAATGTTTTATTTACTAGTTTTCTTATGCTTCTTAGAAATCAAATCTCATACTAAGGAAATACTTGTGGGATGGAAAGATTGCCCAGTAGTTAAAGGCACTTGCTTGCAAAGTCCGTTGGTCCAGGATTGATTCCCCAGTAGCCATATAAAGCCAGATGCACAAAGTGGCACATGCAACTGAAGTGTCTGGAATTCCTTTGCAGCAGTGACCCTGGATCACTCATATTCAATCTATCTGTGCCTGTCTCTTTCTCCTCCTCTCTTTCAAATAAATAAAAATATTTTTAAAATGATTTACCACTTCAAAATCATTTGGCAAAATAAAATAAATTCATAGTATTTCTAATATCACTTAACTTCAATAGTGTCCAGTTTATAATTCTAGGATTCAGATTAATAAAAACATGATTTTTTTTAAAAAAAAAAGTCAGGGTCATTTATAAAAACAGATAGAAGCCATTATGAATTTTTTATTGTTAAGTAACAACAATTTGGTATTATTCAAAATTATAAGTGTAGAATTTCTCATCATTTTGACTAAGATTGGAAAAGAAACAAAGTTGTTTTTGAGAAAACTGGAAATTCAAGGCATTTAACATTTTATAATTGGCGGCAGAAAAGGAAATGAACTAAAGTTGTGTTAACATAAACACAACTGTTTTGTTTCCATCTGAGAAAAGAAAGGGTTTTGATGCCCCTGGCTGTGGGTATTTATTGGCAAAAAGTCTGCTACCAGTCTATATTCCACTGCAGCTGATTTTAAAACAGGAGCTAAACAGGAAGTGTGAGTGATGTGACCATCTGTCAAGTGTGAATGGGGGTCTGAGCAAGTGCGTGTGAGAAGCACTGCGCAGGCATGCGTTGGAGTGCTGGCTGACAAGTTCAGCCTCTAGAAGCTGCAAGCCCACCACAGAATGCTGACTTTACATATCTGAATGCCTCTGCAGTTGGGTTTATTGTAACTTGTCACAACTGTGGTAATTTTTGCTAAGAGAATTCAAATAACATCTCATTCCAATTGTCAAAGTTCCATATGATATACTTTTGAGTGTCTGGACTTCTTTAGGAGTTCATTTTGAAATCCTTAGGAATTTTTTCCTAACCCAGAAACCTGCTTTCACAGTAATTAGAAATTAGAAAAGCATGTAAGGAGAAGGAAGAAACACAAAAAGGTGCTTTATATAATCCCACCCCTTGGTTCTGTCAAATATGTCAGAAAGAAATCAGGAATTGTTAAAACTCATACTGAGGATTTATAAAAGCCATCAAGTTGGTGACAAGTTACAATGAAAACTTTTCATTGTTAATGCTCTCCGCTAACAGTATGACATCTCATCTTAAGAATCAATGGAGGAAAAGTTCTTTAAGGCAAAGTATGTCTGAAGTGAAGTGTGTGTGTCAGTGGGTGTGTGCACGTGTGTGTGTGTGTGCATGCACTTGATGGTAAAATAGATAATCATTTAAATAAAGTTTTAGGAGTACAATGATAGAGCTATCATTTTCTATGTGATATGTTATGTGGGTTTTTATTGGCTACACCTTTATCAAATTACAGTTCTATTCTTCCACTGCTGTTTACATTAACTTCCATTAACTTTGTTGTGAATCATAGTTTAAAATGGATCACAAAATTACTTTCATCATTTCACAATTTTAAAATAAATATCAACATTGGGCTATCCTGTTCCTTTAATGGATCAATTTAATCCCTAGTAATGTAACCCTTTAAAGCCCACATGTCAAAGACAGAATTTTTACTTGAAGAGAGTAAACATGAAAGAACTTTAAAGTTTTTAGTATCTGTTTCCCTTACTGATTTTAATGGACTTCCAGAACAATCAAGGGCAGTAGGTGGCCTCCTACTTTCAAAAGCCATTTTTTTTTTAAGTACATGCTTTTATTTCCCATGCTGGCCCTTTTCCTGAGATATTTGCTCTTTTTTAAAGGTGATATTTGTTAAATGAGCTTATTGAAATGTTGAATCATGGACTGTTTCTTCTCAGAGCTTAGTTTAAAATCATTCCCTTTATCAACTTCAAAAGATTTACACATGAATTTATGCTCAGATATATTTTACATATGCCTGAGGACTTGAATAGGTGCATGGAACTTGCACTGATGAATATAACCTGCAAATTATTACTATTAAGAAGCATACAGCATACACTTTGGCTGGAAATATAGCTTAGTGGTAGAATGCTTGCCCAGGTTCAATCCCTAGCACCACAATCAACAACATAAAACAACAAGCACACACTATTTCCTTTTCCTTCAATGCATGGTTACAGAAGACATACGTGTTTATTGAAGACCTACCAAAAACATATAGCTAATACAGTATATTTTTGTTAAGCATCGAATATGTGCCCAGCCCTTTGCTAAATGTATTCTTTGATGTTGTGTGGGAAGATTATTTTTATTTCCAAATGAGGGTTGTGGAGAAAATAAGAGATTCCCCTGAGACAAATTCATAGGAATTGGTGAATTAACAATTGTAGCTCTCAGCTGTCTTACTTGATGTGGAACTGTATCATACAACAGCTTTCTATAAAACTTTTTTGGCTACTAAAGTATTACTATGCTGATGACAGCTATATTTCCATTGAGTGCTGCCATGTTTTCTGCCCACCTCCCTGCCCCCTCCACCACATGGCTTTTTACTAGTCTCCTTTGTTTTAAGTGCAGAAGAGAGATTGAGACCATAAACAGAATGATACAATGGCATTGTCCTTGATGAAATCACCAGCAAAGTCTGGAGGAAAAACAGGATTGAGGAAGGAAACTTCAATGATGTCATTAAAATCCTACTTAGACAGTAGTTGAGCTGTGCCGTGGAAAAAGAGAACCACTTTCTGATAACTGATTCAAACGTGTAGACTCCTCAGTTCCTTGGCCAACAGTGACTCACAAAGAGACAAGCCACAAGAAGTCACGAGTGTTCCTGCAGTGATTTCTTAACCGGTTTTTTGTTTGTGCCTCGTCATTCATCATACCCTCCCCCTGAAAACTTTGTATTGCCTTCTAGCACACCTTCTGGAGTTCTGAATTCTTCGTTTGTTAGTCAACTTGTAAAGTAGAACTTTTTGAGAGTAGAGTTGATTTTATCTATATTGGAAAAAACAATGAGGCATTTGTGTAATGTTTTCAGAATAACACACTGGAAAGAGGCTACTGGCAAAAGATGCGCCCTGCCGTTATAGCCACCTTCTGAATCTCATTATGGCTCTCTACTGTCATGCTGCACCAAAGTGTATAGCAGTCTTCTATGAAAATAGTTGCTTTATACTTTTTATTTTGTAAGTATACAAGGTAGAAGTCTTAAAAATCTAAGTTTCTCTGTTTAATGTATTGTAATAAACTTAATTTAACAATTTCTTAATGACTGGGATAGCATGATCATTTGCTATATATTAATATTACTTTACAAAACCAATTTTCCTATTACTCATATAGTTCTAGGTTATTATACTAGCTCAGGTTTTACATAATTGGCTCTTTTACGTAATTGGCCAGTATCCACTATTGGTGTAAAACTGCCAGGTCTTTGCACTATTCAGTAACAGCTTCTGTCTACCTTATAATTTGCTCTTCCTATTCATCATGACATCAGGGAAGCCAGCATCATGGCTCAGAGGACTGTAGCTCTGGCTGGAGCAAATGCTCTAAGATAATATGGGCCCTGATTGACTCTCTGTTAGCAGCACCTTTTGTTTTGTTAACTGAGTTCTGAATAGTTATGTTGCCAGGAAGGTGGTTGTGTATCAGTGACATTGCCAGAGAAACACTCCACCCCAGACTTTGGACTTTGGAGTTGTTGGTACAAACAGGGGCACATCTGAGCCATCAGAACAACAGTGTTCTCTGTGGAGCTTATGTTTACTTGGTAGGTGGTCAATGACAGTTACATTAGACTGGCAGCCTCCTGGGGGGAAGAAAGTAGAAGTTTAGAACTGTGCTAAGATTTTCAGAGCATTATTATTTTTTTTTCAGTATTTTATTTTATTTTTATTTTTTAATTTAATTTATTAGTTTTCATTTCAGTGAATACAGGCAATTTGGTACCATTATTTAGGCTCATCTGTGATCTACCCCCTCCCATTAGACCCTCCTTGTTAATGAAAATGGGTCGTGCATTGTGGAGATAGTCTCCAGTTATTAGTATGATAAATGTCTCTGCAAATCATGACCCAACATGTAACTCTGACATTCTTTCTGCCCCCTCAACCGCAAGATTTCCCTGAGCCATGTTGGGTTCATTTTTGGTCTGCTCCAGTGCTGAGGTGTTGGGGACCTCTGAGGCTTTGGCTCTCTGATTTGGTAGGAGTTGATTTTTCTCTGCGTTGATCTCCTTCCCCTTTGTGCTGGTATCCAGTTCACAGGAAAACATCACCCTTGCTTATTTCACCAGTTGTCCTTAGTTTCAGTTGGGCCCCTTTTGAGGTATGTTGGGGCAGCTCTCTTCTTAGGATCTGCATCTATCTGGAAAAGAGAAGCAGATTCTCCAACGGAGAGTAAGTTAGCACCCAGAAAATTGAGATAAGACTTACTTTTTTGATAGACAGTTTGATAGGTGTAGGCCCTAGAGCATTGTTTTCAAGTGCCATTGGGCTTGTAGCTTTCCTACTTAATATATTTCAAGGGAGGAAGCAAAACAGCAGTCTAATTTTGGAGAAATGATTTGATGGTGACATGTTCTTGGGAAACCATAGACAAATCTCATTGTCTTTTTAAAATCCTACTTTTGGAATAGAGAGATGACTTAGTAGTTAAGGTGTTTGCCTGTGAAGCCTAAGGACCCAGGCTCAACTCCCCAGAACCTATGTAAGCCAGATATACAAAGTGATGCATGCACACAAGGTGGTGCACACAAGGTGGTATATGTGTCTGCAGTTTGATTGCAGCACTTAGAAGCCCTGACATGACAATTCTCTCTCACTCTCTCATAAAAAAATTTTTAAGTCCTACTTTTAGTTGAGGAAGAATTTGCTAATCTATAAGGAATCATTTTATATTGCAATTAGGTTTAGACCTGCACTATGTTGTATAACCATCCCCTCTAGTTTCAAAAGTATGTAACAATTGCTCCTTAGAGGAAGTGTGGGGCTCTTATAAGTCTTGGTTATAATGTCTTTGTTAACTAATCAATGTATAACTTTGTCCTATGTCTTAGGATAATATATCTTTTAATTTTTTGTTTATTTTTATATATTGGCAGTGACAGAGAGAGAAAAGGCAGACAGAGAGAGGGAGAGGAAGAGGGAGAGGGAGAGGGAGAGGGAGAGGGAGAGCACACATCAGGGTCTCCAGCCACTGCAAACAAACTCCAGATGCATGTGCCACCTTATGCATCTGGCTTACATGGGTTCTTGGGAATCAACACTGGGTCCTTTGGCTTTGCAGGCAAGCACCTTAACTGCTACGCTATCTCTCCAGCCCTGATAATATTTCTTAATGCTAACTCATTAATCAATAAGGATTTACATTCTACTGGCGTGGGGTAACATAACTGTAGATATCTAGCTTTTGGCCATATTCTTTCTATTGTGGCTTTTCTTTGTAATTTTTATCTCACACACCTACAAATTTAGCTGTTTTTTTTCCATCTATTCTGAGATTCCTTGCACACTATGGATGCTAATTTAGTAATATTTGGAGTGGTTTCACACAGAGATTTGCTTTTATTTTTGTCCTGGTTATACCTTATTGAGTGTGAACCTGGAACTCAAGCCAACATCATTATAAGTCATGTATGAATGAAGCTTATCATTTAATACATATGTTTATTGAAAAAGACATACCATATCTGTGGTGGATTGGGTGTGTAATGTAACCTATAGACTCACGTATTTGAATGCTTGATCCTTAGTTGGTGGCACTGTTTGGGAAGCTTGTGGAACCTTTAGGAGGTGGAGACTTGCTGGAAGAAATGAGTTACTGAACGTGGGAGGGCCTTGAGGTGCTATAGTCGGGTTCTGCTTGGTATTCTTTTTATGTCCTCCCTGCTAATGCAAAAGTGTGTTTCTTGCTGTCTGTTCCTTCACGCTTTCCCAGCCATGACAGACTTCCCATTGAAATTGTAAGCTAAAATCAACCCTTTCCTTCCATGAGCTGCTTCTTGTTGGGTGTTTTGTCCCAGCAGTAAGAGAGTTACTGCTATAATTCTGTTCTTGCCTTTACAAATGCTAGTGAGAACTTCAAACTGTCAAATAACTCCCAAAGTAGCCTCTTGCTGCTATAAATCACACTGCAGATTCATGTGACACTTTGTGCATCTGGTTTTATGTGGGTACTTGGGAATCAAACCTGGGCCAGACCTAGGCCAATAGGCTTTTTCAAGTATGAAACTTTTTTTTGTTTTGTTTTTCGAAGTAGGGTCTCACTCTGGTCCAGGCTGACCTGGAATTCACTCTGTAGTCTCAGGGTGGCCTTGAGGTCACAGTGATCCTCCTACCTCTGCCTCCTGAGTGCTGGGATTAAAGGCGTGCGCACCACGCCCAGCTTCAAGTATGAAACTTTAACTGTAAAGCCATCTTCCAAGTTACAACAACATTTTCATCTGTTTTTGAGACAGGGTTCTCTTCTAGCCCAGGCTGACCTGGAACTCATTCTATAGCCCCAGTGTTGCCTTGAACTTATGGTCATTCTTCTGCCTCAGTCTCTAGCTGGGACTAAAGGCATGTGCCACCATGCCTCTTTGTTCTTTAATTCTTATTATAAGAAAAGTTAATTTAAAAAAATGTTCTGCCTTTTAAAATTCTTTGGACATTTTATACCTGGGAAGTTGCTTTAATCCAAAAGAATTGAGACAGTAACCATCTTCTGTGCCACTCCCTCCAGGAACAGCCAGATGTCAAAATATGCAATCCCATTTCTAGAGGACAGTGTCTTGTCTTATTGTCCACTCTAGTGCTAGACCACTGCACCAGGAACACAGCCTGCCTTCTCCTGGCTGTCAGCTGGGGCTGGAGGTGCATAGCCGCTGAGTGAGCACAAAATCCCTGACATTTACCAGGCGTTCATCCATTCAACTCTCTCCCCTGACATGCTACAGGGGTTTCACTACACTTCAAAATCCTGAAATAATTTGTATGTAACCTTTCTTGCCACATCAATGTTGGTATTCAAGGGGGGGGGCAATTCTTATAGCTTCTTACTAGCCCATTATCTGTGACATCACTTGTTACCAGCATTTTAAGGATCAAAGCCTATGTCCTGAAAGTCCAACAATTGAGACTCAGCCATCTGTCCCCTGTATGGTAAAGTGTAAAGTATGGTACAGTATAAAGTAGAGAAAGGAAATTTATTCAGTGTGCCTACACTGGTAAGAGGAACAAATAAAGAGGTACACTGACCTCCAAATCCATCTCTGGGACACTAACATGAGGTTTTATCTTAGATAGAGGGCAAGAAATATGCATAACTAAGTCAAGGTCAAGATGTGGTCCTGTCCATCATTGTCTCCGATCCTGTCTCTTGTGGAAGGTGGTTTGAGCCACCAGACAAGTTCTTCCTCTGGCAAGTACTAGGGATTCAGCCATTCCCTTCCCCCAGCAAGGGATTCATGGGGAAATTTTAATTCTCTGGGGTTAATTATGTCAATAGTTGGATAGCAGAAAGAAAAGGCTCTTCTCTCCTGCCAGGATATTATACTTTACTTTCTAACCTTTTAATTTCTTTAAAAATATTCTTGTAGGTGAATTTTATCTAATTTTAAGTCATTTGGAATTTTATTTAAAAATCATCTCTTAGCAGAGGTAAATGATAATAAATGCATATAAAGTTCTGGCAGTATTTTCATTAGAGCTTTTCTTTTCATTTAACTGGCATTCATCTTTAGGAATAAATGTCTAGTGCAATTTTCTCATGTGTAGACAGTAGTTTCATAGTTTAGAACTGTATTAGGTAGAGTGTACTTACATAAGGAAGTAAGGAAACTGACCATGGTGGGGAATAACTGTAATCCTCAGAACTCAGGAGACTGAGGCAGGAGGATCACTACTTTGAGACCAGACCAGGCTACACAGGAGACCCTATGGTGGTGGTTTGAATATGAATGGATGTCCCTCACAGTCAGGTGTTTTATTAAGCTTGTCACTTGGGTCTCCAGCCTCCTAGCTGGAGGAGATGTCACTGGGGACAGAACCTGGGGCTCAACCCAAAGGTGTGTTTGGGGGAAAATATGATTCCAGCTCAAAGGTGTGGAGAGCAATCTGAACTCTGGCAAGGTCTGTGCTTGTTGCTTTTTCATGTTTGCTGGCTGTTTGGCTGGTTGTCTCTGCTTGGATCTATGAAAGGAAGCCAGATTCTTCTGCCATTGATGGAACTTGCCCTGGATCTGTAAGCTTGAAATGTACCCCTTCTTCCCATAAATTGTGTCTGGTTGGATGCTGTTTCAGTCTGGTTCACATTGCTGGTAGGAATCACCCAACTAAGAGCAGCTTCTGGGAAGAAGAGGTTTATTTTGGCTTACAGGCTCAAAGAGAAGCTCCACAATGGCAAGGACAACAATGGCATGAGCAGAGGATGGACATCAACCCCTGGCCAATATAAAGTGGACAATAGCAACAGAAGAATGTGCCAAACACTGGCATGGGGAAACTGGCCATAATACCCATAAGCCTGCCCCCAACAATACACTCCCCCCAGGAGGCACTGAATTCCCAAATCTCCATCAGTTGTGAAGCTAGCATTCAGAACACCTAAGTTTATGGGGGACCCCTGAATCAAACCACCACAGATGCTCATCCCTGCAACTGACTACAACAACCTGTCTAAAAGAAAAGAGCAGAAGAAAAAAAAACCCCAATAAAATAAAACAGCAATATAAATTAAGCCTAGAAGGCAGTAGGGGAAATATGCTCAGGGGCTCTGAGATACTATGTAATCTGTAAAGAATACTTGAGTCTGTAGCCTTCTTGTATTCAACTCACTGATAATAGAGATAATAGCATAGTCACAGTTATTTTCTATCTTGATATAAGTGGGGAAAGATTTAACAAATATTTTTCAAAGTAATAAACAACATGCATTATGAAAACTGAGCTATTTAAGCTAATCATAAATTTACTTTTCTATATTTCTGTATAATACCCAGGGCAACCTAAAGTCTTGGCATATGGATACTACCCACTGAGGTGCCAGGTTTTTAGCAATGGTTTTTGGAAGGCCACTCAGTGTCTACAAGGGAGTCTTGTTAAGGAAGACAAAGAGGAACTTTTTCTCATCTGTAAAGGCTTATTTTCCAAATTACAATGAGATCAAATAAGTAACAACTGTCAAGGAAATTACATAAAGATGAATATGGAGCTATCTAAGTAATTATTTTTGGTGTAGAATTCATGAAAAATTTTGGATAGAAAGTCATTGTGAGAAAAGAGAGGAGAAATATCTATATTAAAATCTGACTGAAATCTACAGTTTTGAAATCAAAATGTTCTGTCCAATGAAGCACCAGAAACTTTTCTGCCTTAGGAATATAACTTTTAAATTTACTCAATAAAATAAACATCTACTACATACCTTTTTTTTTTCCTATTTCCTTTGTGTTTCTTTTATTTTTCCATAGAAAACAACTTTTTATTTCATGGACTCCAGCTGAAGTCCCCTTGTAGCTTACACACCCACACACATACGCATGCACACACACCTGCATACATGTGTGCCCTTGCAGTGAATGCACACCATGCACACTCACCTGCGTACATGTGTGCCCTCACAGTGAATGCACACCATGCACACTCACCTGCATACATGTGTGCCCTCACAGTGAACACACACCCCCCAAATAAAAAAAAGAAGTGTGAGTGGAAACTTAGCTGTCTTTAGCTAGACAACTGGAATTAATGTTTAGTGTATTATTGTTTGTGTCTGAACTATACAGATACAAATAATCCTTTCCAACTTCTTTTTGTTTTGAAAAGCATGGCATGATGGTTATAACTTACATACACTTATATGTACAGGTAGAATATTCTATGGAATGTTACAGATTTCAAAATAAATATTTTAACCCCTTAGAACATTCTATGGAACCTTACAGATTTAAAAAAAAAAATATCTTAACCCCTTTATGCAGATTGAGTACACTGACTTTTGGGAGAGTTTTTTTTTTTTTTTTTTTTTTTTTTTTTAGGTAGGGTTTCTCTCTAGCCCAGGCTGACCTGGAATTCACTGTATAGTTTGACGGTGGTCTCAATCTCATGACGATGTTCCTAATTCTGCCTCCTGAATGCTGGGACTAAAGGCATGCACCACCACACCCAGGTGAGAGTTTGTAATATGAATTAAAATGTCACATCTGGACTTTACCTTGAAACACAAGGTAAAACTTAATTTCAAGATATATGTTACAATGGAAAACTATTAAGAAATTTTATGAATCTATTGTTTTAAAAATATGTTTGTATGTACTACATTTCTAGTCATCAGATGTTTTATGGTATTGCCTGCAGACCAACAAAAATCTTTAATTTGTTATAAGCTTATAATTATGGCTTGATTATGAGACATAAAATTCTTTTATTTTGACTACTTTTGCCTCAATTTTTAAAGAAAAATGACACAAGTTTCAAAACTTGGGTTAAGTTTCAAAAACTTTATTGGGTGTCTGGAGAGATGGCTTAGCTGTTAAGGCTTTGGCAGCAAAGCCAAATGACCCAGGTTTGGTTCCCCAGGACCCACATAAAGCTAGAAGTACAAGGTGGCACATGTACCTGGTATTCATTTGCAGTGGCTAGAGGCTCCGGAGTACCAATTCCCTCTGTCACTCTCTCTCTCTCTCTCTCTCTCTCAAATAAATAAAATAAAATAATTGAGAACTTTAATACATGAACATACTGTAATTTGGTCATGTTCCTATCAGGTTATCTTTCACTCCCTGTCTCCATATTCCACCAAAGACCCTCCTTTTTCAGGGTACTCCGTCCTTTTGTTTTGTTGTCTTATTCCCTTTGCCCTCCTCTGTCCTCTATGTTAAAGTGTTTATGAGTTCAGAGTAGTGCAGATCTTGTGGGGGTATTAATAACTGCCATGGGGGTCATGAACACACCAGCCAACTCATGTTGGGAGGACAGTTCCCCACGGTATTCCTTCCCACCCTGTGACCCTTACATTCTTTCTGACTTCTTTTCTGCAATGCTTCTTGAGCCTGTGAGAGAGTATTAGAAATCTTTAGTGTTGAGCTCTCCAAAGCCTCTTGTTTTCTACTTACACAAAGGTGATGTCTGCAATGGTCTTGCTATGCAATGAAGTTTGATAATAGTGGTCATGATGATGGTGACGATGTAGCCATTTCAACATCCAAAGATAGACGTTGGTTGGGGAACCGAGCCTAGAACCGGGGTCCTTAGGCTTCTCAGGCAAGCGCTTAACTGCTAAGCCATCTCTCCAGCCCCTCGAGTCCCCTTTTCTATCTTGTTTTCTTAAGATAGGATCTTTCCTTCAAACTGGAGCTGTTGTATTTGGTGAACCCCAGCAATTTTCTGATCTCCCCACCGATTGGAGTTACAGACATGTCACCATGCAGAGCTATTTTTTTGGGTTCTGGGAAGTTGAGCCCTGGTGATCTCAGCCATTCCTAGGCCCTCATGCATAATTAGAAAGTGCTCTATTTTGCTGAGCCATCTCCCCAACCTATGGTCTTTTATTTTCTTTTCTTAAAAATATTTTTTGTTTATTTCTTTTTTATTTATTTGAGAGTGACAGACACACAGAGAGAAAGAGAGAGAGAGAGAGAGGGAATGGGCACGCCAGGGCTTCCAGCCACTGCAAACAAACTCCAAATGCATACGCCCCCCTTGTGCATCTGGCTAATGTGGGTCCTGGGGAATCGAGCCTCGAACCTGGGTCCTTAGGCTTCACAGGCAAGTGTTTAACCACTAAGCCATCTCTCCAGCCCTGTCTTATTTTCTATATATTTTTTCTTTATATATTATGATTTAACAACATCACATTGTAGTATAAGCAAGTTAGAATCTTGTGCAACTTCTTAAATGCTTAATTAAGGGCTAAAGGTATTTTAAAGTTTATGATTAAAATGTAAATTTAGAAACTACTTTGGTCTTATAAGAAGGAAACAACTTACAGAATCAAAATATTGAAATAATATACCATATCATTTTAATGTGCAAATATCTTTTGAAAGTGCTTATCTTGAACTTGGACATCAAGTAAAAGGGTAGTATGTATTTGTTGTTACAAATAATGCCAGGGCTGGAGAGATTGCTTAGTGGTTAAGCGCTTACCTGTGAAGTCTAAGGACCCTGGTTCAAGGCTCAATTCCCCAGGACCTATGTTAGCCAGATGCACAAGGGGCACACACATCTAGAGTTCGTCTGCAGTGGCTGAAGGCCCTGGCATGCCCATTCTCTCTCTCTCTCTCTCTCTCTCTCTCTCTCTCTCTCTCTCTACCTGCCTCTTTCTCTCTGTCTGTTGCTCTCAAATAAATAAATTAAAAAAAATAGCATTAGTGCTCTGCTTTGGAACATCTTTGTCTCACCTTCCACGGCTCAGGGTCCATAAAATGTAAGAGTCAAAGGAAGGGCAGGACTCCTTATAATGCACCCATCCAAACACAAAATGTCATGGATTATCTATGACCTTGCAGTGCCTGACACTACCTATACAAGACCCTCATAATAGGAGGAAAGAATGATGACATCAAAATAAAAGAGAGATGAATTGAGAGGAGGCGGGGATATGGTGGAGAGTACAGCTGTGAAGGGGAAAGTTGGGAGGGAGGGAATTATGATGGTTTATTATCTATAATTATGGAAGTTGTCAACAAAAAACATAAACATTTTCAGGGAAGAGGGTGAGAGGACAATTATGGAACTGAGTAAAGAATCACCTGGGAAAATTTAGTGCTCAATAGAATTCCATATTTATGTTTGAAAAAAATGATGAGAATGAACTTTATAAAAAACATAATAAACAGAATTTTATGCCTTGCTATTATGAATTAAAATAACTTTTATGGGGTTTACACTATCCATTACTATAGATGTTAAAGATACTGGTTCCTTCAATTTTCCCTTCTCTTCTATGCCATCCATTTACCTCCCCACTCTCTTTTTCTGGCAAGGGTTCATGTATCTCAGGCTGGCCCCTATTTCTCTGGAACACTGAAGGTCCTTGATCCTTTCCCAGCCTCAAAATTCTATGTTCTCATATGATTTGGTTAGGCAGCTGCTTCTATTCTCTGAATATTCATATTTCACTCACTCTACTTTACTTTGAAAGACACTTGTATTGTAGAGCATCAGGATGATACTTTGTCAAGCACTTGGGTAGCTTGGAGATAGAGTGCATCTGTCAACCTGATTTGGCAATTATTCTGCAAAATAAACTACCTTTTTCTTTGTAGATTTCATATATTCTTTGAGATGTTTGATACCAAATGTTCTTTTTTATTTTCTTTTGCAACACACTGGTTTTTTATTTATTTATGAGAGAGAGATAGATACAGAATGACAAACCAGGGCCTCTAGCTGCTGCAAACGAACACCAGATGCCTGTGCCACCTTGTGTATCTGGCTTTATGTGGGTCCTGGGGAATCAAACCTGGGTCCTTTGACTTTGCAGGCAAGCACCTTCACCACCAAGCCATCTCTCTAGCCCTAGATGGAACTTACTGTTTTTTGTTAAGTTTTGATTTTTCTTTTGGCACATTTGTGAGAGCAGATCCAAATGTTCTTATCTTAACACAAGTGTATTTGTTGAGTCCCTCTAAGGACTCATCTGGCTGCCATTGCTCATTTTTCTGGGGTATCCAGAAATTATGAAAGTGGAATATTACATCATTGTGTTTTCATGCCTAATAGATTTTAGCATACCTTATGAAAAGTACTTAATAAAGTAAGGAAATAATAAATGTTCAGTAAAGACTGTTTTTTACCATTTATATTTTTTTTTGTTTTTTATTACTTGTGTATATGTGTGTTTGTGTGTGAGTGTAGGTGCCTACATGCAGCAGCATGTGTGTAGAGGTCAGAGGACAACCCCAGTGTAAATCTTGACCTTTCACCTTGCTTGAAACAGAGTCTCTTATTGTAAACCGCTGAGAATGCCAGTGTGGTTGTCACAGGAGCTTCTGGGATTCTCTTGTTTCCATCTCCCATCTCGCCATAGGAACAGTCACATAACAGATGCTTGTGCTGCTGCATTACCTTTACATGGATTCTGGGCACCAGGAGTCAGCTCAGCATGCTTGCACAGGAACTTTATCCACTGAGCCACCAACCTGCTTATTCCAATTATTTTGTGATGGTGCATGTGAGAAGCATTGTACTAATCTAAAACATTTATAATGTGCTAGCAATTTACTCAGAGATAATAATTCTAATATGCTTAAAATTTGGAGTGTTTGCTTCATTTTATGCTAAGATCTTTGTACTTCAAGATGTTAGAATATAGTTTTTAAAGTATTTTTAGATGATTAATAAAATCAGGTACCTAAAACTATGTCTCAGAGTTTATCACCACCATGGCCTTCACCACTTCATGAAGTGAATGGCTTTGGGAATATTTCATTTTTAAGGTTCAATTTTATTTTATTTTATTTTTTGGAATAAGACAAAGGAGAGTTTTTTGGAGAAAAAAAATGATGGCAAAACCCCCAAACTGCCAGGACAAGTATGCTTAGGATTTTGGCTGGGATCCCAAGAAGAGAAAAAGACAGAAAAGTTAACTCATTTTGAGTTAGAACTCAGAAAAGTGGGTGGGTTCATCAGTTAATATCTGTAAGCGCATGCACTGAGGTAGGGGCTTCTGTGGTTTTAAGGGCAGTAACTCATTAAGGGGAAAAGTATTCCTAATGCCTCTTTAGCATGTCTGTAGGTTAGAGGTGACTTCTTGGCCACATGATCAACAGGTTCAGTTGGATTAACTCTTGAGGAAAGGGACCAAAATTTTATGTTTCGGGTAGTTTAGATGTCGTGTTCCTTCCCCATACTCTCTACCCCCAGAGTCAAAGGTGAATCTCAAATTAGCTTTCCCTCAATGTAAGTTCTGATGCTGACCTTCAAAATTTTAAAAATATTTTATTTATGAAAGAGAGAGGGAGAGAGAGAGAGAGAGAGAGAGAGAGAGAGAGAGAGAGAGAGAGGGAGGGAGGGAGGCAAAGAGACATACATAGAGCAAATGGGTGAACCAGGGCCTCCAGCCACTGCAACCAAACTCCAGACGCACTTGACACTTTGTGTATCTGGCTTTACATGGGTACTGGGGAATTGAATTTGGGTCTGTAGGCTTCACATGCAAACATCTTAACCATTAAACCATCCCTCTGGCCTACTGAGCTTCAATTTTTAACTTTGCTACAGATTTAAAATAAGAGCACAACCCTGGTGTGGTTCCACATGACTTCAATCTCAGTACTTGGGAAGCAGAGGTAGGATCGCCTTGAGCTTGAGGCTACCCTGAGACTATATAGTGAATTCCAGGTCAGCCTGGGCTAGAGTAAAACCCTACCTTTGAAAACAAAACAAGACAAATAAAAAGGATCATATAACATATGTGTTGGCCACCTAAAGGTCTGTATAAATATGAAATATTTGAGGGGTACCTTGGTTTTGGCCTGAATACATCAGATGTATCATCCTACTCTTCCATACACCAATTGTAAAGAATGCATACATTTTATTGTGCACAAATAAAGTTGTTTATTTTACTCAGACAGCTTAAGCATTTGCCTTTTAGTGTCCCTTCCCATCTTCCACCCATTCCCACTCTCCAATCTTTTGGCTTTTTCACCAACTCCTGGTAGACTCTTACCTTAGGTTTCCTGTTTGGGTGATGCGCCCATCTTGCTGTCACCCATGCTTGACTCAGGCAAATGTTTGGATTTGCATCTGCCTCTCGACCAGTGTGATGAAGTCTGGGTCAGAAGTGCTAACTTCAAGCTTGTGTTGTCCAGACTGAGTCTGAGGTGTTCATGTTTTTTGAGGATACTGAAGTAGCTTTCACTGACATGTGCAACTATAGGTTACATAGGATCTATCTGAGCTCCTTACCTGTCTTTATCCCCCAAAGATCAAGGTTTTCAGAGCTGAGAAGTGGAGAAGAAGAAGGCAGAGATTATCATTGCAGCTCAGAGGACTGCTGAGCTTGAAATCTGGTGATATGAGAGCTGATAAAACTATGGTCCAAGAAGCCGGGCATGGTGGCACATGCCTTTAATCCCAGCCCACGGAAGGCAGAGGTAGGATGATCACCATGAGTTCAAGGCCACCCTGAGGCTACATAGTTAATTCCAGGTCATCCTGGATGGGAGTGAGACCCTATCCCCGGGGGGGGGGGGGGGGGGGAAGCATGGTCCGAAACAGAAGTCATTGGAACACCTGCGGTTCAGGAGTTGGATAACTTCTGAGTGCAGGTCCACATGGATACTGAAACCATTTCTGATGTATTGAGCCTTTCTATTTGTAATGGAAAGAAAGAAGGCAAACATAGACGACAGTTAGGAGCCAGTGACGTAAGAGACAAGTCTTCTGTAACTCCATTTCATTTCCCAAGCTTCTTTTTAGCTTATCCCTTATAGCTTTGTCAAGGGTGAAAGAAAATTTATGTATTTTGTGTTTGCTGGTGCATCTGTACCTCTTTCTTACTTTTACATTTTCTCACCTTACTTTCTGTACTTAAATTCTTCCTTGTTATTGCTGTAAGCCATGTGTATAACTGATCTTTATGTATTAGATTATTTTGAGCAAATCCTTGATTTTCTCTTTTTCCTTTCTTTTTTCACCTTCTGTTTATCATCAACACAGAAGTAATTCCTTCTTATTTCCTGTTATGATTTTGGTATGTTCTTTTTTTGTTTGTGTTTTGTTTTTCAAGGTAGGGTTTTAATTTAGCTCAGGCTGACCTGGAATTTACTAAGTAGTCTCAGGGTGGCCTCGAACTTGTGGCAATCCTCTTACCTCTGCCTCTGGAGTGCTGGGATTAAAGGCATGTGCCACCACACCTGGCTTGGCATGTTCTTAATTATGTATAGTTTTATGTTAATCTTGGCCTTATTAAACATATATAAACATATATGTACATGTGTATATATATAGTATATATATAAATTATTATGGGCTAGTGTGCGCACTCTCCCTAAGATTGGATTTAGTGATGATTTTGGAGTTGGGACTTTGGTAGGTAATTAAGTTTACATGTTGTCATGCAGATAGATCCCCACCGTGCTGGTTTAAATGAGGTCTCCACCATAGGCTTGTGTGTTTTGAATATTTGGTCCCCAGGTGGTGGTGATTTGGGAAAGTTGTTGGGCCTTTGGGAGGTGGAACCTTGCTGGAGGTATGTTGTCAGGGGCATTCCTTGGGGTAAGATAGCCCAGTTCCAAGTTTAGTATTTAGACTACTTCCTTCCTGTTGCTGTGGAGTGAATGTTTCAATGTGACTTATCTAGCAAATATTAGAGCAGAGATTTCTTTATCATACCAGCTGATACTGGACTGTTTGGGATTATCACTCTCCGGTTTTCTGAAGGTTAAGTAAATAACTTGTTTTGGCTCAGCAATGTGGAACTTTAATGTGAGTGACTCCATTTAGTTTATTCTCTTGGTCTTACCAAAGAAAGTCTAAACTCAACCCAAAGCAATGTTCTTTGTACATTTTATTTAAGTGTGTGTGTGTGTGTGTGTGTGTGTGTGTGTGTGTGTTTTCCATATCTTTGTATGCATTATTAAGTAGATTGTAGATATTTTGATATTTGTCATTTTGGGTGCTGGATATTTTTATATCCCCAGTCATGTCAGGGTCAGCATCTCAACTGTTGTTCTGCATTGGTGCATTGTTATTACTGGAGACTAGTTTGACCTTTCAAAGCAAGTCTCATTTGAAAATACCAGAGCAGGTTTAATTCTTGTAGTGATTTTCCTCACTATTTAGTTTAATATCCTTGAATGACTCTGCCTGATGGCTATTAAGTGATAAGGATTCCATTTCTGGCTAATTAGAGCATACGCTTCCTCAAAGTGTGTGACGGGCATTATTCTCAGGTGCTTTCATCATGTGCAGGTGCTGATCAGAGCTCTGCAGCAAACTCCTGAGGTTCTCTCTACATCTTGCGTCTCTTCCATGTTGCTTTCTCCTTTCAGTATTCTGCTAGTGACCTAGAGCTGACTTGACAGGCTTGGATCCTGTGTCCTATTTCCTCAACTCACAAAGACTTTCTGGAGTCCCCTCCATTCTCCCTCAGTACTTTGGTAAAATCTCTCCAGGCAGTAAGATGGGGCAATTCATGGCTTTACTTCCATTTTTCCTTACTCTCAAGGATCACTGTACTTTGTGGCGTCCTGGATCTGAAAGTGCTTCACACTGGGATGTTTTTTCTGGTCCTTGTTATTTTATGTTGTCCAGCAGTGTAAGCCATTTTCTGTATTTAGACTACATTAGCAATAATGATGTTTAATAAGAATGTCTAGTAGATCACAGATGAGCCTAAATAATGGTACCAAACTGCCTGTATTTACTGAAAAGAAAACTAATAAATTAAATTAAAAAAAAAAGAATGTCTATTAGTACTCAATGTAGATTGTCAGTAATATCATCATTACAAAGATGTACACTAGATGCATATGGGCCTATACAGACTAAATTATTTGACTGAAGTGACCAGTCAATGTAAGCTTCTTTAATTCCATCAAAAACTAATTATCTACATCAGATCAGTTAATCATTTTATTGAACACATCTTATTGAACACATTTCTGAGTACATATGTAGTCTAAGTTGCATTATTTATACCAAAAGGTATTGATGTTGAAAACTGCACACTTCTATCCCAATAGAAAACAAGGTTATGGGAGAGTTATTGGATTCTGGTTGATGCATCAATGCATTAAAAATGTACTATTCACTTTAATTTGTTTAATGAGCGAGAGAGAGAGAATTGACACACCAGAGCCTCCAGCCACTGCAATTGAACTCCAGATGCATGTGCCACCTTGTGCACATGTGTGATCTTGCATGTTTGGCATGGGACCTACAGAGTTGAACATTGGTCCTTAGGCTTCACAGGCTGGTGCCTTAACCACTCATCCATCTCTCTAGCCCCAAAAGGTATTAATTTAAAGAACAGGTATAAAATAAAAAGTAAAGATTGAAATAGAAATTATTACAAGCTAATTTTTAGAAATAATATTATTATTGTTGTATTTTGTTTTTTGAGGTAGGGTCTTACTCTATCCCAGGCTAATGTGGAATTTACCTTATAGTCTCAGGATGGATTTGAACTCATGGTGATTCTCCTACCTCTGTCTCTTTTTTTTTTTTTTTTAAGATTTTTATTTATTTGAGAGTGACAGAGAGAGAAAAAGGCAGATAGAGAGTGAGAGAGAGAATGGGTGCACCAGGGCTTCCAGCCACTGCAAACGAACTCCAGACGCGTGCACCCCCTTGTGCATCTGGCTAACGTGGGTCCTGGGGAATCGAGCCTCGAACTGGGGTCCTTAGGCTTCACAGGCAAGCGCTTAACCGCTACGCCATCTCTCCAGCCCTACCTCTGTCTCTTAAGTGCTGGGATTAAAGGCATGTGTCACCACACCTGGCCTAGAAATAATAATTTAATAACAACAAAAATATATACTTCTTACAGTTACTGAGGCTGAAAAGCCTGGTGAGGGCCTGCTTTTTGGTTCATAGATGAAGCCTAGCAGTAAATGTCTGAGAATATATGACCCATTGGAGTTAAACATATGTATACAGTGAAGGTGTGTGTCTATGTAGAGTGGTTAGGAGCTGGGGCAGAGGAAAGACTCCACATCAAGGAGTCTTATGGAGAATTACCTTTTGGGGACATATATAGCTGTTTGAAAAATAAATCATACATTTAAAGAATATCATAAGGGATTATGTAGACCATTCATCTCAGTATGGATTGTGACTCTTAGATGTGTGGCCATGACAAACAACATCACAGTCATTCTTTGAAAGATCACACCAGGCATCTGCATTCATTGATTTGGAAAGTTACAGTGTAATGGCAGGTGAATAAAAGTACAATGAAAAAGATTTTATATTACGATTGCATATGTACTCATCCAGTTTGGTAAAATACCAACATGGCATTTTTTTCCACTTTATAAGCCCCTGTCTATCAGTATTGATGGGTATTACTGTGAAAAGGCATGTAATAGTTTGTTGATTCACAAATCTGTTCGTCTTTTCCTCTACAATACAAATATACAATGCAGATATGCTTATAGGTAATCATAAATTATATTGTCAAGTATACTTATGTATATGCATTTTATATATGTATCCTGAAAATTAATACTGTTCACTTTTTGTAGCATGTATTGTGGTAGTTTGAATGGATGTCCCCCAATACATTCCAGAGTTTTATTGAAGCTTGTAATTTAGATCTTTAGTCACATGGCTGGAAGAGGATCTGAATTCCAGCCTGAGACATATAAAATGTTGAGCTTTTCCAGGAATGTGCTTGCTTTCTTTTGGTGGTGGTTGCTTTTCTCTCTGTGTGGGCCTCTGAAAGGAGGCCAGCTTCTCCTACCATTATGAAACTTCCCCTGGATCTGTAATTTTTTTTTTTAAGTTTAACCACAAACTAATCTTTTTCTTTTTTTTTAAGTTTTTATTTATTTATTTGAGAGTGACAGACAGAGAGGAAGAGGCAGACAGAGAGAGAGAATGGGTGTGCCAGGGCTTCCAGCCACTGCAAATGAACTCGAGATGCATGTGCCCCCTTGTGCATCTGGCTAACATGGGTCCTGGGGAATCGACCCTCGAACCAGGGTTATTAGGTTTCACAGGCAAGTGCTTAACCGCTAAGCCATCTCTCCAGCCCCAGATCTGTAATGTTTAAATAAATCCCTTCGTCCCATACCTGGTCTGGTCTGGAGGTTCACCCCAGCAACTGAAGCTGACTACTACGTGTTCGACAAAGAATGCTGGTAGAAAGGAAAATTTTTACTTTTTGCCTTTCATTAAACTATTTGAAATTTTTCCATTGACATATTTATTGTGTTCAAAATTATTTTGCTGTGTGTGTGTGACACATATGTATAGATACATGAGCCCCGTGTAAATACTTGTGAAGGCCAGGGTTTTTTCCTCTGTCATTGTTCCACCTTATTTTTCTGAGACAGAGTCTCTCACTAACCTGAAGCTTGCTGATTTTTAGCTGAACTAGCTGGTCAGTGAGCCCCACAAAGTTTCCTGCCTCTAAACCCCTTCAGCGCTTTGCTTATAGGCAAGTGCAGTTATGCTCAGTTTCTGCCGTGGGTGTTGAGAATTGAACTTAGGTCCTCATGTTTGTGTAGCAGGCACTATTTCCTGCTGAGCCATCACTCTAGATCCTACATTCATGATTTCTAAGCAAATAAAATCACATTAACTTATCTCCTTTTTAAATTTAAAGAGATCATAATTTTAAAATCCAGTTCTCACATTCAATTCTTCTTGGGTTTAGTCTGTGTTTTTGACAAATGTCCATTCAGTCAACCTGTTTATTTGGCCTGGCTCATTCCAAGTAAAACACTCAGCATGCCATTTCCCTTCCCTACCCTCTCAGTATTGATGGGCATTACAGTGAAAAGTCATCTGACATTTGTTTTGCCACTTTGTGCATCTGGCTTTAAGTGAGTACTGGGGAACACAGATTCACAAATCTCTTTGTATTTCATTGTTCTCCTACAAACTTTAGTTTCATCGAAGTGGGCAGCTAGATTCTGATTCTGTTTTATTTCAGGTTTGCTAACCCGTCTACTCCACTGTGATACTGGTTATGTTCTGGAAAGGGTGGGTCAATACTGCTGCTTCAGGCACAAGATTCTGGATTCAATTGAATTGCCATCTACCAGCTGTTACCTTCTCTGACCAGATAGCCTGCCAACAAACTGGAGATTCTCTGTTACCCTACAAGCCCTGTAGATGCTTTCAAATTGCTTAGGTATAATAATTTTATAGGACTTAGCAGATATTAGCTGTTTTCCTTGCTCCAAATAGATATTGCAGTTGGATCATAAGAGTCAGTGCATGGGTGCATATGTACATATGTACCTGGTCATAGACATGTATTTTGTCTTCACTTTGTTGCCTGGAATTAAAAATCAGCAATTCAGACTGGAGAAATGGCTTAGTGGTTGAAGTGTCTGCCTGTGAAGCCTAAGGCCCCAGGTTTGATTCCCCAGTACCCATGTAAGGTGGCACAGGTGTCTGGAATTTTTTGCAGTTGCTAGAGGCCCTAGTATGCCCATTCTCTTTCTCCCTCTACCTGGGCCTCTCTTTGTCTCTCAAATAACTAAATAACTAACTAAATAAAAATTTTTAAAAAATGACAACTCTGCAGGACAGTGACTCTCTTGTGTTGATGTAGTTTGGTGACATTCTGGTTATAGCATATTCACTTTTTAGTATCTCTAAAAAATGTGACATAGAAATGTTTTGGAATAAAATGATGTACCAAGAGAATTATGTTTATTCTATTCATTTGCTGCACATGGTCAATTCTTGTGTTATCTTGATCTTTGTAATTACATCCTCTATGTGTTCTATTGAGAGTTCTCTTAGATTGAACATTCTATGAGAATGGTGGTTTAACTAAAAAGGATTGTTCACATTGTAAGGGGAATATGTACATGAATTTATATGTGTATGTTTGCTACAAATGTTAAATGTCAGAAATGCTTTAATAGTTCTTAGAAGATATCTTTAGTTACAGCTCAGCTAAATGAGAACCCTGAGGTGAAGTTCTAAAATAAAATGAAACATGATGCCCTTTTTCTTTCTGTTCCTTTAGGGCTAACTAATAGGTTCTTAGGTCAACTGTTAACCATACATAGACAAATAATTCACTATTTAGAGGAAAAGCAACTCCAGGGTCTTGGGTCATTTAGTATAATCATTTTCTTGGAACCTTAACTTTTGCCAACCACTAAAAGTTTAGACTGTTCTTTCATGTCTGAGGAGGTGGAATAATCCACATTCCAGTAAGAGGAATAGCTATTTCCATAGGCATGGATAGACTTAATTTTTCCTTTTAAGGTAATTTAAATGACTTTATCAGGTATATATGAACACTTCAAAGTCTAGCATTCATCTTTTTTTTTCACAAAGGATATTATTTTCTCTTTAAATTGTTTTTTGTCATTGAAAAATGATCATGGAAATCAAAATTTATATTTTGTGTTGGAATATTTAGAAATTTCTTTCATATCAAAATTTTTCCATGATGGGAAAATGAGAATTATGCATTTATTTAAATACTTCTGTAAATAAAAAAGATCACTTCCAAGGCCCACAAACTAAGCTTATTAAGGGATTCAGTCAATATATCCCCTAAACTAACAATGGACTATTCCAGTACTAAAGGGAAGCAGGCAAGGAATGCTTAACTTGACATGAATGTCTTGTACAGAAGTCAAACAGTGTCCATGTTCTCTCAATCTGTTTAATAGCAATATGGGCTTAACAGTAATATGAGCTATATTGGGATTCAAATGGCATCTCTCTGGAGGGATTTCAGGTTTTTGTGTCCCCAAATGAGGCTATGAACAGAGACATATGAATGCAGCAGAATCAGACAGTTTAGTAAGAGACAGTACATCCCAAGGGGAGGAAACAGAAGAGCTCAGTAACTCAAGTGGCCAAATGTGGGGATACACAAAAGATTACAGCTTTATATCTCATAGCATAGACTTTCTGGTTGTTTTGCATAGTGTATATGTTTCTGCACATGCTCTATTACATGGAGTTCTCCATACAGCTTCATGTGTTACATGTCTTGTCTGCATGCACTTGTGTGTGTTTTAATATTATAATGAACCACAGGTCTCCTTCAAACATTACAAGGAATCTCTACCTGGGCCAGTGGAGAGTGAGGATTTTTACTGGCCTCTGCCTGAGGAATTCTAGCCTTCTCCTTGCCAACTTGTTTTGTTCACATATCAGTTTTGTAAGGCTTTGGGCAAGACCTTCCAGAACTCTTCACCCAATTCTCCTATCTTGGTTGGATATATCTCAAACATGAATCAAATGATACCATTTAAAAATTTTTCTAATAGTCCCCAAAATATAAATGTAAAACTCTCCAGCAACTGATCAGAAGTTCATATCAAATTACAGATTTAAGTAGTTTATATCACTAACTGTAAAGTTTGAAATAGGGTTTAAGTAGCAGAGATAGTATTTCAAGTTACAAATACAAATCAGAAACACTGTATTTTATTGTCTGTTAAGAATAATATTTTGTTCTTATGAAGAGAAAGAATATTATTTTAATATAGTATTAATCTCTTGAAACCAAATAGGCAATTTGTTTTAAATGCCACACAGTGAGAATTCTCTTCAAATGAGTTACAGGTAGTAATGCCCTGCTGTTCCCCACATACCTGTTCAGTTGACTGCACCTATGCAACTATATTAAGAGGAAGGCACTGTCAACCAGGCCTAAGAATTCCCACAGATCCTGTTCTAATGAATACTTCCCAGCCAAATTATTAATCCTGCAAAAATAAAAGGGATGAGTTTTTAAGAAATTTATGTTGAAGATGGCTGCATAGGAATCACACCAATCCAGCATAGGGGAGGGATTTGCAAAACCACAGCAAAATACACTCTTTGTCTGAAAATTGAAGGTGTATAGGTTTTTATCATCTACAGTGGGGAAGGAGGAGAGACTACGATCTACCAGAAAGGAAGAATCCCACCAAAGAGCTTGTGGGCCCAATCTGGACCCAATCCACCTGGAACTGCATGGATCCACACACCTGCCCAGTGCCCAGCTGCAGGAGCAGAGCCCATACAAGGGGATTTTCCCAACCTCATCCATACTTACAGAGACAAGAAACCCGAAGGGGAGACAGCAAAGGAGCTGCAGAAGGGGACACAGGTGGGACCAGCTGAGGAGTTCCAGTATGACTTCAGGCTCCCTGCACTCTCCCCTCCCTCAACCGACAGCACTATGACCCTCTGGAGAACACATTCAGCTTCCGGTAGCACGGCATCCAGCATAGCTGATCAGAACACCAGATTCATAGCATAACACAGAGCAATCGAGGTGGGCACTCAGGATTAGAGAGTTTTGAAGCCACCCCCCAAAATAATGAGAATGGCTGAGAAAAAAGCAGGTACATAGGCCTGCACTGGAAGTGCTAATCTCTCTTTCCATGTCAGGGCAGGTTATGGGTTACATATTCATGGTTGGGTTTACCATTATCAATTAAACTATATTTGGGAGTGGACTGTTGTTGCTTTTGATGCTTTCAGATTCATAGGGCCTTTGTCTTTTTCTTCTATCACTATTGGAGGCAGGGTCTGATTCAGACCCAGGCTGACCTGGAACCTGTTTCAAAACAGAAATCTCAACCTTCCAGCTGACATGATTAAGGGTGTAGAGCAACACACACCCTTAGGGATTTTGGCTTTATAAGGTTATCTGTTTGTGTCAATCCTCACACTTGCATACTCTGTGCTGGTTTTTATTGAATGTGTATATTGCTTAGTTGAATTTTACGAGTAAATTATTCCACCCAGCCCACTAGGATATGTGAATAGCAGGCAAACTCAACACCTAGGATTGCAGCTACACTTGGCACCTTAAACTCCTCTTCTGAAAATATGTAAAGGTAGATCACCGCATCTAAGAACACTGCAGATAAGTAGAAAACCCAAGCATAAAATCATTTCAGGATACAAAAATTGCAACATTATAATACAAGAAACACAAAAAATTAAGACAATATAAGCCCACCAAAAACTATAAATCCATTAGAAATGTCCTCTAATGAGACTGCTTTATATGAAATGCCTGACAAAAATTTCAAAAAATAAATGGTTTTATCTATACTCAAAGAAATCAAAAAAGAAATAAAAGGAAGAAAACATCACCCTGAAACCAAAACCAGATAGGACAGAACAAAAGAAGAAAATTACAGCCCAATTTCCCTCATGAACATAGATGCAAAAATTCTGAACAAAATATTGGCAAACAGAATACAAGAATATATCAGAAAGATCATTACCTCAATCAAGTAGGCTTTATCCAAGAGATGCAGGGATGGTTCATCATATGCAAATCGATAAAAGTAATACACTATATAAATGGACTGAAGAACAAAAATCACATGATCATCTCAATAGATGCAGAAAAGGCATTTGACAAAATTTAACATCTCTTCATGGTAAAAGTCCTACAGAAACTGGGAATACAAGAAACATATTGCAACATAATAAAAGCTATTTATGACAAACCTACAGCCAACATAATACTGAATGGGGAAAAACTCAGAGCATTTCCACTAAATTCAGGAACAAGACAAGGGTGCCCACTGTCCCCACTTTTATTTAATATAGTACTAGAAGTTCTAGCTATAGCAATAAGGCAAGACACTCATAAAAGGGGTACACATTTGAAAGGAAGAGATCAAATTATCATTATTTTCAGATGATAGGCTTCTATACATAAAGGACCCTAAAGACTCTACCAGCAAACTGTTAGAGCTGATAAACACTTTTAGTAATGGAGCAGGATACAAAACAAACACACAGAAATCAGTAGCTTTCCTATATACTAACAAAAAAATATGCAGAGGGTGAAGTCAGGGAAACTCTTCCATTCATAATTGCCTCAAAAATAATAAAAATAAAAATATTAAAGAAAATTTTAAAACCTTAGAATAAACCTAACTAAGAATGTGAAGGATCATTACAATGAGAACTTTAAAACACTCAAGTGAGAAATTGCAGAAGATACTAGGAAATGGAGAGACATCCATGTTCTTGGATTGGAAGAATCAATATTGTGAAAATGTCAATCTTACCAAAAGCAATCTACACAGTTAATGCAATTCCCATTAAAATTCCAATGGCATTCTTCACAGAAATAGAAAAAAAAATCCTAAAATTCATTTGGAAACACACAAAACCTCAAATAGCCAAAATGATTTTGAGAGACAAATATGAGTCTGGTGGTATCATCATATCTGATTTTAAGCTGTATTACAAAGCCATAGTAATAAAAAAAGCATGGTATTGGCACAAAGACAGACATGTAGATCAGTGGAACAGAATAGAGGACTCAGATGTTAATCCAGGTAGCTACTGCCATCTGATTTTTGACAAAAATGCCAAAAATATACATTGGAGAAAAGACAGCCTCTTCAACAAGTGATGCTGGGAAAATTGGATATCTATATGTAGAAGGATGAAAATAGATCCTTGTCTTTCTCCATGCATAAGAATCAAGTCCAAGTGGATCAGTGACCTTACTATCAGACCTGAAACTCTGAAACTGCTAGAGGAAAAAGTAGGGGAAACACTTCAACATATTGGCATAGTCAATGACTTTCTGAATATAACTCCAATTGCTCAGGAAATAAAACCACTAATCAACTGTTGGGTTTTCATTTAATTTAAAAGCCTTTGTAGACCAAAGGACACTGAGAAGAGAGCAAAGAGACAACCTACAGAATGGGGGAAAATCTTTGCCAGCTACACATCTGACAGAGGATTAATATCCAGAATATTCAAAGAATTCAAAAAACAGAAAAATAAGAAATCAAACAACCCAATCAGAAAATGGGCTATGGAACTAAATGAAGAGTTCTCACCAGAAGAAATATAGATGGCGTATAAACATCTAATACTGTGTTTTACATCCTTAGCCATCAGGGAAATGCAAATTAAAACTACTATGAGATTCCATCTCTCTCCAGTCAGAATGGCTACCACCAAGAAAACAAATGAGCCGGGTGTGGTGGTACACACCTTTAATCCCAGCACTCGTGATACAGAGGTAGGAGGATCACCATGAGTTCGAGGCCACCCTGAGACTCCATAGTGAATTCCAGGTCAGCCTGGGCTAGAGTGAGACCCTACCTCGAAAAAACAAACAAACAAAAAAATAACAACAATAATTGTTGGTGAGGATGCAGATAAAGGGGAACCGCTCTACACTGTTGGTGGGAATATATTCTGTAGAGTCATTCTGAAAATCAGTGTGGAGGTTCTTGTGACAGCTAAAAATAGATTTACTGTATGATCCACCTATAACACTCCTAGGCATATATCCAAATGACTCCTCTCACTGCCTTACAGACACTTTAACAACCACATTTATTGCTGCTCTATTCACAATAGCTAGGAAATGAAACCAGCCTAGATGTCCCTCAACAGGTGAATGGATAATGAAGATGTGGTACATTTTCACAATGGAGTTCTATTCAGTGTTAAAGGAAAAGGAAATTATGAAATTTGCAGGGAAATGGATGGATCTGAAAAGCATCATACTAAATGAGGTAATCCAGGCCCAGAAAGCCAAATGTAACATGCTTTCTCTCATATGTGGGTCCTAGCTACAAATGTTCATACTTGTGTCTGAGCTAGAACTGAAAATCAGTAGCAGAGGCCAGTAAACTAGAAAAAGGCTATAAGATAGGGAGGAGAGGGAAGGATTTTAGGGGTGGTATTGTATATATGTAAGTAGAGTAACAGACTGCAGGGAGTAGAATGACCTAAGTGAGGCCAGGGGAAGAGAATGAGCAAGAGAAGGGGGGTGGTCAATCAAAATTCAAGATATTTTGAATAAGATATATGAAAGCCTATTTTTTTTTTTTTTTGGATAATGATACATCAAGAAGTCATAGATACCTTCCATTGAGTTGTTGGCTAGGGAGGTTCTCTGTTCCCTTTGAAATATTACAAGCTGTTGCCAAGGCCCTTAGTTTCCCATGAATAACAGTAAGACCATATTGCTGAAGACTTCACATGCCTGGTCTTCAACATCACTGAGAAATCAAGCTGGTGCTTAGCTGAAAACCTTCTCCCTATAGACCAGCCAGCTGAAAGCTGGAAAAAGCTGTACTGCATGCAGCCCAATGGGAGAAGGAAGTCATCAGCAATGAAAACAGTGGACATTGGAAGCCTCAAGTTTGGCCAGACAGGCCGTATGACCAATAGGGTGCAATAGTGGCATGTCTGCTCTGGGGGAAACCAACTGCTCTCTAATTGGATTGGAGGCCCACTCTATGGAAGGGAATATATGCCCAGTACTGAAATCCTAATCAAAAGCCTATAGCAGGGGAGGTCATATGCCTTAGGGGTAAAAAGCCTGCTTTTGTCTGGCTAAATGCATACTGTTCTCACCAAACTTCCCTGAAAGCACTACACTTAATGTTCATATTCATATATTAATGCTACTCTTACTTCTGGTTAGAGAAGCTTCTCTTCTCAGATGGTGATGACAACTGGGATGACCCAAAAGGCAAGATAGTGCTGAGAAGAAGGAACAGAGGAGTGTCCAGCACTGAAACATCTCTATCACACTCTTCAAGGCTCAGGGCCCATTGTGGAAGAGGTGGTAGGAAGAATGTAAGAGCCGAATGAGGTGTATGACTCCCTATAATGCAACTGTCCAGACCGAAATTGGCCCTGATATCCATGACCTCACAGTGTCTAGCAATACCTTCACAAGACCCTTGTAATAGGAGAAAAAGACAATGACATGAATATAAAAGAGTGACCAATGGAGAAAGGGAGGGGATGTGATGGAGAGTAGAGTTGTGAAGAGGAAAGTGGGGAAGAGAGGGAATTATCATGGTTTATTATTTGTAAGTATAGAAGTTGTCTATAAAAATTAAATAAATGAAAGTGACCCAAGTGACTATACCTATTATAGCAATTAAATCAGAATAAAAATATATGTGTGGGATTTTTTTTTTGTATGTGTGTGTATGGCGGTGGGGGTGGGGTTGTTTGTGTGCTATATATGTTTATGGTTTAAGAGAGAAATTATATGTGCCCCAGGGCCTATTGCCATTGCAAATGAACTCCAGACTCATGAACATGTGTGTGGAGACCAGAGGACAACCTTGAATGTTATTTCTCAGGATGTGGTCCACCTCTTTTGGAGACAGGATCTCTCATTGGCCTGGAGCTTGTCAGTTAGGCTAGACTAGCTGGCCAGTGAGCTTTAGAGATCTGGCTGTCTCTGCCTCCCCAGTGCAAGGAATAGAGGTGCATTCCACCATTCCTGACATTTTTCATGGGTACCTGGATGGAACTCAGGTTATGCTTATGAGTTAAGCACTTTACCAACTGAAATCTCCAAAAACCCCAAAATAAATATTGTTAGTATGATAAAATAATTATAGGAGTTGAAAATAAGTAAATTAAAAGGGGCAATTAAATTGGACAAAAGAAAAGAAAACAGAACTATACCAAGTTAAGATTATAATTAGAACTATAAATCAGGCTATGTGAAGAGTTCTACACATGAAAGAAGGTACATAAAGAGCCAATTTATGATATATATCTAATCAGATACATATAGTATTTTGAGTACCAGAATAAGATAATAAAAAATGGCACAGAGGGGCTGGAGAGATGACTCAGTAGTTAAAGGTGTTTGCTTGCAAAACCTGAATGCCCAGGCTTGATTCCCAGTACCTGCATAAAGCCATATACAAAGTGACACATGCATCTGGAGTTTGTTTGCAGTGGCAAGAGGCCAGGTGCACCCCTTTGTTCATTCTCTGTCTTTTTTCAAATAGTAAACAAGAAGAATGGTATAGTAGTAGTGTTTGGAAGTACAACAGATAAGAATTTTCTTGATGTGATCAGGGCAACAATTATCTACAAACTAAGAAAAGTTTAAACTCAGAATCACATTAGTAAAACTCCCGATCCTCAAAGGCAAAAGTTTTGTAAGTAGTAGAGGAAAAGGACAAGTTATTCCAAAACTATTAAGAGTGACAGCTGGTTTCATAATGATTGTATCAGAAAAGAAGCTAGTGTTATTACCTTTAATATTTTTACAAATTGTAATTAAAATTAAATACAAGAATAAGAATGAATTAAAGAGTTCTTCAGGAAAACAAGAACTGAAGAGGCATCAATGGATGCTAGGAAGGAGGAAAGTGTTTATGTCGTCAGAATACTTAAGTAGGCAGAAAGAAAGCTTAAACTAGTTTTTTTTTTTTCTTGCTAGATAGTCTATGTGACTGATATTATGTCTACTTAAAAGTTTTCATTTATTTGTATAGCTAATAATTTTACTTTCACATTGTTATTTGTAACATCACATGCACAGTAATATAGTTTCACTTGAAGTGTTATTCTAACAATAACCTATAGAAACTAGAAGCAAAAAAAAAAAGTGATTGTAAAGAATCTAATACACATTAGTAGTTCACAGCAGCATGGCTCCAATTCATTGGCTTGTATATTTCATGTAGAATTCAGTGGCTGACTTTATCTAATAAAAAATGTAACTATGTAAAAATAGTAACTTGAATCATTAGGATAGTCACTGTGTATTGTTATTGTGTGACTTTGACTCATAGAAATAAGAATATGATAAAATAGGAAAAAAAATGCCCAAAGATATGTTAATGTACTCATGGACACTTGCCTGATAAACATTGGTTCCTCTCTGATGGATCTCATAGTAAGAGGTGCAACAATTAATAAAATATATTTATTTTCCATCAGAGTCAGCCTTTTATTTGTAGTGAGTGAGGATAGCAGCAAAATTTCTCAGTTTTTTCCTCTGAAATATACAGTAAAATTATTTAAGCCGTATGTTTTCATGTGGAAAAGGTAAATGGTTAAGGTCCTGACTTAGAAGTATTCTGATTTTCTGTTCTGGTTAAGTCAAGGTGGTGATTTGGGGGTGGAGATAAGGGGACTCAGCAGAAAGAATGATGTGAGCATGGTAAATGATTTTTAGAACCAGAACAATGCTATATTATGTCACTATCACTGATGTTGTGTGTACACCAAAGCTGTTTGATACTGGTATTTATTCTTCTTTTGAATTCATTCAGCTTTCCCTACTTACTATTGTGTGGGGGGATAGCTATCTGGCCCTTATCTTTTCAATTAAATAGACACTACATTCCTCAAGCTAGAAAGGCATTCTTTACCTGTCTTATGGGCCCATCCTTGCAGCCCTTTGCCTGGCAGAGTAAATACCTTGTAGCTATTTGTTAACTGATTCCCATACCTGCTCCCTTTGCCATCATCTCAGCACTCACTCAGTAAATACCTGAGTGCATCGCACATTAGTCATTGACCTTCCAGAAGCAAAGGGGCAGTTCTAATGACTATTCCTAAATAACTTTGTTTCTTTGCAAGAAAGGAGTCAACCTTCTTAAATTTTCTGTCCAGGGGAGCACGTAACAAAGAGCTTTTCCAAGAATAGTCCTTTAACATGAAGCTATTGAATACACATGCAGGTTCCATTATCATGGGAGGCTCTAATACACCTGTGAAGGTTAGTGGACGAACTCTTAATGGCCCATGGACATCCTTTAGTCAGCATATTTTTCACCAAGTGTTTATTATGGATTTGACTGATATTCTTGTGGCAATGAAAGACTGTGACAAAGTACAGTACATTTCTATCGGGTGAGGATTCAATCTTCATTTGACCTCTTCTGCTCTGTGGTTCCAGCCTTGCCATTTCTCAGGGTCTCTTCTATGAATCTTTATTCATTTTTTATGTCAGGTATCATTTCCCACTATAGTTCCCATTTCCTTGGAAGCAAGTGTCTCACCCCTAGAGCTGATAGTGATTCTCTTGTCTGGCTTCTTTGGCAGCTTTAGGTTTTTATTTCTTTATTTTTGAGGAAATGAGCTATCTTTGATTACTGCTTGTCAGTGTGGGCTGACTACTGACATTGATTCCTAGCAGTCACATTGCTCAAGATTAGGTTTCGATGTGTCACTGTAATAGACTAAAGAGCCATTCCCAGTAAAATTGAATTCTTGTGGGAATCATTGGTAAAGATGCTCTCAAAATGAAGTAAATTTGTAATGTTTTAGACAAGTCTTTGGGTGAATACATTTACTGAAACTACCAATGCCTCAGCAGGATTTGCTATCCTGGCAATTCAATTTAAAATTGACTTGTCTTCATTTAGGCAAAAGGTTGTTCACAATTATTAAGCTTTATGGGCTAGTTCATATAAGTAGGTGACATGTTTTGTTTTTGTTCCTCACTGTAAGAAAATGCTTACTCTTTCTTCATATTCACTATGACTCTAACTAAGTTCAGGTTTGGCCAAGACATGTAGATGTCCCATTTTCAGCTAGGTATGTGATGCCACAAAAATGTTAGTAATATTTAATTATAGGCACTGATGGTGAAAAGAATAGGTGCTGAAATCATGTGTTGTGGGCTCAAATCCCATCTTGGGCATTTACTGTTTGTATAGTTTGTAGTGTTTTATAAATGTTTTACTTTGACTTTTCAATCTATAAGATAGGGGTGATAAATAGTGACCTCTTTATAGGATTGTTGAATAAGGGGCAATGAGCTTGTGAAATGTGTATGTATATTATAATGTATATAACTCATTCAATTATTATTACTAAATTATTACCTTTATTTTGTTGCTTCCATTGACCGTTTATAGTTGTTAATCCTCAATAGTTAATGAGAACTATTCCTCAGTCTTATATGTAGGGAAGATGCAAAGGTAAAAGACAAAAGTTGCTTTACCTTCTTTAAAAACACTTTCTAATGTGAGTGTTTGCCACTCACTCTACAACTGAACTCTAATAACTCTCTAATGTCATATATGGTTAATGGCCAATAAGTAACCTTACACCATCACTTGCATCATTACCCTAGCTGTCCTTTCTCTGATGCAGGCTTTGCAACCACTAGGTAGCAAAATAGAAGTCCTGGCCCACAATGCCAGCTCCACTGGCAGTCAGTTGTGACCCTCTATGCCTAAGTAGTCTTCTGGGAGTCTGGTTTCCTTTGTACACCAACTCCCCTTTGCAAGGAGTCTGGAAAGAAAAGTTCCTCACATTTCTTTAAATACTCAGTGACAGTGTTTTGCATACTCAATCATCTTGCTAGGCCATATCACTGTTGACCTATAATTGCATGGACATAAGTCCTTGTTTTATAGAGATACAGGACCTGGGAGAGGTCAGAGGGAAGGTAAGTGGTAAATCCAAGTAGGCATTTGGTTACTTATTGGCCATTAACCATATATGACATTAGAGAGGTATTAGTCCAATAAAGTCTTCATCTCCTTGTGGACTCTGAGTCCCTGGTTATTTAACACCAAGTAAGATTTGCCTGAAAAGAGAAACTTGGTCTGTCTCAAATTATGGTCCTAATAGTGAATTTGAGGGCTCAGTCTGAGGCCTTGGGTCAAAGGAACCCTGACTAACTTACCTTCCTCATGTTGGCTGAATTGCAATAAGGACAGTGTTTTTAACCTTTCTGCAGTTCCTGCCCATGCCATGCTTCATCCTGCTGCCACCTGACATGAGTTTTGAACCTGCTTGGTCCCTCTGACCAGTCTTATTTTGCTACCTGCTGTTTTTACCCAAGCTTACTTCAGTTCTCTAGGGTATGTTTTAATTTTTTAGCCTCTATACCATGTACCATGCCAGGCAGAAAATAGGCCTTCAGTGAGTATTTATAGATTATAGCTGTTGGGAATTTCATTTGTGAAAGTGTCTAATTTGCTATGACTATGTTTTTTACTTTGACTCCTGTGATGGAGTCTGCTTCCCAATGTCTAATAAGCCCCTACTGAGACTTCTGTGTTATCACCCCATATTCAAAATTTCATTTTAGCCTTGCATTAATTCCCAAATTGTAAGTATTTTTATTATTTTCATTTCACAGGTGAGACAACTAACACCCAGAGAAATTTAAGCTTGTAGTTAACCACGTCTAGAATCTATTGAAGATGAGATTCAGATACAGGTTTATGTGACTGCAGACTCAGTGACGATAGCTCTTCTTGTATTCCAGAGAGGGCTTCACAACAGTCAGTGCTCTGCAGGCAGAGTCTCAGTGACTGTGTTCCTCACATTTGACCTCTCTGCCCAAGTTTGTTTAGATGCTTACACTGCTCTCACATAGACATGAACATAAAGCTGTTTTCTTAGCCACTGCTAGAACTGAGTGGGGAACTTATACTGGAATGCTTCAGGACTAAACCAGCACTTGTGGGGTGAGAATTTTAAGTGCTGAACTGAATGAAGCCTTCCAGTGTCTTTAGAAGTGACATGGAAATATGGCAGAATTACAGTGCTTCCCATCCTTCCCCTGGGCATTCAATATTTCCTTTAGGTTTATACCAAACGTTAGTCCTGCTGGCACTTGACCTACAACTCTGCCTGAGGGCTTTCTCTGGCCTTTGAAGCCAGTTTACCTTAGAGAGAAGGAACTATCTACAGTGATGGGGGGGGGGGGCGGGGAAGTTAATACCCAAGAGTTCTCAATCAGTGACTGACAAGTGTTTGTGGATAAATACTGTAGCTTGTTTCTCTCAAGCTTTAACATACTTGAGGATCTTGGATTGTTATTTGAAAGTTAGTAGGTCAAAAGTGAGCTTGAGAATTTGCATTTCCAACAAGTGTCTAGGTGATGCTAAACCTCAAAGCATACTTAACAACAAGCCCCTATGTCCCTTTCTTCTCATTTGGAAGTATATGCTATTTGTCATACTCCTCAGAGGGACTGGGCTCTTGATGTCAATACATGTAAACTGTTTAAACTTTTTCTCATGTCCCCAGTATGCTATACATGATCTCTGACGTCAGGGTCCAAATGCACTCCCCACACTTTTTTCTTCTTCTTTTTAAATTAGATATGGACATATTTAGTATGTAAACAGCACATGCTGGTACCATCCTTTCCCTCCTCCCTGCCCCTTTTCTGAAGAGGTTTTCTTCTTTGGGGATGCAGTTCAATCCCATGGGGATTGTCCCCACACCTTTTTACTTGACTCATTGTCTTGTTTTGCTGGAGATCTACCTAAGGAGATGACCCTACCAGCTTCTAGAATGACTAGTACCAGCAGGATGAGTCCAGTGCTCAGGACTTTGGCTGATATGAAGTCACCTTTACAGATCTCTTCCAGAAAGGTTTCACTATGTCCAGGTTGAATAGACAGAATGTTGCCTATATTGATCTTAAAGTGTTTGCAGATGAGGGCATAGCTGGCATTGTTCCCTTGAGGAATTGCCAGGAAACTTATTTGAGAGAAAGATACTGTGTCCCTGCTGTAGAAACCCTAGGGCCTCTAAGGTCAGTATGACCAATATTCTCAAGTATTTTGGGTTAATATTTTCCTTTAAGAGTAAAGGTTGATTGAAGGAGGGTAAGGGACAGGAGGAAGCCTAGGATGAGAAGGAGAGGGGAAGGGGGAAGAGAAGGCGGGGTGTTGGGGGGAATTCTCACCCCAGGAATTCCTTCTACTAAGGATAGCATAGAGATAAGGATTGGGGAGCGGTTAGTCACCTGCTTGCTTTCGCTCTGAATTCCTACTAGCAGCTGAATTCCCTGGAGGTTTCTTCTCTGTCAGTCTGGTTCTTATTAACCTGACTTCAAGCATGGCATCATTTGCTTCACCTTTCCTGAGTGAGATTAAAAGATAAGGCAAGTAAGCTAGAAGAATCATTCACAGTTAGTCACTAAGGCTAGGCATCCATTAGTTTTGCCAATCTTGTCACATTTGTGCCTGCTTCTCCCATTGGCCCCTAGGATGCAGTTTATTTTCTCATCGTGTCTTATTTCTCATTTGAGTTCAGTCCATGACCTGTAGTCTGTATAGCACCAGGAGGCATAACCTGCTGAGACTGTGAGAACTTGGTGGGAATTGGCATCCCCTGGAGGGCTTTTCTGTAACTCAGCAGCTCTGCTTTCAACTGCCACTCTCCCCCCAGAAGAAGACTTGGCCTCCACTCCAAGTAAACAAATCCTATTTTGCATAACCAGATCTCATTTCTGCATTTAAAAAAATATATTATTTATTTATTTATTTGAGAGACAGAAAGAGGAAGAAAAAGAGAGAGGGAGAGAGGAAATGGGTGAGCCAGGGCCTTTAGCCACTGCAAACGAGTTCCAGATGCATGTGCCCCCTTGTGCTTTTGTGGGTCCTGGAGAATGGAACCTGAATCCTTTGGCTTTGCAGGCAAATGCCGTAACTGCTAAGCCATCTCTCCAGTCCTCCTCCCCCTTTTTTGAGGTAGGGTCTCATCTCTATAGTTCAGGCTGACCTGGAATTCACTCTGTAGTCTCAGGCTGGCCCTTGAACTCATAGCAGTCCTCCTACCTCTGCCTCCAAAATGCTGGGATTAAAGACATGCAGCATCATGCCCAGCTGTTCATTGAAGCATTTTTCTGACCAAACATGAGTGACTTTCTTTCCATGAGGAATTCAATCTACCTTCTAATGTCCAATTGCATACATCTTCTAAAATGGTCAGTTCTCTGCCCGATCCTTCTCTTGAGTCCCTAGAAGGATGCCATGGGTTCTTATAGGCCTTAATCAAACACACTGTTGTGAGGAAGTGTGCCTTAGCTGTAACCCTGGGCCTTCAAGGGATTCCACGTCCCCATAGGCCCTCCTGGATCAGCTTTTCATCATGACAGTGTCTTGTCCAAGGCAGGCTTAGAAGACCATTTCACTTGATTGAGGCTGTCATGTCATTTTAGCCTTAATGGACACAGTTCATCTTAGCCTTTGTCCCTCATCCTGATTGCTTTCCTCTGGGAATGATTGAAAGAAGGCATAGAACACTTAGAGGCTAGCCATTGCCAGCCACTGTGAGCAGTTGCAAACCACAGGTGAAGCTCACAGGTGAACGAAATGCAGCTTTCTAGAGCCTTTGAGCAAGTGGCTTAAATTTTAGTCTTCTCATCTATAATGTAGGGGTGATCAGACCCCCATTATCGGATGATTATTAAGATTAAACAAGCATTAGTTATTCCAGAACAAAACAAAACCCAAAATTCTGTGGTCACTGAATCTTCAAGTCTGTGCCTATGAGGGGCCTGGTGATCTTTCTCAGCATCTTTAATCTCAGCCAGCAGAGGAGAGCCCAGTGAAGGAGAATATAACCTGATGGGGCATGCCCAGCAAATGCCTCATGGCAGAACAGTGACCCCACATTGTTATTGGCAGAAAAGAGGGGACGTCTTCCTCTGGTGTTCTTGGAAGACTTGACATCAATGACAAAGACTTGTGATGTGTAGGAGGTGACTGGACCACAAATGTAGCCACAGCCTGTTGTTAACCATTTTTGGTAGGAACAAGACCTCCCTTAGCTTTCCTGCAGAAATATCCCAAAACAACAAAATAATTTCCCCTTAATAGCTTATCATGTGTTTTTATAATTTAATATTGTATTACCCCATCTTCAAGACTGCTACTCCTTCATCTCCTTGGTCTTTTTACCCATTTTACTCTTCTGTCCATCCAAAAATGTTGTTTGACCTTGGCTGTGTCTCTTGGCTTCCTCTCTCCTTTCATCTTTAGCATTCTTTTCATGGGGTTGTGTTTGGCAGTCTGCTCTAAAAGAACACATAATAATAATCCTGTGTGTGAGCCACTGTTCTAGAAGATCTTTCTGCATTGTTGTCATCAGTTATTTACCAGGCTGTTATCCAACATTACTGTGTTTTAAGTATAAATGAAAAATTTAGATAACTTTTCTTTCTCTTCAATAACCAGAGGAACAAGACCTTAAAGATCATTAATTTAGAAAATTACTCAGAGTGTGAACACTCAGAGGAAAAAAAAAAAAAAGCATAATGAACATCAAGATATCTTAGGTTATCTTTGCCTTCTAACATTTCCAGTATCAGAACAAACAGCCAAATCCTCTTAGTGCCCTACAGAGCTCCACCACTGTCCTTCTCCCAGTCTCTTTCATCCATACTTTCCCTCTAACAAGCACATATGGAGCTTACCAGAGACATTGTCCTGTTATTTCCTGTTTCAGTTTACCTCATGTCACCAGATGGCCACTGAACTGACACCTCCTCCTGGCCTCTGTCTGGATGCAGCTTCCTTGATGATGCTGTACTCGACCTTCCTGAGAGACATCCCTGGTCGCCCTCTCCATCACACTTGGAGCAGCTCTATTTTTCTGGTGTTCTCATCCACATATTTGAAATTGGTAGTGACCAGGTTACTATAACACACACACACACACACACACACACACACACACACACACACACACACACAATCAATTCAAGTGCTTAATACCTATCTCTACTAGGGAAAGTTAAGTTCTTGAAGGAAGGAACAGTTTTGTTTTGGATCCTAAAAACAATGCATGACATTTCTTATGTGTGTAATAAACACTTATTGAATGAATCAAGGGATGCATTTGTATACCAGCTCAGGACACAAGGGAATGACCTAATAAATACAGCGTAGAATTTGTACAATATAGAAAACTTGTTAAAGACAATTTTTATCTACCTAACACCTTTTAACTTTTAGCTTCTCCCAAATATTTGTCTGCCATGCTCTGCCTGGGTGTTTACACCTTCCACGAAGAGGCAACCTTTGCTAGCATGTGATTGCAAACACCATGCTGGGTGTTAAATACAGTTTGGGTTTGCTGAGAGAAAGACTGCTTTGTACATTAGCCCATCCCTTGATTTTGACTTGGAATTCATCCAATTATTGACACTACTTAGTTTGTAAAAATTCCTTGGTTCAGAGGAGTGGGGGAGCGGCTGAACTGAAACCCAATGGGCAGGATGAATTTACATTCAGAAGGAAACAGTGTCTGCTGAACTGCGTAACAGCTATCTATGTAGGAAACTCGAGCAGTGTCCAAAGAGCAAATAATTGTTGTGATTAATCCGATAAGCTGGTGACACAGGGGAAGAAAGTACAAATTGAAGTTTCAGCAACAGGTGTAAGACATGTCGTCTTCCCTTTCCTGGTATTCTTAGGAAAGTAATAAGATAGCTTAATTACATGATAAAATACTCAAAGTCCAGCTGGAGCCCCACAGTTGCTATCTGCTGTTCTCTTGCTTTCTTTTTTCTTGAGGTGTTAAGATCTCTAGATGGTTACAGCTTAGCTTTTTGTTATCCTGTTTCTTTTATTTTTCAGAACAGTACTATTATGAAATTAAACTGAACTGTGTCCATGTTGTGCTCTGCAGTTTTCCATGGTGTAAATTTATGATTTATTCAAACTATTTTTTACAATTTTTATTTATTTATTTATTTACAGGAAGAGAGAAACAGGGAGAGAGAGACAGACTAGGTACTCCAGGACCTCCAGCTGCTACATACGAACTTCAGAATGCATGCTCCACTGTGCATCTGGCTTTATGTGGGTACTGGGAAATTGAACTCTGCTAATTAGACTTTGTAGGCAAGTGCATTAACTGATGAGCCATCTTTCCAGCCCCTCAAACTATTCTTGACTCATTATAAGATAAACTGTGCTTATATTTTAGTTATACAATCAATAGTGTACTCACAAATATGTTCTTAAAATTTATTCATATACATGTTATGTATTTGCTTGTCTTTTAAGAACCTTATGAAAATAGGGATAAAACCATGCTTTGATTTCCAAGCACATAAAAGAGTCTTTTGCTGTGAATGGAAAGGTGGATCATATAGAAACTATACCTCAGAGTTATAGAGAATATCCCATTGTAAATACATGGCTTTCCCCCACTCCTCCTTTCCTTCTTGTTTTTATAAGAATGCCCCTAATGTATGAGGAAATAAATTAGAAATTCAGTTCAGGGATGATAAAGGCTCACTTGGCAATCTTAGTCTGTCATAGGAGAGCTCTTGGATAGTGCTCATCTGTAGTAGGCTTGTCTTTGATCATTCCATTGTCATATGGAGATGAGGTCCACCCCCTTGGATTTTGGGTCTTAAAGTTGTTTCCAGGGCAAGCTTTATTGGCTAAATATTCTCAAATACTTATTAGTTTGGCTTCAGGAACTTTTTTCCAAGTTGAACATTATTTTGTTTTTGTTATTTGAACACAATGCCCATTCTATATCCCATATGTGTTTATGGGGATAGTAGTGTATGTAGATGGTATGTACATAGTAGCTGCTTTTTCTTTCTATGTTCTAGGCTTGTTTTACTTTTTCTTTTTTATTCCTGTGCTTAGTCTCCCATCTTGGTTTATGATATTCAAAACATTTTAAAAATATTTATTTATTTGCAAGGGGAGAGAGAGAAAAAAATGAGTGTACCAGGGTCTCCAGCCACTGTGAACAAACTCCAGATGTGTGCACCAGTTTGTGCATCTGGCTTTATATGGGTACTGAGGAATTGAACCAGGGTCATTAGGCATTGTGTGCCTTAACCACAGAGCAATCTCTCCTGCATCAAAGTTTTATTCTCTGTTAGAATAAATTGCTTTGAGAGAAATGGTTTATATTAATTCAATATAAAGATAAATGCCTACATAGCTAAGGAATCAAAAAGATACGTTGAAAATTGCCCTAAGTTATCTGCAATAGGAAGGTGAAATGTTTTTAAAAGAAATTAAAATGATTATTGTATTATTTCCCAAAGACCATTGAGCCAAGCAGAAAATGACCGAAAAGTTATGCTTACCTGCTCACCTATTTTTGAAATATGGAGACCTGAGGTGGCACCTTCTATAACCAGTCTTTTCTGGCATTATTTCTCTACATCCATTTCTTTTTCACTGGACACACATAGAAGAGATTGCTACATTAGAGAGCTCTTTATTTGAAAACCTGTTCACCTCAACAAGAAAAAAAAAATCATCTGGACTTTTTAGTGTAGGATGTTAGACAAAATATTTTTATAGAAAATAGGAAGGTGTGAACTTCATATGGGTTTTCATAGAACAGAGAGAAGATGGAGTTTTTGACTCAACCTAACCTGTATTTAAGTTGAGATTGAGTGCTGTATTAGTTCCGTTTGGAATCCTACTTGAAGACTTGTTCATCATAGTCAAATCTAGGGTTCAGAGCTTCTAAAATGATTTTAGACTCTTAAAAATACATTGTATAGTAGCACTAAACAGTCCTTGAGAAAAATGATACATGTGAGGCATGATGGATTTGAAAAATGATATTAGCATCCTCTAGTTAGTGTTCCTGTACTTCTTCCACTATAAATCAGGAGTTCCCTATTTTGAAATGTTTTTGTTTTTTTTTTTTTTTTTTTTTTTTTTCCCCCTCTATCAGCTGCAACTTGACTCAGTCTCATGTAACTAAGCTGTAAATGAAGGTTGTTTCCCCTAAGCTACTCATGTATTTTCCTTAAATTTCTAGTAAGGCTTGCTGAATTTTTGTCTTTTATGTTATATTTTAGGCTAACCAGAATAGGTTTTCCTTTATATATGGAATAAGGAGATAACTAACATACTTATTTAAAAATAAATAGTCCCACAAAACAAGTGCTAAATTCATAGCAAACACATTGCATTACAGCAAAATAATGCCACAATTTTAAGCATATACATGCAGTGTGTGATCTGGTCTACTGTCTTCTGTCTCTGGTCAGAGTTTGAGATGAAGATGGCCAATTCCAGCACTGTGTGGGAAACTAGCCATCTGGGTTTTTGGTGGGGACATTAGAATCTTTCAGTTGAAATGTCTCTGGGGGCTATCTAGTTTAAATCTATTTGGGAACAGTTACAGGGATCTTTGGGGAAAATTATTACATTACTAAGTTATTCAGTTCACTTCCTGGTAAACTTGTGTAAGGAATTTACCTATTCTACAAATAGTCTGCCCAAATATTTGGCAAACTTTATGTTCTTATTTGTAAGTAGCCCATCTAATTCAAGAAATATTTTTTTTCTAAAAATGTTCTGACTGTAACACTTGGAATTTGATTTTATTTAGAACAACAGAACTTTTTTTTTTTTAATTTTTTATTTATTTATTTGAGAGCGACAGACACAGAGAGAAAGACAGATAGAGGGAGAGAGAGAGAATGGGCGCGCCAGGGCTTCCAGCCTCTGCAAACGAACTCCAGACGCGTGCGCCCCCTTGTGCATCTGGCTAACGTGGGACCTGGGGAACCGAGCCTCGAACCGGGGTCCTTAGGCTTCACAGGCAAGCGCTTCATCTCTCCAGCCCTAGAACAACAGAACTTTTAGAAGAGATATTTTACAATCCCTTAAGACATAGTGTAATGTTTACATGCACTAACAAGCAGTGAGACCAAACTTCCATTTGATTGATTCCCCATTTACTTGACCTCTTCCTCTCTTCTCTTTGCTTCCTTTCTTCTTTGCCTACTTTGTCTCCTGGTCACCTTTAAAATAAAAGTAATATCGTATTTTCCAAGTAAGCCTAGGAGTTCTTTTGATTTTCTTATTATTCAAGCCCTAGAAGTTTTCCATTTCAATCCTAAATTCTTAGGACATTGCTACCTATTTTTGAACACATTACTATAAATCTTCTAAAGTTGTCTTAAGGTGCCTTTAAGTTAAACTAGTTGAACTCATTTCTAGAAACACTCTCTTTCAACATCTCAGATCTGCCTGGAAATTTCTAGAAAATGTTGGACCCTGACATGTAGTTGAGAAAATATTTTGGAAGTTCTCCCCAAGTCAGTTTATGATTATAGACCATTCTGGTTATAGAATATGCAAACTTTTATTTCTACTTTTAAGGCATAAAATAGCATATATTTTCTACTATAAAATTCATAAAATTCAGAACAATAATAAGAAAAGTAAAATGTTTATAATCAGCATTTAGAGTTGAATTTTTTCACTCTCTCTCTCTCTCTCTCTCTCTCACACACACACACACACACACACACACACATAAATGTGACAAGTTATTCTAAATTCTATATGATTCCAGTCTTGCTTAATCATTTAGAATTACATATGATATACTTTTCTCTGTTTTGTTCCATTGAATCATTACAACATGGACATTTTATTTGGTTATTAAATAGTCTTTTAACATTGATTTTGTATAGTGAGGTACTGCATCATGTAATACATTATAGCTTACTTAAACAGTCATAATTATTGGCCATTTATGTTAGTCCCAAATTTTGCTATGAAAAACAATACTATGATGCATGGTCTTGCATGTACATTTCTTATAATTTTCTTAGGGTTAATACTTAAATGTGGAACTATTTGGGCATATAGTATTTTTGCTTTTAAAAGTCTTAAAAAGGGCTGCAGAGATGGCTTAGAGATGGTTTGCCTGTAAAACTTAAGGACCCAGGTTTGATTCCCCAGTACCCATGTAATCCAGATACACAAGGTGGCATGTGCATCTGGAGTTTGCTTGCAGTGGCTAAAGGCCCTGTCGCTCCCATTCTCTCTTTCTCCATGTATGTATGTGTGTGTGTGTGTGTATATATATATCTGCCTCTTTTTGTCTCTCACAAATAAATAAATAAAATAACTTAAGCATATGATGCTAAGCATTTATTTAGAACTTGATGATTATTTTTATTTTCATAAAGGACATTTACTTATGAGCTGTTAATTCTGTATATTAATAAAACAGGTTCAGTGAAACCCCAAATTTTCTATTTGGCTTATGTTTTATTTTTCATGTGTATTTGAAAATTTAAAGCTGGGCATGGTGGCACACACCTTTAATCCCACCAATTGAGAGGCAAAGGTAGAAGAACTGCCATGAGTTTGAGTACAGCCTAGAACTACAGAGTGAGTAGCAGGTCAGCCTGTATTACAGAGACCCTGCCTTGAAGAAAACAAAAGTAAATATATAATTTTCAGAAGCAAGATTCAAAACTCACCATAGCAGTTTCATTTACAATAGCCACCAGAAAGATTAAGTATCTTAGAATATCCCTATCCAGGGAAGGAAAAGACCTGTACAATGACAACATAAAGCCTCTGAATAGAAAGATGGAAGAAGATATGAGGAGATGGAAAATGTCTTATACTTATGACTTGAAAGAATTAATATTGTAAAAATGGTCATCCTAGCAAAAGGAATATAGTGGTTCAATGAAATTCCAATCAAAATTTCAGTACATTCTTTTTTTAAAAGATTTATTTATTTATTTATTTATTTGAGAGAGAATGACAGAGACAGAGAAAGAGAGATAGAGAGGCAGAGAGAATGGGCATGTCAAGGCCTCCAGCCACTGCAAATGAACTCCAGATGCTTTGCACCATCTTGTGCATCTGGCTTACATGGGTCCTGAGGAATTGAACCTGGGTCCTTTGACTTTGCAGGCAAGTGTCTTAACCGCTAAGCCATCCCTCCAGCCCATAATTTCAGCACATTCTTAATAAAATTTTTAAAAATCTCTTAATTCATATGGAAACACAAAAGGCCTCAAATAGCAATCATGGAAATGCATATTAAAACAACTTTGAGATCTCATCTTACTCCTGTCAGGATGGCAATCATAAAAGAAAAAAAAAATCCTCATTCTCTCTCCCTCTTTCTTGTCAAATAAATAAATAAAAAAAATATTTTAAAAATATGGGCTGGAGGGATGGCTTAGCTGTTAAGGCATTTTCCTGCAAGGCCAAAGGACCCAGGTTTAATTAATTCCCCAGGACCCACGCTAGCCAGATACATGAGGGTGTGCATGTATCTGGAGTTTGTTTGCAGTGGCTGGAGGTCCTGGCATGCCCATTATCTCACCCTCTCTCCCTCTTTCTCTGTCAAATAAATAAATAAAAATATTTTGTAATATCAAATGACAACAAATGCTGGAGAGACTGTGAGGAAACCCTTATCCACTGTTGGTGAGAATGCAAATTTTATAGCCACTATGGAGGTCAATATGGAGAGTCCTCAAAAACCTGAAATATATACACACACACACACACACACACACACATAATTTTTTGTTTGATTTTTCAAGGTAAGGTCTTGAGTTCAAGCTGATCTGGAATTCATTAAGAAGTCTCAGGCTGGCCTTGAACTCATGGCTATCCTCCTACCTCTGCCTCCCAAGTGCTGGCATTAAAGACATGCACTACTATGCTGGGTAAAACACTGAAAATAGACTTATTATTTCATCTAGCTATACCACTCCTGGGCATGTACCCTAAAGACACTACTTTTTACTACAGAGACACTTGTTCAACCATGTTTGTAGCTGCTCTATTCACAATGGTCAGGAACTAGAATCAGCCCAGAGTGTAGGGAGAGATTTACACAAAACCAAAGCCAACATGAATTGGTACCATAGAACCTTTTCTCCTGGATAGAAAAAAAAAATGATATAACCCTCAATAAGAGCAAGGGAGGATTTTCTGGTCAGAAGGGCCTTGAGAAAGGTAGGAGGAAGTTCAACCCTAAAACCACAGTACCTCAAATGATTTATACTCCACAGTGAGCTGTTGATTGCAGTGACCTATGAGTTCCCCCAAACAGAGCTGGCTCCTGTCAAAGCACTGGATTATGCACCAGAGCTAAAAAGTAAGACCCTGTTTCTAAAAACAACACAAGCTGCTGACACAGGACAATGAGAGATCATGCTGGAATTTAGAAGGAATCCAGGCCCCTCCCTCCAGAGGTGACTATCCCTCATAGTGCTCCAAAGTGCTCTATGAACTGCTGGAGGAAAATGGCCACCAATGTTGTGAACAAGCAGGGATCCTGCTATAAACAGTCAATCTGCCAGACAAGATGTATACACTTGTGCAATAGTGGCACTTAGCCTATGTGGGTAACCATTGGTGCTCTGATTGGATAAGAGGCCTGCTCAATGGGAAGGAACTGATATCACACTGGGAACCAAGTCAGAATCCTATGGAGACAGTGGCTATAGATTCCTGTAAGAAGGTCCCACTAGTCTTTTCTAAAAAAGAGAGTCTATACCCATCAAAATCTCTCTTAATTAATGATGTTTACCCCTTTTAACCTATGCTGCTCTCACTCTTTTTTGGAGAATCTGCTCTTTTTTTAAAGAATGCAGTGAAAACCAGGGAGAACCAAAACTCATCCACATGACAGGAAAAAATAGCAGACTCCCTATCATAAGATGAGCCAACTCTGGCACATCAGCCAGGGTCCAGGTGAATTGCCCCAGGAATTGGCAACTTAAGCAAGAGTGTTGTTCTCACAGCAAGCCTGATAACTTGCACCATGGAGATGGGTATAGACACTGAGGACACTGAAAACATATTGAAGCAGAAATCCAAAAGTTTCTTGAGAGCTTAACACTAAAGTAGATTTATAACACACCTGACAAAGCTCATGGAACATTGCAGAAGACGGGTGGAAAGACTGTAAGAGCCATGGGGGGAAGGCATATCCAGAGGCATTCCCCTCCCCCCACACCATACACACACTGACTGACTTGATACCTTCATAACCCTTAACCCCATGGTTAATACCAGTCACCCGACTGAGAAGGGCCTTTATTGGAATGGTGGTGGGAAGGAGGGGAATGAGACCATACAACAGTTTATACTTCATTAAAAAAATGCATTGTGAGATAAGAATTAAGTCACATACTGTTATAAATAATGACCCAGAAAAATCATGTATATTCCTCTACTTTCCAGTTTCTGTGATGGAAACATAATGTGTAACTGTATGGCATTATTACAGAAAGCAAAAGTCTTTCTATTGTGATAAGACACATATAACATAAAATTAAACTAAACATTTTATCATCTGAAGTATATATTTCAATGGCGTTAAATACATTCAGAATGGATATAATCACTACTTATCATTTCCAAAGCTTTCTATTATCTAATACCAAAACTATGTATCCATTTAAAAATACCACCACTTTACTCCCTCTGGCCAGACTCTGGTAGCTTCTATTCCTTTTTTTTTTTTTTTGTTTCTAAGAATTTGCATTTTCCAGGTACCTCATTTTGATGGTATCATAAAATGTTTGTCTTTTTTGGACTGGCTGATTTTGCTTACTATAATCTTTCTTCATCATGCTATGGCCTGTATTTGAGTTACTTTTTATGTGTTTAGTTGTTATAGGATTTAAAAAATGTGGGTTTTTTTATATGGTTCTGTATAATAAGATATATGGAGTGCTAGTATTTCCCTCCATTCTGTTTTGTTTTATTAGATTCCTGTATTTTGTTTCTTGCAAGGGTATCTTGATATACAAAAGAGTTTCATTTTGAAGTCTGGTTTACCTAAGTTTATCCTATCTGCTGATGCTGTGAAATTCTTCAAATCTTCTGCTGAATAATAGTATTGATAAGGAATATTAGGCTATAGTTTTCAGGTAGTGCCTTTGGTTTTGTCATCTGAGTAATGCTGGCCTAGTTAATCAGTTTAGGAAGCACTCCTTCCTTTTAAATTTTTGAGAAGGGTCTGGGAATTGGTGTTTCTTTAAATGTTCATTGGAGATCCACAGCAGAGCCATCTGGTCCTATGCTTTGCTGTGTTGAGTGGTTTCTGATTACTGATTTTGTTTCCTTACTACTTATAGGTCTATCCAGATTTTCTGTCTGAATTATTCATTTTGATGGATAGTGAGTGTCCAGTCTAGGAAGTTGTCTCTTTCATGTACTTTATGTAACATGTCATCATACAAATGTTCATAGTTTTCTTATTTTGTCACAATCAGTAGCATTACTTTTACTCCTGCTCCTAATGTTAGGTATGCTGTGCTTTCATTCCCACTGATGGTCTTAATCCAAGAACACCACAAATTATCTTTGTGGTACTTTAAATTAACAGTGGTTCTAAGATGTATACCTTGAATTATATAAATTTATAATAAATTGAGGTGCAATTTAGTAGATCATCTCAAAGGAGCTAAGATGCTCAGTGAATATGGAATAAAGAGCATTTGTAAGAAACCACAGGGCTATAAGTTTACTGTATTGAGTTCCTCATTCTTTTATGGTCTAGACAATTTAATCTTGTACAGGTCTGAACCAGCTTTGGACATACAGAATTATATGATTCACATAAATATTTGACATAATGACGATACTAATGTACAACTAATGTTTATTTTGGGTTACTAAGTACCTGTAGTATGTTAAACCTCTCTTGTTTATCCTTTGTCTTTGATATCATGAGTTTTCAGTTATAGACATTATCTATTGACATTCCATTGGGAAACAGAATTCATTTCTCCCCTCTTCCTCACAGAACTCTCTAATATACAGGGCCCTTCTCAAGCTTTCATATAATATTATATCAAAATTATGATATGAATATATAACAATAGTCATTATTTATTTTACTATATTCTTGAATATCCTATCCAGAGCTAAGCAGACAGCAAATGTATTTCACACACACACACACACACACACACACACACACACACACACACATATATATGTAAAAATTATTTTAAAAAACACATAAAATATATTTTTCCTGTGCAGCCTTTTACCCCTTGGGTTAAACATTGCTTTTATAATTGTTTGATTTTCTGTGTACTCACCATTAATGAGTAAATTTTATAATCTGCAGTTTCCCCTCTTTTCCTGGATATTTCAAAATGTCAGATATCATTTGTCTCTTTGAAGAGGTTTCTTCTTGGGCTGGGGAGATGGATGATCAGTTAAAGGCACTTTCTTAAAGAGATTCCTTCTGAAACTACCTGACCTCCAGCCCTCTGGATAAATTATCCTGCTGGTTTGAAACATAGCCATCATCATCCCAGAGTCTTCCTCTATGGTGATCTGAAACTCTCCTCACCTCTCTTGTCTGTTGTTTCCTGTCCTTTATTGTCCCCTTAGTTTATTTTCTGATTTACTGTCACTCATCTCTCTATATCTTTCCCATATCATGGTATTTTGGAAATAAAATTTTAGTCATGTCATCTAAAAAACATTAATGTGCCACCTTTGTAATTTTGCTGGTAGTTTCATTGATAATAGATTTTTAGGTTGAAGTTTTGACTTTCTGAATTGCATCATTGATTTTTTAACTCATTCTTATTTTTGTAGAATTTAACAATTTGATATTGGATCTACTAGTTTTATTGTCTCTTATTTTAATAATTTTGTCTTTGAAAATTCTGTCTTTGACACTTGCATTTTTCATTCTTGCCATTATAATTTTCATTTCTAAAAGTAATTATTTTGTTTCCTGAAACTTGTAGAATTATATTTTGTTTTTATGTTATGGTTACAAACATCCTCTTATCTTTGTGATGTTGAAAGCAGATATTTTGACATCTGAGTCTGGTGACTCACATCTGTAATCTCAATACTGGAAAGGCTGAGGTAGAAGTGTTGTGAGTTCGAACACAGCCTGCGCCATATAGTGAAGTGAGTTCCAGGGCAGCATAGATTACAGAATAATGGCTGTATAGTGGCTTGAATATAAAATGTCCTTATAGCCTCAAATATTTGTGCTTAAGTTTCCTGCTTAGTCCCTAAATTATAGAGCCTTTGGAAGATACAGCCTTTCTGGAGGAAATATGTTATTGGAGGCAGGTTGAAATCAGTCTAACCACTGTGCATTCAAAGTCAGCTCATGCCTGCTGCTTGCTCGCTCTCTTCTGGTGTGAATGTTTGCTGAAGTGAGTAATGCTTTTTCCCTCCATGCTTGAAGCTTCCTCTTGAAACTGTAAGCCTGAAATAAACACTTTTCTCTCATAAGCTGCTTCTAGTCAGGTATTTTTTTAGAAAAAATTTTGTTTAATTTAATTTATTTATTTGAGAGTGACAGAGAGAGAGAGAGAGAAAGAGGCAGTTAGAGAGAGAGATATAATGGGCGTGCCAGGGCCTCCAGCCTCTGCAAATGAACTCCAGACGTGTGCTCCCCCTTGTGCATCTGGCTAACATGGGTCCTGGGGAATCGAGCCTCGAACCAGGGTCCTTAGGCTTCACAGGCAAACACTTAACTGCTAAGCCATCTCTCCAGCCCACATATTTTGTTTTGACAATGAAAAGGTAACTGCTACACTCTGATTCTACTTTTTCCTCCACTAATAAATAAATAAATAATAAACTTTTCTTTCTCTACATACATGTAATTTTTGTTTTGTTTTTTGAGGTGGGGTCTTACTTTGGCACAGGCTGACGTGGGATTCACTATGTAGTCTCAGGCTGGCCTTGAACTCACAGCAATCCCCCTACCTCTGCCTCCAGAGTGCTGGGATTAAAGGCATGTACCACCGCGCCAGACAGCATATTTTTTTAAAGATGCTACTCAGTCTAGTAATTTGCTTAATTAAAAAATTTTTTAAATAAAAAATAGGTTTCCTCAGTTATTTTAATTTTGTTTTGTTCATTTTTATTTATTTATATGAGAGTGACCGAGAGAGAAAGAGGCAGATAGAGAAAGTAAGATTGAGAATGGGCGCGCCAGGGCTTCTAGCCACTGCAAATGAACTCCAGATGCGGGCGCCCCCTTGTGCATCTGGCTAACATGGGTCCTTCCTCAGTTATTTTAAAATCTTCTTCTCAGCTGGCATGTAAAGGCAAGGAGCAAATGAAATAGGTTGGAAGGTTTACAGTATGAAAATCCCTTTGGGGAAGTGGCTCATTCAGCAAGGTGCTTTTCCTGCAAGTGTGAGAACCTGAGCTGGCTCATCAGCACCCACCTGAGAAGCTGGCTCTTGCCTGTTATCACAGTGCTTGCTGAGGAGGCAGAGACGGGTAGATCCCTATTAACCTCTGCTTTACCTTCTAGCCATGAATGGGGACATTTGATTGGTGTCAGATCCAGGAACAAACTCTGGATATCTTACTGCTTCTTAAATTATATGTGGAGTAAATCTATCTTACTTGGCCTGTCTTTTGTTCTTATCTCTGAGGTACCAGGAACAACTGATTCCTTAGTTTTCAGAATTTAGCAGTAAAACTTTTAATGCCTCAGTACAAGTGTGGTTAAATCATTGGCCCCTTTCTTCCATCCGGTTTATTTAACTTTCTTCTTAAAAGAGATATTAAGAATTTTAAATTTATTTTATTATGGGAGAGAGAGAGAAAGTGAGATAGCAAAGAGAGAGAATGGGTATGCTAGGTCCTCTAGCCACTGCAAACAAACTCCAGATGCATGTGCCAGCTTATGTATTTGGCTTTTGTGGGATTCTGGGAAAAGAAAAGAAAAGAAAACAAAACAAAAGAAACAACCAACTGACTTACTTCTCCAGTCCTTGGCTTAGAGTACTGAAATTATAAGTAACTGAGTTAGAAGATGTTGGCTGATGGTGTAATGTTTGCTTTGTAATGGAGATGGTTGATAGCTTTTATAATATTTGGTAAAAGTTAATAATTTTGTAGCCTTATCATAATTTCTATCAGTCTTTTAGATTGGAAACTTATTTGAAAATGTTAATAGTAATGATATCATGTGAGGAAGTATAGACTATAATTTCAAATTTCATTCAAGAGAAAATTATAAAAGCAATTTTGTAAACTGGTAGAATTCAATTTTAATTGGTTGAAACACAGACAAAAATATAGGTTAATAGTGTCATAATAGCCAGTCCTTTTAGGCCAGACTGCAGTGTTTTTGAGAAATGTGTCTAATAAAATCTTGGTATTCTAATTTTATATATGGAAGTAGCACTCAACATAAGTTGATGAATAATATATGTGGCATGATTAACTCATCCACATAATAAATAAATCTAATATTTATGAAAATTTCTTAACTTTGCATATTTTAGAAGAGTCAGTGGAAAACAGTAAAATTTGCCAGTCGTGTTAGAAAATGAAAGCATGTGTGTTGTTAGTTTTAAAGTTATCATATCAGTGCTAAGTTTTATCCGCCTGATCATAACTTTGTACTACTTTCTTTTCCCTCTGAAGAGTTTTGTTTTAAAAGTAAAAATATATGATTTCAAAACAGATACATTTCTTGCACAAAAATGACAGTTGCTATGCAACATTGTTGATATCTTTGAAATAAAGTGGCAGTGCCATTTGTATGCAGTCATTGTAGAGCTATTTATTTGAACTAATGGACTCATAGCTGTATTACCAGTGAACACAAATTTGGCTGTTTAAATAGCAAGCAAGGTGTCCATTTCTCATGCTAACTAGAATGAATGAGAACTTTCTAAAAATAGATTTTCAGAGTGTGATCTGATTCACTTCCAAGTTCACAGGGAGCTTTGTCTTCTAGTTGGCTCATACATATATTCTATGATGAGGCCATTTTGGTCCTCCAGTCACTAAACTCCTAAAGGGAAGTCTTGTACTGTATTGGGTAGTTATTAAACTTTACTATATTTAGGGCTAACACCATGAGAAGTTTCTCTTTAATATATAGCATTTATTGCTTTGAAAATTGAATTAGGGGGCTCTTCTTATCTATAATTAATGAATAGAGAGTTCAAACTAACCCTCACACTGTTTAAGCCAAGTACCGAATGAGATTTAGACTCACTCTAGTATTTCACTGAGATAGAATCCTTGAGGTGGAGGCTCTAAAAGTATTGGAAAGTCACCATGTTCTTAGATACACATGCTTGTTTCTTTTCCACAGTGCTAGGCCTATGTACTTTATAATTAGAATATTTCTATGGCTTCAGATATCCATGATACTTCATTGTTTTCTTCTTGCTGGTTGTATTAGAAAAAAATCTTGTACTTAGAAAATTAATACAAAGTTAATTCTCTGAAACACACACTGTAAAGCTATATTTAATGTGTCCTCAATAATTTAGAATGAATTATCAAGGAAGGATAAAATAATTGAAATTTGGTAGCAGAGAAAGCTTCAGTGAAGAGTTGCTTTGAACAGGTCTTTGAAGCTGAAATAGGTGGGGGTTTTGCCACTGAAGTAGACTTTACATTGTGCTGCTCACACAAGTACTGTTCACAGCTGTGGGCAGTTCCCACATGGTGGTGGGAGGTAGATGTACTATGAAATGGGAGGAAGGGGTTGTAACTGATAAATCTGGTATATGGCTTGATAGGGCTTGTCAGGAGAGAGAGACATTAAACCTAATATAACCATGTGTAGCCTTGATCACTAAATGGGAGGATGGTGGTGCTGTGCTCAAAAGGGAATATACTAGGGGAATTTGTTGAGTGAAATGAAGTGGGAAGTTTGTTTCTGAGACAAATTCTGCCACTTGTCTGTCCAATATCCACTCTCCTTTTCTCCCTAAATAAAATAATCCTTGTTTTAGCTAGGGTATAATGAATATAGCTAGAGAAATTTTCCATTTTTCTAGGCTTCTTTGAAGTTTTTTTTTTTTTTTTTTATATCCATGAGACTAAGTTCTGGGTATATAATATAATCAGAGGTGTTGTATGAGATCCTCATCAGGAGCAAGTCTGTTTTAAAACAGAAAAAACAAAACAAAACAAAACAACAAGCTAGAGAGATGGCTTAGTGGTTAAGGTGCTTGTCTACAGATCTCATGCAAGACATATGCATAAGGTGAAGCATGTGCCAAGTTGCAAATGTGCACAAGGGGCACGGGAGTCTGGAGTTTGTTTGCAGTGGTTGGAGGCCTCAGAGCGCCAATTCTCTCTTTTTTTCTTATACATACATGCAAACACACACACACACACACACACACACACACACACACACACACACACACAAAGATTAAAAATAAACAACCTTAACTCTCCCCCTTGCAGTAGTTTGGATGGATTTTCCCCAATAGATTCAGAGATTTATTAAAATTTCCTAGATTCAAGCCAGGCATGGCGGCACACACTTTAATCACTGTACTTGGGAGCGCAGAGGTAGTAGGATCGCTGTGAGTTCAAGGCCACCCTGAGACTTTGTAGTGAATTCCAGGTCAACACTGACTAGAGTAAAACCCTACAGTGAAAAACAAAACAAAACAAAACAAAACAAAATCTTAGATTCCAGCTGCCTGGCTGGAGGAGGTATCACTGTGGGCAGACCCTAGGATCCAGCTCCAAGGTGTGTTTGGGGCAATCTGAATTCCAGCCTAAAATATGCAAAACACAAGACTCTTTAGCTCTGCCAGGTTTTTCCTGGAGTGTGCTGGTATTGGTGGTGGCTTTTGTCTCTGTGTGGATCTGTGAAAGGAGCCAACTCTTCTACCCTTATTATGGAACTTCCCCTGGGTCTATAAGCTTCAATAAATTCCTCCTATAAACCGTGCCTTACCTGGAGGTTCATCCCAACAATGTAATGTTGACTACTACAAGTCCCCCACCAAAAAGAATGTCACATAGGAGTAGGTTAAAACAGAACACAGCCACAGTAACAATAAGAGAAAATTCCAAGTCCCTGCTTAAAAAATATTTGGATTACTGGGCTGGAGAGATGGCTCAGTGGTTAAAGGAACTTACTTACAAAACCTGATGGCCTGGGTCCAATTCCCCAGTACCCATATAAAACCAGATACACAAAGTGGTGTATGGGTGGCCCCCTGGCTTCAATATCCTGCCATTCTTATCTTCAGGGCCTAATCCCTCCACCTCTTCCTATATAGCTCAGATGCTGTAGCACAAGAGGCTTCAGCAACAGGATGCCTTCCTTGCTGTGTGATCCACTTGAACAGAGCTGATTGTTTCATGCCATTTACATCCATTAGCCTGTCTGCCCCTGTGGTTTTATGAGGATATTCACTTTGCTTGTTCTCACATACCAATGCCTAGCTGAAATAGAATCTGCCTAAAATGATAGTATGTGTTCACTAAAGAGTGTGCGGGATAAGTGATGACAGCTTGTGAGGACATACTTTAATAAAGGTAGTATTCTAGAACACAGCCTTTAATGTTAGAGACCATTCAATAGTGTTAGGTTTGCTTTTCTTAAAAACCACTATGAAATTACTATAATTCATGAGAGTTTACTTTAATCAAAGCCAGATGCTAAAAGTCATTCATTTGGTGCATTTTGTGTTGTGTTGTGTTGTAAGGCCTTTTCTCAATCTGCCATCAGTAAACTGTGAGCTTTCTTGTTTCTCAGCCATCACGCATTTCTGGAATGGTTCTGTAGTTTTGAATTAGCACTAGGCACTCAATTTCCATTACTATTTTGTGGTGGCCAGAGTTGACGTATTTTATTTGTTGTTGATAAGGTATGCCTTGCAAGAATTGTCTTCAGAGTGTAAGCTTTCTTTTCAGCAGAGAATGAGTTTAAAAATTATATGTACAAATTTATAGATATAGAAATGCATTTCCTGTAGAGTGCTTGCCTAGCCTATGCCAGACCTTGAGATTGATCCTAACATTGGCAGAAGAAAGATTTAAAAGAAACAAATTAAAAACAAATCTGGGTGTGGTGGCACATATTTTTCATTCCAGCACTGAGGATGCAGAGGTAGAAGGATCACTGTGAGTTCAAGGCCAGCCTGGGACTACAGAGTGAGTGCCAGGTCAGCCTGGCCTAGAGTGAGAGCTTATCTCATAAAATAAACAACACTCCACTCCCCCCCAAAAAAACAAGAGAGAGAGAGGGACAGAGAGACAGACAGACAGACAGACAGACAGACACAGCTAGCCATGGTATCTAATTCTGGCATTGGGAAACTGAAGTAAGAGTATTGCCAATGAGTTCAAAGCCAGTCTGGACTAGAGTGAATTCCAGAACAGCATGGACTAGAGTGCCACCCTGTCTCAATACCCCTACCCTAACCCCCATAACAAATCAGAAATTTATTTTCCAGAACATTTGGAATATGGCTGTAAGTGTACTACTGCTGCTGCTGCTACTGTTACTACTAATAAATAGCAATTAATGTGTGTTAACTCTCACCGTATGTTTGAAGTGGACCAAATCCTTTGCATGTACTGTTTACTTTTTATTTTTGTGTGGTATGTGTATAGTATATGCACATTTTTATGTGTAAGCATGGTTGAGTGTTCCTCTATTGCTCCTCTGCATTTTGTTCTTGAGATAACATCTCTCTCTGAACCTGGAGCCACTATTTGCTGTTAGATTGTCCTATCTCCCTGTGTCCACCCCCATTTTGGGGTTACAGGGATCTTGAGCCACCTGGGCTTTTTATGTGGGTGTTGGGGATTGAACTCAGATCCTCATGCTTGTGCTACAAGTGCTCTTACCCACTGCACCATCTCCCCAGCCCCACGTGTGTTGTTTTTCCATGTGCAATTGTCCTCAGGTAGGAAAGACTTTCTAGTTAGCAATAAGACATTTACCTCCTTAAGCAGAAGAAGCAGTGCACGACTCTACCTGCCTTCCAGGAAATGATAATTTTATAGTCTTAATGAGGGAGATGAAATAAGCATAAAAAATGGTGGTAAGTGCAGAGGAAGTATGGTGAAACAGACATGAAACAAAGCCCCAGGTGGCTGAGACATTCCCTGTGCATAACCAGCAATGAATGTGTAATAAGGATGTCTTCAGATGGTTCCTTTCAAAACAATTTTATTAAGTGAACAAACCTAAGGCTTTTTTATTTTGCTTGAGAAGTATTTAATTTTCTAGTGTGGCCAATAACATTAGACAACAAAGAGAGAATTTGACTGTTAAAATGAGAATTGGGCAAAATTTGTAAAACAAAGCAATGGATAATGATTTGAGAAAGGAACCAAAGTCCTTTAAGCTGGAACAAATTGCAGAGCAATCAGAATCATAAAATTACATCTTTACCAGATAGAAAGTTGCTCATCCCTGGCTAAGCAAAACATCTTCATTTTTTTTTTTTTCCTGAAGAATTAAGACTACCCACACAACAGAAAACTTTAGTATCTAGCATATAGCAGCAATGCAGTGAAATGGAAAGAAAAATAAGTTTACCTGAATATTCGCCCATCCAGGCAGTTTGTTAGTATTCTGCAAGGGTCTGAGGATTGATTTGGTTGTATGTGGTTTGACAGAGCCACATTCTGCAATCTGGGAAGCAATTCCTAGAGGATTCAGAACAGTTAGAGAAATTCATCATGTGTTTTCCTGTTCTACATGTCGCTTTATCTATGAAAATGGCTTGCACATGTAGTTAGTATTGTAATAATAGGACAGAAAATTAATTCTCTTTAACCATTCTCATATATCACTGAGACATATGCATCTAGACGTTATAGGCAATTTATAGATTTTCTAAATATTTAAAACATCATGGTGGGCATCTTAGTTTTAGTAATTATGTCTTTATTGGCAATAAGTTACAAATATAGCAGATATATGAGCACACGTGTACTCTTGTGATTGACTTAACTGAAAGATTTGTAACTTTTAATTTAAGTCCTCACATTTTGTGTGCTGTTTTGAATCTATTTGATGTTACTGGTAGAGCAAAGAAAAAAAATTGCCATATCATTCTTTGTGACATACAATGAATTACCAAATCAAAGGAAGCTAACAAATTATTTTCAATTTTCTTTATATTTGAGTTGTTATATTTATGACTTTGTACTGCTTTATTTTATTTTTGACCTTATTTATTTATTTATTGGCTTTTCAAGGTAGGGTTTTACTCTAGTCTAGTCTAACCTGGAATTCACTATGTAGTTGCAGGCTGGCCTTGAACTCATGGTGATCCTCCTCCTACCTCTGCCTCCCAAGTGTTGGGACTAAAGGTATGAACCACCATGCCCCACACTTTCTACTATTTTAAAACAGCTCTGTTTTCAAACAAATTTCACTGGTCTCTCTCACCATTTTTGTTCCCTCTTCTAGAACTGATTCCTCTGTTCCATGGTTCATAGAACATTTACCTCTCTTTTCCATTCCCTTACAATTTCTGGTTTAAAGTTTGGACTTTATTATAAATGCCTGAAGGCAAGGCTGATGTCAGTCTTGCTAATAACTTACATGACTCAAGTACATTGCTTCATTAGTCCTTCATGGTCCCTTTCTCTGTTGGCTCTTCCTAGCAGCAAACAGATATGGTATTGATAGATAGACAGACATGAGCAGGCTTAGAAGTTATTGAAAGAGAACCCCCCTCTCCCCCACCTCTGCTTCTGGCTCCCCCATAACATTGGCCTTAGAAGAAGCACAATTGCTTCACCATAGAATTTAAAATACCATATGAAAAAGGAGAAGATAGTAACATCAAGGTCTCTGTTTAGGCTCATTGAGGGAAGAGCCACTTCCTTCAGGCCTGGATAGAGGAGAAGACATCTCCTCTCATCTAATTATCCCCTTACTGAGAAAATATACTTAGGCCTCCAGAGAAGCCCCTCCCTGGATATAGTCCTTCTAACTCAAAGTGTAACTTTTCATTTTTTTGTTTTTCTTCTTTCTCTTCTTCAGATGCTGGCCAAAATTCTCAGCATACTTTTCCTAACATTTTGGGACTTTCCAACCTTGCCACCCCTCACCCCCACAATAAATCTCCTTTGCCTTATTTGTGCCTCATTATATGTGCGCCTTTTGTAGTCAGGAGACAAACTTGACACTGAAAATCTGTAACTTTTTTTTTTTTTTTTTTTTTTTGAGGTAGAGTTTCACTGTAGCTTAGGCTGACCTGGAATTTACTATGTAGTCTCAGGGTGACCTCAAACTCATAGCAATCCTCTTATCTCTGCCTCCTAAATGCTGGGATTAAAGGCATGTGCCACCACACCCAGCTACAGTATTATTTTTCATAATCCCGATATTGGTGCCACAATCCCTCCTTTCTGTCTTCCTTACAACATTTCAGGACAACTTCCTGATGTGGTTGATTCATTCCTCATTTTTGCCATTTCATCTTTTACCCCTTGCAATAACCCATCTATCACTCTACTAAAAATGTTCCTTATCAAGGTTATCAATGAGAGATAAGGGTCTATTCTTATGTGCTTATTTATTTCAGGAGCTATTAATGTAGTTTCTCTATGCTTTCTCAATTAAATTATCTCCAACCTGGCCACTCATATATCACACTTCTACAGATCTGTTGATAACTTTTCATTTCCTAGGACTCAGTTATTTTTTTAATAGCGCAAACTCAAAGGCTTGACACAATAGAAACCTATTCTCCCATATTTCTGGTGACCTGGAGGCTGAACTTAATTTGTTCGGGGCAGTACTCCATGGAAACGTTCTAGTGAAGAAAAGATCCTTTCCTCTTCCTTCCATGCCATGCTGGCTTTCTGCATTTCTTGCCTTGTAGCTGCATAATTCTACTGTCTCTTTTCACTATTACATGACATTCTCTGTCTCTCTACTTCACATTTTTCATAAGGACACTTGTCATCAGACTTAGGGCCCACTTAATAATCCAGAATGATGTCATATGTATATTTGCAAATACTCTTTCTCTAATTAATCTTCCCTCCAATGTTCCAGTAATTAGGCTGTGCCTTTAAGGATTCTACCATTCAATCCACTGTGATAATGATGCCAATTCTTGGTGCTTTTGCCATAGTAGAGGTATACTATCATATTCTGATTAGCATGCCATTTTATTAATTCATGAATCTTTTAATTCACTAAATGCTATTGAGTATATCCTATGGATCAAGTACCACTCTATAAATGACAGAGACACTAGAAAATAAATTTCACATGAAGTTCCAGACTTGCCTTTTGGTCCAAGTATTTCATAAAGTAAGAAGCAGCAATACATTTTCTAAATTCATAGGACTCGTGTTAAACTTTGTCACTAAACACCAAAAGTATTCAGACTATAAAACAACTATATTTTAGCTCATGCATTGCCAGCCCGTGTTTCAAATGCTCTACCTATGAGCTGAGCTCTGTAATCTGTTGACAAAGCCATGCATGCAATGAAAGTAGAAAGCCCAGAGTAAATGAGTGAGTGACAGCATGTGAATGGTCTTTCTTTAGTCATGTTTTTTGTATGCCCCATTAGTAGTCTAATAAAAGCCAAAGTAGGCGATATATGATGAGACCAAATTTAGACAAACTTTTTTTTTTTTTTTCTCAAGGTAGGGTCTCTCTCTAGCTCAGGCTGAACTGCTATTAACTATGTAGTCTCAGGCTGGCTTCAAATTTACAGCAATCTTCCTACCTCTCTCTCCTGAGTGCTGGGATTAAAAGTATATACCGCCATGCCCAGCTAGACAAATGTTTGTTTCTTCATAAACATTACCTTGCTTCTACCATTTTCCTTTTAATTATCACATTTTAATTGTACATAATAAAGTGTGTAATTGAAAGAGTTTCAATCATGTGAACGTGTGTATATTGTACATTCATTACATTCACCTCCTGTTTCTCTCTTGTACTACTCCTACTCCCATCTAAGCACAAAAAAATATTTTCCTGATAGTGTACTTCATGTGTATACTTCTACCATATAATGAGTTCTTTTTAAGGAAAGGCTGTCTTCAGTGCTTATTGTCCCAGCACTTAACACGGTGTATGACATGTACGGGTCCTTCAAAGACAACTGAAGTTCAGTCAACTGTCAGCTGACACAAACAAGATGACATGGATGGTGAGTGGTCTACGTACATTATAGCCTGTCTGGGATTAAATACATGTTGATCAGCTTAAGGAACTCAGTCTTGTCTATGAACAATGGAGAATAATGATGCTGAAAGGACCTGTAAAGCTGCATCATTTGTAGTGTACTGTGCTCAAGTCCTAAGCACACTGTTAGAGCACACTCAATCTTAGTCTCTGTGGCACTCAAGTTCACATTGCTGGCAGAAATCACCTGACCAAGAGTAGCTTTTGGGAAAACAGGGTTTATTTTGGTTTAGAAGCTTGAGGGGAAGCTCCATCATGGCAGGGGGAAATGATGGCATGAGCGGAGGGTGGATATCATGCCCTGGTCAACATAAGGTGAAAAATAGCAACAGGAGAGTGTGCAAAACAATGGCTATAACACCCAACAATACACTGACTCCTGGAGGTGTTAGTTCCCAGATCTCCATCAGCTGGGAACCTAGCATTCAGAACATCCAAATTTATGGAGGGTCAGATGAATCAAACCACCACATTCTGCCCCTCACCCTCATAAACTGATAACCATACATGATAGAAAATACAATGCGTTCATCCAAGTTTAAAAGTACCCATAATCCAAGGATTTTAACTAGTCATAATACCAAAAATCTCTCCCCCAACAAAACCCATAATGGCACAGAATTCCACACTGCAAAAGATGGCATTGGGCATAGCAAAGAAATATTCAGCCAATACAAGATTTAAACAGGGCAAACATCAAACTCTTTAGCTCCAAGTCCAAAAACTCTAGCCAGGTACAAGTCTTGAAGTCCAATAATTCGAACCAGCAAAAAGTCTTTGGAGTTCCAATTCTGCTCTCCAGGTAGGCTGCTCACAGTCCTGGAAAACTTCATCTCAGCTGGCAGCTCTCCTTGACAGCCATCTCATGGTCCTGGAATCTCCACTTGGTCTCCACTGAAACCCATGGTTCATCCTCATGATTCCATCAGGTCTCCATGCAGGCATCCAGCAAACCTTCTTCACACTGCCCATGGCTGTTTCCAAAACATTAGACTGCATTGCAAACTCATGACCCTCTTTTTTCTGTGTCTCTTATATTCCACAATACCAGGTAGGTGCCAATTTGTTAATCCACGGGGGATATATCAGACTTTGAAGAACAGAACCCTCCTTTAGTACTCACGCCCCTTCAAAAGAGTCTGTATTCTTCCTGTTGCCCCATGCAGGTCAGCTGGCCCAATCTCAAAGGTTGTATTCTCTTATAATTGCAGCTAAACAGGCAGTAAGTTTCAGCCTAAAAATTTCTTTCTGTGCCATATCCATCTTCCCACACTAGTCTATTTCTACCAAAGCAACCCTGCACAACTTCTCAGGACATGGCCATAACAGCAAGCCACTCACACAACTTGCTTCTAGCCCAGTCTAAACAAAGCTCCTTTTCACCTGCATAAGCCAAATCTCATAGTCCATAGTTCTTACTGCATTCAGGTCTTTCAACTCTGACCAGAATAATCCATCAAGCTGTACTTACAGCACTGTAAAGTGTCTCTTAGGCCAAGGTTTAAAATCCTTCCACATTCCTCTTGTAACTCGCTCCAAAAGGCCACACAATCAGGTGTCCAGTAGCAATACCACTCTTGGTACCAACATTACTGTTGCAGTCAGGTTCACATTGCTGCCAGAAAATGCTTGACCAAGAGAAACCTGTGGGGAACAAAGGGTTAATTTTCACCTAGGGGCTTGAGAGGAAGCTCCATGATGGCAGGAGAAAACGATGGCATGAGCAGAGGGTGGATATCACCCCTGCCTAACATAAGGTGGACAACAGCAACAGGAGAATGTGCAAAACACTGCCAAGGAGAAGCTGGCTATAAAAAACCCATAAGCCTGCTTGCAACAATACTCTGCTTCCAGAAGGCTTTAATTTCCAATTGTTATCAGCTGGAGAGAATTCAGAATATCTAAGTTTATTAGGTACACCTGAATCACACCATCATAGTCTCTAAGGATGGTTTTGCTTTTTTAGCATTTTTACTTCAGATACTCATCCTAAAACTGTGGTGGATTGTTTTACTCATTCAACAGCATTTAATTGAATACCTGGAAGGTTCAGTTTGGTGGGAACAAAAGTGTAAAGTTATAGGCAACATAATTATTAGAAAGCATAATTAATAGTTTAAATTTTGAATGCTATTCACTGTGATAAGACAGCAACATGACTAAGAAGAACTGACTAAATAAAGCATACATTTTTAGAGAAGGCAAAGTAAGTGGTAAGGTTCTCTAAGCTTTATATTGTTTTTTCCTAGCTACTTTCGAAATAGAATTATCCTATCTTGTTCCATTCTTCTTCTTCTTTTTTTTTTTTTTTTAGCTCATATCTGGCAATTCACTATGGATTTTAAAGTTATATTAAACATTTTTACACACATCTCTTTTATTCATTATATCAATTCTTTATCAATGAAAGTTAAGTCATAGAATTTAAGTAATGAATAAAAATGGTAATTATGAAAATGAGAATTATAATTATATTAGTACTCTCAAACATAGATTATTAATGAACTTTTTGTTTTTGGAAGTTTGGCCCTTTCACAAATATCCTGTTACAATTTAATTTCTCAAAAATCACATTGAGTTATTGAGAGTTGAAAATTTCATATCTTTTGTGTATCTTACTTAAGGTAGGTATTTCTAGGAAGCACATACACAGCAAGAGGCAGCACTGAGTGCTGGTTAAAATCACAAGGTTTGGAATCAGTAGATCTTCTAGGTAACTTCTTTTTATGGAAGGAGTTGAATATTTAACCACTTTCTACCTCAGTTTTTTTCATCTTAAAATTTTTTTTTATTAATTAGTTTTGTATTCATCAAATAGTCAGTTTGGTACCATTATTGGGCTCATCCGTGACCTACCCCCTCCCTATAGGCCCCTCCTTGTTGAGGTATATGGGTCATGCATTGTGGAGTTAGCCCACAGTTATGGGTAAGATAAATGTCTCTGCATATCATGACCCAACATGTGGCTCTGACATTCTTTCCACCCACTCTTCCGCAAAATTTCCCTGAGCCATGTTGGGTTAATTTTTGGTCTGCTTCAGGGATGAGGTGTTGGGGGCCTCTGAGGCTCTGGCTCTCTGATTTGGTAGGAATTGATTTTTCTCAGTGTTATCTCCTTCCCCCTTGTGCTGGTATCGGGTTCATCAGGAAACAGCACCCTTGCTTGTTTTGCCAGTTTTTCTTAGTTTCAGCCGGGGCCCTTCTGAGGTATGATGGGGTGGCTTTCTCCTTAGGATCTACGTCTATTTGAAAAAGAGAAGCAGATTCTCCAATGGAGAGTAAGTTAGCACCAGGACAAATGAGATAACCCTTACTTTTTTAATAGAGAATTTAATAGGTGTAGGCCCTCTTGTAGCCCATGATTGATGGTAGCTTGATATTGGAGAGTGGGCTAATGTTTAGATATGGTTCTGGCATGTTTCCCAGCTCCAGCTATGGGTCCCATTCCAGTGAGGGTATCAGTTAGCCAAATCAAGAGCAGTTGGTTCCCCACCATGGCTGTGTGCCACTATTGCACTTGTGTGGGCATCACAACAGGTTATTTGCTGCTAAGTAGGTTAGACCTTGAGTTGCTTGGACAGATATTGGTCATTTTCCGCCTGTCAGCCATGTAGCACCTTCTGGCACTAGATGCGCTGACTGTCTGGGGACTGACTCTCTTCTAGCTTCCAGCCATGCTGTTCCATTTTACGTGTCAACTGCATATGGTGTCTTCAGCATTAAGGTCTTACCACTAACCTTTGGTGGGTCATCAAGTACTCTAATAGAAATCTGTCTGTCTTTTAGGATACCTCATAGGTCTCTCTGATCAAATGCTCATTGTGGAGGATAGCCCCATGCTGGTACTGGGAGTTACAGGTCAGTGCCCATTAAGAAAATGAGGAAAAAGATAACTAATATACAAGAGTTAGAGAGAAGAGAGAGAGAGAGAGAGAAGATGTAGAAGATTAAGGTTTCAGTATTTATTCTATAGACAAGGGAGCAATATTGAAGATAAGACTGATGTTAGTACATAGGGCTACTTCCTTCTGTTTTCTGAATCTGAGCTTCATCATTGATGATGTTGATGATGATAATTCCTACCTTATGAAGTGTTGTAAGGAAAAGAGGTCATATAGGCAATATATTTAGAAAAATTGCCCACTCGTAGTTTCTTGGTAAAAGTTTAGCTACTTATTATTGTTAGCAGATAAAGTGAGATGACTAGATACTTGCAACTTTACACAATTCTTGGTAAAGTACCTGATCTCTTCTTCTATGAGAACAGGGAGAGAATGAAAAGTTTGCAGGGGTCATGGTTAGTCAGTATCTTGTACTTGAGCCACTTCTCCATAGAGTTGATGTGGATACAGGGGTGTGGCAAAAGGAAGGACACTGCATAATCTGTGGTAGGTATTTCTGACTCCCTGGCACTTTGGTACCATGGGATCCCAGGCACAGTTGGGCAGCTTAGGCAGCCCAGAACAGGAGTAAAAGACCACCTGCAGAGTCTCCAGAGAAGACCATGTCTATCCCATGGTTTTCTGTGCACAGGGGATATAATCTTGCAGCAGGGCACATGGCTTGCTTAGCAGAGTCTTTGCCAGATATTTTTAAATAGGGCACAGCCTAAGCAATTGCATTTCTGCCCTTGCTAGTGGTCAGGATAGCTAGACAACATATGCATTATTTGTAGTTGTGTTTTGAATGTGGAATATTATTAAGATTAGCACTGAAGAACATAATATGATTGAAGTAACTTTATATAACTTCTAATGCAAGAGCTTAAGAGACTTTTCAGCTTTTAGTTTTACCTTTTTGGAATTCATCTCTTGGGTCCCTATGTAGATAGCTCTGAGTATTGGCAGATGGACAGCCATGTGGGAGAAAATGCCCTAGCTGACAGCTAGCCTTTCCCGCATCTGCATTCTCATGATTGATCCCAGATGAGGTCAGAGTAACATCCTAGGTATAGAAGTGCTGATGCACAGGATCCTGAGTGGGGATAAATGTATCATGCTCAAGCCTCAAGTTTTGGGAAGTTTTATTAACAGCAGCATATTTCCGATGCACCTGTATTTGACAAAGGGGAAGGAGCACAGGCAATTCTTAGTCTAAAGTTTATCACTAGTACTTGTATTTGTTCAGCTCCCAGTGCCATTTCCAGTGATAAAGTGTATATTCAAAGCATGCCTTCCATGAACATAGATGTAACTCCCTATATAGATCAATTGGAGTTACAAGAGCAGAAAACATGACTACAGAAATTTCTAGGCTAGTATCTCTTAGTCACATGGTATTTGTCTCTCCTGTCAATTGCACAACCATTTCCCAACTGCTATTTTATGTTTTTACTTGAATGCCTAGCTTCCTACACTCCAAACAATGCCTGTGATCATCCCCACTTAATGCAAGCCTTTTCATCATCCCTGATTCAAATCTTTGTCTCACATAGTTTCATGTAGAATATGCAGAAACCTTATCAATTGTACCATGTGAACCTGACTGCATATATGCATAAATGCATATTACATGAATACCCTAAAGATGGTTATATGCTCTGGGAAATGCATTGTTTGTTAATATTTTGTTAGCAAACATCACAGAGGATACTTACATACACCTTGATGATACATATAGCCCACCACATGCATAGATTATGTGGTATAGACAGGTACTCTAAAGCTAGCAACTCATACAGCATACTGCTGTGTGCTTACTGTAGGTGATTAAGATTAAACAGTGAGTATCTGTGTGCAAAGATATCTAAACATAGAAGAAGTGGCAGGAAATTTTCAGTTCCCTTACAATTTTATGGGACCACTGTCATAGAAACAGGCTGAAGTTAACTAGAAGCATCATTATATGGTGCATGACTATTTCTCTATCTACATGTTTATTAGAAAGAATTCATTTTCACCTTATTATCATCACCACCACCTGGTTTAAACCACTAGCATTTTTCTCCTGGATGACTGTAATAGCCTTCTATCAACCTCCCTTTTCCTATTCTTGAATCCAATACAGCAGCCAATGCAGTCCTAATGAAATTTAAGTTAGATTACATCATTTTTCTACCCCAGATCCTTCAACTGCTTTCCATTGCTCAGTTTAAAGATGTCCTTTTAGCGACCTGAGTAATCTGCCTCTCAATTACCTTTTTGTTTTCATCTTTTACCACTTCCTGGTTTATTCTGTCTGCCACACAAACATCCTTTTTGGCCTAGCAGAGTTTGAAGCTGAGGGGAAATTTTTTGCCATTTGCTTTTAGCTACATATACTAAGATTCTTGAGACATATCAGTCTTTAAATAAATGCCCATTAGATATTGCCTACATATATGGTGAAATAATTTCTGAACTTATACTTTCTGAAAAATGTTTCCACCAAAACCATTGTATAAGGTATTAATGTATATATCAGTCTTTACTTCAAGTGTGAGGCAGTGATGTTTTCCCCACCATGCTATTGAGTTTCTTTTTCTGTCAAGGTTATTGATACTTTAATCTGTCTCCTTATTTTTCCTTGGAGCTGTCTTCCTCAGACTCTCCTACCCAGAACCTTATTCTCTGGTCTATCTTTTGCATTGGATAGTGTTGTTTTTGCCCTTTGATCTGGACTAGATCTAGAAAATTTTGCCCATAGGCTAGGATTTTTTTTTCTATTTTTCTTTTGCTTATTATAGTGCTTTGATATAAGTCTCAAAATCATTGTAAGGAAAATTCAAGGGGCAAGAACTAAACTATGCTGCATATAAGGTAATAGTAGTTGATGTAAGTGATGATGCTCATGATCTTAGTAGGTCAATACAAAATTCCTCCCACCACATCTCATGAGATCAAAAATTGGCATCTATGCTGCTTGAGCTTATAAGTGCTCCTTCTGTTGGCAAATCTACTACCATATACATTTTCCATGAAAGATAAAGAGTATGGATGATTATTGAGAAGGGCTTATAAGACATGCTGTGAATGCAACCCACTCATATTTCACTGTTTACTCAAGTCATACCCAAGTGCTGACAAGTGCCTGGGGAATGTGAGTCATCTTTGTGCCTCAAAAGCATGTGGTTATGACTAAGCCATAGTTTTTGGTCACACTTTATATTACTTTCCTTTTTGTCAGTCATTCTTTCTCCATAAACTTCTCATATTATTGATTTTTTCCTTGTGTTTAATTGGATAGAATAATAGTACTTATGGTTTCTGCAGTTTACTAATTGTATTTTTACTTCTAATAAATGTGTGAGGTAGATGTGTTTCCACCAATTATTTTGTACAATTAGCATATGCTAAAAATGTAATTAAAATATCACTGTAGAGCTGGAAATATGGCTTAGTGGTTAAGGTGCTTGCCTGCAAAGCCTTAGGACTCATGTTCTATTTTCCAGATCTCATGTAAGCCAGACACACAAGGTGATGATAGCATGTAAGATGGCACATGCATCTGGACTTTGATTGCACTGGCTGGTGGCCCTGGTGTGCCAATTCTCTCTCTCATTCACTGTCATAAAAAATACAAAAAAATCACCACTACAAAAAACTCCAAATGCATGCACCACCTTGTATATATTTGGTATGATGTGGGTACTGGGGAATCAAACCCAGGTCCTTATGCTTTTCAGGCAAGTGCCTTAACCACTTAGCCATTTCTCCAGTCCCCCTGTGGTATTTTTAATTAACATTAAACTTCCTATTTAAGTTTTTCAGTGGGCAGAGCTCTGCTGGAAAAGGTGTGTCACTGGAGGTGGATCTTGAATCCAGCTTCAAATGTGTTCAGAGTTTGCTCATGCTTGCTGGTATTGCCTGTGGTCTCTTGCTATGGATGTATGATGAAGTGAGTCAGCTTCTTTTACCAAAATGAACTTTCCCTGGAATATATAAGCCCGAAATAAAAACTTTTCTCCAATATGCTGCTTCTGGTTGGATGTTTACCTCAGCAATGAGAAGGTAACTAAAACATAGGTATAGCATCTCTAGCTGGTAAATGTGGAAGCAATATTAGAGTCAAATTGTCTGACTTAAGAGTCCAGCTTTCTACCCTGGGTATATATTACCTCTCATGTTTTGAAGAAGTATAATTTTTCCTTTATTACATTGCTTCTTTTTAAAAAACATTATTGTTATTATTATTATTAACAAGATTTTCATATGAATACATCATGTATTGGTACCCTTTTTTCCCTTGTATTTGCCCCCACTTCATTGGGGACAGTCCTCAGTGGGGATGCAGGTATTCCCCATGGAGTTGTGGTTTATGCATTGTAGGAGCAGCAGTCATTTTTGGGGGAAAGAGTGCCTCTGAGCATGATGTCTCAACCTGTGGCTCTTGCAATATTTCTACCCCCTCTTCCACAAAATTTCCTGAACCATGGTGGGCGAGTTTTGAGTTTACTTCAGTTATGAGCTCTTAGGAGCCTCTTGATCTCTGCTTTAGTAGGTGTTGAGTGTCCTCAGAGTGTGTCTCCTACACCCTGCCACTGATTATTAGGAATAGCATGGAAGCAGGACTCTTGCTTGTCTCCCCAATTTCTCTGTGGTTTCAGCTGTGGCTTGGCTAAAGTGCAAGGTATAGTTTATCTCCTCTGGTCTCACTACCTTCTGAAAAGGAAGATCAGGTTCTCCAATGGAGAGTGAAGTCAGCATAGTTTAAATAGGATAACCACAATTAATTTAGGGAGAATATTATGTATGTAACCCCTCTATTAGCCAAAGACTAGGGAGAGCTTGACACTGGAGAGGTTTCTAATTCTGGATATGGGTTCCTTACACTGAGCTGATCTCTTAGTCAATCAGAAAGCTATTGGTTATCCACTGAGGCTGTGTGCCACTACTGTACTGGTGTGTACATCATGTCAGGATGTTTGCTTCTGGGTAGCTTAGATCTCTGTTTGCTCAGACTGTTGTTGGCTATTTTCCCCAAGTAGCTCATATAGCATTTTCCAGCACTAGACAGGCTACTTGTCTGGGACTGGATTTCTTCTCAATTCCAGCCAGGTCTCTCTGTGCTCTGTGTCAGCAGCATATGGTGGCTTCAGAAATAGATTCTTAGCTTTTGCCTCAGGCAGGTAATTAAGTGCTTTGACAGAAAGCTGTGTTGATTTGAGGACATCATGGGTCTCTCTGGTTAAAAGCTCAATGTGGGTAGCAATCAGTCTCTGGCACTGGGAGTTACAGGTCAGGGATAGAAAACAAAATATTTTTTTAAGCTTAGGCTTCATCTTACCTTCACCCCTCCTGCTTTTCAGGCACGCCCTCTTGCTCCTATTGAGGGTTTATCTTTTAGGCTATCTCCAAACCTAAAGGTTTTTATGATATCAGCTCATTTTGGATTTAATTTAGTGTTTGTTTTCCCCTAGTCCCTTTACCCTCCCCCCAAACCATTCCATTTCTATTATCTGGCCCTGGAATTGCCTATCAGGTATGACATCAACTCTAGCAGGTCCAGGTTGGGAACTGCAGATGAGTGTTACCATACAGCATTTATTTTTCTGTGATTATATGAGTTGGCAGAGTATGATCTGTTCCAAGTCTGTCCATTTTACTATAAATCTCATTGTATTGTTTTTTTCTTACTGATGAGTAGAATTCCATGGTGTAAATTTGTTATGCATTCATCCAATGATGGGCATCTGATTTGATTCCAGTTCTTAGCTATAATGAATTGGGTAGCTATAAACATGGTTAAGCAAATGTCTCTGTATTGATGCATGGAGCATTAAGGATAAATGCACAGTAAGAGAATAACTGGGTCTGTTGGTAGCTCTATGTTCACCCTTTTCAGGAACCTCCAAATTGATTTCCATAGTGGTTGTAAAAGTGGACATTCCCACCTACAGTGGATGAAGGTTCCACTTTCCCCATATTCTTGCCAACATATGTCATTGTTAGACATTTTAATGATTGTCATCCATACAGGAGTAAGGTAGAATCTCGTGGTTGTTTTAATTTGCATTTCCCTAATGGTTAGTGTATTATTTAGGGTCCCCTAGAGGAACAGAAATGCTAGAATGAATTATATTAAAAAGGAAATTTATTGGATTAGCTTACAGTAGTCTAATAGCAGTTACAGGTCCAAGATTCAAGGAACCCAGTAGCTGCTCACTCCACGTAGCCAGATGCCTCAGCAGTTCCAACCTGGCACTGAAGGCCTGGAGGCTTCCTGAGGAGCTGCTAGTTTTCAATTCATGGGTGTCTTCAGTTGACGCTGGTCTTCAGTTAGCACTGGTCTTCGATCCATGCTGGAAGGCAGCAAGAAGCCCTGGTAGCCAAGTTGAAGGAAGGAAAGGGGCTCTTTTTACCCAGAGATTCCTTATATAAAGTACCTCTCTGAGAGGGGCTTATTCTGGGGGAAGGGCTTCCATCTTCAGTTAATCCTTCCTGGAAGCAACCTCAGAGACTGGATTACTAAATAGATAAAGTTGACAATACCTTAACTACCACACCCCTTGTCAACTTGACACCAAACAATATCTTCTTATACTATGCTTAATTTCCAAATGAAAACAGTAATAAGCTTATAATTCTGCCTAACATGGTATACCTATCCCATGTACAACCAGAAATGGAAAATCTTTCCCCAAACACAAAACAAGGTTCCTTGAATAATGTGTAGTCTCTAATATAATAGGTCTAATATAATTTCAACAGTTAGCTAGTGATATAATCTTAATATTGATGTAGATATATACAAACACTCTGTATCAAGGTAGGACAAAAACATGGCAATTACAGTCCTCCTTTCTGTAAGTGGTCACATGGCCTTAGCTGGTATTTGTAAGTACCTTCTTCTACTACCCATTCTGCTTTATTCCCTATCCCTTCCCCCCCTGCAATTAACAAATTGGCACCCTACCTGGTATTGTGGAATATAAGAAATGCAGGAAGAGAGTGCCATTGAGTTTGCAACATCTTCTTGTGTTTTGGAAATGGCCATGTGCAGTGTGAAACAGGTTTGCTGGATGCCTACATGGAGATCCCATGGGACCATGAGGGTGAACCATGGATTGCAGTGGAAGCCCAGTCGAGATGCCAGGACCATGCAATGGTTACTAACGTGAGTTGCCGCTTGTGATAAAGTTTTCCAGGACTATGAGTAGTCTAGCTTGAGGGGCAGAATTGAAACTCCAGAGACTTGTTGCTGGTTAGAGTTATTGGACTTGGAGACTTGTCATTGACTACAGTTGTTGGACTTGGAGCTACAGTTTGATGTTTGCCCTGTTTAAATCTTGTATTGATTGAATATTTCTTTGCTAATTCCAGTACCATCTTTTGCAGTATGAGTGTTTATTCAGGGCCAATATGTGTTTTTGGAGACTTTTTTTTTGGTATTATGGCTTAGGTAAAAGATCATGGACTATGGGGATGTGTGAATATCAGTGGAATTGATAAAAAAAAATACAGAGACTTTTAAAGTTGGATGAATGCACTGCATTTTACATCATGTATAGTTATCAGTTTATGGGGACCAGGGAAAAATGTGGCGGTTGGAGTCAGGTGTTCCCCATAAACTTAGGTATCTGGATACTAGGTTAACAGCTGATTTGAGATTTGGGAATCAACACCTCCAGGAGACAATGTATTGTTGGGGGTGGGCTTATGAGTGCTATAGCCAGCTCTCCCTTGGTAGTGTTTGGCATACTCTCCTGCTGCTATGCTCCACCTTATGTTGGTCAAGGGGTGATGTCCACTCTCTGCTCATGCCATAATTTTCTTTGCCATCATGGAGCTTTCACCTTGAGTCTGTAAGCCAAAATATACCTTTTCCCCCAGAAGCTGTTCTTTGTCAGGCGATTTCTACCAGTAACAGGAACCTGACTGCAACAGTGAGGGATGTTGAACATATTCTTAAGTGTATGTTAGCCATTTGTAATTCTTCCTCTGAGAACTCCCTATTCAGTTCTCTGCCCCACTTTTGGATTTTTTATTCTTTAGTTGTTTGAGTTCTTTGTAGATTCTAGTTATTAGGCTTCTGTTAGTGGTATAAGTGATGATAATTTTCTCCCATTCAGTGGGTAATCTATTGGCTCTGCTTATGTTGAGTTTGTCTGTGCAAAAGCTTTTGAAGTTCATGAGATTCCATTGGTTGAGTCATTCATGTTTAATTTCCCAAACTACCAGGGTTTTGTTTAGGAAGTCTTTCCCAACTCATACGACATGGATAATGCCTCCTATTTTTTTCTTCTAGTAGAAGAAGAGTTTTAGGTCTTATATTGAGGTCTTTAGTACATTTGGACTTGATTTTTGTGTATGGAGAGATGAGTGAGTCTAGTTTTTTTTCTACATATGGTCATCCAATTTGTCCAACACCATTTGTTGAAGATGCTGTCTTTTCTCCAGTATACATTATTGGAACCTTTGTCAAAGATTAAGTAGCTGTCTGGGTATGGGTCTTCAACTCTGTTCCATTGGTCTATGATTCTATTCTTATGTCAATACCATGCTGTTTTTATTACTGTGGCTTTGTAATATAGCTTTAAACTGGTTATGGTGATACCTCTAGAGGTCTTGTCCCCCACCCCCCGCTCGAAGATATGTTTGTATCTGAAGCCTGAATTTTGAGATCATTTTTTCAATCTCTCTGAAGAATGATGCTGGTATTTTTATTGGTATTGCATTAAATCTATATATTGCTTTTGGTAGAATTGCCATTTTCACAATATTAATTCTACCTATCCAGGAGCATGGGAGGTTTTTCCATCTTTTCAAGTCCTCTTTGATTTGTTTCTTGAGGTTTTTTTTTTTTTTTAATGTTTTCATTATATAGGTCTTTCACATCTTTGGTCAGTGTTATTCCAAAGCATTTAACTTTTTGTTGCTACTGAAAATGGACAGCTTCACTGATTTTTTTCTCTGTATATTTGTCCTTTGCATATAGAAAGGCTGATTTTTGTGTATTGATTTTATATCCTGCCAATTTACTGAAGGAATTAATCACCTTTAGAAGTTTTGAGATGGAGACTTTTGGGTCACTTATGTGTAGGGTCATGTCATCTGCAAATAGGACTAACTTGACTTCTTCCTTTCCAATTTGAATTCCCTTTGTTTCTTTCTCCTGTCTTACTGCTTGGGCTAGTACTTCTAGTACTATGTTGAAAAGCAGTGGTAAGAGTGAGAGCACCTCTGTCTTATTCCAGATCTCAATGGAAACTGCTTGAGTTTTTCCCTATTAAGTATTATTTGGGCTTTGGGTGCTTTATATATAGCCTTTATTGTGTTGAGATATAAAATCTCCATGCCTATCTATTCTTTTTAGCATTTTGATCATGAAGTGGTATTGTATTTTATCAAAGGTCTTCTCAGCATCAATTGAGATGACCATGTGGTTCTTATCATTAAGTTTATTTATGTGGTGTATTATGTTGACCAATTTCCATATGTTGAATCATCCCTGCATCCCTGGAATGAAGCCAGCTTCATTGAGGTACATAATTCTTTTGATGTTGAATTTTGTTTGTGAGGATTATGTTCAGAATCTGCATCTAAATTCTAGATTCATAAAAGGAATTAGGGAGATTCCCTGCTCTCCAATTATGTGAAACAGTTTGAGAAAAATTGGTTTCAGTTTTTTGATAGAATTCAGCTGAGAAGCCATTTGGTCCTGGACTTTTCTTTTGGGGGAGGTTTTTAACTGCATTTTCAATCTCCATAGATATGAGAGAGATAGAGGCAGATACACAGAGAGAATGGGCATGCCAGGTTCTCCACTGCAAACAAACTCGAGATGCATGTACCACCTTGTTCATCTGGGTTATGTGAGTACTGGGGAATTGAACCTGGTGCCTTTGGCTTTGCAGGCATATTCCTTAATCACTTATCCATCTCTCATCTCTACCCCCCCCAAAAAAAAGCCTTTTTGCAGTTTTAATTTACAGTCTTCTAATAGTCAGGATGTTGAATTATTTACCAAGTATTGATTGTCTGTTTATATTCCTTATTTTAAGAAACCTTCAGTTCCTTTTCTGTTCATTGATTGGATGTTTTTTGATGCTAATTTTATGTAATTCTTTATTTATTGCAGTTACTAATCCATTGTTTGAAGTGTGATTCACAAGCATTTTTTTTTCCCATTTCTAGTCTGTTTCTTCATTCTGGTGATTATTTCCATTGTTTTATAGAGCTTTGTAATTTCGTGTACTCCCACTTGTCAATTTTTACAATGATTTCTTATGCTAATGGAATTCTGTTCAGAAAACCCTTGCTTTTTGCCTGTATCTTGAAGTACTTTCCCCATGTTTTTCTTTTTCTAGTAATTTCAAAGTTTCAGTTTTTATATTAATGTCTTTGATGTGTTTTAAATTGATATTTGTGCATGATAGGAGATATGGATCTAGTTTCATTCTTCTATATTTGGAAGTCCATATTCCAAATTCTTGCAATATTTGTTTTTGACACTTTTATAAATATTAGGTTATAAATGTATTCATTGTTTCTGGTTTCTCTGTTCTATTTCATGTGTTTACATGTCTGTGTTTTTGCCAGTCTCATTTTGTTTTTGTTACTATGGCTGTAATATAATTTGAGTTTAGGTATTATGATACCTCAAAATGTTACTCTCTGTGTTAGGATTGCTTTAGTTATTGAGGCTCTTTTATGTTTCCTTAAGAATTTTTAGGTTGTTTTTTGTAGTTTGTGAAGAATGTCATTGTAATATTGATGAAGAATGCATTGAGGATGTAGATTGCTTTCAGCAATGTAGCCATGTTCACAATATTCATTCTGCGATCTATGAGAATCGGAATATGTCCACATTCTGTAAGAGGGTGGGACAGGAAGGAAATTCCAGAGACTCAGGAAGTTGCAAATTTGGGAAAGGCTTACACAACCCTACCGTAGGACTATGTAAAGGGGAAACTGCTGCTTGGAGAGGAGACTGTGACTGAGCTGCCTGAAAGTGGCACACTGTGCTCAAGGTCTCTGACCAGCCAGGCTGCCTGCAGGGTGTGTAGAGTGATCCAGATATAGCTCCTGTGTTGTCATCCCTGCTGCGGTGGTCGCTTTGTTGATGCACCTGCCTTTGAGTCATCTATTTCTCCTGTAAGCACCCCCCTACCCCATTCTTTAAGTAATCCCAGTAAACTCACTGGTTCAGCAAAATTGATTTTGGTGTAATTGATGCTTGTTCCATCATCTATCCCCTACCTGAGGAGAAGACAGGTGTTCACATCAACTCGTGGAAAAAGTTTTCTGTAACACCACAGTTAAGGTGAATATGCCCACCTTAATTCATCAAGATAAAATTTATATCATATATGAAAGTGAAGTTTGAGATATCACAATGCAGATTTTCCAAGGAAACATCCTCCACCAAGAATATTAAAAGGTCCAGTTGTTAGAGATTAGACAGGTTTCTGTAAAGATAATTTCTTTGAAATATTGTATATTCTCTTTTTGCCACCTGTCTTCCCCTTGTGAGGGAAAGATGTCTATCTCTGTGTGTAAATATGACTGCATAGGCAGTGATGTCCCTCACACACATTCTATAGGGAAGCGCTTCAAAGGAGACCATTTTCCATGAGGCTATTATGGTGTGGTTCCTATGCCCCACGTTAACCAGAAGTCCCACAGTCTTAGTCTTAGCCATAGCACTATGAAAAGAGACACACATAAAAGGGATACAAATTGGAAAGGAAGAGATCAAGTTATCATTATTTGCAGATGGCATGATTCTATACATAAAGGACCCTAAAAATTCTACCAGAAAACTGTTAGAGCTGATAAACACCTTTTGCCATGTAGCAGGATACAAAATAAACACACAGAAATCAGTAGCCTTCCTATATGCTAACAACAAACACACAGAGAATGAAATCAGAGAATCACTCCCATTTATCATTGTATTAAAGAAAAAGAACCTTGGAATAAACTTAAACAAGGAAGTGAAGGATATCCATAATGAAAACACTCAAGCAGAAGACACTAGGGAATGGAAAGACATCTCTTGTTCTTGGATTGAAAGAATCAATATTGTGAAAATGGCAATCTTACCAAAAGCAACCTACACTTTCAATGCAATCCCCATCGAAATTCCAATGGCATTCTTCACAGAAATAGAAAAAAAAAAACAACCCAAAAATTCATTTGGAAGCACAAAAAAACCTTGAATATCTGAAACAATTTTGATCAACAAGATAAGGCTGGTGGTACCACCATACCTGATTTTAACCTATACTAAAGAGCCATAGTAACAAAAACAGCATGGTACTGGCACAAAAACAAGTATGTAGACCAATGGAACAGAACAGAGGACCCAGATGTAAGTCTGAGTAGCTATATAGCCCCCTGATATTTGACAAAATTCCAAAATACTCATTGGGGAAAAGATAGTATCTTCAGCAAATGGTGCTAGGAAAACTGGATATGTATATGTAGAAGGATGAAAATAGATCCTTATTTCTCTCCATATACAAGAATTAAGTCCAAGTGGATCAAAGACCTTAATATCAGATCTTAAACTCTGAAGCTTCTAGAGGAAAAAGTAGAGGAAACCCTTCAACATATTGGTCTTGGCAAAGACTTTCTGAATATAACATCAATTGCTCAGGGAATCAAACCACAGATTAACCACTGGAACATCATGAAATTACAATGCTTTTGTATGGCAAAAGACACTATGAATAGAGCAAAGAGGCAACCTACAGAATGGGAGAAAATTTTTGCCAGATATACATCTGATAGAGCATTAATATCTAGGATATACAAACAACTCAAAAAATTAAGTAATAAGAAATCAAACAACCCAATTAAAAAATGGGCTATGGAACTAAATAGAGAGTTCTCAAAAGAAAAAATACAGATGGCATATAAACATATAAAAAAAATTCTTCGACATCCATAGTCATCTGGGAAATGCAGATTAAAATATGTTGAGATTCTACCTCACTCCTGTCAGATTGGCTACCATCATGAAAGTAAATGAACATAAATGCTGGCAAGAATGTGGAAAAAGTGGAACCCTCATACACTGTTGGTAGGATTGCAATCTGGTCCAGCCATTGTGGAAATCAGTGTGGATGTTTCTTATACAATTAAAAATAGAGCTACCGGGCTGGAGAGATGGGTTAGCGGTTAAGCGCTTGCCTGTGAAACCTAAGGACTCCGGTTCGAGGCTCGGCTCCCCAGGTCCCACGTTAGCCAGATGCACAAGGGGGCGCATGCATCTGGAGTTTGTTTGCAGAGGCTGGAAGCCCTGGCGCACCCATTCTCTCTCTCTCCCTCTATCTGTCTTTCTCTCTGTGTCTGTCGCTCTCAAATAAAAAAAAAAAAATAGAGCTACCATATGACCCCGCTATAGCACTCTTAAGCATATATCCTAAGGACTCACATCACTACCTTAGAGATTCTTGCTTAATCATGTTTTTGCTGCTGTATTCACAATAGCTAGGAAATGGAACCAGCCTAGATGTTCCTCAACTGATGAATGGATAATGAAGATGTGGCACATTTACACAATGGAGTTCTCAGCAGTAAAGGAAAATGAAGTTATAAAATTTGTAGGAAAATGGATGGATCTGGAAAGGATTATACTAAGTGAGGTAACCCAGGACCAGAATGCCAAACATCATATGTTCTCTCTAATATGTGTATCTTAGCTACAAATGACTGGACTTCTGTATGAGTAGGAAGAAATCTCAGTAGCAGAGGCCAGTATGCTAAAAAGGTGATATAAAGGAAATAGAAAGGAAGTGGGGGGGGGCTTAATAGGATGGTATTGTATATATGTAAGTAGAAGAACAGATTAATGGCAGTGAAAAGGCCTAAGTGAGTCAAGGGAAGAGACTGAGTAAAGGAAAGTTAGAAGGAGAGTTAATCAAAATAAATAAAATAAATAAATCAGAAAAAATAAAAATAAAAGATCTTTGAGTATGGAAATGTATGAACATAATTGGAATTGTTAAAAACTATGGAGACTATTAAAGTTGAATGAATGCATTATATTTTACATCATGTATGTTTATCAACTTATGGGGGCCAGGGGTGGAATGTGGTGGTTTGGTTCAGGTGTCCTCCATAAACTTAGGTGTTCTCGATGCTAGGTTCCCAGCTGATGGAGATTTGGGAATTAACACCTCCTGGAGGGGGTGTATTGTTGCAGGGGGTGGGCCTATGAGTATCATAGTCAGTTTCCCCATGCCAGTGTTTGGCACACTTTCCTGTTCCTGTTGTCCAACTTATGTTTGCCAGGGCATGATGTCCACCCTCTGCTCATGCCATCGTTTCCCCCTGCTTAATAGAGCTTCCCCTCAAGTCTGTAAGCCAAAATAACCCCCTTCTTTTACCCAAAAGCTGTTCCTGTTTGGGTGATTTCTGCCAGTAATGCCACCTGACTGCAGCAGCATGTATGTAATGGATTTCCATGGAAAATTATTTTTTTAAAGCAGAGGAGACACCTAAATATTCAGTTTTTAGTAGCTGGTAATCATCTGCTATATATCAATATTCATCACTGTTTTAATAACAAATATAGTCTTATTTTTATGACAGAGGTAAAAAGTAACGTAAGTATTGTCACCTTAAATCGTCATGTAGCACAGTAGCTGTTTGTTTGGTTTTATCTGTTTCTATTTATAAGTTGTTGGTGCTAAGAGATATTCATTGAGCTGGTGAAAACAGAACAGGTTTTGCGTGCAAATGACACCACTTCAAGAAGTGACTAAAATGGTGCTAGGCCAGGGCTTGTTGAACTTTCTAATCATGACCCATTTGTCCAAGAAAGTTTTATGAGACCCCCCCTACCATATAGGCATGTAATATAGGTTTACAAACACTTATAATAAATTATAAATAAATTAATTATAAGGGAATTCTTTTTATACATGCAATGTTAGCATTTATTAAAGATGAAAGAAAATTGCATATAATGAGGTGGAAATATTAGTTTACTTTTACATAAAAATTTACATTTTGGCTGTGCAATGATTCTACAAGACATACAGCATCTTCAGCATTTTCAGAGTTGAGCAGTAGTTTGGTTTTATCATCAATGCTGAGAACACCTCTTTGCCTACATACATAGTACAACATGGCAAAGGATGTTTAGGGCCATTTCAGAAAAATTCATTGAATGATATTTCATGAGACTCGTCAGCAACCGAACCAGCAATTTAAAAAGAAAATACTATGGGCTGAAGAGATGGATTAGCAGGTTAATGTGCTTGCCTGAGAAGCCTGATGACCCAGGTTCAAGTCCACAATACCCATGTTATCCAGATGCACATGATAGCTCTTGTGTCTGGAGTTCATTTACAGTGGCTAGAGACCCAGGCATGCCCATTCTCTCTCTCTCTTTCTCTAATAGAATAACTAAAAATAAAATATAAATTTAAAAAACCTCACAATTTTTAAAATATCAAATATTAAAGTCATCTCTAGGTGTACTAATTTCATACTTAGAAGCTAAGGAATGACGGTAGTAATATGTTGGAAGAGTTTACACTGGAACAAAAACTGCATATCCAGTTCTAAGCAGACGTGTTTCAGCCTGTGTTGGTGTGGCGTGGCATGAAGGCAGGCACAGGTGAATTACGCATGATGTGTGTTCACAACCAAGGCTACAGTGCAATTCCATGATACAACACGGTGAGCACTGTCAGAAGCAACCTGGATTCATTATGTGTTGGCCATTGCACATTCAGAAACCATTTATTGTTGTCAAATTTTTTGTGACTCTAACTTTCAGTTATGAGTCAAAACCCACAGTTTAAGAAGTTATGAGCTACATTGCACTCATGGAGCAAACAAAATGTCCATATTGATAAGGTTTATAAAAAGGGTGAGAGGCCGTTATCATATCAGTACTGTATGATGAGTACAGAGAGCTTCTGTGGATTTAGGTTAGACTCATATCTTTAGGGGAAATAGCAGAAGTAAAAAAATTATATTGAGTAAATGCCAACATGAACCTCATTGATCTTGTACTTTTGGTATTTAGTTTGTATTTGGTAATTAGCTTTGTTTCTGTAATTGAATAGATGTTGGAGCCTTGGGAATTTATGGCATTTTAAGTTAGTAGATATTTAAATGTGGTATAATATACAATCATACTTAAGGTTAATGTTGAAGATTCAGGCAATTTTTATTCTATCATTTAAAAAATACTTGATGACTAATTACTACTGAGAAACATTAACATAGTTTAGGAAGAAAAGGGGGTAGAGTGGGTGGAATGAGCATTCAAGCATGATATACTTCAGCATAAAAAAAAGAATAAGGACTGGAGAGATGGCTTAGTGGTTAAGGCATTTGCCTGCAAAGCCAAAGGACTCCAGTTCGACTCTCCAGGACCCACTTAAGCCAGATGCACAAGGGGGCGCATGCATTTGGAGTTCCTTTGCAGCAGATGGAGGCCCTGGTGTGCCCATTCTCTCTCCCCTCATCTCTCTTTGTCTTTCTCTCTCTCTCAAATAAATAAATAAAAATAAAGTTTAAAAAATAAGACTGAAGAGATCGATTGATAAAGTCTTTTGTGATCATAAGTAGAAAGGAGGCTAGAAAAGTCAAAAACTCTCACATTACATGAAAGAAATTGTAATGGACGCCAGCTGTTTCATAAAAATGTGACTTAATCTGAGTTATATTCAAAACACACTGTGAGAAAAGGATTGGGGTGAAGTTTACTGGGGAGGAAATATCAGGGCGTACTGGAAGTGTCATGAGACACAGCAGGAGGTTGAGTGTTCCTTGCTAAGCAAGTTACTACTATGTGTTAGAACAGCTGAGTCCCACAGCAAGATGAGTGGCTCGGTCATTCCCATCAAGGGATAAAGATGCATTCTGATTATGATGTACAAACCTCCACTGCGGTTTAGTAGAGAGATTTCCTTGGAGCATGTGGGTTCTGAGATAATTCTGACCTGCTGTATGACAGGAAAATCAGATCTGGAAGCCACAGAAAGCCATCAGTCAAAGTGAGACTGGTGCTGGCAGTCAGAAGGAGGGAGGACTGGGTGTCAGGAGGTGAGGAGCTGAGGGAGGCTGAAGGTTGCTGCATGGTCCTTTTAAGACTGCTAGCTTTGTGGAGGAAGGAGGTGAACACCTTAGAGTTCTTACAAAATGTCTCCAATGTAGAGTTCTTACCCTGTCATACGGGGAATAAAACATGTCAGAAAATTTTAGTAACTTGAATGTCACATAAATAATCATATTGAAGTTAGAATTGGGGGCCAGGTTTTGAATCCATGTATTTTTGAACCATAAGGCTTTTCTCTGGCTACTTACTAACAAAATGGAGAAAATGGGAAAGGAGATTGGAATTTTGTAGGATACAGGGTAATGATGAACTTAGATAATGCTCATTGTAATTTAATTTTCTGTTTATTAAAAAAAAAAAGAAAACTTTTCGGGCTGGAGAGATGGCTTAGCAGTTAAGTGCTTGCCTGTGAAGCCTAAGGACCCTGGTTTGAAGCTCGGTTCCCCAGGTCCCACGTTAGCCAGATGCACAAGGGGGCACACACGTCTGGAGTTCGTTTGCAGAGGCTGGAAGCCCTGGCGCGCCCATTCTCTCTCTCTTCCTCTATCTGTCTTTCTCTCTGTGTCTGTCACTCTCAAATAAATAAATAAAAAATTAAAAAAATTTTAAAAAATGAAATAAAACCTTTCCATCCTAATTGATAAGGGCCAATAATATAATTCGTGATGTGTTAGAAACTAAGGTTCTTGTTCCCTTGAGTATTTTCTTTGGAGATACTTGACACAGAAAAATTGTTACAGTATAGTATTCTTTTTGTATAAATATTTATATCTTTATTTGCCTATATGTATACACATGAGCACTGTGTTGGTACGCTGGGGTTTCTTGCCACTGCAAATGAATGCCCATGTGGCCTTAAGTTGGGTGACTTGGATCTCTTGTAGTGACAGATGATTTCCCTGTCAGGCTTTAAATGGATGGCTGGGAATTGAATCCAGGTGAGCAGGCCTTGCATGCAAGCACCTCCAACTACTGAGCAACTCCCTAGTCCCATGTATAAAATGCTTAAGAATATATTTGTGTTTCTGATGGATAACCTTTATCTAATCAGTAGTAATAATGGTAATGTCAATCTATATTATTCTCACAAGACATTAAATTATACATTAATTAATGTATAAATCACATTCAGGGAAATCCATAAATCCTACTATTTCCAACTTAGAGATAAGACTCAAATATCCAGACAAGTGGCATCTCTGTGCTTCTAGGTGTCTCTGATGAGGCTGAGTCTACCATAGTGTTATCTCAGGAGTGAGTTATGGACTATGCATGGAATACCTTTGTATAATATATGCAATTATGAAAAAGTGAGGTTTTAAACCTGGAAGTTTCATTATTCAAACAGTCTTATTGTAAACCTAATGGTAAACTGAATAGCTTCTCTGCATCCAAATAGGGATTTTTCTGTTCATCTGGAAGTGATGAGATGCTCTGGCCATTTTTGCCTTGAAAAAGTTGTATTTACTCCTCAATGCACCTCTTACATCTGAAGGTTTTCTTCTCGTGGTAGCCATAGACAGAACTTTTCCTCTGCCTGTGCTGCTCCTGCTGCGGTGCTGACTCTCTGTAGAATGTGTAACTGGTTCGTATCATTTCTCAGCTATTGATTTCAATTACCTTAGCCAGGTCCTCGGGACAAGAAGTGAGAAATACAATACCTAATTCTAAAGAAAGGAGTTTTAAGGAAAATGTGCAAAAATGTGGATAGAACTTATTTCTGTTCTAACATGAAAATTACAGCTACCGGCATGAATTGATGTCATTGCTGATGGTGGTGTCACAATCCCATAGATACCTGGGATGCCAACACCTACACATCACTAGTTCTTCAGCCCTGAGGATGCTTTTAGTTTGTCAGTGGTGTGGAGCTGTGGTTCCTCTCTGATGATTGTGCCTGCTCAGCCCGATGCACTTTGAGTTCTTTCTCGTCTTGCCATCCATCTTTGATCACTGCTGTCATCTTCTAATAACCTGTAGCTTCAGGCTGTTTGACTGCATGGCTTTCGTGTGATTTTCCTGCTTACCTTGCATGTGGTTGTTCCACTTCATCTCATCTCACGACATAAGCAGTTGCTTAGGAATTCCATTGTAATCTCTCTATCCCTGCATTTCTAACCCCATGAAACCAAGGTATAAGCAGCATGCCTTAGCCATGGGAAGTTGATCAAATGCTTTGTGTATGTGGGATTACTGATGTGTTGAATGTCAGAGACATAAGCAGTCCTCATTCTACCCCTTTACATTATTTTATATTATTTTAAAAAGTATAGTGTGCTATATTCCTTATTCCACAGAGAAAATTTAAAGCTTGATAAAAATTTCAAAGAATTTACCCAGATTTACTACCCAAAGAGTGCCTGTATTAACTGTTAAGTACACTTTATATGAAATTAGAAATATCTTAATAACTATCACTAAATAGCCTTCTTAAAGTGTCATATAATTTTATATTCTTATTAGTAATGAATAATAGTGCCCATTTCAAGCTATCATTATCCATAACTATTTTAACAGACATTTTTGCTTCTGGTAGTCTGCTGGACAAAAATATTCTATGTTCTTACATAATTTGAATTACTAGACTTTTAGTAAGGATAAGCAATTTTAGTGTATTTCATGTACTTTTAAAACTTCATTTGCTTTTTATAACTTTTTGTATGTTCTTTGTTCATTAACCTTAATTTCTCAATAGTTTTCTTATTAATATGTTTGAGAGGTTTGCATAGTAAATAGATTACCCCTTTATCACAATTGTACATACTTCCTGTTTAATTTTTAACATTCAAAAGCTTTAAAATAGTGCTGGCAATATGGCTTAGTGGGTAAGAATGTTTTCTGTGAAATGAGAGGACCTGAGTTCAATGCCCAGTACCCATGTAAAGAGCCAGACATGGCCTTTTATGCCTGAAACCCCAGTACTGAGGTGGATAGAGACAGGAGGACAATTGGGGCTCTCATTAGTAGTGCAACTAAAAAAAGGGATTTCCAGGTTTGACAAGAAACCCTACCTCAGAGAAATAAAGTAGAAGAGCAATAAAGGAAGACATCTGACACATGATGTGTGCACATGGGGTGTGCAGTCTGCACACAAACATGAATGCACTGTGCACACGCACACATGCATATCATATACTACAATACAACTTTAAAATCTATGTAATTGGTTATACTGACTTGCTTTTTCCCTGGTGGTCTTGGTGATCATGGTGTGTGTATGTGTGTGTTTTCTTATCACGTTCTTCCCTGGGAGGAATATATTCAGCTGTTAGTAATAGAAATCTTGATTAACAGTGACTTACATAAGATAGAGGCTTGGATTTTTTGAATAATCTGGTAATAGATTATAGAAGCAGTGCTTTAATTTCTCAGTAATATCAGTTCAGAACAACGCTCTGCCCAGCCATCTCGGATTACTATCAAATTCCTCTTTAAAAAAATGTGGAAGTAAATAAGGAAGCTGAGGCTAGGAGAAGTTAAAAGGTTTGTCCCTGTTGCTCAGCTACTTGGTAGAGGAGGCTCCTGGTTTCCTTTTTCTCAGTCTCTGCACATTTTCTCTTACCCTGGGCCATCATTTGATTATCTTGCTGTGTGCACACACATGGAATCTGCTAGTGTATTAAAATATGATTTTGCTCTGCATTCTTCCAAGATTTACCCAGGCAATGCTGTATATTGACAATTAAGATCTAAATTTTCAATCATTTTAAAATAGATGAAATAGTTTAACATAATTCATCAGCAACTTCTCAATCAAATATCTTATTTTTAATGTATTTTTATAAATATAGCAATAGATAGATAGATAGATAGATAGACAGATACACACATATATATTGATTTTTCAAGGTAGGGTTGCACACTAGTCCAGGCTGACCTGGAATTCACTATGTAGTCTCAGGGTGGTCTCAAAGTCACAGTGATTCTACTACCTCTGCCTCCCAAGTGGTGGGATTAAAGGTGTGTGCCACCATGCCTGGCAAATATAGCAATATATTTTAATTTTTATTTATTTATTTGAGAGTGACAAAGAGGCAGATGGAGGGGGGGGGGAGAGAATGGGCTCGCCAGGGCGTTCACCCACTGCAAACGAACTCCAAACATGTGCACCCCCTTGTGCATCTGGCTAATGTGGGTTCTGGAGAATCAAGCCTCAAACAGGGATCCTTACACAGGTAAGCACTTAACTGCTTAGCCATCTCTCCAGCCCTATATAGCAAAATTTTTGAAAGAACCAAACATTTTATATCATACTATATTTTTATAATATGCATATATTTAAATTATTTTACATATTCTCATTTTATATATTACACTCAACCTATGAGTAGGTGACCAAGAAACCTACTGAAGTAAAATGTCAGATACCGTGACTTTAAAGAGCCAAATAAAGAAGTGCCACCACTTCTTTGTGAGCCTGTAACCACAAATGTAAAGCAGTGTGCCTATAGTCTGTAGCTCGTGCAGGCCTTTAGCCTGACCCTATGTATGGCATCTGAGATTCAAATTACTTAGAAAGACAATAGCAAGAGAAAATATTTTAATCCATAAAAGGAGCAAGTCATGGTTGAAAGTAGCCATAAATTAAATGCTACACAATAGAACACATCTAGTTTCTAAGTAAATAAAATGCATCACAGTCTTGAAATATCATGATTTTTGCCAAAACTATATATATATATATATATATATATATATATATATATATATATATATATATAAAATTTAATTTATTAGTTTTCTTTTCAGTAAATACAGGCAGTTTGGTACCATTATTTAGGCTCATCTGTGATCTACCCCCCCCCATTAGACTCTCCTTGTTAATGAAAATGGGTTGTGCATTGTGGAGTTAGCTCCTAGTTATTGGTATGATAAATATCTCTGCAAATCATGACCCAACATGTGACTCTGTCATTCTTTCCGACCCCTCTTCCACAAAATTTCCCTGAGCCATGTTGGGTTCATTTTTGGTCTGCTTCAGTGCTGAGGTGTTGGGGGCCTCTGAGGCTCTGGCTCTCTGATTTGGTAGGAGTTGATTTTTCTCTGCGTTGATTTCCTTCCCCTTTGTGCTGGTATCCGGTTCACAGGAAAACATCACCCTTGCTTATTTCGCCAGTTGTTCTTAGTTTCAGCTGGGCCCCTTTTGAGGTATGTTGGGCAGCTCTCTTCTTAGGATCTGCATCTATCTGAAAAAGAGAAGCAGATTCTCCAAGAGAGTAAGTTAGCACCCGGAAAATTGAGATAACAACTACTTTTTTGATAGACAGTATGACAGGTTTAGGCCTCTTATACCCTGTGATTGATGGTAGCTTGATATTGTAGAGTGGGCTTGTGTCTGGGTATGGTTCTGACTTGTTTCTCTGCTCCAGCTATGGGTCTAGTACCACTGAGTGGATCAGTAGCCAAATCAAGAGCAATTGATTCCTCCCCATGGCTGTGTACCACTATTGCACTTGTGTGGGCATCACATCTGGTTATTTGTTGCTAATTAGGTTAAACAATGTGTTGCTTGGACAGATCTTGGTCATTTCCCCCAGTCGCCTATGTAGCGCCTTCTGGCACTAGACACGCTGATTGTCTGGGGACTGACTCTCTCCTGGCTTCCAGCCATGTCATTCCATTTTACGCGTCAGCTGCGTATGGAGTCTTCAGCAATAGCGTCTTACCACTGGCCTTTGGTGGGTCATCAAATACTCTGACAGAAGTCTGTCATTCAAAACTATATATTTTATAGATTATTTCTTTAATCTTTGAAGTAAAAATTATTGCATTTTATTTTTTAAAATTTATTTATTATTTGAGAGATTGAGACTCAGAGCAAAAGAGTAATAGAAAGAGTAAGTATGCACATGCCAGGCTCTCCTGCCACTGCCAATGAACTGCAGATACATGCACCGCTTTTGTACATCTGTCTTCATATGGGTGCTGGGGAATAGAACTTAATCCTTCAGACTTTGCAAGCAAGCACTTTTAACTAGTGAGCTATCTCTCAAGCCCCATTTTGCTTTAATCTAACTTTATTTATTTATGTATGTGGTTGTATATAATGTGTATTTGCGAAAGGACAGCATTACATAGTGGTCTGAGGATCTCTGTGTGTTTGTCCTCTCCTTCCATCATCTTTGAGACAGGGTATCTCTTTTTTTTTTTTTTTTTTTGCCACTGCATGTGCCCATATCTGGCTCATGGGCTTCTGTGACCTCCTGGATCCACTTCCTATTGCTATAGGCACATTGGCATCATAGATATATGTGTTACCTTATATTGGCTTTACATGTGTTGTCGAAAATTGAACTTGGGTTGGCAGAAAGGTGTGCATTTAAGCACCTTTAACTGATGAGCCATATTCCCAGCCCCTAATATAGTTTTAATAATTTAAAATAAAAAATATTTATTTATGATAGAGGGAGAGAGAATTGAGGTACACACACACACACATACACACACCCCAGGGCTGTAAACAAAGTCCAGATGCATGTATCACTCTGTGCATTTAACTTATTAAAAAAATTATTTGCTTATCTATTTGCTAATAGAGAAAGACAGAGACAAGGAGAGAATGTGTGTGCCAGGGCCTCTAGCCACTGCACATGAGCTACAAATGGACGTGTCACCCTGTGTATCTGGCTTTATGTGGGTACTGGGGAATAGAACCTGGGTCCTTTGGCTTTGCTAGCAAGTGCCTAAATTGCTAAGCCATCTCTCCAGCCCTTATTATTGAGGCAAACCCAGCAGACTGGCCTTTTTTTTATGCCTCAGTGCAAGAGTGAGAGATAGATAGATAGAGAGAGAGGGGGAGAGAGAGAGAATTGGCATGCCAGGGCCTCCAACCACTGTAATTAAACTCCAGATAGGTGCACCACCTTGTGCACATATGCGACTTTATGCACTTGCAATATGTTGTACATCTGGCTTACATGGCACCTGCAGAGTTGAACATGGGTTATTAGGTTTCACAGGCAAGCACCTTAACTGCTATGTCATCCTCTAGCCTGCCTTTAACTTCTGAGTCATTTCCCAGACCTCTAATGATTAAATTGTTTTTTTCCAGGGGTAGGGTTTCACTCTAGTTCAGACTGAACTATGTAGTCTCAGGGAGGCCTCAAATTCATGATGATCCTCCTACCTCTGCCTCCCAAGTGCTGGGATTAAAGGCATGCACCAGCGTGCCTGGCTCTAATGATTTAAATTTGAACTTCAGGTTTTAAGTCTTTAAAGCCTTTACTTTCTTGTTAAATATAATATCTATTAATTGTTATAATTTATAATTTTGATTTTCATAGGTTTGATTTCCCAGCTATATGTTTATAAAATTTGTACTTTCTTTTAAACATAATATAATAAAAACAGATCTATTGAATGGTTTCCATGTACCATATAAAAATTATATTTAAAAATCATCTTTTGTTTCAATCTTTGAGAAACATTGGCTTTTGCAATCAATTACTATACAACTTAGATAAGGAACAATAGAACAAATTTGCAGTGACTCCATTAAAATATGTGAATCAAAGACTTCTCTTGTTCCCCTAAGGTCATATTCAAAATTATGGTTCACATATACTGTCTTCCAAGAAATGACTTATTAATAGGAATTCCTCTGGTGTTCATAGATATATAATTTAGCTTTAAAAAAACAACTTTCAGATAGCAGCTTTTTATGAGTGCTGAGAAGACTTTAGTTTCATTCTTAATCTTTCAAAATAGATCCCCAGAGTTACACATTTCACTTTTATAATCATCTTTGCTCAATCTACTGAAGTTAGGAATGCATTAATATAGCACAGCACATTATTCTAGGCTGCTTGATAATCTGTTGAGAATGATTGCAAATCTCACTAAAAGCAATTCAGATACTTCAAAAAGAGCTCATCATTCATGATTAAAGACACATGGGCCTAAAGAAGTATCTTCGGCTAATTGTGAAGAATCATTGATATATTTTGGGAATCAACCTTCTTAAGCAAATATAACAAAATTTAGTATTCTGCTTATAGTTAGACACTTCTAGACTAAGAGTCATTAGCTTATCATGTCTGGACTGTAGAATAAGGGAGAATACTTAGAAAATGTCAACTCTTAAGCTGGGCGTGGTGGTGCACGCCTTTAATCCCAGCACTTGGGAGGCAGAGGTAGGAGGATCGCCATGAGTTCGAGGCCACCCTGAGACTACAGAGTTAATTCCAGGTCAGTCTGGACCAGAGTGAGACCCTACCTCAAAAATCCAAAAAAAAAAAAAAAAAAAAGGTCAACTCTTTTGAATATAAATCTTTCTAAAATATACTACCCATTTCTAAGCCTTCTTAAACAAATGATACTGAAACTAATATGCATTTCTGAAGGACTCTGGATTATCAGGTTTATAGTTTCTCTGCCATAAAATTCTGTCATCTGGTTCTGTACCATTCAATGTTCTATCTCTGATTTCTGTTAGCTTGTTTGGCAACTATTATGCTTGTCTATCAAGCCTCTATCTTCAGGGTCCTCATTTATTTGCCTACTTCCAGTTTTCTATGACCTCAGAGTTAGGTTTTGGATCAGTTGTAGTATCAGAGGGTGAGGGCATCAGAGGATGAAGATATCAGAGGGTGATATCATCAAAGGGTGGTGAGGTGCCAGAGGGTGAGGGCATCAGAGGGTAAAGGAATCAGAGCATAAGACATTCATAGGGTGAGGTATTTAGAGGGTGGGGATATTGGAGGGTGAGGGCATTGGGGGCCCTTTTCTCCTAATTCAACACAAACAGTTTCCAATGTAAAAGGATGAAAGCTGAAACACATTTGGGAAATAGCTTCTGGTGTTTCTGGTGATTTGTTTTGATCTTGTAGCACAAGATCTTGAACAGTGTTCCATCACTACACACTCTTCAGTTTGAAGATACTTTCCCAGAGTAGGTTGGATTTGCCTGACTATCTGAGTTTCCCCATGTTCTCTACTTTGATAACTGATATGGTAAAGACATTCCATAAATGTTCAGAAAATTTTTGAGAAAACACCCTTGGCTTTATCAGGACATGGTAAGAGAAACACTCTTCCTCTCAGCTCCAGTATTTAAGTAGAGAACTTCTGTCCTGGTTAGTGAAGTTCCCTTAGAGTCTGCATACCTCATCTTAGTTACACAGATATTCAGACATATGCACACACCCCACCCCTTCCTTGTATAGTACTAACACTGATCATAATCCCCGCCATTCCTTTTCTGATAAAATCTTGTGTCCATTGAGGAGACTCATGATGTTACTACCTTCCCATAAGCCATGAAGGCCTTCTAGGACACCTTTGTTGATGGTATGCATTAGAAAGTGATTATCTGTTTGTGGTGTTCACAGCACCAGGTGCATAACATCTTTTATAAGAGAGGTAAGATCTGGAACTGCTATTTTCATTGAAGTCTTCATTTTAAATCAGAGATAAAAATATTGAAAGCAGATCTTATCAGAAATGGCAAAGAATCACAAATGAAAACAGCAATTCTTTTATCTCAAAGTACTGAGTAGTTATCAGTATTTATTAACTTTACAATAATTTTAACACATCATGATGGTAACATATAATTTATGTTTCACAGGCTATCAAAACTTGTTGATTTTTAATGTAAGTAAGACCTTACAATATGTGTGCCCTGAGACTGCTTTTAATCAATTGAGTAATGACTATGAAAATAGTTTGAATTACATTAAGGTCCCAAGTTTTCTAGTGATCAAGTATTTTATTTTTATTTACTTATTTATTAGACACACACACACACTGAGAAAGAGAGAGAGAGAGAGAGAGAGAGAGGAAAAGAGAGAGAGAGAATAGGTACACCAGGGCCTCTTGGAGCCTCATGTGACACTTTCTATCTCTGTATCTGGCTTTACATGGGTACTATGGAATTGAATCTGAGTTGTCAGGCTTTATAAGCAAGTGCATTTAACCACTGAGCCATTTCTCCAGCCCTTGATTAAGTACTTTAAAATGTTATGTTAATTACATAGATGCATATAAAAGTAAAGATTCTGACTTTTACTTTCTGACCAGTATATGTAAGATATCAGAGTTGACCTGTTCTAAATACAGTAAAGTCAATATTTTTTAGTAATGAATAAAATGCACATGTTTGTCAAAAGAAACCTATGAAGAAGTATTCAGAGATGGTTGTTTGGAAATGCTTTCATCATTTTATTTTTCCCCTATGGGCTCTTCTTAAGGAGGTTTTCATCTTAGCCTAATTTACATACTGAAATTTTTTTTCCAAATTAGTAGATTATACATACCTTTAATCCATCCCCTGGCACCTACTTTAAATATTAACTTATTACTAAAAGATGTCTAAGATTGCTGCATATCATACCACATAAAGACATTTATAAGAGCTGCTGCTCAATAAAATGATCCATTTCTTTTAGATGTTCCTAAATGAAAGCTTTTTTTGTGCGTTAATTTAAAATGGTTACTTAGGGGCTGAAACAGAGAATTTAAATTTATTTGTCTTGCAATGAAAAGAAATATTTGAAAAATTACATCATTAGAAAGAAGGTAAATAGGGGCTGGGGAAGTGGCTCAGTGGTAGAGCCATGTCTAGCATGAAGGTGGTCCTGGGTTCAATCTTTAATTTAAAAAAGAAAGAAACAAGGAAAGACAGAAAATAATCACTCTTTTTCTAGATTATAAGAAAGAGATTTCTCATGGATATTTGTGCATACATAGACATCATATATATATATATATTTCTAGAGGAAAACTAACATTTAGTTACACCATAAAAGTTCAGCTAGCTCTTTTGTGAGTGAAAACTGACATGTATTTATATGCATGAATACATGTAAATAAAATTATGAGACATTATAAGATATGTATGCATTTGTTATATATTTATGAAACTTTTCCTTTAGAAATTGGTTAGTCTTAAATTTTACTCTTTAAAACAAAAAAGTAGAATGGTATATAGCTTTACAAATTTCCATTTTACATTAAATTTTAGTAATAAGTAATAAATCTTACAGTCAAAATCATAAGAAATTATTTTGGATGGGTTGTGATGTAGGGAATGGCAGTGTTATGCACCATCCTTGTTTAAATACCAGCACGAGGGCTTGTAAATCATATTTAATGGGCTGCAGTCATGATATTGGGTTTCTGGGGCATCACTGACATTTACAATAGTCTCTCTAAGTAATACCTTGCTGCTTCTGATAATTGATGGCACTGTTATCAGATTTGTGACATGGTACTCTAGTAAAAAAAAATCATGATGATTTTACTAATTTTTGTTTCATTGCTTTATAAATTGAAGGATAAAAACATTTCAAAAGTGTCAATGAAAGTCTCACTAAAAGGCCTTGGGAGTATCTTTTAATATTACCAGAGTTATATTTTAAGGTGAAAATTATTGAAGAGGAAAGCATGAAAAATATCTTATAAAAATAATTAACTTTGTAATTGTGAAATATGTACAAAGAAACATAAAGGATTTAAAGGCTAATTGATCAAATTTATTTGCCTATGCAAACCTTAGGAAGTAAATGAACTAAAATTACTATTGTTTTTGCTAATTTTGATGTCCATCAAGTTCAATGAGCTAAGATTTGGCAAGAGGCAGCTGTTGTTCTATGTATGGTTACTCAAAGATTTATTTACTTATTTATTTTTTAGGAATCAGTTCAGGCAATCTTAATTAATGTTCAGTAGAATTTCAATAATTCTTTTTTAAAATGAAGTTCCTCTTTACAATTTTCCTTTATTTTAATATTTTGATCATCCTCTGTACATCATAATCTTGCATTTGAGTACTGCTTAGAAAAGCCTTGTGTTCTTTAATGATAAGTATTGTTATATTCACATTTTTGCTTGACTTTTATTTAATTCTGTTTATAATGCATTCTAAAAACATTATTTTATTGATTAACTGTTTTACTTATTTACTAAATAGTTATAGAATGCTTACTTTAAAATAGCATGATTTTTTGATACATAGAACAATTTTTTTCTTCTTATTCAAGATAGGGTCTCACTGTAGCCTAGGCTGACTTGGAATTCATCATGTAGTCTCAGGCTGTCCTCAAACACATGGTGATCCTCCTACCTCTCCCTCCAAAGTGATGGGATGCAAACTGTATGCCACTATACCCAGCATCTAGAACAATTTATAATGTATATTGATATTTTACAGGTGTCTGATAATTGAGTACTTTAGTTATATTTTTTGATTTTCACCAACCTATGCTTAGAAATACCCATTTTCCTAATGGAGTTACTAGGTAAAAAGAGCTGAATTAGTTATAATCCATGTTCCTTAGCTATAAATAAGAATAATTTTGAATATGTGTTTTAATGCAAGACATTTTTTATTAATAGAAGGCTTACCAGATTAGCAAGTTAGATCATGTGTTCTCCTCTAGTAAATCGACTCTGTTAATTCCTCATTAACCTTTTTACATCAGACTTTGCTCATTGGGTCTGTCTGTAGAGTCAACAGCTGATCATTACAACTGACTGTGGGTTAAATCAGTCTGCTCATTTGTGATTGCAAAACTGTGACCACTGGTCTCTATACAGAGTGGACATGGAAGGTATTGATGGTTAGTCAATGAGAGTTACAGTTAGAGTAAAACTTCAATAGTTCCCCATGTACACAGTACTTGGATGTGGGTAGAAGGCTATTAGGACTCATGAGTTTAGCTATAGGAAAGGCTTGAAAAGTAGCATTAGTGAAATGTGGCAAAGGCTCAAGGACATGGCACCTGAATGACAGTCAGTATATAGGAAGAGTCAAGGTTCCTAGAAATTTTATTGAAAAATACAAAAGTTAGAGTAAGCTAGAGTGCTGTGCCGTGACTCCCTATAAACATGGAGCAATGAGCTCACACACAGTTCTTAAAGACAACAAATGCGTGAAGTGTGATTTTGGCAAGTTTCTGTGGTCAGTATAACCCCTGCTTATTGAGTAACAGGCACATGGTAACTACATCATAAGATTTTAAATGTATACAGATATGATTTACCTGGGAGACACATATACGTAATTCGGACTTGTAAGCATATCTCTGTGTCTAAGAACTTGTTTGCTTGTTGCCTTCACTCCTATTTTTATACAGTTACCTTTTTGTTTGCTATGACAAAAAATATTTCAGAGTGTTTTAACATCATCTCTCTTTTTGCTCCAACATTGATTCCATAATATGGTATCTGAAAACCTGGTACTATTAAGTATATTTGTATGAGTTTTATTTATTATAATTATTAGGATTTTAACTCGAAACAAAATTTTATGTGTTTGAAAGAATTTTCAAAGTAGATTAATATAACAAAATGTTGAACAAGACTTCTTTGTTACCCTGGAATTGAAAAGTAAGGTGTTCTACATTCAGCCATAGGAGTCCGTAACATTTTGAAATTATGACATGACGCTGTTATTTACAAGTAAGTTGGGCTGCATTCATAGCTATCCTGGAGCACATGTGGCCAATAGGGCATCTGTGGTTGGCCACATTTAAGTCCACAGCAAGGCAAGCTCCTTTGGCTGAAAGCATGCCTGGGAGGGCATTTGCTGCAGCTGCGGTCATCATGTGAATTGGCATTCCCCTAGAGGTAACTCTCCATTTCTCTCTGGTCACTTTCAGGATGTTTTCTTTGTCTTTAGTCTTCTCAAGTTTAATTATGGTGTATCTTGGCATAAGTTTCCCTTGGCTAATCTTATTTTGTGCTTTACGAGTCTGTTAGTTTCTATCTTATACCACATTTATGACATTGTCAGCCATCATTCCTTCAGATACTCTTTCCCTGTACTCCCATTCCCTCCTCCACTTTCTCCTTCATAACTCTGCTCTCTGTCATATCCCCTCCCTCTCTCCATTAGTCTCTCTTTTAATTTTATGTCATCATCTTTTTCTGCTATTAGGAGAGTCTTGTGGGGTATTGGTAGGCACTGTGAAGTCTTGGATATTGAGGCCAAATTCTGTCTGGACAGTTGTATGTAAGGAGTGGTACCCTGCCTTTGGCTCTTACATTCTTTCTGCCACCTCTTCTGCAATGGACCCTAAGCCTTAGAGTGTGTGAGATGTTTCAGTGCTGGACACTCCTATGTCCCTTCTTCTCAGCACTATGTTGCCTTTTGAGTCATCTCAGTGGTCATTGCCCTCTGAAAAGAGAAGATTCTCTAACCAGAAGTGAGATTAGCATTCATATATGAGTATGAACATTAAGTGTAGTGATTTCAGGGCAATTTGTTGAGAGTAATATATGCATTTATCCAGACAAGAACAGGGTCTATATCCTTAAGGCTCATGACCTTCCCTGCTGCAGGATTTTGAATAGGTTTTCAGTACTAGGCACATGTTCCCTCCCACTGTGTGAGCCTTCAATTCAATTAGAGAGCAGTTGGTTTCACCCAGAGAAGACATACCACTGTTGCACTCGTTCAGTCATTTGGCCTGTCTGGCCAAACTTGGAAGTTTCCAGTGCCCACTGTTTTTACCACTCATGACTTCTGTCTCCCATAATACTGTATAAAATGCAGCTTTTTACAGCTTTCAGTTGGCTGGTATACAGGAAGAAGGTTTTCTGCTCAGCAAGAACTTGATTTCTCAGTAACTTTGGCTCTCAGGCATGTGAAGTCTTCAGCAATAGGGTCTTACCATCTCTTTCTCATAGGGAACTAAGGATCTTAGCAATAGCCTGTAATATTTTGGAGGCAACAGAGACCTCTCTGGCCAATGACTCACTGGGAGGTATCCCATCCCAGGCACTGAAAATTTTCTAGTAACAATCTATGGCTTCTGGATGTGCCATTATTTAAGAAAGTAGATTTTCATATTTCTTATCCAGAATATCTTGAATTTTTATTGACCCTCCCACCCTGCACTTCTTTTATAAAGTCTCTTCCCCTGACCTCATTTAGGCCTTTACCCTCCCTGTAACCTGTTCTTCTACTTACATATGTACAATACCATCCTCTTAAGACCTTCTCTCTCCTCCCTCCCTTATAGCCTTTTTCTATCTTATGGGCCTCTGCTACTGATTTTTGGTTCCAGATCACATACAAATCTATACATTTGTACCTAGGATCCACATATAAGAGAGAACATATGACATTTGTCTTTCGGGGCCTGGGTTACCCCACTTAGTATAATACTTTCCAGATCCATTCATTTCCCTGCAAATTTCATTTTTCTTTACCATTGAATAGGATTCCATTGTGTACATGTACCACATCTTTATTATCCATTCATCTGTGGATGGATATCTAGGCTGGTTCCATTTTCTAGCTACTGTGAGTAGAGCAGCAATAAACATGGCTATACAAGTATCTCTAAGGTAGTGAGAAGAATCATTAGGATATATGCCTAAGAGTGTTACAACTGGATCATATGGAAAATATATTTTTAGCTGTCCCAAGAACCTCCACACTGATTTCCACAATTGCTGTACCAGATTACACTCCCACCAGCAGTGCAGAAGGGTTCCCCCTTTACCACATCCTCACCAACATTTATTGTCATTTGTTTTCTTAATGGTAGCCATTCTGATGGGAGAGAGATGGAATCTCAAGGTAGTTTTAATTTGCATTTCCCCGATGGCTAAGGATGTAGAACACATTTTTAGATGTTTATATGCATCTGTATTTCTTCTGGTGAGAACTCTCTATTTGGTTCCATAGCCCAGTTTCTGATTGGATTGTTTGATTTCTTATTGTTCTGTTTTTTGAGTTAATTTTATATTCTGGATATTAATCCCCTGTCAGGTATATAACTGGCAGATTTTCTTCCTTACTGTAGGTTGTCTCTTTACCCTATTCTCAGTGTCCTTTGCTGTACAAAAGCTTTGTAATTTCATGAGATCCCAGTGGTTGATTAGTGATTTTATTTTCTGAGCAATTGGGGTTATATTCAGAAAGTCATTACCTATGCCAGTATGTTGAAGGGTCCCCCCGACCTTTTCCTCTAGCAATTTCAGAGTTTCAGGTCTTATATTAAGGTCCCTGATCCACTTGTATTTGAATCTTATGCATGGAGAAAGACAAGGATTTATTTTCATCTTTCTACATATAATATCCAGTTTTCCCAGTACCATTTGTTGAAGAGGCTGTCTTTTCTCCAATGAATATTTTTGGCATTCTTGTCAAAAATAAGATGTCTGTAGCTGCCTGGATTAATATCTGGGTCCTCTATTCTGTTCCACTGATCTATGTGTCTGTCTTTGTGCCAGTACCATGCTGTTTTTGTTATTATGGCTTTTTAATATAGCTTAAAATCAGGTATGGTGATATCACCAGCCTTATTTTTGTTGATCAAAATCATTTTGGCTATTAGAGAGGTTTTATTCTGCTTCCAAATGAAATTTAGGATTTTTTTTTCTATTCCTGTGAAGAATGACATTGGAATTTTAATGAGTATTGCATTAAAAGTGTACATTACTTTTGGTAAGATTGACATTTTCACAATATTGATTCTTCCAATCAAGAACATGGGATATCTTTCCATTTCCTTGTGCCTTCTTCAATTTCTCGCTTGATTGTTTTAAAGTTCTCATTGTAGAGCTCTTTCACTTCCTTAGGTAAGTTTATTTCAAGGTACTTTATTTATTTATTTATTTTTTAATTGTGAATGGTAGAGATTCTCTGATTTCATTTTCTGCATGTTTGTTGTCAGTATAAAGCAGAGCTAAAGATTTATGTGTATTTATTTTGTATCCTGCTATATTGCTAAAAGAGTTTATCAGCTCTAACAGATTGCTGGTAGAGTTTTTAGGGTCTTTTATATATAGAATTATATCATCTGCAAATAGTGATAATTTAATCTCTGCCTTTCTAATTTGAATCCTTTTTATGAGTGTCTCTTTCCTTATTGCTATAGCTAAGACTTCTAGTACTATATTAAATAAAAGTGGGGACAGTGGACACCCTTGTTTTGTTATTGAATTTAGTGGAAAAGCTTTGAGTTTTTCACCATTTAGTATTATGTTCATTGTAGGTTTGTCATAAATAGCTTTTATTATGTTGAGATATGTTACTTCTAGTCCCAGTTTCTGAAATACTTTTACCATGAAAGGATGTTGAGTTTTGTCGAATGCCTTTTCTGCATCTATTGAGATGATCATGTGGTTTTTATCCCTCAGACCATTTATATGAGGTAGTACATTTATTGATTTGCATATGTTGAACCATCCATGCACCCCTGGGATAAAGCCAACTTGATCGGGGTTTGAAGTCTGTCCTGTCAGATATTAGGATAGCAACCCCTGCTTGTTACCTAAGCCCATTTGCTTGAAATACTGTTTTATATCCTTTCACCCTAAGGCAGTGTCTATCTTTTATTGACAGATGAGTTTCCTGGAGGCAACAAATGACAGGATCCTGCCTTTTAATCCAGTCTGCAAGCTTGTGTCTTTTGGATGGTGCATTGAGGCCATTGATATTAAGAGTTATTATTGAAACATATGCATTTATTTTCGCCATTCTTTTTACTTTACAAAGTTTTGTTTCCTTTTTTCCCTTTACTCATTTGTTTTAACTGTTATTTGAGTGTGGTTTATTTTTTCCTATTTCCTCCTGTGTGCATTTTGCTTTCTCTTTTGCATTAAGAATTCCTTCAAATATTTTTTGTAGAGCTGGTTTAGTTGTCATAAATTACTTTAGCCTGTTTTTGTTGTGGAATGTCCTTATTTCTCCATCAATTTGGACAGATAGCTTTGCAGAATATAAAGTAATCTTGGTTGACAGTTGCTATCTTTCAGAGCTTAGACTACATCATTCTAAGCCCTTGTGGCTTTTAAAGTTTGTGTTGAGTATTCTGCAGTTATTCTGATGGGCTTGCCTTTGTAGGTAACTTGCTTCTTTTCTCTAACTGCTTCCAATATATTTTGTTTGGTTTGTGTGTTTTAGTTTAATTATAACATGGGGAGGAGAGGTTCTTTCCAGATTTTGTCTGTTTGGTGTTCTAAAAGCTTCTTGTTTCTGCATTGGTATTTCTTTCCCAATTTAAGGAAAATTTTCTTCTATGATTTTGTTGAAAACACCTACTAAGCCTCTGGATTGAAATTCTTCTCCTTCTGTTATACCCTGAATTCTTATGTTTGATCTTTTTATAGTGTCCTGGATATCTTGAAATTGCCATTCGTACTTTGCTGTTAGCTTGTCTTTCTTTTTGTTGGACTGTATTGAATCTGCGACCAGGTCACAGATTTAATATTCTGTTCTCTCCTTCATGCATTCTACTGGCAAGACTTTCCACAGAGTTTTATATTTCATTGACTGTATTCTTCAGAGCCAGGATTTCAGCCTGATTTTTCTTCAGTTTATCTATTTCCTTATTTATGTCTTGTAATGACCTCTTTATTTCATTAAGCTGGTTCCCTGTGTTCTCTTTTAGAAGTTTTTTTTTTTTTTCAGGAAACTTTTACCTTTTACATTTAATAATCTTTTGCCCAAATATGCTGACATGCCTGCTAATATCTTTATTTTTTTATTTTATTTTATTTTTAATTTATTAGTTTTCTTTTCAGCAAATACAGGCAGTTTGGTACCATTGTTTAGGCTTATCCATGACCTACCCTCCCAATGGCCCCTCCTTGTTGATGTAAATGGGTCGTGCATTGTGGAGTTAGCCCACAGTTATTGGTATGATAAATGTCTCTGCATATAATGACCCAACATGTGACTCTGACATTCTTTCTGCCCCCTCTTCCACAAAATTTCCCTGAGCCATGTTGGGTTCATTTTTGGTCTGCTTCAGGGATGAGGTGTTGGGGGCCTCTGAGGCTCTGGCTCTCTGATTTGGTAGGAGTTGATTTTTCTCTGTGTTGGTCTCCTTCCCCTTTGTGCTGGTATCCGGTTCATCAGGAAAACATCACCCTTGCTTGTTTCACCAATATTCCTTTAGTTTCAGTCAGGTCCCTTTTGAGGTATGATGGGGCAGCTCTCTCCTTAGGATCTGCATCTATCTGAAAAAGAGAAGCAGATTCTCCAAAGGAGTGTAAGTTAGCACCCGGAAAATTGAGATAACATTTACTTTTTTGATAGTTTAATAGGTGTAGGCCCTCTTGTACCCCATGATTGATGGTAGCTTGATACTGGAGAGTGAGCTTATGTTTGGATATGGTTCTGACTTGTTTCCCAGCTCTAGCTATGGGTCCCGTAGCACTGAGGGGATCAGTTACCAAATCAAGAGCAGTTGGTTCCCACCATGGCTGTGTACCACTATTGCACTTGTGTGGGCATCACACCAGGTTATTTGTTGCTAAGTAGGTTAGACCATGAGTTGCTGGGACAGATATTGGTCATTTCCCCCAGTCGCCCATGTAGCACCTTCTGGCACTAGACACAGCAGTTTGTTTTCTTCTTTAATTCCTTTGTTTTTTTCTTTTATTCCCTTCATTCCTTCTCTGATTTCTTTGAGCATAGATACCACTATTTTCTTGAAATCTTTGTCTGTTATTTCATCTAAAATAGTCTCATTGGTGATCATTTCTGATGGATTTAAAATTTTTGGTTTGACTGCATTGTCTTTATTCTTTGACTTTCTTGTATTATATTGTAGCAATTTTTGCATCCTGAATTGATTTTATGCTTGGATTTTCTATTTATCTGTAGTGTTCCCAGATGTGGCTATCCACCTATATATACCCTCAGGATATGAATTCAAGGTGCCAGGTATAGCTCTTTTACCCCAATCAAGCCATAGAAGTAATCCTATGTGTTGAGTTTGCTTGCTAAGCAAGTATTCTAGTGGACTGAGTGGAATAATTCACTGGCAAATTCTAACCTTCAACTGAGTACCATACACAATCAGTAAAAACCAGCACAAAGTATACAATTGTGGGAGTTAAAACAAACAGATAGTCATATAAATCCCAAATCCCTAAGGGTGTGTGTTCTACACCCTTAATCCTGTCAGCTGGGAAGTAGAGATTTCTGTTCTGAATTGGGTTCCAGGTCAACCTGGATCTGGATCAGACCCTGCTCTCAATAATGACAGAAGCAAAAAACAAAGGCCCTATATATATGACAGCACCAAAGGCAATAAAATGCAACCCCCAAATACATGTTACTTGAAAATGGTAAAGCCAACTAAGAATATATACCCCATAATCTTTCTTGACAAGGAAAGGGAGATTAGCTCTTACAGGACTGCATACCTGTTTTTTTTTTTTTTTTTTTTTTTGGTCAGTCAGCCTTGTGACTTTTTGTGGTGGCTTCCAGTTTCACCAATGCTGAGTGCCCACCTCAATCCCTCTGTGTTGTACTGTGCAGTTGTATCTATAATCAGCTCTGCTGGCTGTGCTGCCAGTGGGGGTTGAATGCTGGAGGTTTGAGGTTCTATGGTGGGCGATGGGAGAGTTCAAACTTCTGGAGTTGCTCGCATTTTCAGTAGCTCTTTAGTTGACCTCAGCTGTCTTTCCTTCAGATTTCTTAACTTTGCAAGAAGGCTGATGGAATTGAAAAATCTATTGCTTGGTCTCTGTTGCCTGATTGCCTCAGTGGGATTCTGGCTGTTTTCTTTTTTCTGGTGGGTCTTGGTCTTTCTAGCTTCTCTGCTTTGTCTAAGAATAACCTATATTCTTTCACTTTTCAGAAAAAGAGTGTATTTTGCTGGTATTTTGCTTAAATTCCTCCCTAGGCTGGTTTGGCATGGCTCCTATGCCACCATCTTACCTGGAAGTCCTCTCAGATAGTCTTTCATACTTTTTCTTCAACTTCTGGGCTACCTTGCTTTACACAGGTTCCTGAAGCTCTGCTTTTGTTAGAACTCTTGGTCCACTTTAAATCCTTTGTGTTGGTAGGGGTGACTCTTTAGGGTTAGCTCATGATCTTGGCCTACTTTAGTGGACTGTAGTTCAAATGACAATTTGGTTTGGAGAGAATATGTCCGTGATCTTTTTTAGATGTTCTTAGTGTATCTGACTAGTGGGGTTTCATTGTCTGTTTCTGGTGCTGCCAGCGGGGCCAAGGGGATATTTTCCAAGACAGGTTTCCTGTTACTTCTGAGTGGGAAAGAGAAAGTCCATGGCTTGGCAGGATGGATTGTGCTTTTGGGGCGTGGATGCTTTTGTAGTGGGGATGCCCTACCCACCAACATCTCACCTAACCTGCTGTCTTCTGGTGGGGCAGCAGATTCTCAGGTCTAGTGGGGAAGGAATGTCTTCTCAGGCAGAAACTTGTTGACACATTATATCCCCTGCTTGTGAAGAACAGAAATCCCTTTCTGGGATAAGTGCTTATTATAACAAGGTCCCCATGTCAGGTGCCTTTGATCCAGTCACTGTTGTCTTTTGGAGTGGGAGGGGAGCCACCTGCCCATTGGCCTTCCTGGCAGGGAACAGTAGAAGGCAGATATCAGGTGGAGGAGGGTCTAAGCTCCTCTGAGTAGAAGGACACTTTCCTTCCAAGTATATTGGCTTATTCTCAGCCTGGTTCTTGGTAGATCTTCCTTTTCAGTATTGTGGCTCACCTGCTATTCTCAGTGGGACTTCTGTTCATCCCTGGGGAGGAATTGGCCTTCATAGCCTGTCTTTTAATGCTTTGCTGGGTAGGAGGAAATGCTGGTTTGGCTCATCATCTTTCTTTGGATGAGAGGTTGTAAGATGCTCAATGACTGAGTTGTCCTCTATCCTGTTCGTCTTCCTTTTTGTACCTAACATACCTTCTGTGGCATTTTCTTTCTTTATTTCCAAGCTTCATTGTATTTAATGGGAATTGGTGAGAGGACTAATCAGAAGAAAGGAATCTATGCCACCTTGTCAAAACTGGTGGTGGGACAGGGAAAAATGTATAAAATTATTTTTCTGAAAGGATTTTAAATATTACTCTGATATTTAAATAGTGAATATATATACCATACTATAAACAACAGTTTATAATTCATAGACTTATTTTAGTTATGTGTTTTAGAGTATCCATTTTACTTGGCAATTTACTATCAGGCTTATTCCAGTCAGACACAGTGACTGCTTAAGAAGTGGTTGTTAAATAATTAAATTATAATTTATAATTTTATATGATAAAAATTGAGGCACAAAAAACCTGGACCAAATTTCAAATTACTGGTGAAATTAGGGTTTAATACTCTGGTAGATTCTGGGATGTGATACAAAAATTCTTTTACTAACTCTTGCATTGCCATTTCATTTCTGAGAGTTGGATGTCTCAGAGGGTTTCAGAAGTGCAACTATTTTTAGTAGTACTATTTAGTTATCCTGTGAGGTTTATTAAATAATAGGAATTTTAAAAAAGCTTCAGTAGTCAGTAATCAGCTTCTCATCAATGGTAATACTTGGGTCTGAGATTAAGATTGTTGCTTTTCAATACATAAAACTAATCTCTATTAATTTTAACTTTTTGGTCATTTTATTTATTTATTTATTTGAGAACAACAGACAGAGAAAGAGGCAGAGAGAGAAAGAAAAAGAGAGAAAGAGAGAGAGAGAGAGAGAGAGAGAGAGAGAGAGAATGAGCATACCAGGGACTCCAGCCACTGCAAACAAACTCCAGATGTGTGTGCCCCCTTGTGCATCTGGCTAACATGAGTCCTGGAAATTGAGCCTCAAACCAGAGTCCTAGGCTTCACAGGTAAGCACTTACCGCTAAAGCACCTCTCCAGCCCTAATCTCTATTATTGAATCTACAACTGGCCTTATGGAACTGAAATAACATAAATAATTGCTATTTTTGACATCCTCAGAATGCAAATTATATTTTATTTCCTGTGTACAGAACAATGAAGGATTTTGTTGACAAAGGATTAAATTTGATATTGATAGTTATATTTTTCCATGATTTAAATGAGATGGTTTTTTTATAATTATAGTTAGTAGAAACATAATATATTTATCAAATTATTAAATAATGTGAAATTTTATAATATATTAATAGAAGATAACTATGATTTAAAATATAATTGTTAATATTTATATAACTTAAGAAAAATGGTATTAATATATACATTTTTAAATCCATTATGGACTTGATAGTCCTAAATTCAAGTATTAGAGATACTAGGGATAGAAACCTTAGGATGTACTTAATATATATATGTATGTGCATACTTTTTCATTTATTTATTTTACTATAAGCATATGATAGTAACATACTGTACATTTCAAAAAGCCAGAAGTAAGGATTTTGAAAGATTTTTCACTAACAAATTACCAATATCAGTATTTGATGAGATAGCTATGTTTAACTTATTTAAATATTGCACAGTTTATGCATGTATGAAAACATATTACCCCCATTAATATGTACAATTCTCATATGGCAGTCAAAACATAAGATAAATTTTAAAAATGTAAAGTAAGTCTTACTTGATCAAAGCTGAACTTTATTTTATTGGTTATTGTTTTGATAAGTCATTAGTTTTAAGCACTGATAAGAAATGTATTCCCAAATAAAGCTGAACTTTATTTTGTTGGTTATTGTTTTGATAAGTCATTAGTTTTAAGCACTGATAAGAAATGTATTTCCACTTTGAAAAGTGGGGTGGGGCTGGAGAGATGGCTTTGCAGTTGAAGTGCTTGCTTGAAAAGCCAAAGGACCTAGGTTTGATTCCCCAGGACCCACGTAAGCCAAATGCACAAGGTGGTGCATGCATCTGGAGTACATTTGCAGCAGCTGGAGAACCTGGTGCACCCACTTTCTATCTGACTCTTTCTCTCTCTTTTTCTATCTGCTTCTTTCTCTTTCTCAAATAACTATTTAAAAAAATAAATAAATTTTAAATATTTAAAAAAGCAAATGTATTTCTGCACTGATAATGTGTATGTATATTTATGGTTACCCCCATTACCTAAAATGATAAGAATGAGACTTTTTATCTTTTCAAATGTCACTTTTTGGCTAATGTTATCAGAATATTAAATTCAGTGTTCATACATATTTTCCCTATGGGTAATTTTGGGTTCCAGGAAATCTAAATTAATTATATAATTAATTAATAATAATTAATAATTGTTATAGTAATGTTATTGTGTGACTTGGGAAATTATAATTATTTTTTTTATTTTTAAGTTGTATAATATATGTAAATGCTACACACTCCAGTCACTTAAGTTGCATTAGAAATCAACTACAGTATCCTTAATATTTGTGTTAATTATAGATGCTGGTCATTCCTCTGTCTTGCCAAAATTTGGAACAATGAAATAGTTATTAATATATAACCCATTATACCAGTAAATATGTTAGTTTGATTTTGGATGAGGGCCTTAAACATTGGATTATAAACCCATGGCCTTGAACAAGCAAGTTTAACCTCATGATAGCTTTGGTTTTCTCATTTGTTATAGAAAATATAAAATTTCTATTTTCAAAGATGATTTGGAGGATGACAGATGTCATACCGATAGGCTTGCAGTCATTGCTTAATAAATAATAAGTGCTTAGAAAATTTTCATAATCATTTATTTGTGCATTTATTTTTTATTTGTGATAATAAGCATATTTTCTACCTTAAGAAGCTTACTAATGTGTATGTCAGCTTGTCTAAAGGGCTTGATGATTTATACTTTCTGATGGAAATGAATCATATAAGAGCTTATTTAAACATTGTCATAAATTGGCCCTACCACAAACTAAATGTGGTACAAGTAGTGAGATCCAAATTTCTTGATGATCCAAGTATTCCATTGGGGCAAATGAGCCACAGTGAGGAGCTAGGTCAGCTACTCCATGACACAGCACACTTTCACAGTACCATCAGACCTTAACAAACTAGGAGAAGAATATGGCTTTTAAATAATGTGTTTAAGGCTGGAGAGATGGCTTAGCAGGTATGGCACTTTCCTACAAAGCCTAAGGTCCCATGTTTGACTCTCCAGATCCCATGAAAGCCAGACACACAAAGGTGAGGCAAGCACAAGGTAGCACATACCTAGTAGGTGGTGCAAGCATCTGGAGTTCAATGGTAGTGGTTGAGGTGCACCCATTCTATCTCTTGCACTCTCTCTAAAATAAAATTAAAAAAAATAGAATTGTTAAATGATGTGTCTAGACTGGGGAAACATGGAACCATATTTTGTTGAATTTAGTGTAAGTAGAATTGGTGCAGCTAGAGCGTATCTTTACACACTGAAGTAATTAATGATGTACAGGAAAGGACAGAGTTCTTAATTACATGCTTTTCATTCTAATCTTTACTCCACCATTTTTGGGTGGTGGGTGACTGTGAATCCTGGCTGCTTTATGATAAATGCTGAAGAGTATGAACTTGAGAATAATATCACATAACTTTAATCTTGTACATGTTACTCAACATTCCTGAATCCCAATATTTTCAACACTAAGATAGGAACAATAAACAGTATCTACCTTGCCACCCTCTTGGAGGACTAAATGAGCTAGCTTTATATATCTGGAATCTAATAAAACCAAAAAAAATGTAAGCTATATTTATTATTGTTAGGATTTGGCTTACAAATGCAAATTTGAGTAATTATCTGGTGATTTTTTTTTCTGTTTTTTTTTTGAGGTAAGGTCTCATGCTAGCCCAGGCTGACCTGGAATTTACTACATAATCTCAGGGTGGCCTCAAACTCATAGCAATCCTCCTACCTCTTCCTCCTGAGTGCTGGGATTAAAGGTGTGTTCCACCACAACTGACTCTGATTTTTTTAATTGTCTATTTAAGAGGGAGAGGGAGAGCGAGAGAAGAAGAAAGAGTAAGTGAATGAGCGAGTGAGACAGAGAGAGTCAGAGAAACAAAGAATGGACATGCCAGGGCCTTTTATCACTGCAACTGAACAAAAGACAAATACACCATTACCTGTGTCTGTGTTTACATGGGTACTGTGGAATCAAACTTGGACAAGCAGGCTTTGCAAGCAAGTGCCTTTAATGATTGAGCTATCTTCCTAGCTCTGGTGATAACTTTTATCTGTAGCATCTGTGGTGGTTTGACTTAGGTGTCACCCATAAATTTAGGTGTTCTGAATGCTATGTTCCCAGCTGATGGACATTTGGGAATTAATGCCTCCAGGAGACAGTGTATTGTGAAGGGCGGGCTTGTGGTTGTTATAGCCAGTTTCTCCTTGCCAGTGCTTGGCACACTCTCCTGTTGCTGTTGTCCACCTTATGTTGTCCAGGGGGTGATGTCCATCCTCTGTTTAAGACATTGTTTGCCCCTACCATTATGGAACTTTCTCCTGAGTCTATAAGCCAAAATATCCCCCCTCCTATTTTCCCACAAGCTGATCTTGGTCAGTTGATTTTTGCAAGCAATGTGAACCTGATTGCAATAGCAAAGTTGGTATCAAGGAGTGGTGTCATTTGCTGCTAGAAATCTGACTGTGTGGCTTTGGTCTTTTGGAACTGCTTTGCAGGAGGAATGTGGATAAATTTGAAACCTTGTCCTAAGAGATGTCTTGCAGTGATGTAAGTACAGCTTAATGGACTATTTTGGTCAGAGTTGAATGACCTGAATGCAGTAAGAACTAAGGACTATGAGGTTTGGCTTATGAGGATGAGAAAGAGCTATGCCTGGACTAGGCTACAAGCAGTTTGTGTGACAGGCTTGCTGTATGTTTGTATTCTGTGAATTTGTGCAGGATTGCTTTGCATAGGAACAGATTGATGTGAGCAGAGAGATATGGCACAGGAAAAAATGAAATCTTTGGGCTAAAGCTGCCTCCTGTTCCATTGTAATTGTATGAAAGATTACGACCATTGAGATTGGGCCAGCTGACCTACATTGGGACAACAGAAAGAATGCAGTCTTTTAAAGGGGATGAATGCTAAAGGTGTTCTGTTCTTCAAAATCTGCTTTATTCCCCACTGGATTAACAAATTGGCACCCTACCTGGTATTATGGAATATAAGAAATGCAAGAAAGAGAGGGTCATTGAGTTTGCAACATGGTCTTGTGTTTTGGAAATGGTCATGGGCAGTATGAAGCAGATTTCCTAGATGATTGCATGGAGACCTAATGGAGCTATAAGGATGTACCATGGGTTGTAGTGGAGACCTGGTGAAGATGCTGGGATCATGAGATGGCTGCCAAGGAGAGCTTCCAACCTGGATGAAGTTTTCCAGGATTTGGAGGGTCAGAATTGGGACTCCAGAGACTTATTGCTGGATAGGATTATTGGCTTTAGAGACCTGTCACTGATTAAAGTTGTTGGACTTGGAGCTACAGAGTTTGATGTTTGCCCTGGTTGTTTTAAATCTTGTATTGGTTGAATATTTCTTTGCTATGCCTAATGCCATCTTTTGCAGTATGGTTGTTTATTCTGTGCCATTATGGCTTTTTGGGGGGATTTCTTTGGTATTATGACTCAGTTAAAAGACCTTGGATTATGGGGATGCTTGAACATCATTAGGATTGATAAAAATATGGAGACTTTAGAAGTTAGATGACCATTCTCTCTCTCTATTCCTCTTTCTCAAATAAATAAAAATATTTTAAAGTTGGATGAATTCATTACATTTTATGTCATAAATGGTTATAAGTTTATGGGGGCCAGGGTTGAAATGTGGTGGTTTGATTCAATTGTCACCACAAACGTAGGTGTTATGACTGCTAGGTTTCCAGCTGACAGAGATTTGGGAATTAAGGCCTCCCAGAGGCAGTGCATTGGTGGTAAGTATATAGGTGCTATAGCCAGTTTCCCCTTACTAGTGTTTGGAACACTCTCTTGTTGCTATTGTCCACCTTATGTTGGCGAGGGAGTATTGTCCACCTTCTGATCATGCCATTGTTTTCCCCTGCCATGATGGAGCTTCCCCCCAAGCCTGTAAGCCAAAAATAAACCTTTTTTTTTTTTCCCACAAGCTGCTCTTGGTCGGGTGATTTCTGCCAGCAATGTGAACCTAACTGCAATAACATTGAATGTTTCTTCAACCTGCTTCTGTATGAAAGCATTATAAAAGTGGCTGCCCAGTAGAATGTCTGGCACATATGGAGAAACTTAAACATTGGTCATAAATTAATGAACAGAAAAATCAGAATTGGGGGATGGAGAGATGACTCAGCTATCAATGCACTTGCCTGATGACCTCGGTTCTGTTCCCTAGGATCCATGTAAAGCCAGATGCACAAAGTGGTACATGCATCTAGATTTTGTTTGCAGTGGCTGGAGGCCCTGGTGCACCCATTCTCTCTCTCTCCCTCTCTCTCTCGTTTCAAATAAATAAATAAAACATTTTTAAAGGTTCAGAATGACATATATATTATACAGACACATAAGTAGATAGATATAATCTTAACATCCCTATTGAGCCAAAGCATTCTTACCTCTAATGTTTGAGAATAAATATTTCATACTTAAATTTTTTAAAATTTTGGTTTTTTGAGGGATGGTTTTGCTCTGGTCCAGGCTGACTTGAATAGTCTTGAGTGGCCTTGAACACACATTAATCTTCCTACTTCTGCCTTCTGAGTGCTGGGATTAAAGGCATATTCTACCATGCTTGGGTCAGATATTTAAAAAAAAAATTTTTTTGTTTATTTTTATTTATTTATTTGAGAGAGACAGAGAAAGAGGGAGGGAGGGAGGGAGGGAGGGAGGGAGAGAGAGAGAGAGAGAGAGAGAGAGAGAGAGAGAGAGAGAGAGAGAGAGAGAGAGAGAGAGAGAGAGAGAGAGAGAGAGAGAGAGAGAGAGGGAGAGAGATTGAGCGAGCGAGAGAGAGAGTGAGTGAGAGAGAGAATAGGCATGCCAGGGCCTCTAGCCACTGCAAATGAACTCTAGATGTGTGCGCCCCCTTGTGCATCTGGCTTAATTGGGTCCTGGGGAATCAATCGAGCCTCTAACTGGGGTCCTTAGGCTTCACAGGCAAGCGCTTAACCACTAAGCCATCTCTCCAGCCCAGGTCAGATATTTTTAATTAGTGAATATCTTCTGAACTAGGCGCTGACTAGAATGCCACAAGGGGGCGCACGCGTCTGGAGTTCGTTTGCACTGGCTGGAGGCCCTGGCGCGCCAATTCTCTCTCTCTCTCATTTTCTCTCTCTCTCTCTCTCTCTCAATCTCTCTCCCTCCCTCCCTCTCTCTCTCTCTCTCTCTCTCTCTCTCTCTCTCTCATTGCCTCTTTCTCTCTCAAGTAAATAAATAAAAGTAGCAAAAAAAATTTAAAAAAAAAATGGCTGATAAGAAGAGTTAGGTTTCTTTATTACTTTTCACATATTTTATAAGAAAGAATGTACTTAATTCTTTAATATTTTATACTGAAATCATATGTATTTTTGATGTTTTGTTATATATGAGTTTTGTTTTCAAAGTAGGGTCTCATTGTAGCCCAGGCTGACCTGAAAATAGTTCTCTAGCCCCAAGCTGACCTTGAACTTACAGTGATCCTCTTACCTCAGCCTCCTGAGTGTTGGGATTAAAGGCACATGCTACCATGGCTGGATTATTTTATACATATATATTTAAAATAATATTTTATTTATTTATTTAAGAGAGAAAGGCAGATAAAGAGAATGGGCATACCAAGGCCTCTAGCCACTATAAATGATCTCCAAATGCATGTGCCACCATGTCCATCTGGCTTATGTGGATACTGGCTAATCAAACCTGGGTCCTTAGGCTTCACAGGCAAGCACCTTAACCACTAAGCCATTTATCCAGCCCTATTTTATATTTTTAAGAAATAAAAAAAGTTTCCTATGTTGATTATACCCTAAATGGAAGTATAAGAACAGGAGGCAACCTGATAATGATCTAATGAGCCGAGAGAGTTTGTGAAGGGATATCATAGTGCCCAGTCTGTACTAACCATGTACATTCACAGTCCCAATGGAAAAACCAATGAAACAATGGCATTAGGCTATCTCAAAGGAGGTCTTATTACTAACCAGATCAGTGCAAAGGTTAGAGCCAGATGTTTATTAAAAGAAACTTAAATGAATTATCCAGAGGCTACCAGCAGTCACACTACTGTCACCTAGGCTTGAAGAGGTGAACAATCAAAGAGGTTGTGAGGACTTCAAAGACAGGAAGTCAGGTTGTCAACTGAAGCACTTTGATTAGAATGGTAGACTTTGCTCAAGGGACATAATCCACTGAAGGTATGCCTATCAGGAGTGAGCCAGGGCAGTAAAAACTCTGAACTCATTTTTATTTCTGTCATCATCTCATGCCAGGGCTTTCCTTAACCTGAACCCCTCACAAGCCACAGAGAGAGTCAGGGAAGGAACAGTGTTGGACTGAGACCAGAAGGAAATAAAGAGAAGAGGCTCTTTAAAGTAAACCAAAGCTGTGTCATAAAACAGCATTCTTTAAAACTAAATCAAAATACTATTGAAGAAGATTAAAAATGTAATTATGGTACAAAATATTGATAGCTGTTCTTTTTGTGGGTTTATGGGATGATTTTCTAATGGACCTAAGCCAAAAGTCAGAACTTATTAAAAAGAAAAAAATTGACCTTGTTCCCTACTCTTCTACGTGTGTAAGCCCATTGAGGGCACAGAACAGGATAAGTCCCTGTAGGTAGAGGATGCAGTTTTCCAAGATGAACATGACCATTTCTCCTGCAAAGTGTGAGACTTTAGGCTTGGCTTGGGTGATTGTAACAGTGGGGCTTTTCTGTAAACCCATAAATTTGTCTGTCAGAAATGGCCCTGTAGTCATCACTGTCTGGGGAAGTGACCTTTGCTGAGCCTCCGCAAGTAGCACATGCCAGGAATACCATCATTTAGGTTGTCACACTTACTTCTTTCGGCAAACTTGTGACATGACCATTATTTTAACAAGTTATTGATTAGAAAACAGAGAGTCCAAGGATTAGATAATCAACTGGAGTACTAAAAGGGGCTTTCGCAAGGTCAATCATGGACTTGAGGTTTGGATCTGGATATGCTTAGCTCAGCACAGCCTCACTTGGGTATAAAATTGTAGTCCTCTCTTTTGTCCTAGAAATATGCCTTCTCTTTCCTCTTCTTCCATGTCTTGCTTTCCATTCATTTACTCACTATGTGCTTAACAAATATTTATTCACTTCTTTATGTCAAACATCATGCATGCTATGCTGATGCCAGCCAATGTGACCTCTGTTTTCATGGATTTTGCAGCTTCATAATTGTTCTCAGAGGAACCAGTCTGTGCATTTTCACTAACTCAAATCCTTTTCCTTTGAGATCCTTTGTGTGTCAGCCTCCTAATCTATTGACTGTGACAGAGAATTATTATTTTGGCTTGCTTGCTTAAATTATAGTATAATATAAAATAAACCTTTAAAAAGAGCTCACGATTTCAATGTTGGGACTGATGACTGTAAAACTAAGAAAGATGAAGAAAGGCATCTATATAAAACAGTTTTTGTAAGGTACTGGCTGTTTTTTGTTGTTGTTGTTGTTAAACAAATGAGCCAGCCTCCCTAAGATGTGAGTATGTAAGATTGCATAGTAAGGCTTGTGTTTTAATCAGGCTAAAAGTAATGTATTATATAAAAATATATTGTATAATATTCCCTCAGATAAGCATATCTTCTGTTTTTCACAATGAAAATTGGTTCCTATTCAAAAACTTTCTTGTCAAAGACAAGTTAAAACTACCACTCAAGTTTCTTATATCATTACAACCACAAAGCTAATGTATATTTGAACTCATGTTTTCCTCTATTTAGACATGTTTGTTTGCTCTTTGGAAAGCCCCAGATTGGGTCACTCAAGTAATCTCATTTTTGTAACAGTGCCAGCATTATCATTAGCAGAATTATAATTGATCCAGAATCTACCGTCAGGAGGATGCTGGCATGGGGAAGCATATGCTGATGTCTGTTTTGTGTTGGTACATTGCATTGTGCAGTATTAGGGACTGCCTGACAATGATTTGGTTTTCCTTTATCATTAGCTTAGGTGATCCTCATTAGAGTGACATTTGGTCAGTTTCATGTACATTGCCTTGTGTAGTTGTTTTTGGATGTCTTTTCTTCCTGTGGCACATACAAAAATGTGTGTTTATAAGAAGATGGTTTTAAATGTTGAAGTTCATACTTTTGTTTGGTAGTTTCTTCTCTTAGTCTAATTGTAGATATGTTACTTGCCATTTTAATAAAATAAAATGATTGGGAAGATAAGTATTCCTGGAAGTCACCTAGCACACCGAGTCAGCTGGTGAGGCCAGCTGGTAAAACAGGAAGCTCTTGTTCTTCAGTACACTTTGATCAGGAGTATTCTGTTTTGTTTTGTTTATTTGTTTATTTGTTAATAATCACAAGTAACTCTTCAGATTCCGGATGTCCTTTTAGCCATTTATCAACAGTAGTGGTCATTGTCTTCTATTTTTGGATTCTTGGTGAGTTACAGGATCTACAAGCCACACAGACTCTGAAATAATCAATGGTCCCTTTGAATTCCGCAGTGAACATGGACTGTAAAGTATTAATCATGTGTTTCTGCCTGCTTTCTACATGTGAAACTATTCAAGCCTATTCTTAATTTTCTCTTTGTCACCTTCAAAGCAGGAAATCTTACGGCTGCCCCACACCTCTGGCATTTTGTTGATTTTGTTTAGAAAGTGTAAATCTGTAGGAAATGTTGAACAAAGGGCTGCCACAGAGCTGACGGCTGCAGTTGTCCACGTAGACTGTGCTTCCACAGCTGTCAGAGGAGATGGCTGCTGCTGCTGACGTGAAGTGGGTTCAGAGCCATGTGTGTGCTTGGGATTTTAATCTTGGATTTTTTTTAAAGCACTTCCTACTTTGAGCTTCAAAGCATAGAAAATATAGTGTTGCCATCCTAAAGGGTGATATTTCAGCTTTTGTATCTTTTGGGGTAACATGTTGTGAATGAAATTGGTGTTTTAAGTAGATTTCCTGGGAAAGTTGTTGGCAACAATAATTTTGACATCCCATGTGTTCCATTGTAATAAGGAAGCAGAATAAATAAACAGAGCTGGGTGGTTGGGATTCTATTAGCATGAAAACAAGTATAATTTCCTTTATAATGATGAAAAGCAAACAAAAGCCCTGCTCAGATACTTTTGATCAATGTTTAAAGGCTAGTCTCCCAGACTGTAGCTTGTTTGACAAGATAGTCTTGGGTGAGGTGAAAATGAAGCAGAAAACAAATAATTACTGTGTAGATAATGGAAATTACTTGGCAAGTAGAGTAACAACTTATTTCAAACACTTATCAGGCCAGTTTGGCTGGTAGTAGATGTACTACTTCCAGCTCAGGATTATTTCAGACTCACGAACTACGAGAACTATTAGGAATATTAAGAAAAAATTTTGTCACAGTTTAGCAGGTTTTAAGTATATTGAGGGAAGTTTCAGAATGTCACAACTCTGGATCCTGAGGAAAGTCGTTTGGTTCAGCAGTCTAAGCACCAGGTGGACCTGCTCTGTGGGTGTTCCCACCCACCCTGACCCTGAGCAGCACCTTTAATCATGTATGGTGCTTTTTGTCCCATTGTATATGCATTTTGTCCCCAAATCTTTCTCAAATTAGAGTTACAATCTTTTAAAATTAATGAGTGGGAGCAGTTTGACAATGGCTTGCTGTTCCAGATTGATTCTGTTTCCTGATGAAGGAAGATAATTGATGATGGCTTGCTTACTTGCTGAACTAGCTAGTAACAAGTAGAATTAAAGTAGAGGTTGCTTGGCTTTTGTCATAATCTTTCAGTTACTTATATGCACACTCTAAACACTTTTGAGATCTGAGGAGGAAAGATGCTTCAGTTGTCCCATGCATGATTTTTGTGCTACCTAGCAACCTGCCTTAGGATATGGTTAGTTAATGTATGTGATAATCTCATTCTTTATCATTTGACCCATAACATGAATAATATTTTTTATTTATTTCACCAATCTTATTCTAAAGTAGAAATACACAGTGGTCCATGTAAGAGAATGTCTGAAGAAGGAGGTGGGATGGTGCTGGCCTAAGCCTTTAATCCCAGCATTGGTGGGTGGGTGGGGGCAGAGGTGGGAGGATTGCTGTGAATTTTAGGCCAGTTTGAGACTACATCATGAATTCCAGGTCAGTCTGGGCTAGTGGGAGACGCTACCTTGAAAAAAAATAGGATATATTATTTATGTTTTGGGAAAACAAAGGCACTATTGGACACTGGCAAGGTCTTTCCTTATTTAGGGTATTTAACCCCCAAGAAAAGACTTCCTACAATGTATTGGATTTTTGGTTTAACATATTAAATGCGAATATTTATACCTACAGAATTTTGATGTTTTATTAAAATTTCAATTTTGGTTTAAGTTAAAGAAAATAATCCTGGCCACATTAAAAATTGAATCATTTGTACCAAATATAAATTTTCCATATTTACCTCTGTGAAATTAGCTACAGAGAGTTTTTATTCCTGATTACATTCAGTAGTTTCTCACTTAGTAAACAGGAGAACTGGTTATATCACTGAGAGAAGTTATTTTGTATGGAAGGAAAGGTGAGAACACATTCATTAACTTGGAACATTTCCTTTGAGTTTTGCAGTCACTCAACTTCTGAAACTGTCCCTATAACCTGGATTTTTTTTTTTTTTTTAGAGAAGCTTGAATCTGAACTATGTTATATAGTAAGCTTGCTCAGAGAAGAAACCTTTGAATGTTAATTTAGCATCAGTGGCATCATGTTCATAAACTTCAAGTTTTCTTTGTTTATTTTCTCCATTCTCATTCTCTATTAAACTCTAGGAGTAGCACAAAACATGATCAGAATTTATGCTGACTAGAGTTCAGTTGGGAATATAAATATACTTCATACATTTGAGTTAATAAGCATTTCAAATAAGCTTTAAGAAAGTCTGTTAATAGCTTTTGATTTTATAGCATAACTTGGGCCAAATATTGCTTCTTCTATAAACTCCAGCAAATAAATACTCTTTTTAAAAACATTTTGCTTTTTTATATATTTGAGACACATAGATGGAAAGAGGCAGCAGAGAGAGATTATGAATATGAATATGACTGAGGGCATGCCATCACCTTCTGCCACTGCAAGCAAAGTCAGTGCACACGATGAACTGCTTTGTGCATCTGGCTGCACATGGGCACTGGAGAACCAAACCCAGGTCTCCCGACTTTGGAAGCAAGTGCTTTAAAATGTTAAGCCATCTCTCCAGCCCAAGTATTCTTATATCAAAAAATAATTTACTAAGCCAGACATGGTGGCACATGCCTTTAATCCCAGCACTCAGGAAGCAGAAGCAGGAGGATCCCCATGTGTTTGAGGACACCCTGAGACTACATAATGAATTTCAGGTCAGCCTGAGCTAGAGTGAAACCCTACCTCAAAAATAAAATAAAATAAAATAAAATAAAATAAAATAAAATAAAATAAAATAAAAATAAAATTACTAAGCCAGCCAGTTATCTTTCAATTAAACCATCTATTTTGAACTTATTTGATAGAGATAAGTTTACTAAATACAGTCCTTATTTTCAGGGAGCTTCCTATCTAATTGGGATGCATTTCCATTTATTAGAAATAATTAAATAGAAATTAAATTACTTAATTTTAGACACATTGTCATATTAATTTCCTTGAAATGGAAGAAATATCAATTCATCTTCTCAGTCAGTGTTTGGTGGTTACTGAGTTATTGTTTTTAGACAAAGTAATAGTAGAAGGCACAATAAAAGTGCACTGTGCCTATCTCTGTCACTTTTTAATGAAGAAATTGACCTGACATGTATATTGCAGATATGCTTATATAGACCTGAGCACATCTTGGCATAAACTGATTTGATTGTTAGCCAAGTTGAGAACTTCTGTTCTTACACCTAGTCCGACTCATCCACCCACATCTATTGGACAATTGCCCACTTAAGCAGATGGGCCTGGACTAGGTTCTTAAAATAGACAGCCTCTACCTTTATTGATGAATGAGAGATAAAAATAGACTATATAGTGTTATTGTGCTCCTGGGCTTTATACTTTTAGTGAAGAGCTAATATTTATTACCAGTGAAAATGTATTTCTTCTTATGAATGTGAGTATGTGAAAAATGGAAAAGAGCAGATGGGGTCTTAGGGAAGGAGAACCTCCAGGTAAGAAAGTAGTTCTCAGCCGAATTGGAAAATAAAGAGCCATCAGATAGGTAACATGCCATGTGTTATTTATAAATGCATCAGATAAGGATTTAAAAAAACATCTTTTAAAAAGATCAAATCCTTTAGGAATGAGGATTGAAGGTCTTTAACATGAATTCTGTGTGCTTTCCATAGCCATGCATTGCCATTATTTAAGAGTTAGAAAATGTCAGTATGAATGATGCAATCAATCAATAATGTACCATCTGAAGAATAAATACTCATAGGCCCTGGTTCCATCAGGTTAGATGTGTGGTGGCTTGCTGATTAGTGCAGCACTCATGAGAGTATGGTAAAAGTGCAGGGAGAGCAAATGCCCTGATAGGTCCTTTCATTATGTAAGTATTAAAGCTTAAAACTCTGTCTCCTGTGATCTTTCTTCTAAGTCCAGAATTGTCTAGGTGCTTCTCTTGCCTTTCCTTCGGCACTTTCTCTACAATAAGGACATGGTTACAATGCCATCAGTCAGTTAGCAACAGAACTCCCTAATGATGTCACAAAATCATCTGTCACCTTACCAAATCTCTCTGACTTCATAATGAAATTTATGTAGACTTTAGCCATAATTTAACATTCTGCCTCAAATCAAGTTTTGTAACTAAGGTATTTTTAATCAAATGGCCTCTACAAGCTCATGTGCTTTGAATGCTTGGTCCCCAGCTGATGGCAATTTGGCTGGTGGAGCCTTGCTGGAGGACATGTGTTGCTAGAAGTGGGCTTTGAAGTGTTATTAACCAGCTTCCCTCAAGTCAGAGTTCAGCTCCCTCTCTTCCACCTGATGTGGCAGAGGTAATGTCAGCTTCAGCTTTTGCCATGTTTTCTCCTGCCAATGTGAAGCTTCCCCTCAAGACCATAAGCCAAAATAAACCCTACCGCCTGTGGTGGTTTGAATAGAATAGATGGCCCCCAATATATTCAGTTGTTTGTTTGTAGTTTGCATCTGCTGGCTACCTGGCTGGAGGCAATGTCACTGGGTGATCTTAAGGTGTAGTGGTGGGTTTCCGATTTCAATCTAAAGATATGCAAAGTGTGCCAACTGAAGTTCTTGCAGTGTGCTGTGGCTTTTGACCTTTAAGCTTGTGCTTCTCTCTGTCTGTTTGGGCCTGTGAAGGCAGGACAGCTTCTTCTGCTATTATGGAACTTGCCCTGGATCTGTAAGCTTCAATAAATCCCTTCCTCCATAACTGTGCCTGGTCTGAAAGTTCATCTCAGTGAACCTGAATCTGTCTGCTACACCGCCCATCTGCTGTTTTTGGTTAGGTGTTTTGTCTCAGTAACATGAAGGGAACAGCAACAGTGACTACTGAAATAATTTATCAGAGAGATCTGAAGATAAAGATACTGAGAATTCTAATTTTTCTCATGAGTGATGATAGGAAATTGCATAATCAACCCATATCTGTTCCATTATAAAATCAGAGGGACTTGGTAGGGTCAGAACCTCCATACATACAGAAAATAAACTGTGATCATAATCCTCTCCCACCACTTTCTAACTGCCAGAGTTTGTAGAACATGCCATAAAATCATGCCGATGATGCATTATTCCATGTAATAAAGCTCAATTAGGTACATATGTATTAAATCTCATTTTCTGCTTATTGTATTTACATATATATAGGCATAACATTGTTTAATACTGCAGAAAAAAGTCTGTGATGGAGCTTTCAGAATACTTGCCTTTTTGAATGTGTAAAATACATGTTAATTCCTAGTTTTTTCTTGAACTATTCTGCTATGTTATGTTTTATGTATATCATTTAATGTCATTTATTTTTTTTTTTTAACAGCAAATGCCAGTCTTCTTGGAGGAGGTGGTGGTAAGTCCTGAATATCACTTCACTTAAAATATTTTTTTGTTACTCTAACTGCAAGGTGTTTAGAAATTCTGTCAAGATACTTTTTTGCTGTAGTCATCAACTGCAAAAATAATATTCCAGAAAGTAGTTTATGAAAGAAATACCTTCAGTTTGGTTATTAGGTCTTTTTTCTTTCTTTCTTTCTTTTCTTTCTTTCTTTCTTGTTTTTTCCCCTGAGGTAGAGTTTTGCTCTAGCCCAGGCTGACCTGGAATTCACTATGTAGTCTCTGGGTGGTCTCAAACTCACAGCAATCCTCCTACCTCTGCCTCCTGAGTGCTGGGATTAAAAGCGTGCGCCACCACATCAGGTTTAAGTATTATATTTAACTGACTTAAAAATAGGTTTAGGGCTGGAGAGATGGCTTAGCGGTTAAGCGCTTGCCTGTGAATCCTAAGGACCCCGGTTCAAGGCTCGGTTCCCCAGGTCCCACGTTAGCCAGATGCACAAGGGGGCGCATGTGTCTGGAGTTCATTTGCAGAGGCTGGAAGCCCTGGCGCGCCCATTCTCTCTCTCTCCCTCTATCTGTCTTTCTCTCTGTCTCTGTCGCTCTCAAATAAATAAATAAAAATTAAAAAAAAAAAGAAATAGACACACAAGATATTTTTAAAAAAATAGGTTTAATACTGTTTTTCTCTTTGACAAACTTTGTATTTCTGCTTTTGTTATAAGAACAGATATATAGTCAGACAGAGTCACTTCCAATATGAATTCTCCCACCCAAGTACTAACCAGGCCCAGCTTTACTTAGCTACTGAGATCAGGTGCATTCAGGGTAGTATGGCAATAGACTAATTAATATGTATTCTAAGACAATTATACTCTTTTATAGGCTTTGTTTTCTGTTTTCACTATAATGATTTTGTTGTGCTTTTCATAACTTTGTAGTGTGAGAAACTGATAAATCAGTCACTTCTTTTGAAACAAGCAAAAGAAATTACTATTGAAACTTTTCATTTTTAATTAGATGAAAATTTATCTTTCAGTACATTTATTTTTAATGTTTATTATTATTAACAAGATGTTTCGTATGAACACATCATGTGTTGGTACCCTCTTTTTCTTTATCCGTGCCTCCATTCCACTGGGGACTTTCCTCAGTAGGGTTGCAGGTATTCCCCACGGGGTTGTTTATGCTTTATGGGAATAGTAGGTTTTCTCTGAGGGGAGGGAATACCTCTGGGCATGATGTCTCAACCTGTGGCTCTTATAGTCTTTCTGCCCTCTCTTCAGCCAAATTCTCTGAGACATGGTGAGTGTTTTGAATCTACTTCAGTGATGAACTGTTAGGAACCTCTGGATCTCTACTTTGGTAGGTGTTGAGTATCCTCAGGGTCTGGCTCCTTCACCTTGGCACTGATTATCAGGAACAGAATGGAAGCAGAACTCTTGCTCGCCTCCCTATTCATCTATGGATTCAGCTGTGGCTTGGCTGAAGTATGAGGGGTGGTTTATTTCCTCAGATCTCACTATCATTCCCTGCCCGCCACATGCACCCTCCAGTGGAGGGTATCTAAATTTTGCAATTTTAACAGGAAAAAGAAAAGGGGATCAAAGTGGGAGGAGAAGGAGGAATCCTTACATTGTGATATGTATGTTTTTATAATAGAATCCGTAACTATGTTTTAGTTTTAGGTTAGGAATATAAATGCTTTTATAGCTACAGTTTATATAATCTGGCAGGGGAGAAAATCTTAGAAGAATATCTATTTCATTTAAGATCCAAGTAGACATAACTGGGCTTGGTTTATCTCTCCCTCTCTCTTTCTCCCACCCTGTCTTGTTTTCTCTTTTTATATGCAGGGTTGAAGAAGGTAGGACTGTGCAACACTTTAAGGTTTTCAAAAAAATTACTGGCCTTAACAGCAGGTTTTATTATAATTGTTATTTGTAAATTAGAAAAATCATATGTAGAATAATTTTTTTAAAATATTACTTATTTATTAATTTGAGAGAGAGAGAACAGAATGAGAGAGAATAAGTATGCTAGGGCCTTCAACCTCTGCAAATGACTTCAGATGCATGCACTACCTTGTGCATTTGCCTTATGTGGTTCTGGGGAATTGAACCTGAGTCCTTTGGCTTTGCAGGTAAGTGCCTTAACTGCTGACCCATTTCTCCAACTCTAAAATTAAAAAAAAAAAAAAATTGAGGTAGGGTATCACTCTAGCCCAGGCTGACCTGGAATTTACTATGTAGTCTCAGGGTGGCCTAGAACTCAAAGTGATTGCTGGGGTCAAAACATGCACCACCACACCCAACAAGAATAAATTTTTAATAAAACTTGGACATGGGAGTAATGGAAAAGTATTTAAAGTAGAATGAGTTTTCCATATTATGACTTGTTTGTGCATGTTCTATAGTAGGGCATTATAAAAAGTGTGGGACTTTGAAGTTGGAATTTTTGTGTAAACACCATTAAAAAGTGATATAATATCTTCAAACATCCTCTTTAAAACAGTGGTCATAATACTAGCTACTTATGGTGTATATTATAAGGATTTAATAAGAATGTTATGTAACAGAATAGCAGGGAATTAGGAAATGTCTATTTCTTTTCTCTAAATTATTTTAGAAAATACACATCGCAAGATTTTTGTCTTTATTTATTTATTTATTATTATTATTATTTTTTTTTGGTTTTTCAAGGTAGGATCTCACTCTAGCCCATGCTGACCTGGAATTCACTATGTATTCTCAGGGTGTCCTTGAACTCATGGTGATCCTCCTACCTCTGCCTCCCGTGTGCTGGGATTAAAGTTGTGTGCCACCACGCCTGGCTATTTATTTATTTTTTGAGGTAGGGTCTCACTTTAGCTCAGGCTGATCTGGAATTCAATGGGTAGTCTCAGGGTGGCCTAGAACTCACAGCAAGCCTCCTACCTCTGCCTCTTGAGTACTGGGATTAAAGGTGTGCACCACCACACCCGGCACATCACAAAATTTTAAATTTGCATAATTAGTATAATTTCAGGGATTTTTAAGGGAAATTTTTCTTGAATAGTTGAATTTTTAGTAGTTTTATTTTTCTTCTTATCTGTGCAGAAAACATTTAAATGCATCATTTAAATTGCCAATACTATAGGATTTTCTTACAAGTCAGACTTGCATTTCAGGATACCTGACTAATACTGACAAGTTAAAATATAGTTTGCATAAGCACATTAATCAAATCATAATAACACACAAATTAATTAGACAATTTATTGCTTTTTATTATCTCTAAAAAGTGACTCAACCAATATTATTAGTTAAAATCATTTTAGCTGCTCATAGTGAGGAAGAAACTCAAACAATTTTAGTGTAACAATTAAAACTATATTTCTGTGTCATGTGAACTTAGATGTAGACCAGAATTATTTAAAGTGACTTCATGGTGTCCTCAAGGAAGGCTTCAAACTCTTATTTTCATTGTTCCCCTAACGCATGGCTTCCATACTAAGGGTTTGTGAATGTTTGTGATGCTCTAACCATTGCAGAGTATAGGATGGTAGGAAGAGGAAATACAAAAACAAAAAAATGGGGCTGGAGAGTTGGCTTAGTGGTTAAGCGCTTGTCTGTGAAGCCTAAGGACCCTGGTTCGAGGCTCAATTCCCCAGGACCCATGTTAGCCAGATGCACAAGGGGGCATAAGCATATGGAGTTCATTTGCAGTGGCTAGAGGCCCTAGCATGCCCATACTCTTTCTGTCTTTCTCTCTCTCTCTGCCTCTTTCTCTCTCTGTTGCTCTCCAATAAATAAATAAAAATAAGCAAAATTTTTAAAAATGAAAAAAGAGGGTCCTCAAAGATGAGTCAGCTTTATTTAGACAGATTTTCCTGAAGTCCCATATTACCCTTGAAGTTTATAAATATTTATTTCTGGTAGGGAGTATTTGATTTTAGGAAGAAAATTTATTCACCAAAAAATCACTCTGCTTACTAAGGAGGAAGAGGAGGGTGAAGATTTTGTAAGTAAGTAAATAAATAAATATCTATCTATCTATCTATCTATCTATCTATCTATCTATCTATACACATTATGACATACACGCATATATATATGTATGTATATATGTATGTATATATGTATGTCTATATATATATGTATGTATATATATAATTTTCTATAATGTTTCCTTTTCCTGGTGTCAAGTTGCTTTGTTTGAATATATATCTGCATTCTGCATTACTGGTATATATCAAGTTGACTCAGGGCTGGGCTTATATTTCCCTTGGTTCTTCTACCTCATGTGAGAAGGCGTTTTATGAATTTGAACAATGGCAAGATATTCAGAAATATACAAGCTCATTTTTTTTTATTTTTAAAAATATATCCTGTCTTCTTTTGAATGTTTAATTTTGCCAAATTCATCATAATTTATAATTTATAAACTCTAAACATAGCAACTGAGTAACATCAAGATAAATTGCAAGTATTTAAGACATATGTAATTTCTTTCCTGAAAATAGGTTATTAATAGGTTTAAATTTATTTATGTTTTTCTGTATCTTTCATGATTACTTTAAAATCCAAATCTTATTTTTAAAAAGCTACATTTATATTTATATTTAAGGTATATTTTCAATTTTTCTTGTTTGATTTTTGACCTTCTAATTCTATGACAAATCTTTTGGATTCTTCCAGTCCTATTTGTAAAGTAAAAGCTTGTACTCATCTACTAAAGAGCAGTAGAGCTGATGTCATTCTCTTGGATTTAGTCAATGATATATTTTACTGAATTTAATTAATGTCCTTTCAAGACCTATAAAATGAATAATTATTTCAAATAACTTGATAAATATAAAAATAATAATGGGACCTCAAGCCCTCAGAAGGGGTTCTCTTAGAAGATACATATATATGTATGAATGATTGTGAAATTTAGATAAAACTTCTGTAAACAAAGCTATACTATGTATATTTTTTAAGTATTTGATTGTTTTCTTTTACTACTAGTTATCTAGTTATCTCTGAAGTCTCCTAAAGGGTGATTAAAAAAAAATAAGAAAGGTTATATAACATCTACTCCGTTCTGACTTTAAGATGTGTGTTACTTTACATTGGTATGAGTTTCCATCTTTGGAGCAGAATCAGTCCTATGAACTTAACGTTATTTGTTGTGCTTAGTGTCGTGAACCTGCATGGGGTGCTCATACCCACCTAGTCATTTCCATTTAAATGCTCGGGAAGATTGACAATTTATATCTTTCCCAGATATGTTAAAGGCAAATATGAATATATACTGTTTTTAAAGTATATATAAATTTTATATACCAATGTAATTGTAGTTTTGGGGAGCCTTTACATTTAAGAATGTCTTTGCAGCTATTTTTCTTATATTTTTTGTTTTTATTAGCAACACCAGCCTACATGGCTGTATAATATATTTAAAATATTATATGAAAAGGTACATTTTACTTTATCATCTAGCCCTTTGGTTAGTCATGCTAGGTGATATAGAGCTATGATAACAAATAAGACACATAATTATAGTGACCATACAGTGAGATTCATTTCTTGTTGACATCTCAATGTGAGTAGGATTGGTGCTCTTACGCTTGAGAAATCCAAGCTACTCCCATACCTTGTAGCTCCATCATGTGCTACTATGAAACCCTGGTGATATTGAAGAGCATGAGGAGAGAGATAAAGGATCATATGGAATACCTTTCTAGTCCAGTTATGGAAATGCCTTACGTCACTCCAATCTGTTTCTATTAGAATTCAGGAAAGTGACTTCAACCTAATTATTAGGGAGGCTGGGGAAAATAAAATCTTCCAGAGAGTTCCCAGAAAGAGGAAAGGAAATGGTGAAAACATGTCTTAACCATAGTGTCCAACTCAGATGAACTATTATTAATAAATTTATAAAGATTAATTATTTTTAATTATTAATTGTTATTTATTTTATCATTTTAGTGATTGAGGTAAATAAAAGTTATTTAAACATTTGCATGAGAAGAGAGGATTCTGACTCACTTTTGCTGTTTCTCTGACTTTTTAAATTAATTAATTAATTAATTTGAGACAGAGAGAGAGAGAATGAGAATGGGCATGCCAGGGCCTCTAGCCACTGCAAATGAACACCAGACGCATGCACCACCATGTGCATCTGGCTTATGTAGGACCTGGAATATTGAACCAGGGTCCTTAGGCTTCGCAGGCATGCTCTATAACAGCTAAGCCATCTCTCCAGCCTGTTTCTCTGATAAACTTCTGCTCCTCAGACTTCCTTTTGTATATATGAGCAGATAACTGTTTACATAAGAAAACTATAAATGAGAGGACCAGAAAATGTGCCATAAACATCGACGACACTTTTCTCAGTTTATTTTCATAAGTATCAAGGTGCATTGATGACATAAAAGTGCTGGAATTGCACTGCCTTATGGTACCTTTGGAATATTGCCCAGATTCAGATGTCTTTTTGTATGTATCTCCTATGTCATTCTTAGAAAACATTGTATATATGTTTACCTATATATAATAAGGCTATTTTATATGCACAGGGTCTTATGATGCAGGCAGTTTGGGGATATATATAGAGAAAGAAATCATTGTAGACAGGCTTAAGTTTTATAAAGAATAACAATACCCAGAATAATAGAATTAGTTCCATAATTACATTCAAATCATTGCATAATAGACAGAGACAAACTTTACAACCTCTTACTTTAGATAATGTCTTCTCTTCCATTTACATGATAATTAACATAAGCCAGAACCTGCTGACTGAACCTGAACAGAATGTTGTTCCTGAGATTGTCTTCCTCCTCCAGCCTGTCAAAGCACCTGAAGCATAAATGCTGGACATTTAAACTTACAGTTCATGACCGTGCAAACTCATCTTGGATTTTTTTGCCCATAATTTTGAATGATTGCCATTTTAATCATATATAAACACATGATAAAACCCTACCTAAATGAAGCATATATAATTACATCAATACCCTCATTATAGATCTCATTTTTGAAGTTATTCTGTGGTAGATTAACCTCAAAAATATTAAGTGTGAACAAGTACGACTAAATAAAAATCAAGCCTCAGTCCTAGATAGAATGCCTACAAAGCTATTTGATCAGAGTTAAAGTGGTACATCTACCTTGGGCTTCCCTCACCCTGGAGGCTTTTTGCTCTTACATCCCCTTAGGTGGGCCCAAAGAGGGGTAACATTTAATGGCCCATATTAGTAACATCTCCTTTGAACTTGCTCAACAGTTTTGCTTGTTTGTCAGTTAGGAGCACTTTAGTTACAAACATTTCATGTATGAAGGCAGTTCCTGTGAGGTACCAAAATGCATGTTTGAAAGGCGCACCATCATGTTTTTTTCTACCACACAAGAGCTGTTTACAGTTGTCTTGATTCACCCAATGTTCAGTTTCATACACAGATACTTATCTGTGTATATGCTCATTATCCCTTCATTACTAATATACATTGACTAACTACTGTGTGGGTAGTGTTGATTATTGATTTTTCAGTGGGCACAGCCTTCCCCACTATGGCCTGTTGTCATTGGTGTTTAGTTGAATTATCAGAGTAATAGAAATTTTCACATACTCCCAGGTATTGTAAGGATTTTCCTGACAGAGGTCTTCTGAATTTGTAGAATGCACATTGGATGCTTTCCTATAGAAGATGGACCTTTTTTTTTCCTTTTTTTTTTTTTTTTTTTTTTGGTTTTTCGAGGTAGGGTCTCACTCTGGTCCAGGCTGACCTGGAATTAACTCTGTCATCATCTCAGGGTGGCCTCGAACTCATGGCGATCCTCCTACCTCTGCCTCCCGAGTGCTGGGATTAAAGGTGTGCGCTACCACGCCCGGCTCTTTTTTTTTTTTTTTTTTTAAAAATATTTTTACTATTTATTTATTAGACAGATAAGGAAGGGGAGAGAGAGACAGAGAAACAGAATGGGCATGACAGGGCTTCCAGACACTGCAAATGAACTCCAAACTTATGTGCCTCCCTGTGCATCTGGTTAATGTGGGTCCTGGGGAATAGAAACTGGGTCGTTTAACTTTGCAGGCAAATGCCTTAACTGCTAAGCCATTCCTCCTCCAGCCTGAAGATGGACTTTTTACTGTGAAAAGTATTCTCATAAAACCATGAGTTGCTACCCAGAATTTTAAAATATATATATGAAGATAACCATTCTTAAATGTTTTTTTCTCTCTGATTGTGAATTGACTTTGATTACTTCTTAAGCATTCATAACCATTCTAAAGCATTATTTATTTTAACTCTTTTTTGAGGCAGGGTCTTATTTTAGTTCAGGCTGATCTGGAACTTACTCTGTGGCCCTAGGCTGACCTCATACTCATGGTCATCCTCCTACCTCAGCCTCCGAAGTGCTGGCATTAAAGGCATGTGGCACATGCCCAGCCAGAATCCTATCCTTGCTTTAAATGTTTGTGTGTGTGTGTGTGTGTGTGTGTGTGTGTGTGTGTGTGTGTGTGTATGTCATGTAACCAGAAAGGATGCCACAAGCAAATATGTATTTGGGGGTAGGGGGAAAAAGAGTACATGTTACAGAAAAGTGGTGAAGAAGCTATTTGACATACATGGGTGGGGGTAGATGTGGAAGAAGGAGGGAGGTCAATCGGAAGAAACAAATTATGATTGAAAATACAGTAATGAAACCTAATACTTAGCATGCCAATTAAAAAATAAAACTTAAGCTTAAAAATATTAAATAGCTATCATAAAATGTTTGTGTACTCAAGACCTCACATTTTTCTTTAAGTAATTTTCTTTAATGGTATGTTCAGAACACAGCATATATTTGTTTAGATGGAAAAGTTAAATAAAGAGAATTCATATTCTACATATCATATGGAATGAGAGAAAGACAAGTTTAATTTGTGTTTTACCAAATTGCAGTTATCCTGTCAGTAAATTGAAAAAAAAAATTTATTTCTTTATTTTTTGAGAGGAGAGAGAGAAGCAGATGGAGAGAGAGAGAATGGGTGTGCCAGGGCCTCTAACAACTGCAAACTCCATACACATGTACCACCTTTTGCATCTGGCTTTACATGATCCAGAAGAATCAAACCTGGGTCCGTTGACTTTGCCAGCAAGTGCCTTAACCACTAAGTAATCTCTGTAGCCCAGTTAATTTTTAATAGTTTGACTTTATTAATAATTTCTCTTTTACCTATAAAAGATCATTAATTTGTTATTTATATGTATAGTATTTTTATTCTACAGTGTTTTTCTTTTTAAAAATTAAATGAAACATGGATTTATGCTCCCGTCAAGATGCATTTTGTATTAATTTTCATTTTGATTCTTGTTTTCAGGGTTTCTTTTTTTGGTGCATATGTATTTGTCTGTGTTCATGTGGGCATGTGCACATTTGGGTACATGTGCACATGTGTATGTGTGTGTGTGTGTGCATGCATGTGTGTGTGCACATGCCTGTGGAGGTCAGAGGTCAATATTTGGTGTCTTTCTCAGCCATCTTCTCCCATAGTCTTTCAGTCATGATTTCCTACTGAACATTAAGATATTAGTCTAGCTAGCCAGCCAGCCCCAAGGACCCTCCTGTGCCTGCCTCCCAGCCCGCATCACTGTACTCACACTTTTCATCTGAACCCAGGTCCTCAGACTTGTGTGTCAAGTGCTTTACCCACTAAGCTTTTATTTTGTCCAGACTTTGAAACTTTAAACTTAATTTTATAATTGGTAAATATTTTAGTGTTATATTTATATGTTTTACATGACTAACTTTACAAATGTAGTTTAGGCATTTTTTCCAGGAACTGCTTAGATGACTCAATTATGCTGTAAGATATGAATTAAAAATTACACACACATATATAGATATGCTGCATATATGCACTCATATTATATGTGGAAGTTGCTGGAAAATATTCTGGACTTCTATAAGCTCCCCAATTGTGTTTGGCTAACTAAATGAGACCTAAATGCTTGACAGTATGGATGCATGTTGAATAATAAATTTAAAAAGTACTCTAACAATTCATTGAGAATTTTTTCCTATTCTTTGAAATTCCTTCATTGTGTCCCCAAACTGGAAGTGTGCACTAAAGTGTAGAGGCAAATTAACGTGGTCAGATCTCAATGATGACAAATTGAATATCACAGGTGTTTCAGCCATAGGCAATCAGTCCACCATGACTGTGCTTTTGGTGTTCATAATCCTGTATTGTTGCAGGTCTGTACATTGCCAAAAGCTGTTAATGTTTTAGAACTTAGGACAAATTTATTAGTGTTCACACTAGCTTCTACCTCTGGAAAGATGATTATAATGATAACTAACTACTTTACTGGGGTGGAATAACTAATTGCTCATTGTAAAGGGTTTTAAAATACAAAGTGTTAGATACATGGTTATTACTGCAGTTGCCCTTATTATTATCATTATGGAGTAAGCCTGAAAGATGAAAGGTGCTGGAAAATTACACAATATGGTGATGCTGTATTCAAATAAAGGGGAAGAACCAGAATTGTAGAATTGTTGGGTAACAGAAATCAAGATACCTGTATAAGGTAGGGGAGAATTTCTTCTACAGACGATAATAGAGATAATTTTTAATTACTGTCAAATAAGCCTAAGGATTTTATATACAGATATGAACAAAAGATTGTTCTAATAATATTTTATTTTGTCCACATAGTAGCGGTTTGAGGAACCTTTCCTTAAAATATTTACAAACCCAGATTAAAAATAATTATACATGAGAGTGTGGGTTATTACAGTTTCATGCAACTTTATCAGACCAGAAGAAGGAGATTTTAACACTTTCTGAGTGTGTGACTGTGCTGAGCTTTATCACAAGAGACATGAAGAGGACAGCAGCATTCTTAAGTTCAGGCATACACATGTTACAAAGGTGGAACAAGGGATCATGCAGAACATAATTGATGGTCCATGGATTGAATGTCTAGCAGACAGCAAGGCTTGGAAAAGTGAGAGGGAAGGAGAGATCCAGAGATCCAGAAAACACTTGTGCACAAGAAGGAAAAAGAGGTGGTACAACTTGCAGGGTGTCGGGGAAGAGCATGTGTCTTCATCAGGTACCTCAACTTGAGTCCAAATATCAGTAAAGGAGACCTAAGTGACATTATGAAGCCTACTGAGGTCAGCATCCAGATCCCAGGTATGAGAGAGTGACCTTGGTCAAATTATACTTCAGAGAGTTGAATACACAAGTCTTGCAATGTATGCACTGTGGAATATCAGTGTGTCTGCTATGAGCAGTGAGAAGTGGAAAATCTGTGAAAGGTACAATGCTGTGAATATCTAGGAGATGATCAGGAAGTGTGATTTCAGGGACCGAAGAGATGGCTCAGTGGTTAAGGTATTTGCCTGCATAGCCTAATAACCAGGCTTTGATTCCCCAGGACCCATGTAAAGCCAGATGTACCAAGTGGCACATGCATGTATAATTTGTCTGCAGTGGCTAGAGGCCTTGTGCCCATTTTCTTTCTCTCTACCTCTGCTTATAAATAAATAACATTTAAAAAATAAGATGTGTGATGTCAGGAGTTTGTAGTCAAGAAGTTTATCTACTTCTGTCACAGGTTTATTTATGGCAAAAAATAAAAATATGTTAAAAGTCCTCAAAAATAGATACAGTGAAAATCAGTTAATTTGCTTTCAAAGCCTGTGAGTCTGAGTTCAGTTCTCCAGTTCTTAAAGTCAAAGCACAAAGTGCTGAATGTGTTTGGAGTTTGTTTGCAGGGGCACACACTACATATATGTTCTCTCTCTTGCAAGTAAATAAAATAATATATGTAAAAGTAACCATTCCCACAATGCAACACCCACAATCCTCATGAGGGTATGACAGGGAGAAGGCTAACGATGGTACCATCATGGCTCTATACACACTATATGCATACGTAATAACAAAAGGAGGCACAGTGAACACAAAGCCCTCATTAAGCTTACTATCCACTAGCCCTCCAACTTTCTACTTTATGCAATACTTTACTTGCATACAATGTATGCAATATATTACTGACAAATATGATGTGAGGTCTATGACTATAAGGATATGTTTCAGGACATATCCAGGAGAGACTTTTGTAAAGTTCCAAGTTCATTTCTACCATAATTATAAAATAACCACAATTTACTAGTCATATTTATTAAAAACATAATTCTACATATCTTTTTTCATGAATATATGTGTAGAGTGGTGGGTGTGTATGTTTGTGCAAACACCTGTTGTATTCTCATGACACTGCAGAAGATCTGGCATGTATGTACTAGTAGCTTACAAGGTAACCATTGGCTGGGCGATTAAAAGAACAAGCACAACGATTAACTTTCAGATGGATATGGTTCTATGCCAGGCACAGTGTTAAGGTTGGTGTACATATTATCATGTTCAATCTTATTAGTGTTGCTAATATATCAATACTGTTATCATTCTCATTTCACAGATAAAGATCAAATCTCAGTGAGATTAGATGAATACAATAGTTGACAGGCCCAGTATTTTAACTAAAACTTCCCAACTCACCAACAGTATCATAACTATTGCATTGTAAACTCAGTCTTGTACTTACATTGGTTTGTTAGCAATGTAAGCGAAGCTTGTTCAAAGTACTTGTGGAAAATGATTTTCTAGTTATTAGCTGACAACTGAGATACAAAGAAATTGGGATGCCACTTGGGAAGCCAGCATTAAAAAAATAAAATTAAAAAGGCTCAGAAATTCATGACTGCTCATATGGGAGAGACATATTTCACATAGTTTATCCAAGGTAAGTTACCAAATAAAGCAAATGATGCCAAAACTTCCAGTAACAACTAACTTGAAAGGAGGAATCATGGCCAGCATTACCTCTGTAATAAACATCCAGGTTTTTTATTTTAAAGAAGTCACAAAATAACAGCATTTTGTAACTAATACTCAGAGGGGAGTAAGACATCAAAAGGTAGAATGGGGTAGGAGAGATGTCTCAGGGTTAAGGCACTTGCTTCCAAAGCCTAATGACCTTGGTTTGATTCCTTAGTACTCATATAAAGTCAGATGCACAAAGTGGCACATGTGTGTGGAGTTCAGAGTTCGTTGCAGCAGCTGCAGGCCTTGGAGCACCCATTCTCTCTTTTTGTCTCTCTTCTATCTCTTCTTGCCATGTATACATACATACATACATACATACATATATATATATATATATATATATATATATATATATAGTGCATGTATAAAAGATATAATGGTGATTTCTATAGGTTGGTAGAGAAAGGAAGGAATAAGAAGTATTATTTAATGGGTCTAGAATATCATTGTGGGAACATGAAAACATTCTAAAGATGGATGATTTTAACAGCTGCGTGTTAACGTGAATATATTTAATGTTACTGATTTGTATACTGGTCAAAATGATCAAGTTTAATATACACATACACACATATTTACATGTTTTATCACAATAAAAAGTGGCAATCTTCTAGATAAGATGGCAGATTAGAAGTCTCACCAACAGAGCCTGCGAAAAGAGTTTTGGCTCTTTTTCTGTGACAGACAAGGTCTGTAAATGTACTAAAGCCCTAAGAGCAGGGACTACTGAGACTGTGCAGAGGTCAAGGGCTCACGGTTACCTCTGCCCAATATAGTACCAAGTCAAGAGGAGCCAAGCCCAGTGTGTACCAAGGAGGGAACTGACTACAACTCAGCAAAGGTGGGCTTGAAACTCAACTTCCCACCCCGGGTATTTTCTCATCCTGATATTTTTCAGAGTTGAGTTAATACTAGTCTATATTCTAACACACCCAACTTCCCAGATGCTTCTAATATTAGGAATTAAAATCCTAGTATACATCATGATATCCTTGTTCATTTACCCTCCATCAGTTGTTAAAGTCAAAGAGACTACTGTTGTTAAATGGCTAGTATGCCATCTGTATAATGGGCATATCCCTCAGCTGTGGTCAGTCCTACAGTATATAGTTTACCCTGGGGATAATATAGAAGCTGAAACAGGCACCTGAGTTCCTGTACAGAGGATATAACTTCTGAACTACACGCCTAAGCACAGAGCTGATAAAAAAATATTCAAACAATGAAAATAACTCCAAGTCTCTAAATCCCAATAGTAGAAGCCTTAAAAAAAAATGAAGACAACATAACTCCTCCAAAACTTACTAATCCCACCATAATGTCCTCTAGTGAGAGGAAACTAGATGAAAACTCAGACAATAATCTCAAAATAATGATCTAAGTATGTTCAAAGAAAAAATAAGAAAACAAATTCCAGAATAAATCCCAAGAGGATACAAAAAAAAAAAAAAACCAGTTGAATGAAACAAGGAGATCAATACAAGATTTGAAAAACTAATTCAATAAAGAGATACAAATGCTAAAGAAAATCTGAAATTAGAATAACATATATGAAAAAAGAAACCACAATAAGTTAAATCAAAAGCTCGGCAGAAAGTCTCCCCAATAGAATCAATAGTATCAGGAGCGGACAGAATATCTGATGATGAAGACAAGGTGGATGAATTGGAACGCTCCCACAAGAACAAAGATTAGTAAGAATATATGACAGGGACATTCAGAATTTTTTGATACTATGAAAAGGATTAAGGGCATAGAAGGAGAAGAGTGACAAATCTACAGATAGTACTATTTAAAAAAAAATCTTCAAAGAAAATCCTCTAGGGAAAGAGATGTCAATACAAGATGCATTTAGAATACCAAAATGACAAGACAGGAATAGAAACTCCCTTTATCATATTATAATTAAACTACTAAATATACAGAACATCAAAAGAATATTGTGTTCAAGGGAGACATGAGAAGTCACTTATAGATGCAGGACCACCAAAATAACTACAGATTTCTCAAGAGAAAGTTTAAAAGCCAGGAGATCTTGGAATGATATATTTCAAGTTCTAAAACAACTGCCAATCCAGACTTCTATGCTCAGAAAACAGCTCTCATGATTAAAGGACCAAGTAGAACTTTCCATGATAAAAAGACAAGCTAAAAAACATTCATGACTACTGCAATAGCTTTACAGAAAAATCTTGAAGGAATCTTTCAAACTAGAGAGGACAGGCACATATATGAGGCCACACTTGAAAGAATAAACCACACTTGAAATTCAGCTAAGCAAGAAAGCAGTAGAAAAACACCAAACTGTGTAAACAACAACGACAAGAATTAATACACAGCTTTCAATAATAACTCTGAATATAAGTAATCTCAATTCCCTAATCAGAAGACTTAGACTAGCATAATGGATTAAAAGGCAGACTTATTTATTTATTTATGAGTGAGAGAGGCAGATAGAGAGAGAGAGAGAGAAAATACCAGAGCCTTCAGCCACTGCAGACAAACTCCAAATGCATGCACCACCTTGTGCATCTGGCTTACATGAGACCTGGTGAACTGAACTGTCCTTTGGCTTTGCAGGCAAGTGCCTTAACTGCTAAGGCATCTCTTCAGTCTGGCAGAGTTTTTTTACTTGTTGCCTCCAAGAAACACAAACATAAAAGACAGATGCTATGTAAGGATGAAGTGGGGGACTTCCAGTCAAGATGGCTACCGCATAGCTGCACTACAGACAACAAACAAAAAAAAAAAAGATAGATGCAGATCCTAAGAAGAGAGCTGCCCCAACATACCTCAAAAGGGGCCCAACTGAAACTAAGGACAACTGGCGAAATAAGCAAGGGTGATGTTTTCCTGTGAACCGGATACCAGCACAAAGGGGAAGGAGATCAACGCAGAGAAAAATCAACTCCTACCAAATCAGAGAGCCAGAGCCTCAGAGGCCCCAGCACCTCAGCACTGAAGCAGACCAAAAATGAACCCAACATGGCTCAGGGAAATTTTGCGGAAGAGGGGGTGGAAAAAATGTCAGAGTCACATGTTGGGTCATGATTTGCAGAGACATTTATCATACCAATAACTGGGGGCTAACTCCACAATGCATGACCCATTTTCATTAACAAGGAGGATCTAATGGGAGGGGGTAGATCACAGATGAGCCTAAATAATGGTACCAAACTGCCTGTATTTACTGAAAAGAAAACTAATAAATTAAATTTAAAAAAAAAGGATGAAGTGAAAGAAAATTGTATGGAGATAAGAAACAAGTGGATATTTTTCTTATATCTGACAAAATAGACTTCAAATCTAGTTAGAATAGATAAGGTCATATTATCATGACTAAGGGGAAAAAAATCTAAAAAGAGGACTCTTTAATTTAAAACATTTAAGCACCATGCACAGGTGTACCTCATTTTATAAAACAAACATTACTATATATAAAGTCACAGATTTGCCTCAGTAAAATAATAGTGGGAAATTTCTTTTTTTAACATTTTTTTATTAGTGATATATAGAGTGTATATACAGTCATGTTGATACCATCATTAGCCTCCTCCCTGTCTTCCCCTCTCTGCAGTGACCCTCCTTGTTGAGGAATATGGGTTCTGCATTGGGATAAATAGCATAGTGTTATTCCTTAGGGCCATGGAATAAAAAGAACAAGCCAAACACAAAATCAATAGATAGAAAGAAATAATTAAGATTAGTACACAAACTAATGAAAAATAAACGAGAGGAAATAATGCAAAGAATCAATGAAACAAGATGTAGATTCAAGGATAAAAAAGTTGATAAACTATTAGGCAAACTAATCAAAGCAAGATAGAATGATTCAAATTAATACAATTAGAGATAAAAAGGGACTCATTACTACCAATGCCAATGAAATTCTGAAAATCATAAGGACATCTTAAACATATATACTAAATTGTACAATCTAAAAGAAATACAAGCATCCCTATTTGGTTTCAAAGTACATTACAAAGCCATAATAACAAAGCCAGTTTGACCAAACGCAAAACCAGACACGTAGATGAATAGAACACGAAAGAAGACCCATTTTGAAACATAGCTAGAACCACCTGATTTTTGACAAAAATTCCAAAGCTACTCACTGTAGAAATGAGAGCCTCTTTAACAGACTGTACTGAGAGCCTACATATAAAAGAATGAAACTTGACCTTAATCTTTCATCATGGGTAAGATTCAACTCCAGATGGATCACAGACTTTGATATAAATCCCAAAACTTTCCAACTGCAATAGGATAGGCACTTCAAGTTTGGGCATACAGAAATACTTTCTCAGTAGGACTTCAGTTGCTAAAAAAAAAAAAAAAAAAAAAAAAAAAAAGCAAGAATCAACAAATCTGACATGATGAAGTTAAAAAAGCTTTTGCCCCACGAAGGAAACTATTAATCAAGCAAAGAGGCACCCTACAAAATAGGAAACATCTTTGCCAGACAGAGGAGAAATATCTAGAATCCACAAAGAATTCAAAGACCTAAACAACAGGAAAAAAATCACAATAAATATGAGCTGTGGAAGTAAACAGAGAATTCTGAAAGAAGAAATGCAAATGGTCAATAAATACTTCAAAGTGTTCAACATCCTTTGCCATGTGGGAAATGCAAATGAAAACTATTTTGAGAATCTATCTCACCCCAGAATGGCCGTCATCAAGAAAACAAACGAGAACAAATGCTGGCAAGAGTGGAGGACCCCTTATTCACTGTTGGTCAGAGTACAAACTGGTATAGCCATTATGGAATTATTGTGATTTCTCAAAAAAGCTAAAACTAGAAATACCATGTAACACAGCTATACTACTCCTCTCTGTATACCCAAAGGACTCTCTACCCAGTTACAAAAACACTCACTCATCCATGTTTATTGTTCTAGTCACAATAGTAAGAAAATGGAATCAACCTAGAAATTAATTAACTGATGAATGGATATTGAAAACATAGTTAATGTATACAAGAGAATTTAATTCAAGTTGAATGAAATATGAAGTTATAAAATTTGTAGAATGGATGGATCTACAAAACATTATGCTAAGTAGAGTTACTCTTGCTCAGAAAGACAAACATTGCATATTTTTTCATATGCTGTTTCCTCACTTTTAGTGAGTGTAAGTGTAATCCAGGAAGTTAGAAAATAGCCATGAGAAGGGAGAAGAGACATATATAGTAGAACACATGTGATAAAGAAGTAGATGGGTAGTGTGTTGGGGGTGGAAAGATTAAGCAAGGAAAGGAAGGGCTTGGGGGAGGGTTAAAAAATTAAGAATATATGAGAAAACTATGTGGAAGCCTACCTCTTTGTAAGTTAATTAAAAAATATAATAAGAGTTTGAATAGAGGTTCTCATGTGGGTAGATAATGGTGATCATAGAATAGGTTATTAAATGAAAATCCCAATGCCAAGAATGGGATAGATGGGTCTCCATGAGTGGCTGGTTCTGAAGGTTCCTGAACAATACAGACTTAGGCCACTGCTCCTGGCTTCCCACCATAACTAGATGGGAAAACCCTGGGGCTGAAGGCAACACATTCTTTGGTTGCAGGTCACAGTGAAATACAGTTAGAACTGCTCTGGAGGATTCCTCCCTGCTCACTTGTTTTCATAGTCTGGAAGGTACTGTGTAGATTACTGGGTGAGAAAACTTATCAATAGTCTTACCCAGTTGGGGACCCTGATTAGTAAAACAACTTACCAGTCAGGCAAAATGTATTCATTGATACAGTAGAGACATGATTGTAATGGGAGTAATCAATTGCTTCCTGACTGGATTTGAGGCCTGCTTCATGGGAAAGAATTTATGACTGGTACTAGAATTCATAACTAAATACTGTAAACCGAGTCAAATGATTTGGGAATCATAGACTGCAGGGGAAGAAGCTGCCACTATTGCTATGTTAAATGGCCATATTGTCAATCTGCCTTCTGTATATTTGTGTTTATAGCCATAGGTTAGTGCTCCAAGGCCTTGGTTTAGAGAAACTTTTTGTACTTGGCAGTAGTTAATGCAGAGGCACACTAGTCAAAGTGCTGAGTATAACTGACCATTGTCCCTCAGTCCTAAACAGGACATCTATATCACCCTCTTCAAGGCTCAGGGACTGTTGCAGAAGAGAGAGAAGAAAAAGCTTAAGAAACAGGGGAAGGGGATGGGTGCTGTGGAACATTATCTTCTGGACATGCCATGGCTTTTACAATCATGGAGTTATAGAATGTAATAATTCCTTGACAAACACTTGTAAAAGTTGGCATATCAACATTCTATCATGGATGAAGGAGGGGCTCATGAGGCCCCACTCCTCCCTGAGGAGCTAATGGCTGTTAATTGTTGCTGATGGAAGGGAAGACATTTTCTTCAGTGATATAATCACCTGTAAGTTGCTCATATGATGGTAAATAACTTTTCACTCATGCCCATACAAGCAAACCTACTTAAGACTCAGTGGGTCAAACCCAAAACAAAGATATCCAAGTATGAGTGGGGGCAATTGGAATGAAGAAGCTTATTATCAGGAGTGGGAGGGGAACAGGACAAGAGAAATTATACATATAAAATAAATTGATAGAAAATAGCAGTTATAAAATCTGTTAATGATCTCAAATCTGGTCTAAGCTGTTTAATTCAGAGCATTTCACTGAATTTCACATGTACTCCATGAACTTAAGGGAACATGTTTAAAGACTTGAAGGAGAGCATCACAACAATGAATTAGTAAATGGATATTCTTAGTAAAGAAACAGAATTTTTAACATTTTGAAGTAGTTATAATAGATGAAATGCAAAGGCCAAAAGAAAGTCTCAGAATCAGATGATAGACATTACCAGAAACGGAAATCAATAAAAAGCATTTAGTCTTTACAATGGAGAAAAAAAATATAAAGATACAGAACAAGTACTATAGAGTTGTAGGGCAAATAGCATATTTATAATTAATAATATGAAGAAACATACTTAGAATCAAAATCTCATTACACAGAACAGAATGAGAATAAAAATATATGATATTATATAGGCTAAAATGTTCTAAAATATTTTGATATTAATAGCTAATGAAAATATTGACAAATACATCTAAGAAACTTAACTGCATAAATACAAACTTGAAATAAATATATTAAGGTTTTTGAAAACATGAAAAGAAAACAGCAGGAGAAAAAGGAGTAAAAATGTCATTCAGCAGTAAGATTAATGAGTTCTTTAGTGTCTGGTATAACAGAAGCCAAAAAGGTAGGGGAATGAGATAGTCACATTATTAAAAGGAAAGTGAAGAGAGTCTTTTAGTCATGTTTTTAGTATCTGGAATAACTTGCTTTCCAAAATGAAGATAGGGGCTAAGTAGATGGCCTGAGTACCAGAGTTTGAGTCCCCAGACTCCACATAAAAGCCACACACACACAAAAAGCTGTCAGAAGGTTCTATAATCCTAGCATACTGACAGAAATATGGAAGGCAGAGATAGTAGAACTTCTAAGAAGTTCAGAGACCATCTAGACTGTTAATCACAACAATAAAGATAACAAAAACAAGAAACCCTGCCTCAAATCAGATGGAAGTCAAGAACTGATTCCTGAAAATTGTTATCTGATCTTCAAACATGCACTATGACATGTGCACATTCACACACATGAACATGCACACACACATAAACATCCATGCAAATAGACATATATACACATATTATACACCTAAAAGTGAAGACAGAGTAAAGATATTTTCAGATATTAAAGAATATAGACATTTTACATATTACAGAATATTCAGTAATAATAGTTACAGATTTTTGCATCCTATTCTCAGTATTGAATAACAGAACTGAAGGTGTATTTTTTGTCAACAAAACTGAATGAATAGTAAAAAAACTGAATGAATAATAACCGAGTTAATTACTCAGTAAGACCTAGAACTGGAACTGAAGCATCTAGTTTCCTGGACTCAGCTGGACCTTAGAGTCTCCAACCTGTCCACAGCTGCTGTTGGACCACCAACCCCTATTCCTCAAACTAATCCAATAAATCCCTGTACAATGTATACACATTCTGTTCGTTCTGTCCCACTGAAGAACTCTAACTAATACAACAAGAACAAGCTGTAGGCCACATCAGCAAATCTGGGGGAGGATAAAGGAAGCAATGGTGATGTCCAGAGATACAGCATTATAATACTCATAGTATTATACCCTTCCATCTTCCAGACATTGCTCAAGGCACTTGCACCTTTTCTTTTCTTTTTTTTTTTAATCTAGGCAAGTAAGAGAAATTTCTCTGTCCTTGTAAAGACCCTATTTTGAAATAAATGCATTTTTCATAATGACATTTTTTTTTTTTTTTTTTTGAGGTAGAGTCTCACTCTCTAGTCCAGGCTGATTTGAAATTCACCATGTAGTCTCAGGGTGGCCTTGAACTCACAGTGATCTTCCTACCTCATCTTCCAAGTGCTTGGATTAAAGGTATGTGCCACCACACCCACTTCTATAATGGCATTATTTTTAATGTTTTACTGTATTAGTTTTTAAATATGCAGAAAAAATTGGTAAAAAACCTTAGTGAATTGATATATCCACTACTCATATTCGATTACTGACATTTTACCATACTTATCCTTTCCCACTATGTACACCTATTTACACACTCACAAGTCATGTCTTTTCCTTATAGCATTATTTTAAGACTAAAATATAAAAACAATCTAAGTGTCCAAGAGTATGGTGCTACTTATAAAACTTGATGTGTTTACACTAAAATAATTATATGTAACAATTGAAATTCATCATTGCCTTACTAAAGAAAAATGCTGAATCTAGTGATGCAGAATATAATATTAGGATTCATTTTTATTTTAAAAATATAAAACACAGCATATAAATAAAAAGGAGCATAATATAATATGGATAAATGAAAAATATTTGGTTTGTTATAGTAATGAGTTTTAAAACTTTTCTCTCAAGGACTGGGGAGATTGCTTAATAATTAAGGTACTTGCCAGCAAAGTCAAGGTACCTAGGTTCAACTCCCCAGGGCCCACTTAAACCAGATGCATGAGGTGGCACATGTGTCTGGAGTTGGTTTGCAGTGGCTGGAGGCCTTAGTATGCTGTTCTCTCCCTCTCTCTCAAACAACTAAAAATAAAATATTAAAAGTTCCCTCTCAAGTTATTACATTATTTATTATATACATTCAGAATTGAATAATAAAATCACATTATCACTGCAAATTGCAAAGTTTTACATTAATTAATTATATAAAAATAAATGGGGGCTGGAGAGATTGCTTAGTGGTTATGGCATTTGCTTACAAAGCCAAAGGACCTAGGTTCTATTCCCCAGGACCCACGTTGCACAAGGTGGCACATGTGTCTGGAGTTCATTTGCAGTGACTAGAGAACCTAGTGCACCCATTCTCTCTCTTCTCCCCTTCTGTCTGTCAAATAAATAAATAAAATAAAATATTAAAATGTAAATGAGTTTATATGTTAATTTCTGATAACATTATCCATTATAAGCATCACCTATTATTACTATTTCATATTAATATGGTGATTTTAGGGTTTTCTGATAAGTTAGTGTTGCAGTCAAGTTCACATTTCTGGTAGAAATCACCCAACCAAGAACAGCTTTGGGGAAAAGGGGGTTTATTTTGGCTCACAGGTTCAAGGGGAAGCTCTAAGATGGCAGGGAAAAACGATGGCATGAGCATACAGTGGTCATCACCCCCAGGCCAACATAAGGTGGACAGTAGCAACAGGGGAGTATGCCAATCACTGGCAGGGGTAATCTGGCTATCATACTCATAAACCCGCCCCCAACAATACACTCCCACCAGGAGGTTTTAATTTCCAATTATCATCAGCTGGGAACCTAGCGTCAGAACACCTAAGTTTATGGGGGACACCTGAATCAAATCACCACAGTTAGATTCTCATTTAAAACTCCTAATGATTATTAATTTACATGCATTTTTGTTTACATATTCTAATACAGTAAAGCAAAGGGAATTTGTTTATGTGTGAATAGTCATACATAAAACTGCAAGATTGTGCTTGCTTTGGAAATACATATAATAAATTTGGAATGATAAAGAGAGATTAGTATGACCCCTGCTCAAGGATGACATACAAATTTGTGAAGTATTCCATATTTATTAAAAAATGCAAGTTTTACTTCAACCTGATATGTTTCTATTGTTTGAAAAAAATTGTGGGTAAAGTATTCCAGCTATTTAGAAACATAAGGAGGAATCAACTTCTACCTTAAAAGTTATTTAAGACTATTTTAAATTGAGGATTTGTTTCTTTAGAACATCCCAAGACTTTTAGTATTTTAGCAATGGTATTTAAGTGGGATATATTTATGGTAGCTGTCTGAACTTATTCAAAGTTTGTATTTGGTTAGGATACATGGTCACTAAATGCAGTTTTCTCTAAGGTCTAAGTTTAATACCAACATAAAGCTATACAGAAAAGAAAACAAAATTCTTTTTGGATATTCAGAATATTTGCATAATTCCTTGCTATATACAAATCTAAAGTTTTTTGTGATTAATAAAAAGAGAAACATGAGCCAGGCATAGTGGTGCACACCTTTAATCCCAGCAGATAGGAGGCAGAAGTAGGAGGATTGCAGTGAGTTAGAGGCCAGCCTGAAACTACATGGTGAACTGCAGCTCAGCTTAGGCTAGAGTGAGACCCTACCTCATAAGACCAAAAAAATAAGAAAAAAGAAAGAAAGAAAGAAAGAAACATGAACAAGTAGGTGGTTATCTTACAAGTTTCCAAGCCAAAAAGCAAAATTACATATTTTTGCGTTTTTCCCTCATCTCCATAAGAAATTTGAAATGGAATTGATGCAGCTTTTTAAATTATCTTCTATGAATATTTCAATGTCATTAAATGAGAAAAATTTGGATCACTGACAAGATGACGATGGAAGTGATGGAATGATGTCATGACTTTAGAGCAAGTTTTGTCCTGTCTCAGGAGAACTCTTAATTGGATTGTGTTTATGAAACAAGATGAAAAGACATAAACATGGACTCCTTCCTTCACCCTCCCTTGATTCTTCAGGCTGTGCTACAGTTTGAATTTTCCAGAGGGAGAAAAGAACATGTATCTGGCTTTTTACTTTTTCTTAAATTTCAAGTATAGTTTCCTCCTAAAGCCTTGTGTTTCAACTACTTTTTAAAAGCCTGTTTCCTAGTTATCATGTATTTATTTTAATTATAAATTTCATGGAGTAACTGAAGATAAAAAGACTGTTCTTAATAACCTAATGTCACAGGATAAACACCAGGGTAAGGTAGATGACAAGAATGGATGATATAGTTAAAGTGTGGGGACCATTTCCTGACATTCAGGTGAGAATGTTGTCTTTGTAAATATGAAGCTAATTTATGCTTATGTATATGGCTGCTGAGCTCCTCCCTTCCTCTGGGATGTTTGGCAATAATGAAAAAAAAAAAAAAAAAAAAGAATTCCAAGTCGCAGTGGCAGTTGTTTGTTAGGGAACTACTTTTACTAGAGATGATGACGCATGTGGTTATGGAGGAAGTCTGTTTGGATAAGGACAAAGATAAGAGATGATAAGGACTGAGGTTGAATATCAGTGTTTTTCTTTTTCTTTGAGTAAGGGCAAATATAATAAAATGCACATTGTGTTTTGGAAAAATAAGTATGCCCTATCTGAGAAATACTTTTGGTCTTTGTGAAATTTTCAAGCCTAAAAATTGCATTCAACACTTTCACTATAGGTAATCTGAACTATTCTTTTTCTTTGCAAATAAATTTTGAAATATTTCAGCTCATAAAAATTAAGTTCAAGCTACAATAAGCTTCTCCAATGATTCCATTTTTTTAGCTCTGATAATATGTACGTGTGTGTGTGTGTGTGTGTGTGTGTGTGTGTGCATGTGTCTGTATCTAAGCAGATTACATATTGTTTAATGTAAAGAAAACATATATATATTGCTGGTTTGATTTAGTCACCTTTGAGACACAGAGCCCTCATGATTATTAAGTACAGTAAGATTTCTTTCTATAGAGTGTTCTTTATGGAGCCTTTAACTTAGCTTATTCCACAACAGTGGACTATACAGTACAGTGAAGAATTAACTTCTTTTAGCTTATTATTTAATGCAAACTTCAGTCTAGAGGGATACATGAGGACTTCAGTTGTATTTGAAATGTAACATGGATTTATTGAGATGAAAGTTCAGGCCATCTCCTGGGTATTTCTGTGGAGGTTAAGGACTAGGAGATACCATAGAGGTTAAATTTTAGTTAAAATGTGCAGGTGGAGAAAGGATATCTGTGAAGGCCCATCATCTATATTAGCTAGATCAGACATGCTTTTATCCTTCTCCAAAAATATATTTTAAAAAATTAAATGAAAGGGGAACCTTGAGAGTGATTTTCTTTTAAAGAAATGCATAACAAGCAAGTTGTCTTTTGTTTTCCTATCCATATGGATGCATTTCCCATCTGTCATCAGAATAGAAAGAGCATTGCTTTTTGGAGTGGGGGAGTACTACTGTCAGGACATAAGGAAATGTAGTGTGCAGATCATGACAAAGCTGGGAAGTGGGAGATAAGAGTCTATAGAATATAAGGACCTTAGGAGTGTGTTTACAAAGGAACACAGAAATGCTGGTTTTTAAAAAGTGCAGAAAGAGAAACATTAAGTCATTAAGAGGGACACGATTCTCTTACTCATTTGGAAATGAGCAGAGACTTATGAATTTAAATTTGCTGCTCACAGGCTAAGAAATTGCTCAGAAATCATGTTTTTTGGCACATAAATAATGGAAAGAGATGCTAGAGAGATGGCTCAACAGTTAAGGCACTTGCCTGAAAAGCCTAATGACCTGGGTTCACTTCCCCAGTACTGAAGTTAAAGCCAGATGCCCAAGGTGATGCATTCATCTAGAGTTCATTTGCAGTGGCTGGAGGACCTGGTGCACCCATTCTCTCTCTCCCCATCTCTTTCTCCTTTCTCTGTCTTTCTTCTCTCTCCTTGCAAAAATACATAAATAAAAATGCTTTAAAAATGTTACAAAAATAGAATGGACATAATATCTGGTCAGCTGAATTTGTCCTTTACTTTTTCCTAAGCATGCACACACTTTACCCCAGAGGAAAGTTTCCTGAAATCAAGTTTGCCTTCCTGGCATTACATTTATATAGTAGGTAGAGGTGAAACATCAAAGCTTGAAAGGGGCATCTTTGAAGGGGAAACGCCTTTCTTAATTCATGCTTAAGAATTTTTTCTGTCTTGGTCTCATAGCAAAAGTATGCATGGAACAAGAGCCTTAAGTCATGCCATCTGCATACATAACATCACACACGAATAAAAGCAGATGATGGAATTTCACCTAAGGTCTGAATGAATGTGCCCAGGAAAACTTCACAGGCTTCGAGAGCCTGCTTTTATCTTATACATCGAGAAGCCCATTCAAACCTTCAGGGCTTTGCCAACTTGGCAAGAAGGAGAGTTGGCAGACTTCCCATGCTGGGTTTCTTTTCAGTTTGAAGGTTTTGAAGTGGTCTGAGGCTGGTGAGTGAGGCTGTGATAAATGCTGTATAGAGTCCTTGTGAGTTCTCCTATTTGTTGACTGTAAGCTTTTCATCATGTGATGGAATGAGGGTATTCCCTCTTTCTGTTCCTTTCAAGTTATCTCAGAGAATGCTCAGATACCAGATGAAGCTCTAAATTCTCTAAGCAAATGCCTGTTTTGACAGACCTTTAAATGTACATGGCAAAAGTTTAAACAGGTCCTAATTGATGGGGCTTAAATACTATATATAGTAATTAAATAGTTACATTAATAAAAAAAACACAGCACCTCTTGCATTTCCCCCTCTTTAATCTCTCTCAAATTTTTCTTTATGACTCAAAATCATGAATGAGGAAATGTAAATATAATTATTAAATTTCCACAGTGACATACTATTGAAAAAAGTTTATAGGGGATGGAACTCATTATACCACATACTTTTTAAAAAAATGAAATTGTCTGGTAAAGAAATTGCAGATAAACTGGGCATGTTGGTTCACACCTTTACTCCTAGCACTTGGGAGGCTTAGGTAGGAGGATTGTTATGTGTTCAAGGCCACCCAGAGACTATGTAGTGAATTCCAGGTCAGCCTGGGCTGCAGTGAGACCATACCTCAAAAAACCAAAAAAGAAAAAGAAATTGCAGATAAATTATTGCTGCCAAAGTAAGGAAGTAAGACTACATTAAAAGTACACTAAGTACTAGCATCTGGAGTTTATTTAGTATCCTTAAATTGTTTCTCTCTGAATGAAATAATATTAAAATAGAGCATTTTCATGAACTGTTGATATATTGTACATTTCAAGTAATCTCTATCTCCTTTACAAGTTATCATTAAGTTATTCTAGTTCTTAGAAAGTGAGAAGATTTTAAATTTCCTCTCTCCCTTTTCTTAAAAAAGTTAAAGCAAAACACTCCCCCAAATTTTATGCTCTTTTATTTTAACTTTTATGACATTCTTATCCAGGGCCTTTGCTTATAGCTCATCTTTTATTGCCTTACTTCTTTTGTAGATATTTTAAATAATCTCTTTCTCACTGGCCTTGTCTCATAAAATGACTTTTTACTCTTTTGCTGCTTCTTGAATCAAAAGTATGTTTTTAGCCTCATTATGTTGGTCAATATTTTGGAGTAGAGGGCAACAGATAAGCATGTGTATATTCAAGGACTAGAGTACTACAGCACAGACATTTAGTAATCTATTGAAATATGAACTTGCATCACATCATAGAGAATTTTCACCAAGAAGCAATGTTTCAGGAAGACTACCTTATCCAGTTTTCCTTGCGTATAAATGGAGTCTTTAATCTAATTTTGAATAATGGAATGTAAGAGGAAATTATATGTATTCTGTCTAGCCCTGTTGTAAAGCCAGTGTGACTTCTTAATGTACTCTTTTTCCTATCTTCTTGTGGTTATAAAACACTCAATATATAGCAGCACAGTAGCCTGAGATGGAAGGAGAAAAGGTCACCATGTGAAGGAGGAAAGCTGTCCACAAGTCAGAAAAAATTACATTGGACTGCTGAATGGGCATGAAACTTCTGTTGTGTTAAACCACTGTATTTTTCTAGCAGGTAGTTTTTCTTTAACTAATACAGGTAAGAAAACCTGTTGCTTTTCAGGGGGTTAGATTTATTAATCCTACTGACCAACCCTGGGATAGAGTAAGGATGTTCTAATGTGCTGGATAATATGAAGACCTTGTGAATGGGAGAAGTCTGCTCTAACCAAAAGGCACAAAGGATTTCTTCCCTGTCCTCCAGAAAGTGGTGACAGTAAATGTTAGGACTCCCATGGTAGGTTTTCTATGTTTATGAAGCAATCTCTGCATGATGAATGCATATGAAAGATCAAAGTGAGAGAGGAGAGCAGTATTCATTTTTCAGTTAAGAGTATTCTAGATGAGAAAGTAAACATTGAACAACCAGAAAAGTAGGCTACCATTGAATCCAAGCTAATGGAAAAACTGGAAGAAAACTACCAAGGGAGACAGATGTTCACTTACAATGAGCATGAAAGAATATTCTAAAATGAAAACTGCTTCAAGACTCAGTAGGTTAGCTGAAAAAGAAAATCATCTTGCTCCTCATAATAAATAATTTTTTTGGAAGATCAAGTGAAAGAACTATTTTATAACACAGTGCAAAATAATAGTTCCAAATGCCAAAAAGAAATAATTCAGCCAACTGCAAAACTAACACTGAAAAATCTTTCAGTACTAAAGAAAAGAGAGAGAGAAAGGAGAGAGAGAGATCTGACAATCCTATGGAATTCATATCCAGAGCAATTGAAATCATTGCATCAAGGAGACATCTGCACTCCTATGACCATATCAACATTATTCATAGTAACCAAGGTATGAAAGCAGCTATATCTATCAAAAATGAATGGATAGTGAAAATGGGCTACATGTACACAGCTGACTACTGTTATTCAGTGAAGGAAATTCTGACATTTGAGACCACATGGATAGATTTCAGGAATATTAATGTTAATTTATTAAGCAAAATACTGGATGATCACACTTGTATATGGAGTTGGAAAAGTCAATCTCATATACACCAAGAATAGGAAGGTCATTATGAGAAACTGAAGGGGAGGACAGAGATTTCGATTAGAGTACAATGTTCCAATAAGATGACTACAGTAAATTTTAGTGACCTATTGTGTGACACAGAGTGCTCAGTTATTAAAAAGTTTTATATATTTCAAATTTGAGCGGTTAAGATGGTGGCGTAGGTACCACGCCAAAGCAGCCTGGGGGGAAAAAAGACCAAAAAACCTCAGCAAAATACACACTTTTACTAAAAAGCGAGGTGTATAGGAAACTGAAGTGGCAGCGGAGAAGTACGAGAGATCCAGAGCATCCACAGCCTGCAAAGGCCGGCAAAAGCAGTGCTGGCAGCTCTGCCAACGGCCGCAGCGGCGGGGCGCACCAGAAAGCCGCCAGACTCTGCTCCAGCCGCAGGAAAAGCCAGGTGCGGGATTTTCCCCTCACACGGCGCTCTCCGCAACTCAGGACACGTGAAGGGAGAGTGGCAGTGAGCAGTGGAGAAGCAGACCACGAGGTAGAAGAACACGTGGAGCAGCAAGAACCAGAGCAGCTGCGGCTCCCTCCCCTCCCCCACTGCCTGAGCCCAGCTCAGGCGAACAGAGCAGCGTCCCGGGACCCAGCCACGCCAACTTGAGCTGACAGCGGGACCAAAGCAGGAGCAGAGTTCGGCAGCAACATTGGCAGCTCCGGAACCAGTACCAGCAGCCCCAGCAGCAGCAGACCCAGGAGCGTCAGCAGCAGTGGACCCAGGAGCAGCAACAACAGAAGACCTAGAAGCAGCAGCAGTTCCAGCAGCGGGGGTGCTGATCTGCAGGGCCACAGTTGCCAGGCTTGGTTTGCCCCGCAGGAAAAGCCAGTGCCCAGCTCCAGAAATCAGAACAGCAGCCCGACGACCTAGGCAGCAACTTGACTGAGACCAAACTCATCCAAGGTAACTGGGTTTGCACCAGGGAAGGGTCTCACTTGATCACAAGCTGACTGGGATCCCTCAACAGACCAGAAATCTTAACCTCTGTGTTGATAGAGGATCTGGTTGTTATAATAACTACTCTGGCATTCATACTTGGGGCTGTTTTTGACTGAATGGTTACAGTGTTTAGTTAACTTTTAGAATCTACCGCTATTTTATTCCACTCAGCCTACTTGAATACTCTCATAGCAGGGAAACTCAACCCCTAGGAGCACCTTTGTAGATACTCTCAGAGTCTTAAGAGCCACATCTAACACCTTAAGCTCCTACCCTGAAAATATATAACATCAAATCAATTGATACAGCTAAGAATACCCAGCTAGCTAGAAACTCCAAGCATTAACTTAATCCAAGATGCAAAAATATATACATTATAACACAAGAAACACTAAAAAGCAAGACGATATAAATCCACCTAAAAATATTAATGCATCAGAAATGACCTCCAGTGAGAACGTGTTAGAGGAAATGCCTGAAAAAGATTTCAAAAGAATGATTGTAAATATGTTCAAAGAAGTCAGAGAACAAATCAAAGGAGTCAAAGAGGAACTTAAAGAGGAAATCAAAGGAATCAAAGAAGATGCAGGACACCAATTTCATGAAATAAAGAAGGCAATACAAAACATAAATAAGGAAATAGAAATAATAAAGAAAAATCAGTCAGAATTACTAGCAATGAAGAACACAGTTAATGAAATAAAAAACTCTGTAGAAAATCTCACCAGTAGAATGGATGAAGGAGAGGACAGAATATCTAAGCTAGAAGACCAGGTGGCAGATCTACTACAGGCCAACAAAGAGAAATACAAACTTATAGAAAAGTATGAGTGGGAATTTCAAGATATTTGGGACACTATGAAAAGATCAAATATTAGAATTCAGGGCATAGTAGAAGGAGAAGAATTCCAATCCAAAGGCATAGTAGGTGTCTTCAACAAAATCATAGAAGAAAATTTCCCCCAAATTGGGCAAGAGGTACCAATGCAGATACAGGAAGCCTTTAAAACACCAGCCAGACAAAACCTGGAAAGAACTTCTCCTCGCCATATTATAATCAAACTTCCAAGCACACACACCAAAGAACAAATATTGAAAGCAGTTAGAGAGAAAAATCAAGTTACCTACAAAAGTAAGCCCATCAGGATTACAGCAGATTATTCAACACAAACTTTTAAAGCCAGAAGGGCTTGGGGTGATATATTCCAAGTTCTGAAAGATAACAACTGTCAACCAAGGTTACTTTATCCTGCAAAGTTATCCATTCAAATAGACAGAGAAATAAGGATATTCCATGACAAAATCAGGTTAAAGGAGTATTTGAAGACAAAACCAGCTCTACAGAAAATACTTGATAGAATCCTCCATGCTGAACAAAAGGAAAAGCACTCATATAAGGAACCTAGAAAAAACAAGCAATACTCAAATACTAGTTAACAGAAGAGAGCACAGGTAGAACAAGAACCACACACACACACACAAAAAATGGCAAACATAAATACAAACCTTTCAATAATATCTCTTAATATCAACGGCCTCAATTCCCGAACGAAAAGACATAGATTTGCAGACTGGGTTAAAAAGCAGGATCCTACAATTTGTTGTCTCCAAGAAACTCACCTTTCTACAAAGGATAGACATTACCTTAGGGTGAAAGGTTGGAAGATGGTGTTTCAAGCAAATGGGCCTAGAAAACAAGCAGGGGTTGCTATCCTAATATCGGACAGGGTAGACTTTACTCCAACGTTAGTCAAGAAAGATAAGGAAGGCCACTTTATATTGATTAAGGGCACACTCCAACAGGAGGACATTACAATCCTAAACATATATGCACCTAACATGGGGGCTCCCAAATTCATCAAGCACTATTAGAGCTAAGTTCACAGATAACACCAAACACAGTGGTGGTGGGTGACTTTAACACCCCACTCTCATCAATTGACAGGTCATCCCGGGAAAAAATAAACAGAGAGGCATCTGGACTAAATGAGGTCATAGAAGGAATGGACTTAACAGATATATACAGGACATTTCATCCAAAGGCTGCAGAATATACATTCTTTTCAGCAGCACATGGAACATTCTCTAAAATAGACCATATATTAGGACACAAAGCAAATCTTAACAAATTCAGGAAAATTGAAATAATTCCTTGCATTCTATCTGACCACAATGGAATTAAACTACAAATCAGTAGCAAGAAAGGCTATAGAGCATACACAAAATCATGGAAACTAAACAATACACTACTAAATGATGAATCGGTCAATGAAGAAATCAAAAAGGAAATCAAAAACATTATAGAGTCAAATGATAATGAGAACACAACATACCAAAATCTCTGGGACACAATGAAGGCAGTTCTAAGAGGTAAATTTATAGCCTTAAGTGCCTATATTAAGAAATTAGAAAGGTCGCAAGTAAACAACCTAATGCTTCGCCTTAAAGCCTTGGAAAAAGAAGAACAAGGCAAACCAAAAATCAGTAGATGGGAAGAAATAATAAAGATTAGGGCAGAAATTAATGAAATAGAAACAAAAAGAACAATCCAAAGAATTAATGAAACAAAGAGTTGGTTCTTTGAAAGGATAAACAAGATTGATAAACCCTTAGCAAATCTGACCAAAAGAAAGAGAGAAGAGACACAGATTAATAAAATCAGGGATGAAAAAGGTAACATCACAACAGATTCCAGAGAAATTCAAAAAATCATAGGGACATACTATAAAAGCATATACTCCACAAAGTATGAAAATCTGAAAGAAATGGATGATTTCCTTGATCTATATGACCTACCTAAATTAAATCAAAATGAGATTAATCACTTAAATAGACCTATAACAAACATGGAGATCCGAACAGTTATCAATAATCTCCCAACTAAAAAAAGCCCAGGCCTGGATGGATTCACTGCTGAATTTTACCAGACTTTTAAGGAAGAGCTAACACCATTGCTTCTTAAGCTTTTCCAGGAAATAGAAAAAGAAGGAATTCTACCAAACTCCTTCTATGAGGCCAGCATCACCCTGATACCAAAACCAGGCAAAGATAGAACAAAAAAAGAAAATTACAGACCAATCTCCCTCATGAACATAGATGCAAAAATTCTCAACAAAATATTGGCAAACAGAATACAAGAATATATCAAAAAGATCATTCACCCTGACCAAGTAGGCTTTATCTCAGAGATGCAGGGATGGTTCAACATACACAAATATATAAAGGTAATACATTACATAAACGGGTTGAAGGACAAAAATCACATGATCATCTCATTAGACGCAGAGAAAGCATTTGACAAAATCCAACATCCCTTCATGATAAAAGTCCTACAGAGACTGGGAATAGAAGGAACATATCTCAATATAATAAAGGCTATTTATGACAAGTCTACAGCCAACATATTACTAAATGGGGAAAACCTGGAAGCTTTTCCACTAAAATCAGGAACAAGACAAGGGTGTCCACTGTCCCCACTTTTATTTAATATAGTTTTGGAAGTCTTAGCCATAGCAATAAGGCAAGAGACACACATAAAAGGGATACAAATTGGAAAGGAAGAGATCAAGTTATCATTATTTGCAGATGACATGATTCTATACATAAAGGACCCTAAAGACTCTACTAGCAAACTGTTAGAGCTGATCAAAACCTACAGCAATGTAGCAGGATACAAAATAAATACACAGAAATCAGTAGCCTTCATATATGCTAACAACAAAAACACAGAGGATGAAATCAAATTTGATAAAAGAACAAACGCCTGAAAGGCCATTAAAAATGAGGTAGCTCCTACTCCTCCAGAACCAAATCAAAGCAAAGGCTTTGAAGCCCAAGAAGACAGTGTGAGGGATGGAGAGATTGCTCAGTGGTTAAAGATACTTGTTTGCAAAGCCTGCCATCTCCAGTTCAATTTTCCAGCCACCCACATAAAGCCAGATTCAAAAAGTAGTGCAAGCATCTGGCATTTTCTTTGCAGTAGAAAGAGATTCTCACTACAGTGCATACACTTAGGCACACACATTCACAAACATATAGGTGTGAAGGTGTGCAAGCAAGTGAGATTTTAGTTTTAAAGAAGGCAGTGTGGAAAGGTGTCTACATCAACAACTACAGAAACGATTTGCATGTCACTCACCTTTGGGGACCACAGCAGTGGAGGGAACCCGTGTATATTTAGAAGCTTACTCCCCTCAGAGAAAAAAGCTCACCCTTTATGTCATTCTCAAATTCACTCTGATGCCAGAGACCACCATGCAGAGGACAGAAGACAATGTCAAGCTGCTCACTGTGAATGACAGGCCAATAGGATTCTCTGTGATAGTGCTGTGACCAGTCAGCAGTCTGATCAGGTGACTGGGAGAAGTCCTTTGCCTACCTGGCTTGTGACGATAATGCTATGTGTATCACTAACAAACTTAGAATCATCTAGTCTCAATGCAGCTGGCTAATTCTAACTGTGTTTTACACCATAAAATTGCTGAAAGAATAGATTTTTGATATTCCAGCTATACACACAAAGTGGGTGAGTGATAGATATGTTAATTAGCTTGACTTACTTTTTCTACAGTGTTCACATAGGTTAAATTTCACATGTGATTGTGTAAATATACATAATTATTAGTTGTCCAGTATGTTAAAAAATAAGAAAAGATACACATAGAGATCAAAATATAGTTTTATAAACCTTTAGGCATTTGAATATCCTGCTTTAGTTTTTGCTTAAGAAATATTGCCCATATCAGAATCCTTAACATTTGCTGTTTCCAATGTGGTTACTTTATCTTTTGAAAACTTTTAAAGACATAATTTTGCATCATATGAGATAAGAGTTTAATCATTTGACATTGATGACAGCTATCAGTAACATTTATTCTTTTTCTATTTGTTTGTAATCCAACCTTAAAAAATATGTGACAACCTTTCCTGGTATATATTTTCTATTCTACTAAGCATGTTTTGCTATTTGATTATGATGTCTTTAAGTACTCTTGTGTATTTTTATATGTCTTTTGGCTTTCTATTCAATATAGGATTATAAAATCATTTGCTGGTTTATATGAACAATAATAAATATTGATATTATTTTTATTTCTTTATGTCTTTTATATTATTTTATAGTTTGGATTAATAATATGCTATACTTTTATAATGAAGTTTATTATTATATATTTAAAATTTTATATTTCTTTAAAAATTTTTTTGTTTATTATTTATTTATTTGAGAGTGACAGACAGAGAGAGAAAAAGGCAGAGAGACAGAGAAAGAATGGGCGCACCAGGGCCTCCAGCCACTGCAAATGAACTCCAGATGCATGCGCCCCCTTGTGCATCTGGCTAACGTGGGTCCTGGTGAATCGAGCCTTGAACCAGGGTCTTTAGGCTTCACAGGCAAGCACTTAACTGCTAAGCCATCTCTCCAGCCTGTAAATTTATATTTCTTTAAGGAGTTGTTTCCATTTTAGTTATTGTTGGTATAGTTGCAGGCTTTTGACTTTTTTTTATTTGTATGATTTGAATTCAGCTACCATCTTGAATTCTTTTATTGTTTCCTAAATTTGAAATAAAATATCTCTTTTCCTCCAATTAATCTTAGCAGTCCTGTCATTTTTGGGAGTCTTATTTCATTAGATAGAACATCAAAGGCAATATTAGTAATGGGTGGTACACCCCTCTCTACTTTTTCTTTGTTTGAATGGAAATGGATTCAGTGATTCATTGAATTTGTGTTTATTATTTGAGTTTGGTAATTTATTTTTCAGATGCATACTTCTATCTTTATGTGATATAAACTTTTATTAAGGATGAGATATTACAAAATGCCTTTATAGGTATTTGTTAACATAATTATAGCATATCTTCTCTTTATTAGAACTTATATATTTCCTCATCCAAGAGAGAGAAAGTCAAGACAAATATCACTTTTATGTAAAAATTATAAAGCCCAGCTCCAGCTCTTGTGAAGCATTTGGCAAGTAAGAGAGATAAGAACAAAGTATTCTGTCAGCACTATGTAGGCTATAATTCAATGAAATTATGGAGTTGAGCGAGGAAGTACAGATATGAGTGAGCCTGGATTCTCAGGAAAGGCCTCTTGAAGAATCACAGTTGCTAACAGAAGAACAAGATATGACAGATTTATTTGTGAAGTTAAAAAAGCAAAGGAAAGCTTAAAGAACTGAAAATTGTATTGTTAAGAGATGTGGTAACATATTATTCAGCCTGTGGAAATGAAAATGATGACAATGAAAATAATGTGGAAGATAATTTGGTCGTCTTTGCTAGGAATAGACAAAAGAAATTACAAAGACAACAAGCATGCACAGCAGAGAGTTACAGCGAAGCAAGTGGTTAGTCACTGGAAAGTTTCACACTGGTAACAGATCTTTATGTCTATAGAAACTTTCTCATATTACCATGTGCGAGCAGAGATGGCAAGAACTTTCTCAGAACTAAGACTCATCCATTTCAGGGAATATATTCAGAGAAATAAGCAAACCTCCTTCCACTGTGTGAGTAGATTACTCCTGAAATCACAGGTGTTCAAAATGAAAGGGAATGAAGAGATCAGATTGGGCTTTAGAATCAGAGCAATATAAAAATGCATATACAAGAGACTTCATTTAACAGATGATGGAGGATAACACCAATTTTTATGTACAGCATTGTTTTGAAACTAAGTAATATCATAGTAAAGAAAAAAATTAAGTAAAATTAGGTCTTTTACATCATAGAATGAGTTGTCATTCCTGAATTCTTTGATTTTTTTTTAACATATTTGAACTTTTTATCTGTAAGTGGGTTTGTTTTCCCCTTCCTCTTAAGAACTGAAAATCCTGTTTTATTTCTTTAGTTTTCTGTTGCTTCTTTCCACTCTCATATAATGACTTAAAAATTGTTTTATTTATTTGAGAAAGAGGGAGAGAGAGGCAGAGGCAGAGGCACATAGAGAGAGAATGGACACACCAGAGCCTCCAGCCACTGCAAATGAGCTCCAGACACATGTGGGTACTGGGGAGTCACACCTGAGTCCTTTGGCTTTGCAGGCAAGTGCCTTAGGTGCTAAGTCATCTCTTCAGCCCTGGAATGACCTTATTTTCTGGAATTCACATGTGATAGTTTACATCTCTCTTAGTGCTGTTCCCATTCCTGTCTTTCCTGGTGAGACTTATAGGGGTGTGCGTGTGTGTGTGTGTGTGTGTGTGTGTGTGTGTGTGTTGCTTCTGCACAGTTGCCACTTACCTTTATGTTCCTTTCCTCACCTTCTACTATAGAAGTATTTCTTCTTTTTCCTTCTTACTTGCATCACTAATGTACATTTTTGCTTTGTTTTGCCTTGATTTAGTTATAAACCACATGTGATCAATCCTTCCTTTATTTATCCTTATCCTTGAAAGTTCCCTTTTGTAATCTGAGCAACACACACACACACACACACACACACACACACGACAATAGAAGTTTTACTGAAAATTTCCTGCAGAGTGGTGGGCATCATGCACCATAAAACACAGGCACATGGAAGTGGTCAGAATATCTTCATTTCCTCCCATGGTTTCTCATGTTTTTACTGTGCTAATGTCATCCCTTCCATACATCTGCTAAAATGTGCCCTTCATCCTCCCAACAAGTTAGTTGTCACTCTTAGCTTGCATAAATTTGACACTAGTGGAAAAGCTCTATTGTTCCTAAAGCTTGCCCTCTCGTGAGTGGCCTCCTCTTTGACTGTAGATAGCTCATCAAAGACTTTACTGCTTGAAAAATCTCTCTCTCTTTTGATGCAGCCAATGCATTGGAACAGAAGATTAAGTGGTTAATAATAGCTAACACTTGTATTTAGCTATGGGATTTTTTTTATGTTCTTGCAGCTATGTTTGTCTCCTATGGAAGACTATGGACATTTATTAGCAATGACTCTGTTGGTTTTCTCTGTGTTCTCAATACCTAGCAACGGGCTGTATGTACATAGTAAGCACTTCAGAAGGCTAACCATTACACCATGGAACCTATGTTCATAGTAAGCCCTTCATAAGTGTTTATTGGTGAATAAAGAACATGTGTATGGATGTAATGCAATCAGTGATGAGAAACATGGGTGTTCGCATTATCCTTCGTCATGGCTCCTTTTATGTTTGTTTTTGTTTTTACCTCACCATGGTTCTGCTCAGCTGCTTCACCCTGTGGTCAGTAGAAGCTTTGGTTTACCTTACTGTGCATAGATGATTCCAGTTCTGGTATTCTGTCAGCTAATTACTCCACGAGGATCTTTTGAACAGGTTACCCTTTGTTTGCTCTCAAATGGGTTATACCTTCTGATACTCATCTCCTTTCACCATTCTGGGGCAATGCTGTTGGATTGCTTGGCTCAGCAGTAGCATGCTCTGCCAATGTGACCATTTATGGTTTTTCCACCTGTGTGTGGTGCATTTCTAGGGATTTAATGGAGTATTTGTAGGCCACCATGATGGGATGCAGGGAGGGAATGTTGTTCTTACTCTAGTCCAAGCCAGGTCCACTCTTTCTTTTTTTTTTAAATTAATTAATTAATTTATTTCATTTTATTTTGTTTTCTTGAGGTAGAGTCTTATTCTAGGCCAGGCAGACCTGGAATTCATTATGTAGTATGAGTGTGGTCTGGAATTCATGGCGATCCACCTATCTCTGTCTCCCAAGTGCTGGAATTAAAGGCATGTGTCACCACACCCACCTCAAGTCCACTCTTTCTGTCTCTGTTATATATTGAACTTTGGGGTGAAATGCTCTTGAATAATATAGTATATATGATAAACACTGGTTTAAAAAAAACCTTAGAAAAGCCTTTAGCTCACCTTACTATTATTATTCATGAAATAACAATGTAACCAGCTCATATGCCTTTCATGATAAAAGTACAGTGCTCTACTGAAAATAAACATGATACCAAACAAAAACACTTTCACACTCAGAAAACGGTAACAAAAAGTAAAGAAAGTGAAAATCAAATGCAAGGACTGGGAGCTATGTTCTAGGCTGGTCAGTTTTTGGAGTAGGGCGTTAAGAGACCTGAAACATCCTTTCCAGAGACCGTCTTGGGTCAGGCTCCTTTCCTTCCTCTGGCTGCCCCTTCAGCTCTTCAAATGCCTTTGGCTCTGGTGTGTTCCATACAAGATTTCCTTTTCTTGATTGAGACTTCTGGTTTATTCTCTACCCAGCAAGATCTTTGGCTCTTAAACTCTTAAAGCTCTCTTCCCTTTTCCCCCTACTACTTTACTTTTTTTTCTATGTTTTTTTTTTGATCCATTTTTCTAGGCTTAACTTTATCTGTACAGAATTGAGGTTTTTCTTTTCCATGTTGTTGACCAAATTTTGTAAGAAAATATACCCTCATGGACCTCTCTCAGCTTCAAATGTTAGGATGTGTGTTCATGACAATGGAGATGAGAGCAGCTATTTCTGACGGTGCTTTTGATCAGAGACCCAGGACCTCCTGGAACAGTATTGGTAGTGGTAGACACTCAGGAAGCATTTTTCTTTTTAATGAAAGAGAGAGAATATGAAGCGGCACTCCAGGGTCTCCAACTACTGCAATGGAACTCCAGATGTGTGTGCCATTTTGTGTGCATGTGTAACCTTATGCATGTGACACCTAATGCATTTGGCATATTTGGAATAAGTTGAGTTGAATATGGGTCCTAAGGTTTTGTAGGCAAGCACCTAACCTGCTAAGCCATCTCTCCAGCCAAGGAAGTAACTTTGAATGAATAAAAGAAACACCCATGCCACAGTAAAATCTTCATGCTGCTGTGACTGAATGTTTCCTTGGCTCATCTAGCTGTAGGCTGAAAAGATTTCTCTGCTTTGATAAGGATCGTAGAAAATCCTCATCTGATATTCTGCTTGTACACATGCCATATATATATATATATTTTTAAATAAATTTGTATTTTCCTGCTCCAGAACAAGGAAGTGGACATATAGCTACAACTTTTTCTATTCTCCTAAGCACAGTTGATTTGAGGGCAGATATTGCACAGTTCTCTCAGCATTCTCATCATTTGCACCCTGTTTAAAAGAACTGCCTATCTTGATGCTGTATAGAAAAATCCAATCATTGTTCTGTGGTTCTGTTTTTCTATTTTCTTCTTGCCAGTGAGATTGTCTGAAGGTTCAGAATCTGAAAGCTCCCTCTTATGTGTTTGCATGGGTGTGGATACATGTGCTGCCTCTATGGGCTTTGTAGGATCTCCTTGTCTCCCAAGAGTTTGAGAGACTCAGCCCCTGTCTTATCTTGTCTTCTCTTCTCCCAGAGTTAGTGTGCTGCTCTTGGGCTCTAGTGGGAGCTCATGGGTTTAAACAAATCATGGCTATTGATTTCAGTGCCTATACACCTCCAGATATAATTTATAAAATAGTGGGAACATTAGTTAGCTCACTGGCAAATGTCATACCTAGAATCCCCTTCTAGCATATGGTTTCAGGGAGATATGCTGTAGTCCTTAAGCAAGATCTATTTCTGGGTCTTCAGATTTTTATGTCACAGCTGCTGATACTGTGTCCATATGGGCTTACATATTCCCAAGAGTCCAGATCCTGGCTTCAAAGATCTCCCTTTGACTTCTGGAAAATGTTCAGCTCACATTCTATCTGGCAAAGGCTTGAAGCTAGCACACTCTCCTTATGGCTGACATGGTGATCTGGACAGTTGTTCTTTATAAAACCAGTTAACATCATAAAACCCAATATATCCTTAGTTCTTTAAAGTTAATAAAATTTGCTTTATAATTATTTAAATTCTGACTCTTAAAATGTGAAAGGCAGTTATATTTATAATTGTCCTGGGTCAGAAATTATAAACCAGAATATATAATCACTTTAGTGTGGCAGCAATTTCTTGTTGGAAAATTCTATCAACTTTTTCTTCCACATGTAGTGACATCATTTTAGAACTTCTCCTTAAGCAACTCTGTCATTTTAAAGAGTCACTTTTTCTTAACCAAAAGTGGCTTTTCCAATAGAACTATGGTGTCTAAATCCATTCATCTTTTCAAAATTTTCATATTCTTAATGACATTTCTGTCACTAGCCTCAAAAGTTGGCTGGAGCTCCAGACATGCCACAAGCTTTGTTTTGATAGCCACTGGCAGAATAAAGGGTTTTCTTTTCTAATTTGTTATAGTAAATTGGAACTTAACTTTCACTTTGTCCTGGTGCCAAATGGTGACTTGTAGTAGCAAGAAAATGGTGGCACAGAGGGGCAAGAGGAAGGACACAGGACAGAGAAAGTTCTGCCTATCTAAGTTCATGTGAACATCTATTATATTTATACTTGCTCCCTTCCTGCATTAGCCTTTGACACAGTACCCCCTTGAGGTGAGCCTATCAGGAACAAGGAGGGTATTAGGGTATGCCACCCTACCACCTTCATCATCTTCACTGATGCTCCTCAAGCCTTCTGCCTTCTCATTAGCTTCCCCTATCCTTTGTTAAGAGGCTTCCGCACTGCTTCTCATTACAGCTCGGCCCTGTTCCTCATGCCTAGTACTCCCTCTGGGTTACTTTCTATATGGCGAGTCTCTCTCATTTTGCTAGGTGAAAAAGCTTGAAGCACCCTTTACTTTTCTTTTTTCTTTTTTGATTCCTTCTTCTGTCATGATGGCTGTAATCAAATGGCATATATTGAGTACAATAGTGGTGAAATGGAAGTCGCCAGAGGGCTCCAATACTGATATTGTTCATGTCTTTCCAACCCAGTTGTGATTCTTGTGGAACTTAGATTACACAGAAAGTATATTTTATACTATCTCTAAATCCTACTTGTCTACATTTTTCTTTTTTATTTCCCTATGAAAAGCACATGAGTAAAAATGAAACAGGATTTTGTCATGACAAAAGATCTACTATGTAGAGAACATGCTGACTCTAAGAAAATCCAGTGTTGTCTTTTAGAATTTCATTTACATTCCACAATTCATACTTAAACTTGTTTTCCATAAAAGAAAAAGACAAGGAAAGAGAGAGATGGAGTATGATATGGTAGGGGAGAAGATGAGAAGACAGGAGAAGGAAGCATTAATGTCAATGGAGCCATTTTACCTAAAAGTTTCAAACTGAGTCATCAAACATTGTTAATTTTTTTTTGTAAGATTTTTTTTTCATGGCAGTCTTTCAAGTCTGATCTATATTTCTTTTTAGATTTCTATCTTGCAGTCTTAGATTTAATAATTCACAGACATCTATATTACCCCTCATATCAATTAGTTCTGATTACACAGGCATTCAAAAACAACTTGTTTCTAATATACAATCTAAAAACCACCAGTGAAATATAAACATGTACATGTACACACACACATGCACATGCACATACATATTTTTTCAGTGGCCTTACAGGAGAATGCTAAGATACTATTTCTATGGGAAGAATCCTCTGGGGACAACGGCTCACACTGCATTATAACACAGCAGTATTATTTTCAGCGTTTATTAAAGTAGAAAAGTAGGAGTGCATGTTTAGAAAACTAGTTCTTAATTATCCATTAGACCATCCCAGAATGCTCAACAGTTGTCACATAGTTTGACTAAGCCTATGAGATTTGATGACATAGTATTGTGAATTAAATGAGCACTTCCACACTATTGTTATTTTTCATGTCCATTTAGCAGGCAATTATTCCATTTATTATAGTTGGGGAAAGGGGTTGATTAAATAAACATCTCCCCAAAGGCTGAGTAAAATAAAAGTATACTCAGTTGCCAAAAGAGAACTGTGTTCAAAGAAATAGAATTAAGTTCCTTCTACTCTTGCCTTTCTCAGTTCTATTCCTAGTAGCTATCAATACAATATAAAGTAAAATCTTACAGAATATCATCTAATCATTTAATGTTCTTTTGGAATATGTTCTCATTCTACAGCCCAGGCTAACCTTGAATTCACAGTCCTCCTTTCTCAGAATCTGGAGTGCAGGGGTTACATCACCAACCTGGCTTTCATTTAATTTTAATGTAAGACTAAAATGAACCTTAAATGTATTGCACTACCCTTATAGGTTGAGACCTTTTAACATGGCATATAAAGTTTGTGGTCTAATCCCTGTCTATTATTTCAGACTACCTCTTTAGTATTTTAGGTAGCTTTAGTACCAATAAGCCCTCCCAGTGCCCTGTTCTTTCTTGACTGTTGTCAAGATGACTGTTCTTAAGACATATTTTTTCATCCTAGCACTTCTTAATCTAGCTTGTTAAATTACAATTATCAGTCACTGACCATTGCTTGGGTTGGGTTAGGCTCTTCTGTATTCAATAGTCATGGAATGAGCTCTGAGGGAGTGTTGCAGGAGCCTTTTGGTAAACATTCTATATGTGAATTATCTAGTTGCACCATGTCACACTATGAAGTGGGCATATAAGGACTGGTCTTATATAACAATAACTGAAGCACACCTTATATACTTGTGTTTCAGGAACTTTCTTCCTTCTCTTCTACCCAACCTTTCTGCCCAGACATGCATATGGAACTAAACAGTTGTAACTAATTATATTCTTTCAGTTCCCAATTTTGGTGCCTTAGAAAAAATTATGAGATATAATCATGTTTGAGAGATCCATAAAATGGGAACTACTGGCTGTAGTTTCTATCATATGTAGGTAGATGGAAAATTCTAGATGAGCATTTTGCAAACTGAAAAGGCATTTATATTTGTTTTAGGAAGCAAGTAAGAGAAAATTCAAAAGATTAAATGATAAGATTTCTAATCCCACATAATAAGGAGTCCAGATATAAGGTTATCCCAAGATTAGTAAGTACAACTTTCTGAAGACAGCATCAAAGACTAGCCAAAACTTTTATCTGTCTACTCTGTCAGTCTTGGTGTGTGGGCTTTTGTGTCCAGGCTTGTCACATCATGCTTCTGATGTGGCTACCACAATTCTAAGACCACCTCAGTGCACAGCCTTTAAAGGACGGGTGGCTCCCCTTCACACCATTTTCACAGAGGCAGATCAGCATCAGAAGCTTTCCATTCCTGAGCAGTCACTGAGAGTGGGAATTGAATAGGAGTAATTACTAATACTAAATAAGGATTACTCCTTGACTCTGTGGAAGGATTGTGCTTCCTGGAAGCACATGGCCACTCAAGACTGTAAGCAGAACTCTAGTAAAGGAAGAAGGGGCTTAGGGCATGCCTTCTTATTCCCGTACGGTACCTACTACAGCAGTGTACAAATATGTCTCAATTGTTTAAAAATGGTTTTTATTTACTTATCAGAGAAAGATTATAGATAGATAGATAGAGAGAGAGAGAGAGAGAGAGAGAGAGAGAGAGAGAGAAAGAGAGAGAGAGAGAGAGAGATAAACTATGGGCACGCCAGGGCTTCTTGCCACTGCAAATGAACTCCAGATGTATGTGCCATGTTGTGCATCTAGGTTCACATGGGTACCAGGGAACTGAACCCAGAGCAGCAGGCTCTTAAAGAAAGTTCCTTTAACCACTAAGTTGTCTCCTCAATCCAAGTTCTCAATTTTAATATTAGAACAATTCATACTATATGACAATGGTGCCAGAAACTTTGATTTTAGGTGCTTTTTAGGCAGCAGATTTTTAAACTTAGTTTCTTAAGAGTAATATGTTTTTTGTTCCCTTCAGTTAGGATGCTTACCCTGAGGACAGGTCATAAGGCAAATTGGAGTGCAAGTAGCTTATTTCAAAGGCAGAGAGGGAAGGGAAGTAATGTAGAGATAACGGAGAAGGAAGGCAGCTTGTATTAGATGTATTATCCGCCAATTACCACTGTGGAGGTCAGAACACGAATGCCACAGAGCACTCTGGGCAGTGGTAAAACTAGTAGTCACAGTTGTCTCACAAGAGTAGCATGCGACCTGGGTTTTGAATCCCAACTTTGTTAGTCATCTGTTGAGGGGTTTAGGGGAGCGTGTTGATGTTCTCAGGATCCGCATGATGTGTCCTTTTGTAGCCAAAGAGAAGGAGGAGATGTACACACTGAAAATTATAAGTCCCAAGAAGTTGATAAGGCTGATGCGATATGAAGACCATATACTTTGTATCAAAAACAAACAAACAAACAAACAAATGAACAGTATAATGTCACAGTTTGCTAAGGTATGGGGAACCATCTTGGGAAGAACCATTTCCATATTTTTAATTTTGTCTTAAATGAAGTAACTTGTAAAACTGTGTAATTTTAATTTGTATTATAGCAAATTATTTTCCTGAAGACTGCATGCATTCAGATATTCTGGCAAATAAGACTGACTTTAATAGTCTAAAAATAGATGTCCTTATCTGCAGGATTTGTTTTGATGCTTACTTAGAGCAGCTTAAAGGTTGAAACGTTGCATTTAAAATATTAGCTCTAATTGTTGGTGGAGTACAGTTTGATGATGTAGAGTTGGCTTAACTGCTTGTACCCTTCTACCTTCTAAGATGATTAAGAGCACTGGAATATAATTTATCTTCAGTTTTTAAGTGTGGGTTTAATTTGCTCACTTATGCCTTATATAGCAGAGTGATGTTTAATTATTAAATCTAACGCAGGAGAATGGTTGTTCAAATCAGCAGGCTACACTTCATTTAACTCCTATAAATACCACATCCTAGAGAACCAAACTCCTGCAGCCCAGTAGCAAAAGGAGGATTCTGACAATCTGTCTCTACATATACTTGCTTGGCAAAGTATTTTCTTCACTAGTTCTTTTGTTATGTACTCCTTTTAGTTTCTGAAGAATATACTCTAATTACCCAAATTCTATGAAAATCTCTGGAAAGTTTATTCTCCAATTTGTACTATAGAGACAAAGAAAGTGTGAGCAGAAGGGATGAAAAGAACTTGTGAACAATTTATATATAATGAGTCGGATGGTGAGCTCCATGTTGACAGAACCTGTGAATGTAGCCTGGAGAAAGGGGCTTTGAAACTTAATTAAGTTTATAAAAAGATGATCTTCTAGATAGATTTAGTATGGATCTAAAATCATAGCGTGATGTGAAACTCAGAGAAACAGTAAAAATCAGGGGTATACTTAAAACACAAGAACACAGAAGGGAGAAGAACATTGGGGATGCTGAGAGAGATCACCTCATGCCATTCCAAGCCAAGGGGTGATAGTGTGACCAAAAACTGGGACAGTTAAGAAGGAAATCTCCCCTACAGCCTCGGAAGAAGCACAGCCCTGCTAACATCTTGCATTGGGACCTGTGGCCTCCAGAACTGTGACAAAATAGATCTCTATTAAGCTGCCTACCATGTTTGTAATAATTGTTTGAGAAAGGTACAGGAAACCTATATAGGCAATATTTCATTAGTGGGAACAAAGCTAATGGAGGTAATAACTTTCTTGCCTACAGTTTTATACTTAAACCGATGATCTTGTCTATGCTTATCAGAGCCAAATGATAAGCAAAACGATTTGTGGCTTGTCAAGGACCTGTCATGGTTGTGGCCTTGTATACTCCAGGAGCCACTGCTATGAAGGAAGGCTGAAGAGCTGCCTCAGGCCTCTAAGGAGCAGCCAGTCCTGGTGGGAAGTTTTGTCACTCTACCCATATTTCCTCCTCTGAGGCTGCCTTTGTGAAAGCCAGGCTTCAGCCTTCCTCACTGAAGGACCTCAGCATCCTGCATCCACTGTGTGGACAAGAGTGTACATGGTTTCTTATCAACTATGACTGCTCAATCTCAGGACAAGATTTGGGTTACCCCCAACACTGACTTGTTGATCAAGGAGTCTCAAATGGTCCCCAAAACAATACTGGCTATTGACAAAGCACTTGATTACTTACCAGAGCTAAAAGGTAAGACCTTAACACTATCACAGAAAACTAAAAGTCCATGTTGGAAATGAGAGGAAAACTTGTCCTCTCCAGGCAGACTTTCATGGTATTGGAAAATGCTATTGGAGTTGCTGGAGGATAAAGATCAACAACAGCATGAGTAAGCAGGGGATCCTACAAGCTGTGCAACCAACTAGCCTGAGAAGAAGCACACACCTGTGCAATAGTTGGGACACAGACCCTGTGGTTAACCAAGTGCCCTCTGATTAGATATGAGACCCACTCAGTGGGAGAGAACTCATAGCTGGTCCTGGGAACCAAGCCATAACCCCATGGTTCGGAGTCTCACCGACACCAGAGAGAAGCCCCCAGCACTGTCTGGATAAGTAGAGTGGACATACACATCAAAAAATCTCTCAACTCACTATGCATATCTGCCTAAATCAAAGCGGCTTCCACTCTTGGTTGAAGATTCTGTTTAATTCTACAGATAACAGAGAATCATGGGAAGACTGAAAATCCACCATTATGACAAGTAAAGACACCTGACTGCCTTCGGAGAGACGTGGAACCTCAATACAGCTACCAGGTCCCAGAAGAAAGTTGCAGAGGAAGTGGACTCAACATTGCTCACATTCCTAATTTAACCACTGGCTTCAGGGAAACAATGACAGACACAGTGGTTAATTGAAACACCTTGAAGCAGAAACCCAGAGGCTACAGAGAACTCAGCACTAAATTAGACTGCTAATAGGACCACAATGGCACAGGGAATATTGTGGAAGAAAGGGAAGAAAGACTGTAAGAGCTGCAGGGGAGAGAGTGGTTAAAAATTCCTAAAGCAAACCTTCCAGCACAGAGATTGACTTAGGCCTTAATTGCACCACACTGGATGCCTGTAACCCCACTGAGAAGAATCCTTCTGGGAAGTGGGTCTGGGGGAGAGGGGATCTAAGACTATAACCTTTGTAAAATTAATAAATAACATAAATAATTTAAGAAAGACCATGACATGTGGTGGTTCCCTTTGTGCTCACCACAGGTCATTAGTTTTTTGTTGTTGTTGTTATTGTTTTTTGTTTGTTTGTTTGTTTGTTTTTGAGGTAGAGTTTCACTCTAGTCCAAGCTGACCTGGACTAGTCTTGGGGTGGCCTTCAACTTACAGATCCTCCTACCTTTGCCTCCTGAGTGCTGGGATTAAAGGTGTGTACCACCACACCTAGCTAAAGCTTTTTTATTTGTTTGGTCATTAATTTCTTTGTGGAATGATCCTTCAATAACTTTTGCTATCTTCTAAAGGATTATAGCAGTATAATAATGTTAAGATTCAGGTTTTATTTCTTTTTCATTAAATTTGTTTATTAACCCCGTTTTGAAATTTTATTTATTAATTTGAAAGAGACAGAGAGAGAAAGAGGCAGAGATAGAGAGAATGGTGCTCCAGGGCTACAGCCACTGCAAACGAACTTCAGAAGCATGTAGCACCTTGTGCATCTGGCTTGTATGGGTCCTGGGGAATCAAGCCTGGGCCCTTTGGCTTTGCAGGCAAGTGCCTTAACCACTAATCCATCTCTCCAGCCCAAGATCCAGGTTTTCTAAGAAACAGCTTTAAAATTTTGTGTCCCAAACAATCTTGTAATGTGAAATATAAAGACTAAATTTATACAGTGTTAAGAACCATCACTTTGTTATATCAAGTGGTTGCCTGTATTGTGTGATTGAGAACATTTATAGTCCTCAAGTCACTGAGTAGTTGAGCAAGTGCATTTTTTATTTGTAAGCTATCTTGTCATTATTTTTGTTTCTCTCCCACCCCCTGTGCCTTTTCTTAAAGTGAAGAGATTTAATGGTACCTGTTGTTCAAATGCAGGCTCCAGGGAGTCTCTGAGAATGTTAGTAACTTCATTTCTATCTAGATGTGTATTCTCCATTTGTAGTACTGCATGCACTGCTCAAAGGCCCTGGTTATTGAGGTGAAGTTGTAGTTTCATATCTGGTTGATTTATTGCGGATTAAGCATTAATACCAGTGATTACTGACATGTGAGAATCTGGCATCCTCCTATTTCTTTAGCCTCCTGTGAAAGCTCATTATAGCCATACTTACTACTATTAAAAAAAAATAAGGGTAGCCACTGACTGTTTTGAACAAAGCTTCTGAACTTGGCACACAGACTAGACCAACTCCGAATGGAGCCACCCTCGTCAGGTGCCATATAACCAAACTGCTTTAAAACGGGCCTATTTTCAAAAGCACAGGAGATGCTCCACAACTAATCAGGAGGAGCCCAGCCTACCCGAGAAGGCATGAGAAGTATGTCTTTACTCAGTAGTCACTTTGGAAGGACTTGCTGATTTTTGTCCCTTATTTCTGTTTTTTTTTTTTTTTTTTTCAGTACTTTTCTGCCAATACACTAAACTCTCTACTTGCCAGATTCCCTGTTTTGCCCAATTCATGGGTCATTAATCAAAACCAATTCTGTCTGCAGAACTCAATTTGTTGATTTTTTGACAATTTGTTAGAAGCAAGCAGCCACATAACTTCTGATCATATGTTTTTAGATTATGTTTCATTATTAATATTCTCACAAAATAAATCACTGATAGTTTTCATTTTACAGTAGAGTAGGTATGTATCATCTGACTTGGAAAATGAAAAAAAAAATGGAAATGGGAGACAAATAGCAAATTTGCTCTCATCCCTGAGTCCTAACCATGTCATGTTAGAAAATTCTCATCTTATCTTTAGCTCTAAAAAGCATGTGGTTTAAATTCTTATCTTGTTATGGTCCTCTCTTCTTAAATGATTGCTTTCTTTACAATTCTCTTTGGGGTTTCTAGTGAAACCTTATTTTGAGTCAAAGAATTTCAGTTAATTCTTACTTTGCTTGGATATATTTTTTTCAGATCTAATTTGACTTTTCAACATTTACACATGATAGCCTGAAACAATAGTGATTAACTTCTTATTTATTTATTTATTTAAAAGAGAGAGAATGAAGGAAAGAAAGAGAGAGAGAGAGAAATGGCTAGGGAAATGGCGTTTGCCTGCAAAGTCTAAGGACTCTGGTTTGATTTCCCAGGACCCACGTAAGTCAGATGCACAAGAGGGTGCATGCATCTGGAGTTTCCACATACTTTCAAGTGTTCTTGAGTATTAACCATCACACTGGATGTGTGGGCAGATATATACCTCTCTACTTCAGAGTACTCAGGGTCTAAGATAGTGAATGATACATAGGTGGGTCATTTGAAATCTATTAAACTCTAGAGTAATTCTCAAGTGAGGAGATCTGTGTCCCATCCCCGAGGGCAGGTCAGTGTCTGCTACGTACTTCCAGGCCTGAGCTTGGCCTGCTGCCCCCTGTACCTTCAGCTGGTTGGAGTCCAGCCCTGAGAGCTTCCATAATTACCTCTCAGGGCCTTCTCTCATCCAGGGTAAACTGAATCAAGTCAAAACCAAGGTTCCATACCTGTGAAAGATCCCTGATCTCATGTCCTTGGGGTACCACAGTTAACTATACAGTCTTCTGCAAGATGGAACCAGCATTGACCACTGGAAATAGAGTCCCACAAGTTCAAATGGCACTCCCTAACTCTTGCAGATACCCCCAGTCCATGATTTCATTAGACCCAGAAAGAAGCTTCTCTAATCCCTTGTTTCTTTTCTGTGATACTTTGTTTACATATTTAGCTGGATTTCTATTTTATTGTGTTATTAACTTTTATGTTTTCATTTGTTATTGCTCTACACACATTAATCTAAATTTTTATGCATTTGTTCCATTTTGACATTATTTTTGTGTTTCTTTTTTTAACCCCCTCAGTGTCTCATTTGCATCTGTTTAGTTTAGTAGTATTATGAATGTCCCTTATATTTTTTTTTGTCTTTAACACTCTTGTGTTTGTGTGTTTCAGTCCCTTTCTTATATTTATCACTTTATTTATTTGTTTCAGATAGAGCTAGTGAGAGAGACAGAGAGATAGAGAATCGGCATGCCAGGGCTTCAGCCACTGAAATTGAACTCCAGACTCTTGAGCTACCTAGTGGGCATGTGCGACCTTGCATTTGCCTCATCTTTGTGTGTCTGGCTTATGTGGTATATGGAGAGTCAAACATGAGTCCTTAGGTTTCATAGGCAAGCACCTTAACTGCTAAGCCATCTCTTCAGCCCTATCATTTTATTTTTGAACTTTTTCATTATTAGGAAATATTTTTTCTCATTTTTCCTTTTAAAATCTCTTACTCTTTTCATTCACCTCTATACCACTCTTCTTCACTCCCATTCTTTAATTGATTTAGTATTCCTTCTCCTCTGTTTCTTCTTTCTTGTCTCTTTCCTTTATCTTTGAGATTGACTATTTTCATACTTACCCTAAATAATTTTTATCTTCATAGCACACTCTGCAGTAGTTTTGCCACTGTATTTTTGTGACCATTGGTGGTGTATTAGCAGGTTGTAATTTCTTTTAAGTGTGTTTCTGTATCTTGTATGGTTTCATGTTGCTGCTGTAGCAGTTCTTTTTTTTTCTTCTCAATTCTGACTGGTACTGGGATTAAGCATTCAAAAGTAGGCTACTCATTCATGTTGATATCTGCTCTTTTCACAATAGCAAAAAAATGGAACCAACCTAGATGACCATTAACAGAAGAATGAATGATGAAAGTATATACATGCATACATATCATATATGTATATGATATATATGTACACAGAGTAGAATTTTATTGAATAATAAATCAGAATGAGATTGTGAAATTTTTAGGAAAATGTATGCAAATGGATAAAATTATATTTAGATAACTTCAGATCCATAAAATATATCATATATTCCATTTCATATGTACTACTTGGCTTCTAAATGTTAATTATGTGTATCTAGGTAGGAGTAAATGTGGGTAAAGGGTAGGAAACTAGAAGGTGTCCCATGAGACTGAGTAATGAAGCCTTAAGGGAGGAGGTTGGGAGGACAATATGACACACCATATTTTAAAATACTTGGAGGAATACTGTAGATGAAAGGTTATGGTGAGGAAAGGGGGACAAGGAGAAGGGTAATCAGGGTCGAATCAACTACAAAATTATGTATGGAAAAGAAATCGGCTACAATGTAGCAATTTTAAAAAATGTTGGGGTCTAAGGAGATGGTGCCACAATTAACAGTGCTTGGCACTGGAGAGATGGTTCGTGGCTAAGGCACTTGCCTGCAAGGCCCAATGACCTGGGTTCGATTCTCCAGTTCCCATGTAAAGTCAGATGCACTAAGTGGTACATGCATCTGGAGTTTGTTTGCTAGAGGTCTTAGTGTGCCATTCTCTCTCTCTCCCTCTTTCTCTCTGTCTTTCTCAAATAAAATAAATTATATATATATTTTAAATGGTGTTTGCTTTACACTCAGGAGAGCATGAGAGGGCCTGCAGCTGCCCAAATTCAACTTCCCCACACCCACATAAGTATCTGGGTCTGGCTACTTGTACCTGTAATCTCAGCCCCTTTGGATAGGGGGAACCTAAAAATCCTGGGTCATAATGATGGAAAAGACAGCAAAAGTGACAGCTCTGAGTTTAGTGAGAAACTGTACCAAAAAAAAAAAAAAAAATAGGCAGACAGGTAAAGAGGAGGATACCCAACATTCTCCTTTGGCCTCTGCACATGTGTGCATAAGGGTCGCACATCTATACACACATTTGATTACACTATGTACACTTCACATCATACACCACACCAAGAAAGAAATGTGAGGGCCTAGAGAGATGGCTTAGCGGTTAAGGCACTTGCCTGTGAAGCCCAAAGACCTATGTTTGATTCCCCAGTATCCATGTAAGCCAAATGCACAAGGTGGTGCCTGCATCCAAACTTTGTTTTCAGGGGATAGAGGCCCTGGTGTGTCAATTCTCTCTGTGTGTAATAAATAAATTAAAAAAAATACCTTTTAACAAAAGAAATGTAACTTTGAGGATTGTTTCCTTTTATAGTTCTAAAAAGAAAGGCACTGGGAGTTTGAGGGGATTGCACTGAAGCTCTAGATTGCTTTCAAGGATATCTTCATGTTCCCATTATTAATTCTGCCAGTCTGTCATCATGGCTGTTCTTTCCATCTTCTACTGTCTGACTCACTTTATTTCTTTGATGCCTTAAAGTTTTCACTGTAGAGGTCTTTCAGCCTTGTGTATAGGCTTCCTGGTTAGTATGTATGTATATATATGTATATATATGTGTGTGTATACACACACACACACACACATACACACACACACATATATATATGTATATATATACATATATGAAAATGACATGATAAAGCCCATTCCTTTTTATGCTAACCTGAAATATGTATTTAAAAAATTTTAAAGAATAATGTATTCAAATACAGAAATTAAAAGGCATGGAGATTGCTCTACTTTTATCTTTTAATATTTGTTTTCTTTTCTTTTTTTTTTATTAGACTCCCACTCACAGTTTAAAGATAATTAAAAACTCCCTCCATTCTCAAGGATCCTAAGATCAACTGATGAGTTCGGGTGGGCCAGTTTTTGAGAAAAAAAGTAAGACAGTTACTAAACTCAGTTATGATATATATTCTGTTGTGTTACAGACAATATTAGGAGTAATGGGAAAAAAATACAGAAAGAGGTTTTGTCATACCATCAGTAAGAGCTTGACAATCAACAAGGTAAAAAAACAAAAACATTTAGAATAGACTTATATGGGAGCTGGCAAGTACTGCTTTTAAAAAAATGTTTGTTGAATAAATGCTTTTATCTAAGTGAGTTACTACATTGGTTTGAAGAGCTGAAGGATTCTCCAGGATACCTCCCACAATTCACATTTGGGTCACTATGGTCTTGCTTCCTTTGGGCATCTTTCAGATGGTTTCCTTCTCAGACTCAGATGTCCTGCTGAAGACTTAGACATTGCATGCAGTAGGTAGCTTGACTGGCAAGATGATCCAGTAACTCCAGGAAGTAGTGAATAGTGCAGTAAGGAGAGAAAGAGCAGCACCAAGACTGCATTAATTGTGGCTGAAGTTCCTTAGCATCCCCCCTGATTGCTGCCATTTCACCAAAGCCTAGAATTTCCTTCGATTGGATGGTCAAGGCCAGGAGGTATGGCATATCTTCTATCACAGCATTATACATAAGGGACCAACATTTTCTTATTGTATCCTAAGAAGCTCTGCTAAAGTTGAATTTAAGGAAGTTGATTACTTACAGTGAGTATTAAAGTTACTATCAATGCAATTTAGTTTACCAGTGGGAGCCAAGGAATAGTATCAATGTGGTGTAACAAGCCCTCCTGATTGTTGGAGAGAGTATGCACTTTAGAAGTAAAATCTTTAGCCAGGCATGGTGGCACACACCTTTAATCCCAGCACTAGAGAGGCAGAGGTAGGAGGATCACTGAGAGATTGAGGCCACCCTGAGACTACATAGTGAGTTCCAGGCCATCCTGAGTGCTAGTGTGAGACCCAACTCAGAAAACAGAAAACAAAAAACAACAACAATAAAAAAGTAAAATCTTTGCAACATTTGTCATTGGGAGAATTGGGAGAAATCACCTACTGTTTCAAAGAAAAGTCACAAATAGCATTGCTATGATACCCATCAACATATATATACATACAAACAAAACTTTGGTGATTGCCATCTTCTATAAAATGATTCTCTTAGCACTACTATAATACCATAAAACACATTCTTCATTCATACCAGTGGAATTTGGGCAACACTTTTAACCTTTCATGTTTTACATGGAGGATTTCAGTTGATACAGAAAGATGAAGAAAAACTGTTGCATGAAAAGAAGGGAACTCCTGGGTGTGGTGGTGCATGCCTTTAATCACAGCACAAGGGAGGTTGAGCTAGGAGGACCACTGTGAGTTTGAGGACAGCTTGAGAATACATAGTGAATTCCAGGTCAGGCTTAGCTAGAGCAAAACCCTACCTCAAAGAAAAAAATAAAAAGAAAGAAAGACAAAGAAGAAAGAAAGGAAGTGAACTTAGTTTTGTGCATATTTTAGGAGGAGTAAAGATCATTATATGAGAACTAGGAATGCATTTCAAATAATTACCACTTTTTTTCTTTCTCATAGAAAAGGTTCTTCATAAGAAAGTATTTAAATGGTTAATTGCATGCTGTCTTTAGCAGCAAAATATTTTGGAACTTAATTTAATTTAACAGCATTACAACTCTACTAGAGTCCTTGATGAATGTGTATGTATGTGCCTGTATACCCACATGAATGAATTGTTAGATTACTTAAAATTGTTCCACTTTTGACTGAAGACAAATACTGTTGGAGAACAGCTATATTTGTAAAACCTCATAGGGAACATCCAAATTGGCAAATGACTTGATGCCCATCTGCAGTACATCAAGATGTACATCTGACTAGGTTGGCATTTTGTGCCTGTGCCTGCCTCAACATGTTCAGTTTTTTAGCAGTCAGAATTGTGAGTCAGATGAAAGCTTGTGTCACAGTCATTTTGGGCACTTTTTTTCTCATGGCAGTCTATTGTGTGACTGTAATCCTAGTCAGGAAGGGTCCATGTCATCAGGATGGTGATGGGAAATAGTGCTGTACTCTGCAGGTGAGACCATGTGACCACTTCTTTCACTTGGGGAATATTATATTCTGTCTTAGAATGGATTTTTTTTTTCAAAACAAAAGCGTGGTAAAACGACTTGGGTATTGTAATTCCATTCTTGTTGCTGGGACAAAACACCTGCAAAAAAAAGCTAATAGGAGGAAAGGATTTGTTTTGGCTTACAGTCTCAAGTGGAAGCTTCATGAAGGCAGGAGAAAGATGATCCTACATAGAAGCTGGATATAACAATCTGCCAGAGCAGGTGGAAAACAGTAGCAAGGGGGAAGCTGCATAAATACTGGGAAGCTCGGGGTACCCCAAACAACACACTATGTGTAGCAAAGCTCCACCTCCAAAGTTGTCATTAGCTGGGGCAAGCCATTCAAAACACAAGAATTGATGGGTAGCATTTGATTCAAACCACCAGAGGTATGATAGTTTATTTCCTTTCCTCAGTTATTTCTGGACATGGAAATTCAGAGAGTAGATTGAAGCACTACACTGCATCATAAAAGATAATTTTAAGGAATAGTGTAAGGATAATGGTAACTGGAATGAAATCCTTCTAGAGATCTTAGGTAGAATGGACATTGAATTTTCCCTAGTCTGGGGAAAGGAAATTATCTATTTATCCACAGATATTATATTTCATTTATTGCTGGATAATCCTGGGGGTGCAGAACATCTTGTCTTTTCATCCCAACTCAAAAGCATGCTGAGCAGTTAGGGCATCACAGATACACAGGTGCTTGGTCTAGGGAGCTGTCAGCAGACGCAGCTACTTGTTCTCTGCAGCTGAACTCATGTGGACCAGGAAACACAGAGCAGCCCAACAGCACAGCTCACCTTGCTTTGGTGCTTACAGAACAGAAACTCAGACTCTCTTAACATACAATGTCCACAGTGTTCTCTAGCTCAGCCCCTTGCTTCAAACCAGAAATAGGAAATGGCACCACTGTCTCATCCTGCTAATTCTGAAGCGCAGTCTGCAGGTCAACAATTCTCAGAATTAGCTCATTTTGAACAATCTTCCTCAGGATGCTGACAGCTGGTCATGACCTTTTTAGAAATTGATGAGGCTCCTTACTAGGTCTCTGTTGTGGGGTGTTTTTTCCCCATTCATTCTTAATAAAAATTTTGCAACTAGTTGACACAGACCTGAAAGTACCATCTGATCATGTTCACCAAGCTGACAATTATGGGTGTAATATCTATACATTTTTTTTTTTGAGTGCTTACCACATGTCTCACATTATTTTAACCACTATCTTATACAATTAATCAGAATAACACAGTGAAGGGAATAGTATAATTATGTCATATTTCCAATATGGAAAGTAAGGAAGAATAATTATTTGGTCAAGATCTGAAAATTGGGAGGCATGAGAGCTTACTGAGTGTCTGAGCTGTACAGAACTCCGGAAGAGCTTGCATCTCTCTCTCTCTCTCTCTCTCTTTTTTTTTTTTTTTTTTGTTATCTCATCCTGACTTTTGTCCCCAGAACAAAGCTAGAATTTCACTGGTCTCTGTACCTATGGCTATGAATTAAGAATAAATCAGTGGGAGAAAGGTGATGAATATTTGTCACATGTCTTCTCACTTCATACTTTCTCTACTCAGCCCAATCTCCATTTCACATCCAAAGTCATATTTTTTATAATTTTATGGGGAACTTTATCATATGAACATACCATAAATTGGTTTATTCTTAGTGGATTTTGCTCTTTTGTCCCACCACACTGTACCTGACCCCTCAGGGCCCTCCTCAGAGAAGTATCAGTAATCACTGTGAAGTCATGAGTGCTCAGTCAGTTCTAGCCAGGGACAGTGTCTCACAGTACACCTTCCTGTCCTCTTTTTCCCCAGGTTTCCTCCAGAGGTAATGTGAAAAGAGTGAGGTAGAAACGGAGCTTGGAAGAATAGAGTTTTAGGAGTAGTGAGGGAAGGAACTGAATGAAAACAATTTGATTACATCATTCATGGGAGAATGATGTACTGTTTATATAACCTAAACAAATAGCAGTGGTCAATCTTAAGAATTAGGCTAATTTATGAACAGGTAAGTATATGAACACTCATGCTTCTGGGATATTGTATAAATTTCTTCCTCAAGAAAAAGGTAGTTACATTTAGTTCCTGTAGTGAATCAATACTGTATGAAATTATCCAAGATTTATTGAGCATAGACATGGCAGAAATCTCTTTTTTCATAATGGCTTTGTGAACTAAACAAAAATGCTACTGATGCATTGATAGTTTATTTAGGTTTCTTTTAGAGAGCTTACAAATTTGAATTTTATTTCTGTTTCCAAATACACAAGAAATAAGTTCTAATAAAGATGTGAATTTCATTTTTTCCTGCTGGGTCATGGAATGGAGAAGTTATACAGGAGGAATGCTGGGATGTGAGGACAGCTGTGACCAGTTTCTAGACAGGAGGCAAATCTGTTTCATGTCTTGGGGGGGTCTTTAAAAATTGTCAGTTATTTTGCCAGCTTTTAACAATTCATAGAGAATTGTGGATTATTTTCAGTTTTCTGTGATGTTATAAGAATCTTCACTTATCTTAAAAGACATTATGGCAATGTGTCTAATAATATGGTCACATTTTTATTATTGTCTTGAGCTTATTATGCTCTTTTTAAGAAGTCTCAATTTATTAAAAATAAAGTTCTAAAATAAGAAGTAGTGTGACTACACCTTTATATTGCCTTTATTTGCATCTAAGACATTTTCAAATTTATCATGTCTGGGAACTCAGTTACATTTACTACCCCAGATGGTTTTTTACCACATGAGCAATTAATATAATTGGAGAGGATGAAGTGTTTATGTCATGGCAAGAAGTGGTAGAAGCTTCAGTGTGGTGACTTTGCAGGCAGTCAAACAGATTTCTAGTCTAACCCTTCCTTTGCCCTTCCCTTTCTATTTTTATATAAAACAGAAAAAGGAAGTTCACATAGACACTCCGAAACTGGCAGCCTCTTTTCAAGTGTGGCATATTTCTAATTTCCATATATTTCCTTCAAGTGGAATGGCCCTGGAAGCACAATTATTTTCAGTCTTGACAGGTATAAAAAGGCAGATTCTGCCAGCCTCTGATTGAAATGTTACACTGACTTTTCTGAAACCAGCATGAAGGGTGACAAAAGACAGAGATGTTGCTGGGTCAGGTGAAGTTGTTGTCATAATCCCTTTTACCTATTTTGAGCTCCTGAGCAAGGAAATCCTATGTCAAGGTACATTAGCACCACCTGCTCTTAGGACCTTTAAGAGGCCTGGCAAGAGACATTCTTTACCTTTTATAATTGGGCTCTCTACTTTGGAGGCTCAAGGAAAGAAGACCAGGGGTGTTCTCTAAAGACCAGGTAATAAGTTCTATTTTCATTCATTTCCTAGATTGCAATTTATTCTATGAAAATAGTCTGCCAGCTATCCATCATTAACTTCTTCATATGTGCTTATGAATTTGTTGGGTGGGGATGGCTTTTCATATATCATGAATAGACTCCTCGCAAAGTGAGCACTGAAAATTATAAATCATGCTATGCCTTAGTTACAGAATTGACCCTTCAGCATATTCCTGTAACAAATCCTTTCTAGATTTTTATATCCTTACATTCCAAATAATGTTTTTGGTTTTTTTTTTAATTTGCATTTGTGTGTATTTATATAGGACTCGGCAAAGTGCAGCAAACAAATGCTAATTTGTATTAGTGACATATTGGGGTGTGGGGGCACATGCAATGTTTGACTTTAACCTGGTAAGTTATTTCCATATGGATCTGTCTTCCTTAGGGTATTCCTGGAGTTTTCTTGTTCACACTTCCTTTTATCTCTGTTCAGATGTCACCTTAACAGGGTTGTCTTATTGGACCACCTTATATAGTCCTCCCAGTCTTGTTCTGATTTCTTTTTCTATAATCACTTGTAAGCACAAGGCCTATTATACTTATTTTCTCTTCCTGAACTAAATTACATAAAACCAGGCCTTGTATTTTACTTATAGTTTATCTCCAGATCTAGGATAGGACCTTTCACAAGTACACACACATGCAAACACACACACAGAAACATTGTATATGTGCATACGTGTGTGTGTGTATGTATTAGAGGGAGTGGTGTCTACAATGCTCCAAAATAAAGTGACTCATTTTTATCATTTGTTTCTGTTCTTCCTCTTTTTTTAAAAAAAGTATTTTTGATTATTTATTTGCAATCAAAGAAGCAGAAAGGTAAAGAGAGAAAGAGTGGGCATGCTAGGAAAATTTTCACTGCAAATGGACTCCAGACACATACATCACTTTGTGTATCTAGCTCTACATGGGTACTGGGGAATCAAACTTGGACCATGACATTTTACAAACAAGTGCCTTTAACCACTGAGCCTTCTCTCCAGCCCCATACTTCTGTTTTTTTTTTTTCCTTGATCTTATTACACCTATAACATAAAGGATATATTTAGCTACTTGTGTCAAACATTTTAGAACTGTTGATGAACAGATCTTTTAAATCATGTTTCTGACACCTGATCACTAAACATGGTCTAATTATAGTAGATTCCACTACTGGAAACTACAGGTCAGGAACTAATGTACAATTCTAAGTGAAAGCATGAAAACTGGGGTCTTATATGCTCAATTTGGCTAAAGCACATGATCTTAAAATTTGTAATTTTAGAAGTATTTTGGAAATTCAATATATTCTATAAAAATGTTTGGCTTTCAAAAATTTTTAAACAGTCTAAAAGTCAGGAGATGCTGGGAAGATGCTATGGCCTCTTTGGGTGAGTGTTAGTGCACTGGCTTTTTCTCACCTGTCTTCTGTAGATAGCTTAGAATCATAGCTCTGCTGATACTTGGTGTGAACCTAGGCTTGCACAAGGCTATTCCATAGGCACAGTGCCATTTTCAGATGAGAGAAAATTAAAAAAAAAACAAAGACAAGAAAAGATCTATATGTTTCATTTTAAATTTTTATGAATATATTGGATTGAAAAATGTAAAAAGAGCTTGTAAATATTTTTTTTAATTTTTTTCCTCAAAGTAATCTTTAAGTCAATGGTCTGCATATGGAGAGAAGCCTGGATGTTTACAAATACATTTGTCAGAATCCAGAAAATGAATACTTAGGGTTTATGTATTTCATTTTTCATAAGATGGATGCAAACACAGAACTATCACTAATAATATGCAAAAGGCAATATTTAGAAGGTGTTTCTCTAATGTCTGCAAATCATTGTGAAAGACACTAGAAACAGAAGGATAGGTAGGTACATCAACAGATATTTGAAAAAGGAAGCACAGGAAATAATAATGGTGGAATATAGGTGAGAAGATTTCACTTTACGGTTTGTCAGTTTTGTAATGCAGTCAATATTTTCCACAATATGTTAGAGAAAAATCATCCATAACCAAACATGACTAAGTTCATATGCTTCTGCTCTTTGCAGTTTCCTTTTTCAAATTAAATGTCAAATTTTGCCTAATGAAGTAATGAAATAGGAAATGTATAGCAATCCTATAATCTACTTTTCTAATGTTAATTTAAAATAAACATTTCATATTAAAATATCCAACAGTAATTTAGAAAGTTAATTATGGAATAGGTTTATTCTTCTGTGGAAAACTGTCCCTTTTGTACATCATTGTTTTCTTTCTTGCTATATCTTTTTTCACATGATCACTACAACTCAGATGGCATTGTTTGGCTTATTTCAGTATTAGGTCTCTTAGCTATTGTATGTAGAGGAAGAATTCATTTTAACTGCTTATAGTTTGTGAAGTGAAGCCATTTAGCACCTAAGTGTACAATTCATAGATAATTCTATAAATAATTGGCATTTTGACATAATTCTAAGGCATGATTTTATTTTACAGACTTTCCTACAGTAGAAATTGCTTCTTTCCAATTATGAATAGGATGTGATAGGCCATTAAAAGTAGCTTACTTGTAATGATTGGTATCGAGAGTGCTGCAGGCTGTGATGTAGTAGCTCCTACACTCAAGCCCTTCTGGTATGCTTTATCCCCAAGCTCTTCACCTTGTGACTAAAGGATGTGTCATTAGTTAAACCACTGATACAGTATAGAACTTGACTATAAAAGTTTAAAAAAAAAGCTGTTTGCCTTTTTCTTAAGATAGTAGAAGTAGAGTCACAGCCTGGTCTTTGGCAGAGTCTCTGTTTCCACTAACATCCCCATTGATATGAAGCAGAGATAATGCTACAAAATTTAAGAGTGCAGAATACTAGAATACTCCTTCCCTAAGTCACTCTGAATTCAAATTAACCACTAAGACATTCTGTTATATCAAACACTTTGCATTTCAGTATCAGATATCCTCGATGAGCCAGTGATTCTCTGAATACATAGCCTTTCTTTAAGACTACCAACTTGATTCTGCATCATTGGGTAAGATTTCTTTTCTCCACCAAAGGACCTCAGTATGTTTTGTGTCCATACTGAGTTGTATTGAACCAATTCTTCCCACTGCCAAATAGTTCTACTGATTAACATTTGCTAGAATGGACATGAATATTCAATCAATATTTATTATCTACTGAGATGGCTTCTAGGGATGTAGACACCCATAAAAAAATGAGCCCTTTCTTAAGGAGACATTCTGCTCTGCAAAATGTAATGTTGAAAGAGTAGACAATCAGTCATTTGTGTGGGGAAATGTTCCAAGTGGTTTAAAATACTATCCATCCTCTGATGATTCTTTTTGAGAATATTGTAAGGTTGACAAATGTATTTTTAGCTAATTATTACCAAGGAGCTGAAATAAGTTAATTTTCTTAGCATTTTTTTAGAAAAAAGAGAAAAACTCAACATATAAATTTTGTACTTACATTATTTTAATTTCAGTTTTTATGGGGGTTAGTGTAGTAAAAAAAAATAGAATGTCCAAAATGAGTTTGAAGTCAAATGGGTTTTGGCTTCTAGTCTTCATTTAAATCTCAGTGATGTGGGTCTCAAGGTTCTTTAACATCCCATGCCTCTCTTTGTTCAGCTGTAAGCCAGTATTATAACAAGACAAGTGAGAATTAAAATCACAATCAGTCAATGAATGAAAACCTCAGGTTCCCATGGTTGGACCACAGTGAGGAGTGCTGTTGTTACTTTTGTCCTGATGCTGGTGATTTCTATGTGGATTCCTTGAAAAGCCTTTTGCCATAACTAATGTTGGGTAGAGAAGGAAGAAAACTAATGAAGAAGGGGTCAGCTGAGCTTGGTATGTGGGGATTTATGAGAGACTGCAGATGGTAGGTCTCTTGGAGTTGTACTGGAAAGATCAGGGATCACAGGTGTCTATCCATCAAGTACAAGTCGCTATTTGAGGACTTCTCTTAGGCACATTAGTTCCTTTACATCATAGATTTGCACACATAGGCAGAATGGCCTTTGGTAGGTAGTGAAGCTCTTAGTCAATGACTTGTAGGTGCTAACAGATGGAAGTCAGTCTGACATCCTAAAATGATCAGATCTGAGGGCGGATGGAATGAACCCCAGTCTTATCTGTCCAAGTGATGGTGATGAGCCTGCTTGATGAAGCTGGGCTCACTATATCATGTGAGAATATAGGATTCCATATTTTGAAGATGAGAGTTCTAGTGTTGGTTTCATGGTGTAACCTGGACTCTAAAGAAGAGAATTCTATATTTTTCTTTAAGATTGAATTATTAAAATGTGAGTATGCCTGTTTAAATGTGGGAAAGTGTTTTGAGGGTTAAAAAGGCACTGTAGTCTCTGACTTGCCATATGCAAAATTTACCCAGCTTGCTTGGAATTATTTGGCTCAGGCCAATGAATTGTTTTATTGAACAGAAGGCTCTTCATTCCAGGGTAACCAGGGTGGGTGAGCTGTGTTCTGGAGTGTTCTTGGTCTCAGGGAGGCCAATGTCTATTACTCTGCACTCATTTCCTGAACCAATACGTGTGTTTCAGCTGGTATCTTGCTCTGAGATGACCTGACCTGGTCACTGGTCACAGGATCACTTAATACTTATGATCCATTTGTAACCCAGAGCCAGAGAGCAGGAAGAGACAGCTCCACCGTGCCCTGGAACTTCTTCAGGAGATATCCTCCCATCTTCCAATTTAATTATGGGATGTGGTTTCTCGACACACATCTGTCCAGATCTTCTTTCTGTATTTTGTTTTGTTTATAATTAAGTCATGGCTATTAAGCAGCCATGCAGGGTTAGTTATAATCTTTATGAACATTAGGATGATGTATTTCATAACAACTAAATGCTTTGTTTGTTTAAGTTAACTTTTGAGAAATTGTGGTAGTGATTAGGAAAGTGTATTAATGTGAAGATGTGGAAGACAGTGTTAGGGGTTTCTTCTAGAATTGTACATATCAGGTAGCTATTATCGCTGGGAAGCACTGAAGGCATATTACTTAATAAATCTCAGAAGCTCTACAGCTAAAAATCATTATTTACATACATGGGCAAAGGGGTATCTAAGTACATATACATATATATTATTTGAACCATGATCTAGATACCTAGCAAGCACAGGGTTGCACTAAGTAGTTGCTTTCAGTATCAAGAAGAAAAGGCAACCACTATTCTTAAATTTAGAAATTTCATTATACGTACACACATATGTGCATGTGTAAATGCACAAATATATATTTGAAGACTGGAAAATTTATTACAACTGTAATATATTTAAAAGTATCCAGGAGCCAGGCATGGTGGTACATGCCATTAATCCCAGCACTTGGGAGGCAGAGGTAGTAGGATTGCCATGAGTTCGAGGCCACCCTGAGACTCCATAGTGAATTCCAGGTCAGCCTGGGCTAGAGTGAGACCCTACCTTGAAAAATCAAAAATAAAAAAGTATCCAGGAAAGGAGAACTTCCTATTAATTTTCAATGCATGACATGCTGTCTATTTATCCTATAGAAATTGGAGCCAGAGTAGGTGGATTGTCATGAGTTTCATACCAGCCTGAGACTCCATAGTGAATTCCAGGTCAGGCTGGGATAGAGTGAGACCCTACCTTGGAAAAACCAAAAATAAATAAATAAAATAAAATGAAAGCTATTCTGAGCTGAGTGATACTTTAGTGGTTAAGGCACTGCAAAGCCAAAGGACCCTGGTTTGATTCCCCAAGACCCACATAAGCCAGATGCACAAGGTGGTACATGTGTCTGAAGTTCATTTGCAGTGGCTGAAGTCCCTGGCTTGCCAATTCTCTCTCTCTATCTGCCTCCCCACCCCCATCTATCTATCTCTCACATAAAAATAAAACAAAGTTAACAAAAAAGAAATTGGAGCCAAAGAAACTGTCTTTAAAAATCTGTTGCAGGTGTCAATATGGAATAATTACTATAACCTTTCTGATAATGGCAGTATTCAGGGTTAAGGTCCACTGTCTGAGTAGATAAGTCTTACACCAGAAAATAAATTGTTAACTAATATGTCTTGCCTAAAAAGAAGAATTATGGGTAGAAAGAAAAATGCAATTATCTTTGAAACATCCTTTTCAATATTGATTAGACAATAGGTTCTCAAAATATTATGTCTAGTACAAAGCAAGTAGAACCAGTGTTCAGCAGACATTTTTTTGTGAGCATGTTTTAGGAATGTGGAATTATATTTTGACATCATCCATTCCATCATCTCTCCTTTTCCCTATCAGATCCTGGTTGTCCTTCCTTGGCTTCTGACTTTTTATTCAACTCTCCCTTCTACCTCTTTTCTTTCTTCCTTTGACCCTTGTACTTTACTCTAACTTATCAGACTGTGTGGTAATGGCTTTCTGTTAGTTCTCCATTGTTGCTAGCTTGGTGCCTTTGAATGATGCCTCACTATTTCTCTTGAGGTCTTTGGTATACCGGCAGGGCTCAGCTGGGACATTCTCATTCTCCATGATGTTGTGGCCGAAGTCACTTTTACAGTTTCATTCAGTGAGGAACTTGAGACTGGAGTATCCAAGATGGAATACCCTTTAGATTCAGACTAGGCTGGGCTGGAAGCATGAGGGCCAAGTTCTTTGAAAGGAGATAGAAGCTGCCAGTCCTATTCAGTGATGAATGGATGGAAGTGTACAAACTGACAGAAAAAAAGATAACTTGTCTGGTCAGAGCAAATGACAAGGCCAACATATACATAAAGTGGTGAGAAATAACCCCATTTCTTCATGAGGACAGACAAAGCCACAGTGCCAAGGCCGAGTGTCATCAGTGGCAAGAATTCAAAGGGCATATATGCAGAGGTTGTTCACTCTATGTCATCGCGTTAATTATTAATTTCATCAGGGCAAGGGCTATATCCTCTTCACATTTTCAGAATCAGAATATGAAAAATGTTTTGCTCCACGTTTCTCAAGTTAATAAATAGTACATGATGATTTCCCCTTTACTATTAAACTCCAGTGATAAGCTTGGATTTCTATTCAGAATACATTTCTGTTACACTTTGAGTTCTTTCTCATTTTTAACCTTTTTTTTTTTTTTTTTTTACTTTTCATTTTTGAAGGTAAGATCTTACTCTAGGCCATGCTAATCTGAAATTCACTTTGCAGTCTCAGGCTGGTCTCGAACTCATAGTGATTCTCCTACCTCTGCCTCCAGAGTGCTGAGATTAAAGGTGTGTGCCACCACTCCAGGCTTTGTATCCTTGTTTTATCTTGTAGATATCATACTATAAGATGTACTCTGTTAGTTTGGGTCTGTTCAGATGCAGATATTAAGTAAAGGAAATTAGTCCAGAAGTGGATAAAGCTTTGAAGAGGTTAAGAAGCAAGTTGACCTGGACCAGCAAGGAGTTATTTTTACTTGGTGCTTACAGGAAACTGTAAACTTGGGCCTCAGTCATCCCACCTAGTGGATGGCAGAGCTCAAGTGTGGCATCCCAGGCCTATAGGCAAAGCTGACCGTCATGGTCACAGAGAGATACAAGTGCTGGAATTTGGACTAATAGCCCAGAAATGTCCCTTCCATGAACATTGCATAGCAGCAGTTGCCCCCACATCATTTCCATCTGGAATGGTATTAGAGAAGAAAGCATAGTCTTGTTTTTTTCATGGTGACATATTCAGTGAATTTAGAGAATGAGCGAAAACCATATTTTGAGGAGGCAGGAAAAATTTCTAATGATGCCAGTTTCTCCGTATGTTCTTTGATCTGTTAAATGTTTATGTACTATTGTCATGGTAAAATAGAAAAATTAGACTGTGGTTAAGATAAATAATCTATGCACATTTCTTTTTAAAATAGTTATCAAGTTTTTGTAAACTTATGACTTGTTTGAGTTATTAGTTTTTTAAAAAACAAAAACTTGGGCTGGAGAGATGGCTTAGCAGTTAAGCGTTTGCCTGTTAAGCCTAAGGACCCCGGTTCAAGGCTTGATTCCCCAGGTCCCACATTAGCCAGATGCACAAGGGGGCCCATGTGTCTGGAGTTCATTTGCAGTGGCTGGAAGCCCTGGCATGCCCATTCTCTCTCCCTCTCCCTCTCTCTCTCTCTCTCTCTCTCTCTCTCTGTCTCTCTCTCTCTCTGCCTCCTCTCTGTCTGTTACTCTCAAATAAATAAAAATAAAAAACAAAAATTAAAAAAACAAAAACTTAATTGTTTTCTGACTTGCTTTAAACTTGATTACCATAATTGTTTTAGTAATTTTGCATAGGATTTTCTTAAGCTCTGATAATTATGCATGGAAGGTGATTTTTAATATTTTTCTAGATATTTTCAAGGCAGAATCTGATTTAAAATTTACCCTGTTTCTCAACTCCTAATAATGAACAGTACTTTGTTTGGGTTTATCTTATGTCAGTCACTGTGCTGCATGCTGGCATATGAAATGAAGCCAAGCAGTAGATTTTGACCTTGGAAGTCCTCAAATCATCCCAATATAACTGTGTTGGCATTTCTTTGTTTCATAATCACTTTTAATATATAACATCTGACAAATGGTTATGGTCGTTTTCTGTGTCAGTTACATCTTTAACTAGTAATGAAATAGTTTAGTCCAGCTCTAATTTATCTTTATTCCCCTACTTAGTGGATGTGGTGCTTCTATAACAGAAACATCTAAGTCTGGATACTTTATTAAAAAAAGAGTCTAAGAAAAGAAGGGTCTTACTTAGCAAATCACCTAGAGTATTTAGGAACCTCGTGCAAGGATCTGTGGCACAAAATGTAAAAGAAACAAAAAGGGGAGTGGTTGTATACAAAGGGTCCCTGCACACAGTGTGGCCTGGCTTCATGACAACCCTCTGTCATGGTGACTGAACAGTAACATTTTGGTCTTTGAACTTCTCATATTTACTGCCACCCAATCTTTTGATGTAGGAGATACTCAAGTAAGATGAAGAAATATAATTTTTCTCCTGTTCTATCAATCATTTATCAAGAATGATTTCACTGAGATACTCTATTAGTCTATATCCCTCTGCAATTTCCTCATATAGATTGTTTTGGAAGATATGTAAATTAAGACCTGATTTATCCTTATACTCAAAGAATAATGTCAGAGAATTGGTTTTTCAAACCAGTGCACAGTTGTACAGTATAAGCTAAATTAACCTTTGAATCAGAAAGTCTTTTAGCAGTTTTCAAGTGTTGATTTAAATGGCGATATCAAGTTCTATACAGCTGCAAGGTAAGTCTTGCTTTCCACAGGAATGTAGGGATCTTGTGAAAAGGTTCTGTTATGACAGATGCAAACATAGATGAGGGAGTCTGTCTACTGCTTATGACTTGTGGCACTGTTAGTTATGCTGATAAAAATTAAGACAGTAAGTATATAGCATGTTTGTGTCTATAAATATGCCAGGTGACTCAGGACAGATTGATGGTAACTGACCAGTTCTGACATTATTTCTGTTATCTACTGCAAAAATGTGCTGGAATTGGAAACAGTGAGTTCCTTTCACAAATTTTACAGTGACTTCCTATTGAGAGATAGTTATGGGCTTGGAGTATTTAATAAAGGAATATGTGAAAATGAAATTTTATATTTATCAAGATTGCAAAAGATAAAAAGTCAGCTTGGTAGTCTCTCATTTAACATTCAATTATCTTCTATTTTGAATGAAAAATTTCCTGAGCTATAATCCACTTTCTGTTGTAAAGTTGTTTGTAATTTTATAACCTACTATTCATGACTAGATATGCATGGTATGCATTGCATTAAAGGTAAAGATGAAAGTATGCTTCCTCCTTTTCTTTGAGTGAAGTATTGAATTTATCTTCAGAATAACCTTGAATGAATATTTCACTCGATAAAAGTGTTTAATAAATCATTTTCTTTATACTTCTTGTCTCTTTTATTTTAAAATGAACAGAAATTATAGAAATTATAGAGATTGGCATGGTGAAATTATTATCCAAATATGTGTTTTTCTTCCTTATTTCATAGGACTTTAGAATGCTTCAGTGGTTCCTAACTTAGTTTATGAAAAATGATTTTATTTATTATTCATGTACGTTTTCATGATGCTTTGGGTTATCTAATGCTTATACTATCCTACTTGTATTTTTAAATCTTGATTTTTTTAATATATATTTAAGATAGGTAGCAAGAGAGAGGAGTGGGATGAGTGTGGGTGTGCCAGGTCCTCCTGCCACTGTACAGTCACACCGGAAACATGAGTCATTTGCCTATCTGTCTTTATGTGGGCATTAGGGAATTAAACCTGGGCATTCAGGCTCTGTAAGCATGTGCCTTTAACTGCAGAGCCATCTCTCCAGCCCTTAAATCTTCTGAATATAGTAAAAGTTGGGTTATTCCTCTCCTCTTGATGAGCATGGGGCTGGATAAGGCCATGAAAAAGACTTACTTCCTCAATAAACTGGCAATTGATCAGTCCCTAGATCTCAAGTACATTTTGTCTCAAAGCAGTAATGTGCATGTGGCAAGTTGCCTTTGGTATACAACAGAGAAATTTTTCATTTCTTCTGCTTAATATTTCCATTTTAAACATTATTTTTCTTTTTATCTTAAAGAGAGAGAGAATTGGTGGCCGCAGCCACTGTAATCAAACTCCAGACACTTGCACCACCTAATGGGGATGTGTGACCTTGCCCTTGCCTCACCTTTTGTATCTGGTTTATGTGGGGTCTACAACATGGGTCCTTAGGCTTCACAGACAAACGCCTTAACTTCAAGCCATCTCTCCAGCCAAATATTTTTATTTTGAGATGCTCATAAAAGAATACGGTTTCATCATGCTATTTCCAAACGTAACTTATTTTTAGATGCCCCTCCTCCTTGCCTCTTCTTCCCAACCTCTCCTCCACTCCTGGTATCTTTCCATGCATAGTAACTTCTGTTACACATTCATATCATATGTATACTATTACTGTCTCACCCCCATCAACTCTTATTTCCCCCCACTCATGATCCCTTTTCTAGTTTCATGACTATATATGTTCCTTAAAAGCCAGAATTTTCATATGAAAAAGAACATGTGGTATTTGTCTTTCTGAGTATTTGTTACCTAGCTTAGTATAGTAACCTCCATAACCATCCATTTTATTACAAATTTCATTTTGATTTACAAGTGAATAAAATCTCATTGTAAATATGTACCATATTTTTATTATAAATTCACTTATCAGTAGATACTTAGGCTGAATCCATTACCTTGATATTGTGAAGAACAATAAATATGGATGTGCAAGTATCTCTGTGGTAGGGTTTTGAGTCCTTGGATTATGTGCCCTAAAGTTTCATATCTGGGTTATATGCTAGTCCTATTTTTAACTTTTTGAGAAAGCTCCATGATGATTTTCATAATGCATATACCAGATTACATTTCTACCAACAATGAATAAAAGATTCTTCTTCCTGCATATCCTCACTAACATTTGTTGGCATTTGATTTCTTGATAACAGTCATTTTGGCTGGGGTGAGATATAATCTTAAAGCAATTTTTAAAATGTTTTTAATAGTTTAAAAATACTTTTATTTATTTGAGAGAGAGAGAGAGAGAGAGAGAGAGAGAGAGAGAGAGAGAGAGAGAGGGAATGAGTATGGGCATGCAAGGGCCTCATGTCACTGTAGATTAACTCCAAGCATATGTACCGCTTTGTGCATCTGGGTTTATATGGGCATGGGGGAATTGAACCTGGGCTAGCAGGCTTTGCATGTAAGCACCTTAAACCACTCAGCCATCTCTCCAGCCCCGTTGAAATACATATGATTTTTTTTTTTCAAGGTAGGGTCTCACTCTGGTCCAGGCTGACCTTGAATTAACTATGTAGTCTCAGGGTGGCCTTGAACTCACGGCAATCCTCCGACCTCTGCCTCCAAAGTGCTGGGATTAAAGGTGTGCTCCACCACGCCAGGCTCAAAATATTTTTTATTTATTTGCAAGTAGAGAGAGAGAGAAAAGAGAGAATAAAGGTAGAGATAATGGGCATGCCAGGGCCTCCAGCTACTGCAAATGAACTCCAGATCCACGTGTTACTTTGTGGATCTGGCTTTATGTGGGTACTGAGGAATGAAACTTGGGTGGTTAGGCTTTGCAGGAAAGTACCTTAGATGCTGAGCTATCTCTCCAACCCTTAAAGTAGTTTTAATTTACACTGCCCTAATAGCTAAGTATGTGGAAAAAGGAAGGGATGAGGGTACTTAATAGGTTGGTATTGTATATATGTAACTACAATGATTGAGATGGGGAGGTAATATGATGGAGAATGGAATTTCAAAGGGGAAAGTGCAGGGGGGAGGGTATTACCATGGGATATTTTTTATAGTCATGGAAAATGTTAATAAAAATTGTCAAAAGAAAATAAATAAATAAAATTAAAAAATAACTTTTGGCTATGCAGATTTCTTCTTTTGAGGACTATCTCTTCATTTCATTAGCTCATTTGTTGATTTATAGGGTTTTTTTGGTCTTTCAATATTTCAGTTCTTTATATAGTATAGATATTAACCCTACGGACAGAGTATATCAAACCTTGCTGGACTATGACATCAGTAGAGAGAATTTGGAGTCCTTGGTGTGTGTGTCCAAGATAGCATCGTGTAAAGTGAGAAATCCAAACACTTTCCTTCTGACCTTATATCCATTACTATCTAAGACATTTCGCAATTTTGAAGCGTGGTTTCCTATTCGTCACAATTCAAATGACTACTCAGTGTTGAAATTTCTTGGGCCTCTATGACAGTATGAGTCAACTGTGTATAGCTCAAGCCTTGTCATTTCCCATGTATTATCATACAGTTGTTTTGCTCTTGGTTTGCTAGCTTACCATCTGCTAGCTGCTTTTGTTTTGGGATTCTAATTTTCCAGTAGACCTATGCTTTGCTAATTTTTCTTTTCATACCTCAAAGCCAGTGTTTTGCTTGCCTCAGAAGTTGCCCATGAAATTTTCACAATGCTCTGGCTCACACCCATTCTCAGCACTTTCATTTCATTGTTCCGAAATGAGGTCAGTTGTGGCTGTTGATACATGCCTTGTGGGTGTAGCCAGGCTCCATGAGAACATGTTCAGTGTGCAGGGTGTGAGGCAATGTCACCCCCTAGCTGAGCATCTAAAGCTGGTATCCCTGAGTGACTGGGGACCCAGAACCCATCTTCAGTGAGCCAAGTGCATATCTGGCTTAATGTATCACAGCATTAAGTGCTGGATAAACTGGACTTAGTACTTCATTTGCCCCCATGGCCATGAATGCCAGAATTTATTCCAGTGGTTTTATTGTTAGAAACTCTAATTCACATCAAACTACCCTGCAGTCAACAGGGAGCACTGGGCAAGGGAAGCCTTAGTATGTTACTTTGTTGGGATTCTGCCACTTATTGTAAGGGATAAGTGAAATATAAAAAAACCTTTACTTTCCATACACATGATTTTAAAATTTCTTTAAGTTCTCAAACTTGAGGGAAAAAGTATAGTATTAAAATGAAAAATCTTAAGATTTGTCATGGAATATAGTTTTAAAGAAAGTGTGATTGAAATCTGATAGTGAAAAATTTATCAAAATGGTTAGAATTTTTGTACTAATTCAAATTATATATATGTGCACATTCTGAGGTTAAGATTTATATATTAATTTCCATTCATACTCTCGGGAGAGATGATTCCTTATAGAAATGTAGTTTAGAAGCCAGGTGTGGTGGCGCATGCTTTAATCCCAGCAGCACTGGGGAGGAAGAGGTGGGAGAATTGCTGAGTTCGAGGCTACCCTGAGACTACATAGCAAATTCCAGGTCACCTTGGGCTAGAGTGAGACCCTACCTTGAAAACCTCCAAAATAAGATAAAATAAAATATATGTTAGGATTCTACATGTTAAAATAGAATTGGGGGAATTCAAATTCAATCCAATCCTCATGCTCCTGAGGTATTGTGCTCTAACCACCCCTGTTTTGTCAGTACAGAATCAGGATGCCAATATGTACTTATGTTTATGAGAAGTCAAGAGAAATAAAGAAGAAAACCACATGTTTTCATAATGGTTTCACCGTTCCAATTTTTATAACTTGACATTATTAAAGACAAACCTCAACATTATAAATAAAATGAATAGCATATGCTTATATTAGTGGATATTATTTATCAAACAATTTTATTAAATGAAATATTCATTTGATGTTATCCTGAAAATAAATTCAATACTTTACCTGAAGTAAAGGAGAAGTTAACAATCCATATATTACAGATGAGGAAATAGATATTCTAGATGTTAAATGTCTTAACCAAAGCAAAGCTGGGTTTATACATTAGATTCTACCCACCTGAAGTCTATATGACTCTTGTTCCCACAAAAGGATACCTAGCATTCCATTATAGCATCCTTCACCACTACTGCTGCCAAAGGTGGGAGGTGAGGGGGTAACAGGAGCCCTTGTGTTATGTACACAGAACTTCAGCTACGCTGCACTCTGCTTACTCCATGATGCAAAGGAACTTTTTTTTTTTTTTAAAGAAGAAGAAGGAAAACACCTCTGTACGCATCCCTTTATTAGGACATTTTCTCTTCCATGATCATCCATTGTGAGTCTGTGATGATGAGTGAGGCTGTGGGTGGAAGTTGCAGCAATTAGTTTTGCCTTAGGTAGAATGCTGACATCAGTTGTAATGAGATTAAAATCTTCTACTCAGCTGTTGTTTGAAATACTCTGTTGTGTTCTCATCCAACTATTTCAACTAATTGAAGTGACTTAACCGTGTAATTATTTTCAAATGTTTACAATTATTTTAGATAAATATAAATGAAGGTTTGCCTGCATCTGAACAACAAAAGGATTAATTTGGTACCTTCAACAAAATAGTTGAACCCTCCTAAATTGTTATTGGTGGAAACATCAAAGTATATTATTGAAGTGCAAGGGATACAAATGGGCATATTTAATACTAAAATGAAATATTATTTTTAATTCACCAAAATTGTTGTAGTACAATTTCTCCCATGTCTTTTTTCTTTTAAGTAAAAATCCCCAGATATAGTTCAACAAACACATGAAGTCTGTGAAAGATAAAGGAGGTGGCTGGGTTGCCTAGAGACACTGGGATTTGAAGATCCATACAAGAGTGAGCATCATGAAGCTTCTTACTGTCACCTATCCTAAGAGAATGGGGAAGAAGTTTGTGACCCAGAATTACCAACAGGCATAGAACAAGAAAGCTCCAAAACACTGGCCTTTTAGCCAGAATTAGGAGAAAGGATAGCCTAGCTGTGGGAAATACTATAGCATCACTGGAAAGTTCATAAGCTGTCAGTGGCACTGGGCACCACCCTGATTCCCCACCCTCTACGCTAATAGTATTAAACACATATATGGTGTCATGTAAAGCAAAAATTAAGAGTATTATGCATGCTGCTGCTGTGAACTGCAGTGACTGTTGGGAAGATCTAAGACTCATCAAGGTAGTGAGAAATGATAGTAGAATACTCAACACTGGGCAAGACAGCTCTATCATACTTACCAGGCCTCTGGAAACATTTCTGGGGGAAATAATGCGAGTTCTTCTTTCACTGACGGTCACAGAAGCTTCTCTATGCAGATGGCAGTACACACTGAGGACACTCAAACTCATTAAAGTGTTGAAGATCAAAAGCTGTTGAGAGTTACGCAGTAAATGAGGCATCTTTATCATGCCCTCCAAGGCTCAGGTAACATTGCAGAAGAGGAGGTTGGAAGAATGTAAGAGCCACAGTGCTGGGAGAGTACTTGAGGAGCTATCCTCCAGATATGAACTAACTGGTGCATTCATGACCTCACAGAGGACTTCCTTACTTCCAAGAGAAATAAGGTATGAAGGACAAGAATGAGACATCAAAACAGAACAAGGACTCCTTGGAAAGAGGAGAGGCTTTGATGAATGGTGCTGGGGAAGGAGGGACCAAGGGGGATTATGGGAGGGCATTTTGATCAAATTAAATAAGTTCATATATTAAAACTCTCAATAAGAATAAGAAAATTTTACCAAGGGGTATTCTAAAACAAGTATAAATTAAATTAAGGTAGAAACTTTAAAATATTATATAATCCAAAGTAGGAACAGGACACAGAAAAATGTAGGCTATAAAATGTGAGAGTTGGGCTCTGATATATCATCAAATTAATGTATTAATGGATTGTGAACCCAGAATAGTCAAGAATAGTCAAACATGTTCTTGAGAAAGAGCAGAGTTGTAATGTTAACACTCTGATTTCACAACTCTACATAAAAATTTACTCCACATAGATCACAGACCTAAGAGAAGGAATTAACAATATTACATTCTTAGAAACTAACAGAATAAAATTAGAACATGTCATTAGAGAATGAACTCTTAGACATGATTTCAAAAATGCAAGCAACAAATATATTGAATGTCATCAAAGTTGGAAAAAGATTGTTTCAGATCAAATCTCATAATAAAGAAAGTAAAATATAACTAATACAACTAATAGTATAGAAAATATTTGAAAATTACATATCTTTTAGGGAATCATAGCCCTAATATATATTCTTAATAAGTCACTAATTAAAAGACAACACAATTTTGCAAGGTGTAAGAGAAGAGAATGGATATATTTTCAAATAAATTATTCAGATGGTTAATAAGAACATTAACATAAGTTCAAAGTTGTTATCTATCAGAGGCATAAAAAGGGAATGTCACTTTCTCAAACTATCAGGATAGCTATTTTTGTTTTTGTTTTAGAGAGAGAGAGAGAAGGAAAGAGGAAGAGAGAGAATTGGTATGCCAGGACCTCATCCACTGAAATCAAACTCCAGATACTCACGTCACTTAATGGGCATATGCAACCTTACACTTTGCCTCACCTTTGCATCTGGCTAACGTGGGATCTGAAGAGTCGAACGTGGGTCCTTAGGCTTCTCAGGCAAGCACCTTAACCACTAAGCAATCTCTTCAATCCCAGGATAGTTATTATGCAAAAGCATGTGATAAGTACTAGCTCTGATACAGAGAAACTGCAACCCTTGAATTTCTCTTGTAAGGAGAGAAAATGGTGCATCCACTTTGGAAAATTTTGTAGCATTTTATCAAGTTGTCAAACATAGAACTACTATGTGGACCCAGCAAATCTTGTTCTAGATATATACCCAAGAGATGTGAAAACATACATCCACATAAACTTGTGTTAGAATATTTATAGCAGCATTATTCATACCAGCCTTCAAATAGAAACAGCCAAATGCACACAGGCTAATGAATAGATGAGTATAATTATAAAATGGAAAATTACTAATCCATAGAAATATGAGTCACTTATACATGCTACAACAGTAATCAGTGTTGAAAATCTTAGGCTGTGTGGAAAAGAAACTAGGCATAATAAGCTATATATTGCTTGATTCCATTTATATGAAATGTCTAAGGTAGACTAATTTGGAGGCAGTAAGCAAAGCACTGGGTGCATAGGTCATTCATGATACAGAGGAAGAGACATGGGGAGGGGATACTAATCAATGTTTGCATCTAGGGATGATGAATATGTTTAAAATTTGCTTGTGGGGCTGGAGAGGTGCGTCAGCAGTTAAGGCACTTGCCTGTAAAGCCTAATGACCCATGTTCAATTCCTCAGTCCCCATGAAAAGCCAGATGCAAAAAGTGGCACATGCCTCTGGAGTCCATTTTCAGTGGCTAGAGGCCTTGGAATGCCCATCCTTTCTAAAGTCTCTCTTCTATCTCTCTTTGCATGCACATAAATAAATAAAAATATTTAGAAGAAATGATGATGGTGATGTTGAACAACTCTATGAATGGATAAAACCCATTGAACATACTGTATTCTTTAAGTGGGACAATGTTACGGAGCATGACTCAGTAAAGCAGCTAAAATATAAGTACAGTAAATACATAAATTAGAAGATTCTAATATAATGGGTAAAAACTATGCTCCAGGAGTATTCTGTTTATCAGGCATTCACTTCAAGCATATTAAAGCTAGGTTGGAAATATAAAGATGGAAAATGATATATCATAGAAAGACTAATTTTAAAGAAGCAGTTATATTTATGTGTGATAAGTACTAGGAAAATTAATATACAGATTCATTATATAATTATAGAAAGATCAGTCCATCAGGAAGATATAATTATAAATTTGATGGACCTATCGAACAATATAGCCTCAAATGATATGAATCAAAATGAAATATACCTTTAATTTTTTTGGGTGGGTTCGAGGTAGGGTCTCACTCTAGCTCAGGCTAACCTGGAATTCACTATGTAGTCTCAGGAAGGCCTCGAACTCATGGTGATCCTCTTACCTCTACCTCCCAAGTGCGGGGACTAAAGGAGTGTGCCACCACACCCAGCTTATACCTTTCATTTTTAAATCTTAATTTTTAATCTAATTTTAAATTTTAAAATTTTTAAAATCTTTTTTTTTTTTTTAAATTTTTATTTATTTATTTGAGAGCGACAGACACAGGGAGAAAGAGAGAAAGACAGATAGAGGGAGAGAGAGAGAATGGGCTCGCCAGGGCTTCCAGCCTCTGCAAACGAACTCCAGAAGCGTGCGCCCCCTTGTGCATCTGGCTAACGTGGGACCTGGGAACCGAGCCTCGAACCGGGGTCCTTAGGCTTCACAGGCAAGCACTTAACCGCTAAGCCATCTCTCCAGCCCAAAATTTTTAAAATCTTATTTCATCTATCCTAATGGCTTTTAGTTACACCATAAACTAAAATCTTTATGCCTATGATAAATCTAATTTTTCATGAACTGCCCTTGTCTTTACCCTCAACATGTAATAATACTGTGTTAGCTACTAATGTATGTACATTTATTCTTAAGTGTGTGTGTGTGTGTGTGTGTGTGTGTGTGTGTGTGTGTGTGTTGAGGTATTATCTTGCTCTAGCCCAGGTTGACCTAGAGTTTACCAGGTAATCTCAGACTGGCCTTGAACTCACAACAATCCTCCTATTTTGCTTCCAAATTGCTGGGATTAAAGGCATGCACCACTGCAACTCTGATGTGTACATATTTATAACCTATAAAAAAATCCATGATTCCATAATAATAAATTTTAAGGATAAATGGTTACATTTCAATTTTCCTTCTTTTATTATACACAGAGATTCATAAATGTAGAAGTAAATGGATTCCATGTGTGTATACTTAATGAAGGTTCTTGATTCTCTAATACTGCATTTATGTTCCAAAGCAGCAAATTTTGTTGGTAGATAAGATCAAAAATGTTCTCCATATAGACAGATAGTATGTATGATCTTTAGAAATACAAGGAAAGTTTAGTATGCTTGGGAACAATATCCTGTCAATCAAGAATGCTTACCCAGTGGTGGTATAACTGCCTGATAACTGCCTGCTCTCTCCCTTCAATCTCTTTAAGTACAACAATATTATACCTTGAATTCCTTTGCTTAAAGAACATAAATTGGACATAAGGTATTCGTCAGTTTGCTTTCCCTGAATGTAGCAAGTAATATACAAACTTATTTTAGTCCATTAAATAATTTTACTTTGTGTAACTGAGTAGTAGTAGCTTGTGGTAATTTTCATACAGTACCCATTATAATCTGTTAAATATTATGCTAAAAGCAGCAGCCACTGAAGCAGGCAGTTAGGAAAGAGAAGAAAGCTCGTGCACCTACAAGGTTCCTGAGAAATTCCATTCATATGAGTTTTACACTTAAATCGTTAAATCTGTCAGCTTCAAGCATTGTCTTTTTGCACTTCTGTCTGCACAGTTAGACATTAGTACATTTATGTCTTTCTCCTTGCTCTTCCTTTGTTTTATTAATTTATAATTTTTGAAACATTCAAAGCTTATACTAATTTTAATATTTTATAGCTATAATTTTCTTATTTTTCTTTAGTTACATATGTAAATTATTTTAGGGCTGACCTCTAAAGCTTTTCAATAAATTCTTTTCATATCAATTAACAGATATAATTTTTAAGGATATGAATCATGCATAATTTGTAGAGGCTTATAGGACCATCCAAAGTGGAACTCCAAGCTTTTCCATTTCTTTGTTCTTATGTCTCTTTAGTTTGACTTCTTGATGTAAAAAATGTTTAAATAGCATGCATATTTACATATACTATTTAAGTATTCATGCTCTACTGCTTAGCTCTTAGTCATTACATATTTACCTGTACTTTCTCACTAGCCAAGAAAATTTTGTGTGAGAGGACAAAACCCATTTAAGAGCAAGTTAAGGTTTTGTTAAAAGAACGTAAGGGCTGGCGAGATGGCGTAGAGGTCAAGGTGCTTGCCTGCAAAGCCGAAGGACCTATGTTCCACTCCCCACATCCCATGTTAACCAGATACACAAGGTAATGCATGTGCAAGGTTACACATGCACACAAGGTGGCACATGCATCTGGAATTCGATTATAGTAACTAGAAGTCCTGGTGTGCCAATTTTCTTTCTATCTTTGTCTCTCTCTCACTCTCTTTTCTGTCTCATAAGAAAAGGCCAGTCTGTGGGGCTTGCCTCAAAAAAAAAAAAAAAAAAAAAAAAAAAAAAAAAAATTTAACTATATTTAAAGCATGTGGACTTTTGGGAACTTCTAATCACATTTGGTTTTGGGGAGGGAAAGCAGGGATAGCTAAGCTTCAGAGAGAGAGAGAGGAAGAGAGATAGAGAGAGAGAGAGAGAATGACCTTGAAAAGAGGCTGAAAGCCTTACCTGTAGAATATTCAGATGCATACTCTATGCTGTGGCTCCAAGCTTCATACTAGAGGACCTTGTGTAGGAAGTGCTGCCTCTCAGTGATTGAGAAGGATGGAAACAGAAAAAGTATGGAATTTTGGAATGTTACAACTTAGTCTATTAATGGTTATTTCATAGTCCTATTATTTTACATAGTAACTCCTCTGTTTTAGCATCACTGACAGCAGGTTTTTTTTTTTTTTTGAAGCAATTTTCTTGAAAATACTGGCCAGAAATGTTTTTGCATTGTCCCATCCTATGTTACTGCCCACTTTTGAAAGTGTTAAATTGATTTCTAATGAATGTGAATACTACCTTAGCTCTAATTCTATAATTGCAGTTACTGATTTCAAGGATTTATAGCAATAAACAAATTGGTAAGTATATTGAATTTTAATTTACCATTACCTCAGTTTCTTTTTGCTTATAAATAGACTCTAGAACTTGACCTTATACATCCATAAGGGACTTTGGAACTATTTCTAAGCAATTATTTGATTTATTTTCATTCATCTAATATACTAGAGTCTTTAATGTATGTACTGTCAGATTTAAATGAAGGTTTACTGCTTTATGATAATGTCAATAATTAGCATATTGTTCAAGTTGATTAATGCCTAAACACAAAGAGACATGCATGGCAGTGTCTACACAGAGGTACATAGGGAAATGTAGCATTGCATGTAGCCAGGAAAATCTCTGTTAAAACTTTTATTATTACTATTGTATTAAATTATCATAATTTATATAGATTGTATGAAACATAGCTAATAATTTTATGTAGAACTATCTTATTGAATTGATTTTGATATTTTCAACTTGATTTGGAGACTCATTTCATATTATTTCTTTCAAATGCCTTAACCTTTGACCAAGATTAGTTTAGTCATTGATTTCTTGTGACTATGTCTAATAAATTACCATAAGCTAGAGTAAATACTTTTAAATAGTTTCTAGAAACCATCTTTAGTAATGGTTTTATGCCATGAAGTTTAAAAAAAAATTATTTGTGTGTGTGTGTATGTGTGTGTGTGTGTGTGTGCTTGTGCCAGAGGCCTCAATGCTGTGAATGACCACCTGTGGGTAGCTTAAAAATTGAATGTGGAATAGAAAGTTTGTATGATAGCCCATTTATCCACTGAGCTGAGCCTCTATCATGGACTTTTGAATATTTTTAAAAAGTAATGCTGAGCCAGAAGTGGTGGTGCATGCCTTTAATTCCAACATTTGGGAAGCAAAGGGAGGAGGATAACCTTGAATTCAAGGCCACCCTGAGACTACATAGTGAAATCCATGTCAGCCTGGGCTACCTTGAGAAACTACCCCCCTCCCAAAAGGTAACATTGACTAGGGTTAGGGTTAGATTTAGGGGCCAGGTAAAGAAATTATTTTTATTTTCAGTACAGTTCAGAATGATGATTTATGTTTGTTTTTCTCATAAGTAGGAAGTAACATCAATTCTCCCATGCTACAGCAGACAGCTTCATGTTTGCTGAGATGGACTTCTAGGCACAGTTATGGAGGAAGGGATTTATTGAAGCTTAAAGATCCAGGAGAAGTTCCATAATGGCAGAAGAAGCTGACTGCTTTCACAGGACCAAACACACAGAGAGAAGCACAAGCCAAAAAGCCAAAAGCCAGCACACTTCAGGATCTCCAGCTAGGCATACTTTTCATATCTTTAGATTGAAATCTCAAACCCATCACCACATCTTAAGATCCTCCCAGTGATACTGCCTCCAGCCAGGTGGCTGCAGATACAAATTAGAAACTAATAAAACACTGAATATAGGGCTGGAGAGATGCCTTAGTGGTTAAGCGCTTGCCTGTGAAGCCTAAGGACCCTGGTTCGAGGCTCGGTTCCCCAGGTCCCACATTAGCCAGATGCACAAGGGGGCGAACGCGTCTGGAGTTCGTTTGCAGAGGCTGGAAGCCCTGGCGCGCCCATTCTCTCTCTCTCCCTCTATCTGTCTTTCTCTCTGTGTCTGTCGCTCTCAAATAAATAAAAAAAAAAATTAAAAAAAAAACACTGAATATATTGGGCCCATCTATTCAAATTACCACAAGGTATTATCTTTGGTTTTTTTTTTGTTTTTGTTTTTGTTTTTCAAGGTAGGGTCACAAGGTAGCTCAAGCTGACCTGGAACTCACTCTGTAGTCTCAGGGTAGCCTTGAACTCATGGCAATCCTCCTACCTCTGCCTCCTGAGTGTTGGGATTAAAAGTGTGTGCCACTATGCCTGGCTTGTAGGTATTATCCTAATGAGGATATTGGACATGCTAAGCTCTTCACAGGGGTCATAGGAAATGCCATAGGAAAGCAACAATACCATAGGAAAAATCTCTTGTAAGCCAAGCCACCCTGCCATTTTCATGCCACAGTGAACTGAGCAGTATTTAAAAGTATTTAGAAGCCATTCATATTAGACACATACCATGAACATTCTAATGAAAATTTTTGTATTAAAGTATTTTTAAATTTTATTTATTTATTTATGAGAGAGGGAGACAGAGAGAGAGAGGAAGGGAGGGAGAATGGGTGTGCCATGGCCTAAGGCACTGTAAATAAACTCCAGATGCATGCACCACCATGCGCATCTGGCTTATATGGGTCCTGGAGAATTGGAGCTGGGTCCTTAGGATTCACAAGCAAGTGCCTTAACAATTAAGCCATATTTTCAGCCCCTCTAATGAAAATTTTAAGTCAGGGTAAAAGAAGTATATAAACTAGAAAGGCTTAATCTTTTAATTATGTTTTTCCTTTTTAAAAATATTTTTATTAGATATGGACACATTTAGTATGTAAACAACACATGTTGGTACATTCCCACTTTGCTGCCCCTTTTCTGAAGAGGTTTTCTTCCTGGTTGGGGACACAGAACAACCCCATGGGGATTGTGGGTCATGCATTATTGGGACAGCAGTCAATTACGGGGAGAAGCAATGTATATGTGCAAAATGTCCCAAATTGTGGCTCTAACAATCTTTCCACTGCCCCTCCCCCTTCCGCAAAATTCCCTAAGCCATGCTGGGACCATGTAATGCTTGTCTTACTGTGATTGTGTGAATTCATTTAGAATGATCTGTTCCAAGTTCAAATATTTTTCTACAAACTTCATTGTGTAAATTTCTCTTACTGCTAAGTAGAATTCCATTGTGTAGTTATACCACATCTTGGTTATCCATTCATGCAATGATGGGCACCTGGGTTGATTCAAGTTTTTAGCTGTTGTGAATTGATCAGCTATAAACATGGTTGAGCAAATGTCTCTGAACTGAGATTTGGAGCTTTCAGGGTAAATGCTCAGTAAAGGAATAACAGGGTCTGTTATTAACTCTATATTCATTCTTTTCAGGAGTCCCCATATTGATTTCCATAGTATTTGTACCAGCTTACATTCCCACCAATTGTGAATGGGTGTCCCTATTTCTCCACAGCCTTGCCAACATGTGTTTTCATTTGATTTTTTAATGTTTGCTATCCATATACTGGGGTAAAGTGGAATATCATAGTTTTTTCAATTTACAATTCTCTAATGGTTAGGGATGTTGAACATTTCTTAAGTGTGTGTTAGCCATTTGTAATTCATCCTCTGAGAACTCCCTATTCAGTTCTCTATCCCACTTTTGTAGTGGGTTGTTTGATTTTTTTAAATTATTGTTTAGTTTTGTGAGTTCTTTGATGATTGTAGATATTGGGCTTCTGTAACTGGCAAAGATTTTTCTCCAATTCCGTGGGTAACCTATTGTCTCTGCTTATGGTGAGTTTGTACAAAAAGCTTTTTAGCTTGATGAGATACCATTAGTTGAGTGATTGTGTAATTTCCTGGGCTATTGGGGTTTTGTTCAGGAAGTTTGTTCCCAGTCCTATATTGTGAAGAGTGCTTCCTGTATTTTTCTTCCAGTAGTTGAAAAGCTTTAGGTCTTATATTGAGGTCTTTAGTCCATCTGGACTTGATTCTTGTATATGGTGAAATAAGTGGATCCAATTTCATGTTTCTATATATGGTCATCCTATTTGTCCAACACCATTTGTTGAAGGTGTTGTCTTTTCTCCAGTCTACATTATTGGCACCTTTGTCAAAGATCAATCGGCTATAGTCTGAATCTTCAATTCTGTTCCACTGTTCTATATTTTCTATTTTGGTCACTATAACTTTGTAATATAGGTAATGTAACTTTAGATTGGGTGTGGTGGTACCACCAGAGGTTTTTTTGTTTTTTTTTTTTCTGAGAATATGTTTGGATATCTGAGGCCTGCTGCCATTCTACATGACTGTTGAGATAATTTTTTTTTTTTTTTTATCTCTGTGAAGAAGATCCTGGTATGTTTATTGGTATTACATTAAGTCTGTATTTTGCTTTTGGTTGAATTGCCAATTTCACAATATTAATTCTACCTAAGCAGGATCATGGGAGGACTTTCCATCTTCTCAAATCCTCCTCTATTTCTGTTTTGGGTGGTTTTATATTTTCATTGTATGTGTCTTTCGCAACCTTGGTTAGTGTAATTCCAAGGTATTTAACTTTTTATTGCTATTGAAAATGGGACAGCCTCACTGACTTCTTTCTCTGTATATTTGTCCTTTGCATATATAAAAGTTACTGGTTTTGTGCATTGATTTTGTATTCTGCCACTTTGCTGAAGGAATTTATCATCTTTAGAAGTTTTGAAATGGAGATTTTCAGGTCACTTATTTATAGGATCATGTCATTTGCAAATAGGACTAACTTGACTTTTTCCTTTCCTATTTGAATCTCTTTTATTTCTTTCTCCTGTCTTATTGCTGGGGCTAGTACTTTTAGTACTATGTAGAAGAGCAGTACTGAGAGTGTTTACCCCTGTCTTGTTCCTGATATCCGTGGGACCTCCTTGAGATTTTCCCCATTAAGTATTATTTGGGCTTTAGGAGCTTTATATATAGCCTTTATTGTGTTGAGATATAAACCCTCCATGCCTATTCTTTCCAGGATTTTGATCATGAAGTGGTGTTATATTTTGTCAAAGGCCTTCTCTGCATCAACTGAGATGATCATGTGGTTCTTATGGTCCAGTTTATTTATGTGGTGTATTATGTTAACTGATTTCTATAGGTTAAACCTTCCCTTCATCCCTGGCATGAAGCCTATTTGATCAAGGTGGATAATTCTTTGATGTGTTATTGAATTCAGTTTGCAAGGATTTTGTTCAGGAACTTTGCATGGAAGTTCATTAGGAATATAAGCCTATAGTTTTCTTTCATTGTTGCATCTCTGTCTAGTTTTGTTATTAGGGTGATGCTGGCTTCATAGAAGGAGTAGGGGAGGAATCCCTAGTCTCTGATTATGTGGAACTGTTTGAGAAAAATTTCTTTCAGTTCTTCAATGAAGGTTTGATACAATTCAACCGAGAAGCCATGCAGTCCTGGACTTTTCTTTTTGGGAAGGTTTATAAAATTTTTATTAATTTGAGAGTGACAGAGAGAGAGAGAGAAAGAGGGAGAGCGACAGAGAGAGAATGGGCACACAAGGGCTTCCAGCCACTGCAAATGAACTCCAGATGCATGAGCCCCCTTGTGCATCTGGCTAATCTGGGTCCTGGGGAATTGAGCCTTGAACTGGGGTCCTTAGGCTTCTTAGGCAAGCAGTTAGCTGCTAAGCCATCAGTTGGGAAGGTTTTTGATTACCTTTTCAATCTCCATGGATGTGATAGATTTGTATAGCGGATTTATCTGCTTTGAGTTTAGTTTTGATAGGTGGTAGATGTCTAGGAATTCATCCATTTATTCCAGATTATTTAATTTTGTGGATTAGATATTTAGGAATTATGGCCTGATGATTCTTTCAGTATCATTGATGTCTGCTTTGATCTTTTATTTTTCATTTCTGATTTTGTTAACTTGAGACTTCCCTTGTTTGACTAGGGGTTTGTCAATGTTTGTTTTTTCAAAGAACCAGCTCATCATTTCATTGGTGTTTTTAAATTGTTTTCTTACTTTCCAATTCATTCATATCTTATCAAATCTTGATTTTTTTTTTTCCATCTGGAGCTCTTTGGGTTGGATTCTTATTCCAGTGCCTCTAGGTGGACAATCAGATTTTGGGGATCTGTCAGTCTTTGTAATAAAGGCATTTAGGGCCATGAATTTTTCCCTTTCGGCCTGCCTTCATTGTGTCCTATAAGTTTTGGTAGGTTGTGTTTTCATTATCATTCAATTATTGGAATTTTATAATTTCTTTTTTGATTTCTTCCATGATCCATTCATTCTTTAAAAGTGTGTGGTTTAGTCTCCAGGATCTGGTGGAGTTCTTGATGTATCTCTTGTTGTTAATTTCTAGCTTTAAAGTGTTGTGATCTGAAATGATGCAGGAAGTTACTTAAATTTTCCTGACTTTATTAAGGCATGCTTTATGGCCCAGTATATGGTCAATTTTGGAAAAGGTTCAATGGGCTGCTGAGAAGAATGTGTATTCTTTAGAGTTTGGGTGGAAAGTCCTATAGATATCCATTAGGTCTAGTTGGTTTATGATGTTGAGCTCTATTATTTCTCTGTTGATTTTCTGCTTTGATGATTTGTCTATTGATGATTGTAGAGTATTGAAGTCTCTGACTATGATGGTGTTGGTATTTATTTATGTTTTATTGTCAAGTAGATTTTGTTTTATAAACTGTGGTGCATGTGTGTTTGGTGCATACATATTTATGATGGTGATGTGCTCATGTTGGATCATTCCCTTGATGAGTATGAAGCGGCCTTCTTTGTCTTTTTTGATAACTTTTGATTTGAAGTCTATTTTATCAGATATTAACATAGCAACACCCACTTGCTTTTTATTTCTATTTGCTTGGAATATCATTTTCCAAACTTTCACCCAGAAGATGTGTTCATCTTTAGTGGTAGTGAGGCGAGTTTCCTGGAGACAGAAGATAGAAGGGTCCAGTTTTTTTCACCATCCTGATAACCTGTGTCTTTTGTTTGGTGAATTGAGACCATTAATATTTAAGGTCATTACTGTGAAGTTTGAATTAATCCCTGCCATGATAAGGTGTTTTATGGGGTTTAGTGTTTTCTTGTGTTTTGTACTATTTTGAGGCTGGTCAGTTTTGGCTATTGTAATCTTTTTGTTGGCTCTTGAGATTGGTGTTTGATTTGCTGTGTGAAGTATTCCCTCGAGTATTCTCTGTGAGTTTGGCTTTGTGTTCATATAATCATAGAGTTCACTTTTTTTTATGAAAAGTTTTCCTTTTATCATCTATTATGAGGGATACTTTTGTTGTGTAGTTTGGCTTGGCAGCCATAGTTTTTCACACCCTTCTGACTTTCAGGATTTCCATTGATAAATCTGATGTTATTCTGATGGGATTGCCTTTGTATGTTGTGAATTGTTTCTCTCTTGCTGCTCTTAACACTCTCTCTTTGCTTTCATTGTTAAGAGTTTTAACTATGATGTGCCTCTGAGAGTTTCTTCTTTGGTCCTGTCTGCTTGGTTTTCTGTGGGCTTCTTGTATCTGGATGGACCTCTCTTTTGAGAGATTTGGGAAATTTTCTTCAATAGTTTTGTTGAATATGTACTCTATGCCTCTGGCCTGGATTTTCTCTCCTTCTGGTATGCCCATGATCTGGATGTTTGGTTGTTTTAGTGTATCTATGGTTCCTTGTATTCTGTTCACTGAGTTTTTTGAAGTTAGAAAAGATTTTGGCCTCCTGATCAATTTATTCTGTCTTGTCTTCCAATTCAGAAGTTTCATCTTGCACATGAGTATCTTTGTTAGTGAGTGGTTCCAGAGAGGTTTTAATAATTTCTATTTGATTTTTTTGTTTTCTTTTGTGTTATTTTGCATCATGTCCATCACTTTTTTGAGGTACAATTTTGAGTTCTGATTTTCTTGATGATTCCTGGAGCTCATTCTTGCATTTGGTCAAGTCTTCATTAAGCTTAATCAACAGGTTTTTGAGATATTCCATTTCTTGACTCACTTTCAATTTATTCATATCTCTTTTGAGGGTTCTAATATGTTTTCTTCAATCAAGTTAAACATACTGTCAAAAGCTGAACACTCTAGGATTCTGTTCAATTCCATTGATATGATAGTTGGTTTTTGATTCTTTACTTCCAGTTCAGCATTTTTTTTTTTTTTTTTTTTTTTTTTTTAGTGTCTCATTGGTTGTTGCATTTTGGGAATAGGTTTGCACTTATTTCTGTATGATTTCACTGGAGGCTTCCAGTGTAGGACTAGGCATCGTTGGTGGAGATCTCTCAATTTTCTGACTTTTGTTGGCTTTTTGGTGGTGTTGTCTACCTATTTTAGAAAGACTCTTTATTTTATTGAGGAGTAAGTAAGATTTTGTCCTTTGGCCCATGTACTCTCTGACTCAGGTGAACAGGTTGGTATCCACTGGCCAGTCAGGATTTCAGATCAAAAGGCCTCATTCCAGAGCTCACACATAGAACAGAACTCCCCAAGCAAGGCACAATGGGACCTACCAGGCCCAAGGGACTGGGAGGATCCAGGAAAAAAGAAGCTTGTATACTTACTCCCTGCTGGGCCCTCAAGCACACAGACCACCTCAGAGAACTTGGACCAGGGAACTGGGTGGAGCCAGGAAGCAGGGGGTTTTTCCTACTTCCTCTGCATCTCCTGGCCTGCCTGCCCATTGTCCATGCAGGGAACCCAGACCAGAGAGGTGGGAGGAGCCCAGAAACAGGGTCTGGCCTCCTCACTCCAGACCGCAGGACTCACCCACACACTATCTACTCTTGGAAACTCTTTTAAATATTTTTTAACGTCAACAAACCAATTTACTGATTTAACAGGTCTCATGTTACTCTACTGCCATCTGGACACCCTGACTAGAACCTCAGCTTGTGACAAGGGATGGCATAATAATCAGAGAGACACTTATTTTGTTTTATTTTTATTTATTTATTTGAGAGTGACAAACAGAGAGAAGGAGGGAGGGACAGAGGGAGGTAGAGAGGGAGAGAGAGAGAGAGACAGAGAGAGAGAGAGGGAGAGGGAGGAAGGGAGAGAATGGGCATGCCAGGGCTTCCAGCCACTGTAAATGAACTCCTGAAGCATGCACCCCCTTGTGCAACTGGCTTATGTGGGTCCTGGGGAATCAAGCCTCAAACTGGGGTCCTTAGGCTTCACAGGCAAGCACTTAACCACTAAGCCATCTCTAGCCCAAGAGAGGCACTTTGACAGAAACTCCCTTTCTTAGTATCTTGGAGTATTAGATGTAAAACCAACAGCCTTCATTTTGAAATATCTGCTCTTTTCATGATCTCCACTACATGGGAAGACATTGGGAAATGAAGCATCCTCAAGCATGTTGGATGAAGTGATAAAATTGTTTGTTTTGTCTAAGTATGAAAATGGATTCAGATCTGCTGCTTGCTAGAACCTATCACAGCAAACATATAGCTTGCTTGTCAGACTTTGACATGATTACATTTACCATGGTTTGTTATTTTTATAACAAGTTATATCCATAAGGTGAATAAGTTTTACACTGTAACACATACATATGAGGATAATGGTACATTCATTCAGTAAAGGGAGATGATAAAAGGAGGACTGCTGGGCTGGAGAGATGGCTTAGTGGTTTAAGTGCTTCCAGGTCCAATTATCCAGTATATACATAAAGCCAGATACACAAGGTGGTGTATGCATCTGGAGTTTGTTTGCACTGCCATGGCATGCCAATTCTGATTCTCTCTCTTCTCAAATAAATAAATAATATCAAAAAGGAGGATTGTCCCTGTCAGTTAGTTATAAAAACAGCCTATGCAACCAGCTTTTAGCTATGTTTCTGTGGTTTGAAATTAGGATCCAATAACCTTTTGTGAGCTAGTGCCTCATGGAAATAAACAGAAATTAGAATGTTACTGAATTTTTCCATAGGCCCCAACTGGGTGGCCTCAAAGAGAGAGTCTCCCTGCTCTCCTCCTGTCTAGATGTCTTGGCTTCCTGGTAACCATCATCTCTCATTCTTCTATAGACATTTTGGCATCATGTGCATTATAGCCCTCTCTTAGGGGATTATGCAGAGTTTTGCTTTGATGGTTTGCTTTTCCTTGTCTTGAATGAAACCATGGCAATTTTGGAGATGCATCCATTTGACCATTCTGTCTAGTGCTTTATAAGCCATATTGGCCTCCTTGCTCCTGGCTCTGATTGGCCTTGGATGTGAGTATTGACTTAGATGAGTCTAGATTAGTCTAGATTGGAGGGTAGAAGGTCAGAATTTGCCTTAATTCTGTCCTGACTCCCAGGTGCTCCTCATTTCCACTAACATTACCTCCAGGTTGTCCCCCATTCTCTGCCTGTATGACTGACTGGTAGCTTGAAGCTCATGAGAATATACTTGCACAAGCTTCATGGAAGCCATGTTCACAGGGAAAAGCAACATTACCAGTTCTTAAGCTATACCAAAAGCCAACAAAACCACTTGCATGGAGAGAATCATCCACAAAGGATTCTGGTTTTATTTCTAAGACAAACACTTCACTATTTCAATAAGCCACATATTTTGAGGTAAAAAATAGTAGGCATCACTACATTCCCATTAGAACAGCCAACATTTTACAAGTGTTGACAGAATAAACTCCAGAATGCTCAGAATCTGAGTCTCCTTCATGTGAATGATGCAATTGCTCTTAAAGGAGTTAGTAGTTTTTTGTTTGTTTGTTTGTTTTGTTTTGTTTTTGGTTCTTCGAGGTAGGGTCTCACTCTAGCCCAGACTGACCTGGAATTCACTATGGAGTCTCAGGGTGGTCTTGAACTCACAGCAATCCTCTTACCTCTGCCTCCCAAGTGCTGGGATTAAAAGTGTGCACCACCATGCCTGGCTTGGTAGTTTATATTTTTAATTAATTAAGGCTTTGCTGTCAATATTAGTCTGCAATTGTAAAGAATGATGTGTGAAGAGCCTATGTACATTTTACCTAATTTCCCTCACATCTTTTGCCCATTTTCTCGATTGTTTGGGAATTTTTTTGGTTGTTGTTGTTTGTTTTACTGTTTAGTTTTGAGAATTGTAAGGTATATCCTTGCTGTTAGTGCTTTGTTTTGATTATGTGGTTTGCAAACATATTCTCTTAGGTGATTATTTTGTTTTTAATTCTATTCACAGGGACTTTACAGAAAAATGGTCTTAAATTTCAGTAAAGTCCAGTTCTGAACAAGATGTAAGAAATACAGGTTTACTTTTTTTCCCAGTGGATGTCCAGATATCCTAGCACTATTGTTTGAAAAGCTTATCTTTCTTTCATTTGACTGTATTTTCTGCTTTGTCGTAAACACTTTGGTATGTTTTGGGAGCTCTGGTTCTGAATTACCTATTCCTTTTCTGCTTCATTAGGAGTATGGGTCTACACCCCCGTCAATACAAAGTTAGTCTCATTTATTATGAGTGAGTTTACTGTATATATATGTGTTTATATATGTATGTATATACATATTTGTATATATAATCAGTAGCCTATGAAAGCCTATACTTTTCCCTATGGTGTTCTCTCTTCCTTCCCGATTATTCCTGTTTTTCTTTCATTGTCTCTTTTCTGTTTAGAGGACTTCCTTTAGCCATCATTTTAAGGTAACAAATTATGTTTTATTTTGTGAATCTGAGAATGGTTTTTCCTCTTACCCAAGGGCTATTTTCACTAGGTATAAAAATCTGTATTGACTATTCTTTTTGCCCTGAAACACAGGGTGCCACTACCTTCCCACTTCTATGGGTAAAGGAAATACACTGTAAATTGAGTTGTATTTCTTTATTGTTTTCATAAGGTGTTGTCATTAGTTTTCACAAGTTTAGTTATGATGTGTTTTGGCATTCATTTCTTTGGGGTCACAACATTCAGGTTTTGTGTAGCTTCTTGACTTTATAGGCTTAACTCTCTTGTCATACAAATTTGGGAACTTTTCAGACATTATTTCCTTCACTACTTTTTTTGTCTTGAACTCTTTTTGTTAATTTATTTATAAGGAAAAGGGGGGACAGAAAGAGAATGGAAGAAAAAATGAACTCTAGATATATGTGCCACTTTGTACATCTGATTTTAAATGGGTTCTAAGGAATTAAATCTGGGCCATGAGGCTTTGCTGAGCCATCTCTTCAACCCTGTCTTGAACTCTTTTTCACTGCTTCAGTACTCAGATGACAGGAATGCTAGGCCACTGTGGGTATGTTTGTGTCTTTTCCTGTTTATTTTTGCTATACAGATTATTTCTTTTCTTTTTTCTTTTTTTTTTTTTTTTTTTTGCTTTCTAGTTCACCAATTCTCTCCTCTATGTCTCTCAAAGTACTATTGACTATCATCTCAGTGAGTTTTAATTTTTTTGTTATTCTTCTTTTTAGTTCTAAACTTTTTGTTCCTCCTTAAATATTATCTGTCTTTGGGATCTTTTTATGTTTTGAGTATGTCAGTAAGTTCATGTTGAAACATTTTTATCATGGCTACTTTAAATTATTTTTCAAAAAAAAAGTTTAGCTACTGTTCCCTGTCAGGATTATCATTTATTGATTGGTATTTTCATTCAGGTTGATATATCCCTCATCTTTTTTTTTTTTTTGAGACAGAGACTTATTCAAACTCAGGCTGTCCCTGAACTCATGGCATTTCTTCTACCTCAGCCTACTGAAAGCTGGGATTATTGGCATGAATAAGTATGGCCTGCTTTGATATGTTCCTTATTGTTGGCATGATGAGTAATGCTTATGAGACCTAGACATTTTCATATCACATTATGAAGTGCTAAGCCTTATTTGCTTTCTGTTTTGGTGTGATTTTTCTGGCTCTACTCTAGAAGCAAAAGGGCAACTTTTTCTCTCTGAGGTTGCCTTGCTGCCAAGTGGACACAGAATTTTGAGTATTTCATTCAACTACCATTGCTACCATTGGGTGGGCCTACTGATTACCTCTGGGTAGGAGTTTGGCTCCCTGGGTGGTCTCCACTAATCCACTGTATGGAAGTATGTTAGTTTATTTTGACTATTATAACAAATTACTTTAGTAAATTGTTAAAATATAGATACATATTGTTCAGGCTTACCACTAAGCTCTGGAGTTGGGACAACTCTCTTTTGACTGTTACAACATTTCCCAGGTCCTTAAGTCTGCCTGTTTCTCTGGACAGAGCCCTTTTCTTTCACTCCTTTCCATCTACCTAACAGGACTGAAAGCAGGACTGTTTGGTAAACAATATTTGATAAATTAAGTGGAAGAAGTAATGATATCTTGGCACAAATATTTGTAACCCCTGATAAGCAAGGAGTTACTCTCCCTACTATAATAAGAGTTCCTACACAAAGATAAGAAGGAAACAAGTGGCCAAAAGAAAAACAAATGAAGTGTCACAGAAGAGAAATTTCAAATGACCAATAAACAGATGGAAATGTGCTTCTGTGCTAGTAGTAAGAGAAATACAAATTTAAACAATGAGATACATATTTGACTTATAAGATGGCATTAGATATTCTAGGGCTGAAGCTTCCCTCTGCTTTTGAAAGCTGATTCCCCTTTCTGAAGTATTTTCTCAGAGAAGGCTGCCTTGCCCAAGATTATGGTCTCTGGTTGGATATTGCTTGTAACAGACTTATGGTGTGAGAAATGAAAGTTCAGTCTTCTTTTTTTTTTTTTTTTAAATTTTATTTATTTATTTATTTATTTGAGAGTGACAGACAGAGAAAGACAGACAGAGGGAGAGAGAGAGAGAATGGGCACGCCAGGGCTTCCAGCCTCTGCAAACGAACTCCAGATGCGTGCGCCCCCTTGTGCATCTGGCTAATGTGGGACCTGGGGAACTGAGCCTCGAACCGGGGTCCTTAAGCTTCACAGGCAAGTGCTTAACCGCTAAGCCATCTCTCCAGCCCAAAGTTCAGTCTTCTTGCTTCAGGCTGGACAACACTAACAGGCTATTTTCCAAGGAACTCAACCCATAGCCCAGTAGTAACTCAGCATATGTGCATGTACAAGTATATAGGAATTCTAGCAATATGAATTCATGTTATTTTTTTCTGTAAAGCAATTTCACCTCATGTATTAAAAGGAATAATACATATATTTTGATGTAAGCATCCTAATTTTCAATCTCTATGTTTCTGAGTTAGAAACAAAATATTAATATATAAAAATTACATGTATAAATTATATATACTAAAATGTTGAACATAGAGACATATAGAAATGTCCTACAGGTCCACAGATAGTGGAATGATTCATCTCTACAGGAATGACACCTTTATATTCTAACATATTACAATAATATCACAAACAATGAACTAGGTTTGCATCCAAGGGTGGGCAGAGGCATATAGACATTGATGATATAATGCCACATGAAAATTAGAGCAGAAGAGTCAGACAATGGTGTATTTGCATGCGTGGGTCCTGATAGGGCTTGTTGAACATCAGCAGCTACAAGCAAAGAACATGTCTTCCTGGCTTGTACTTCAGTCAGAGCTCATTACCATGACCATACTTAGGGGAATGACCATTGGCATAGGCAGTGTTTGTTCTGATTAGTCTGTCTCTGTACTGTGCTGGTTGTTAATTATTTCAATTGCTATCCTTGCCTATAGTGCATATTGTCAGCTGACTAATGATGTCTGAAAGTCAGCTTGTGCCATTTGCTTCAGATAAAACAAGGGTCCAATAAACCACTTTTGTATTCAGATTATGCCAGACATTTTAATGGAGAAGAAAGCATTCAATCCACTTATCATAGCAACTACAAATAAATTAGAATTACATTCTATATCCCAATTCTATCTGGTGAGTTCTCCAAGGACTCTGTTAATTTGAAGATCATAGTGAGAAGGGTAACACAACGGCATAGGCTTCTAAGGTACTGGAGCCAAATTCTACAGCATAGGTGGCAACACTGTTGTGACGTAACATCTGCCTTAGACTTGAAATAGGAAATGAGTGAGGTGTCGCTTTATGAAGGGCTTTCATGTGGCTAGTAGAAAATAAGCATATATATTTGCTTAATATGATTTTTGTTACCTTTCTTTTAGAGAAAATGTAGCAGTGGAATGGAAGCATGTATTGATGAGCTTGATGAAGAAACAGGTGATTACTTAAGAAGCAGATCAAACCCCAGTTTGCTCATTTGTATTTGATAGGCTCTGACAGTGCAGAAAAGGCTGGGTTCTCATGACCACGTCTTTACAAGAAGGGTTTCCCGATGCATGACATGGCAATTTGTGGCTTTTGTTTGGATGGATTCAGACAAAGCTTGCACCACTTAGCTTTGGTTCCTTTGACAGTACCTTTTAGCATCCCTCTCATTGTTCCATTTGTGGGTCATTGCAAAGCATTCTTGAAGACATTTTAGTTTAAAGAGTAAGTGGGGCTGTTGTCTAATTTGTTGTAATTGCTAAACTTGCTCAAATCATTTACCTTTGAATATGTTCAGCAGCTTAGAAGAAAGGTGTTTGCTCAAACATGAAATCTTTATAATTAGAAAAATATTATATGGGTTTGTGGTATATAAACCTTAGTGACATTTCTCTCTGTCTGATTTAGTTAATCTTAAATAACATTAGTTTAGTGATGTTGCAGAGGGGGCTGAGAAAGATTGCAATGTGGAAAATTTAGGCTTTTTTTTTTGAGAACATACATTATTTTCTTAATATTTAATACTTTTTCTACTTCTACAACTCATCCTAAATAGCTATTACAACTTCTGCCTGAGGGAATGGATTAACTGTATCATTCCATATTCTCAAATTAACCTCCTTCCTGTAAACTGCTACAGTCCCAGTCTGCTATTGATTACCAACCCACTTGGTAGTACACAAAATGTTCTCTTTCCAAACCAATCTGCCTTTGAAGTATAGAGGAGAGAGATTCTGATAGCATGCAATTCTGAAATTCAGTTTTGCTTAAAAAGCAGAATTCTCACTCAGATATGATGCCATTCAAAGCAGCAGTCTTGCCCTGTCCTTTGTTTCCCCAGGTATCTCTGTGATGACCCCTTATTGGGTGGGTGGCTTTCTGACAGAAGACTTCTTGCAAGTTTTGTTTCTGGCTAGATTTCTGCAGAATGTTTTAGCAACAGGACAGCAGAGAAAATAGAAATTACCAGAGTCTAGAATAATATTGTTACCTCACCTTCCTTCAGTTAATTATGTTTCTTATTTAAAAAACAAAACACAAGCCAGGCATGGTGGTGCACGCCTTTAATCCCAGCACTTGGGAGGCAGAGGTAGGAGGATTGCCATGAGTTCAAGGCCATCCTGAGACTCCATAGTGAATTCCAGGTCAGTCTGGGCCAGAGTGAGACCCTACCTCCAAAAACTAAAAAAAAAAAAAAAAAAAAAAAAAAAAAAAAAAAAAAAAAAAAAACCAAAACAAAAACCCACAAACACTTTAATTTTAGCTCATGTTGTTCCCACAAATACATTGGTATAATATGAATACTGAGTCATCAATAAAAATAATTTTTTGCTGGCTGAAGTTTTCAGCTAGTAAAAATATAAGAAATGAAGACTTAGGAGCTGAAGAGATGGCTTAGTGGTTAAGTGCTTGCCTGTGAAACCTAAGGACCCTAGTTCTAGGCTCTATTCCCCAGGACCCACTTGAGCCAGATGCATAAGCTGGTGCATGCATCTGGAGTTCATTTGCAGTGACTGGAGGCCCTATAGCACCCGTTCTCTCTTTCTCTCTCTGCCTGTTTCTCTCTATGTCTGTCACTCTCAAATAAATGAATAAAAATAAACAAAAAAAGTAAAAAAAGAAATGAAGACTTGTATCCCTCCATGTGCATACAACCTCTACCTCCACCCAAATGCAGTTTAGTGACACTTCATTCTTATAGTTATCTATGAGATATCTCTTCACGTTTTTTTTTTTTTTCTTACAGGTTCTGTGGAGGTAGAAATTAGATATAAGTGCAGAAAATGAGTATTTATTTCTGTGCTTATATCATTAAAATAAAATAGAATTAGAAAAATTTGAGCAGCAATGTTACCATCTTTTATTTAGTTAAATTTATCCAAGAACTGTAATGTTAATGCTAGGATTCTTCTCGATATTAAAGACTGTGAAGGGTAGAATTTCAAACAAATTTAGATGTTAAACACTTCAGAAATGAGCCATAGAAAATGCAAGTGAAGGGGCTGAAGAGGTGATTAAGCAGTTAAGCATAAAGCCTAATGACCCCAGTTCAGTTTCCCACATAAAGCCATATGCACAAAGTTGCACATGGGTTTGGAGTTTGTTTGAAGGAGCAAGAGACCATGATGCACCAATACTTTCTCTCCCTGCCAGGGTGGTGGCACGTGCCTTTAATTCCAGCATTTGAGAGGCCAAAGTAGGAGGATTGCTGTGCGTTTGAGGCCAGTATGACACTACAGAGTGAATTCCAGGTCAGCCTGGGCTAAAGGGAGACTCTACCTTAAAAAAAACAACAACTAAATAAATGAAAAGAAAAGAAAGAGCAGAGAGAATGGTGATTAAAATGAAAACATATAGATAGTGCCAATCAATAGAGCCGCTGAAGTACTTCCTTTCTGTGAAGTGCATCTACCCTAACCCTTTGTTATAGATCTAAAGCTAAATGAGTTAGCTGAATAGCCAGATCCACACTAATGGACAGGTGTGCATGTACTTATCAGATATGTACAAGGACCAGACATAGTGGTACACATCTGTAATCTAGCACTCTGTAGGCTGAGGCAGGAGGATAGAGAGCTTGAGGTGAGAGTAGGCTATATCCTTGGAACCTTGTTAAAATGAGAAACATTTAGAAGAATGTTCCTGAGAAGAACTAACTGTGCTACATTATTATTAGAGAATAATAAAGCAAAATGGATTGGCCAACTGTAAGGATATGCAACACAGCAAATTTTACAAGTTCAATGTTGAGTGAAGGAAGCGAATACCAATGAGAACATACTCTGCTATTCCAACCAGGTAAAATGACTTGTGGTGTCTCATGATAGGATGACAGTGAGCACTGTTGCTGGATGAGGACTGGTGACAAGAACAGGCCTTAAGGGGTGTCTTGGAGTGGACTCTGCTTCTCAATATAGGTGCTGGCTACTTGTGTGTGTCCATTTTACAATTTCTGCGATATTCCATGCCTACGTTTACTTAACAAGAATGATTTAAAAGAATAAAGGATGGCTTAGCGGTTAAGCGCTTGCCTGTGAAGCCTAAGGACCCCGGTTTGAGGCTCAGTTCCCCAGGTCCCACGTTAGCCAGATGCACAAGGGGCACACGCGTCTGGAGTTTGTTTGCAGTGGCTGGAAGCCCTGGCGTGCCCATTCTCTCTCTCTCCCTCTATCTGTCTTTCTCTCTGTGTCTGTCACTCTCAAATAAATAAATAAATAAATGAACAAAAAATATTTGAGAAAAAGAATAAAGGAAAATATAACTAAAGAAATGCAGATGAATTATGCAGGTATGAAAATGGCATCATAAAACCCATTACTTTGAACAGTTATGTGATTTTTCAAAAAAAGCTAGCTATGCCATAGGACCAACAATAGTCTCACAGGGCTTGGAACTCTTCAACCTCACAGTATGCATAGATGATTGAAATTTCTGCTTCCATCAGTAAAAGAAGATTCTAGATACCAATTAAGCAACAGCAAGAAAGAGGATTGGCATATAATACTATGGTGGTTGTTTTTCAACCTTGTAAAAAAATCATGAAAAACATGATTGAAGCCTAGAAAATGTGTGAATCAAATAAAAGCAGTCAAACTATCTCAGTGGTGAAGACTGATTATTTTGGTGGGATGTGTATCTGTTTCCACAGTGTTACAAACTTGCCTATCATTGTAATCAGCAAAGGGGATGGTCAAACACACTTATTTCCCCATCATTCCTCAGAGAATCTAGTTTGCCTGAAATAAGTCAAGGAATTGCTTTTTTTTTTTTTCTTTTTTTTTTTTTTGAGGTAGGGTCTCACTCTAGCTCAGGCTGACCCAGAATTCACTATGTAGACTCAGGATGGCCTCAAACTCATAGCGATTCTCCTACCTCTGCCTTCCCGAGTGCTGGGATTAAAGGCATGTGCCACCACGCCCAGTTTTGGAATTGCTATTTTTAAAATATATTGGATAATTCTATTAATTTCCTACAAAGAAGGATTCAGAATTATATGATTCCTTCTATTTTTTTTTATAGTAACTGAAAAGGATGTAGCTTTGTTTAACCAAGTTTTCCATCTATCTCAGCCCTCCATATTCCAAAGTTCTAATTTGAAGGTTTTTCTCCAATTTAGCTTCAGCACTTGTTAAAATGCATATTTTTGGGCTTATGGGAAAGGTTTTGAATAGTTTTACTTGAGGAGATCCCAAGCCAGCAACATGCATGTTTTCCTATGCATTACAGATGTTATTTATATTTGAAAGGTGGTTGGGGAAATATGCCCTGAGAAACTCAGGATTGAGGACAAAGATTACACTAGTCAAACAGTTGTATTTCACTCTTTTTTCCAATTTTATATCTGGACCAGTTGTCTTGCCTTGGCCATTATTAAGTCATAAATGAGTATTAAAGTCCAAGAATATGGAGACTGGGTTTCATGTCCTTCATAGGGACAATTTTATAGCATTTGTGAGCAAGTGAATAGCTTCACTGACAAGTAGCAGAGAGTCTCAAAGTCCAGATGACTCAAGTCATTTTTAGCACTGCTGTATTCCAGTCATGGTTAGACATTAATCCGGAGTATTCCAAATTTTATTATATGTTTATATTTACCTTTTATATTTTAATATTATGTCATTAAAACATTAGTCTTTAGAAGATTATTGAATATCAATTATATACTTGGCTTTTGTATTCTCATTTAGTTCCTGTCATTTTAAATAGTTCCTAGTTGGAACAAGGAGAACACAAGATTTAAGTTCCAAATGGTACAGGATCTCATGTGCTTTTTTTAAAAAAATATTTTATTCTTTACTTATGTATTAGAGACAGAGGGAGAGATAAAGAGGAGAATGGGCATGCCAGGGCCTCTAGCCACTGCAAATAAACTCCAGACACATGTGCCACCTTGTGCATCTGTCTTACGTGGGACCTGAAGATTCAAACTTGGGCCCATATGCTTCACAGGCAAGTACCTTAATCACTATGCCACCTCTCCAGCCCTCATACATTTTGATATTACATTTATCAAACTAGACTATAGGCAAATGTTTGCCTACTTATAATTCTTTGGTGGGGAAGATAGGGGAATTGCTAAAAATGGCTTCAATTTCTATGGGGATTCACCAGACCCTGGAACTTGTAATCATGGGCTCTTTATGCAATTTAGAAGAACGAATTATTCAATCTCCTGAGTTTTTCTTGCCTGACACCTTGTTTTATGAATTAACTAGTTTCTGCTATAGCTAGAAAAGGGCACTTTAATATTAAAATAATACACAGATGTATTGAAATGCAAAGGAAAAACAACCATTATCACTGTGGTGAAATGATTAGTTATACTCAGTTTGGAAGTGTTTGATGCATTTTTAATAGATGACATTATATCTCGGACTTTTGATATTACTAAGCTACATACATCTAACGTTCTGGCTGGTACACAGAAATACATTAAAGAAGAAGCCAATAAAAAAGGAACACTACATTAATGTTCATTTATTATCTTATTTCTATTTTGAAAATGTGTGCTAGTCATATGTGACTTTCTGTACAAAGGAATAAAATGGTCCACAAAGAGTGGTAAAGGGTTGGAGAGATGGCTTAGCAGTTAAGTGCTTGCCTGTGAAGCCTAATGACCCCAATTTGAGGCTTGATTCCCCAGGACCCACGTTAGCCAGATGCACAAGGGGGCGCGTGCGTCTAGAGTTTGTTTGCAGTGGCTGGAAGCCCTGGCGTGCTTATTCTCTCTTTCTCTCTCTGCCTCCTTTTCTCTGTCTGCCACTGTCAAATAAATAAATAAAAATAAGCAAACAAAAAACATTGACAAAAACGTTCATGAGGTTTTACACTTAGCAAATGGTGTATATCATCACTCACATATATGGGGTATTAGATATTTTTATATAGGTGATATATATGTTACCCCAACTAAAAAGTATTTAAATGTGTATGATACAAATTGATATAATTTCTAGTTGCTATGAATTGTCTTTGTTTCACCTTTTGTAGAAAATGCCAGCCTGAAAGGAAATTAAGAACAGTCGAAGTAGAAATGATGTCACTTAGACACATTTAAATATTCTCCTTTTTTGGCATAGTACTTACTGTAATACTAATAGGGAGATCTTACCACCAGATGTGACAATGATAGGATTTGGCATCATGACACCAGATTTTTTTTTTTTTTTCTGGGTCTGTCCTTGATATACCATGAGTTCTTTGATTCACTCACTTAACACAATTCTAAGTCTTTTTCTCACATGAATTCTTGGTTTACTCATACCTAAGACTTTCTGTATTTTCTGTGGATCCCTTTATCACTTTATCCATTGCTTATTTATAACAATGCCCATATGAGAGAGGACAGAGAATTATTTGTACTATGACAAGTTTGTGAACTGTGCCTGGCAAGTGGTCAGGAATCAGAGCCATTGCTTCAGTTAATAAATTGCTGCAAGAAAAACACTGCAAGAAATATGAGCATGGAAAATCCATGCACATGCTTGCTGCTGTCTTACTAGTGCCATATTCCAATTGTAAGTCAACAAAACCTGTGTTTGAAGCTTTGTTGCACTGTTCCTTGCAGTGGGAAACCCAGATTAATGAACTTCTTCCCTTTGGGTGGTAGATAACCATATCAATTAGCATTTATGTCCTTTATTTATTATTGCCCTTCTTAGAACTAATAACGTCCTTCATTTAATCTTTCTTATGTTTATTTCTGTTGTTTCCTTATGGCACTGAGAATAGAACCTACAGCCTTGTGCATGCTAGGCAGATTCTCTACCACTGAGTTATGTCTTTAGCTCATTCCTATATTTATTCATAAAACAGTTGCTGAGTATAAGCAATGTCTAAGAAATCACTTCTTCCTCTACAAAGCATCTAATCTTGTAAAGGACAGATATTAAATGGAAAACTCATACTTAAGAAAAATTGTAATATACCTTTATATGCCCCTGAAGAGCTGAGTGTGTTGTGTGTGTGGATGTGTTATAAAAAATAAGAGTTGTTGGACAAAGAGAGTTATAGATGAAGGCTCAGATTAGGTCTAAGAGAGGAAAAATCCTATTTTTTAAAATAGCTTTTGAATAAATGAACATAATTGTCATAATGAATTTTGCTTTATTCTGGGATGCAAGACTCATTAGCCCTAGAGAGTGCTAGTTTGAACACGTTCTTGTGCCACAGAGGAGTAGACTGTGATAAAGGGCACTAAATAAACTCTATGAGCATCAGTTTCAATCTGACACTGGAGGTTAATCCTACCTATAGTCCATCTTTGTCCTCATCTGCTTTTGAGAGTCAGATTGTGATGGATTCCTGGGGAAAGTTCCCAAGGCCTGGAAGCAAGGCTTATTCCAATCATGTGGTGCCTTGTATGTGTAGGGGGAGCTATTGCTGATCTTGAAAACATAGCTCTATTTCCATCATGACTAACATCATGGGTGCTTAAAAATGTAGCTTCAAGGCTGGAAAGATGGCTTAGTGGTTTACGTGCTTGTCTGTAAAGCCAAAGAACCCAGGTTTAATTCCCCCTTACCCATGTAAAGCCAAATGCACAAGATGGCGCATGTGTCTGGAGTTCATTTGCAGTAGTGGAGACCCTGAAACTCCCATTCTCTGTGACTGCCCCTCCCCCCACTACCTGTCTAATAAATACATAAAGTATTTTTTAAAAATTGTAGTTTTAACTCGTAAAGGATTGGCCTTTAAGAAGGGCCTCATGATTGCAAGATCTCATAAGGAACAGAGGAAACCAAGGCTACTGGCTTGCCTGTGAGGCAATGCCATTTTCTGGTCTGTGGCTGGACCTGACAGTTCCCTTGGGCTGTCATCTGAACTGTCTTATGTTCTGCACCTTGCTTAATTTTGTACATAACAACTTTAGTAAGAAAAGTGACATTTGGGCTGGAGAGATAGCTTAGTAGTTAAGTGCTTGCCTGTGAAGGCTAAGGACCCCAGTTCTAGGCTTGATTCTCCAGGACCCACATTAGCCAGATGCACAAGGGGGCTCACATGTCTGGAGTTCGTTTGCAGTGGCTGGAGGCTCTGGTGTGCCCATTCTCTCTCTCTGTCTCTGCCTCTTTCTCTTTCTGTCACTCTCAAATAAATAAATTTTTTTTTAAAAAAAGAAAAGTAACATTTTATGTTTTTGCAAAAATGTCTTGGTGTGGAAGAAGGTAGCTTCATTCTCATATCTATTCCAGCATTTATTTTTTTATGTTATCATGCATCACATGATGCTGTGGTTTGGATTTGACCTGTCTCTCAGATTCATGTGTTGGAGGCTTAGTCCTCAGTAGGGTGGTGGGACCTTAAACATATGGAATCCAAGGGGAAAAGGATGGTGTTTGATCACAAGCACCACAAAAAAAGAAGTGGAAGTCTAATGGAGTAACGTTAGGTCAGGAGACAGCTGCCTTCAGAAGCAGCCTAAGCCTGACCTCTGAATCTGTCTTTGTCTACCTGTCTGGTGATGTCATTGTTTCTTCCCATCTGTACTCTGCCATGATGCCTTCTGCTGTTAGGCCCTTATATGAGGTCTGAACTTACTTTCAGCCATCAAAACTGAGCTATTAAAACCTCTTTTCTTTATAATGTTATCTAGCTTCAGGGACTACATTTGCATTTCTCATTACAGTAATGAAAAATGGACTAATACACGTAGCCTCTGGAATATTACATTGTGCCCATTTGGGAATGAGAAATTAAAAAATTAAATAACATAGAATTACTATTAAAATTATTTGAGCTCTAAGACTAGAAAAAGCCTCAAACTTGAGGCATGCCAGAAACTCACAATTCTACTTTTTTACAAGTCACATTGCATTTGATAAAATGAATTTTAATGGCTACTCATAGACTCCTACTAATCCCATTTAAAATAAGATAACTAATTGCTAATTTTCACATGTATACAATTTACAAATACATTTCACGATTATTAATGCAGGCAAAGTTTATAATTCCTATTACTTAGAGCATTACTTGGATGGATATGCTGTATCATTTTATTTTCTTTTGAGTGCATTACTTCTATTATTTTACTTTTTAAATTGGTATATAATATTGCACATAATTAAATGCAATTAGACAATAAATGTTTTATGCAGGTCAGTGGATCTTTTAATAAATACACATTAATATTTTAATTAAGGATTAATAATTATTGCAATAACATTAACTTGAAAAATATTTTATATTTGAGTTCAGTGTTGCTTATAAGGCTGTGATTAAGAATACAGAGGCTATTTGCAATAAATCATGATAATTCCTTCCTCCCAATTTCCCCTTTACAATTCCACTCTCCATCATATCTCTTCCTCCTCTCAATTAGTCTCTTTTATTTTGATGTCATCATCTTTTCCTCCTATTATGATGGTCTTGTGTAAGTAGTGCCAGGCACTATGAAGTAATGGATATCCAGGCCATTTTTTGTCTGTAAGAGTGCATTGTAAAGAGTCCTTTGGCTTCCTTTGGATCTTATATTCTTCCTGCCACGTATTCCTCAGTGGACCCTAAGCCTTGTTAGGTATGATAGTGATGTTTCAGTGGTGAGCACTCCTCTGTTACTTCTCAGCATCATGGTGCCTTTTGAGTCATCCCAGAGGTCACCATCATCTGAAAAGAGAAGATTCTCTAACCAAAAGTGAGAGTAGCATTAGTATATGGGTATGAGCATTAAGAAAAGTGCTTACTGAGCAGTTTGGTTAGCATAATATGCATATTTAGCCAGACACCAGAAGGTGTTACGCCCCTAGGGCTCATGACTTCCCCCATCATAGGTTTTCAGTATCAGGCATGTATTCCCTCTTGTAGAGCAGGCTTCCTGTCCAATCAGAGGGTGGTTTATTTCCCCATAACAGACATGCCACTATTGCACCCCTTGGCTCATTTGGCCTGGCTGGTCAAACTTAAGGCTTTCAGTGTCCATTGTTGCTTATCTCCACTGATGACTTCTTTCTCTCCCATGGAGCTTAATGCAGTATAACTTTTTCTAGCTTTCTGTCAGCTGGTCTATACAAAGGAGGTTTTCAGCTCAGCTCCAGCAATATTTTTCATGGATCTTGCAGCCCAAGTATGTGAAGCCTTTTAGCTGTAGGGTCTTGCCATCTATTCCTTGTGGAAACCAAGAACTTCAGGAATGGCCTGTAGTGTTTGGGACCTCCCTGGCCAAGAATTCACTGTTGAGTATCCCATCTCTGACACTGAAAATTTTCTACTGACAATCTGTGGCTTCTAGATGTGTCATTGTCCAAAAACCTAGGTTTACATAAGACTTTTTTATGCCCTCTTAGATTTTAATTAACCCTCCTCCCTCCCTCCCTTTACTCAATCTCTTCCCCTGACCTCACTTAGGCCTTGACACCCCAAGTGATCTGTTTTTCTGTATATTAAAGGCTGTTGAACAAGTCATTGTCTTTACTATCATGCTAGAAATCCTGGATTATATGCATTTTGTGGAATAAGGATTCTTTTTGCAAGCACATGGATGTTTAGGTAGAATGCATCAAAAAGTGGCACCAGTCCTGTGGTTTCCTAATTCTGTTTTTCCACCTCCATGATTGGTACTTATAAAAGGGAAGAAAGGATGTCATTCCTTGTTCCTCAGAATGACACAAATAGGCTTACACTTTCGGCTTCAAAATGAGTAGGTTTCAGCCCAGCTTTTGATGTGATTTGATAGCCAATCACAGAACTGCTACTCTTCATGGGTGATTAGAGGCAAAGAGAATGAGGTGGCATGGATTACAAAGCCCTGCTGCCACCTGACAGAATTTTTTTTCTCAGATTCATGGAAGCCCTTATGAATGCTCTTTATGTCAGTCCATTCCCCTGCCAGAGTCTATTTCACATATATTTTTAAAAACTCTGCCACTGGACATAAAATCTAACTGTCACTTCCAATATGCCTCAAAGCTACTAATGGCTCAGGTTTGGTAAGCCAGTTGATTAATTTAGGCAATGCAAGATGTGGCGGTTCTAAGTCAAGATCATGCAGCAGGACTGTGACTTATTTGGATATAACTAACACAAATGTGACACTTGCCTGTGACAGCTTTATGTTTTGTTTGCAAACACTGCCTTGGGAGGGTTCTCAGAGGTCAGGAGAGCACAAGGCCACTAGATTTACAAAACTTGCAGTGTATAAAGTTTTCATTTCTCTATTGTTAAAATAGAGAAATGAAAACAGTGAATTATACCGTAAGGACTTGTATTGGATAAAATGCAACTGTGATGTTCTCAAGATAATTGTAGATTGATTTAAACATATCTTGATATGTCCAGCAGGAGTCACAAGCTTATACTATAGTCAATACCATGTTCTTTTGAGCCAGTTGGTGTTTTTCATATGCCACACTTAAAAACCTCATTTGGAGATAAAAATATTAAGTTTGAAACTGTTTCTGAGGGTGATCTCAAATATAGTGCCTCTTCTTTTATCTTAAATGCTGATACTTAATCAATCATGAGATACTTTCTATGTCTAAAGGCACAGCATGGACAAACAATTGAGGTTATGGATATTAAGAGGAATTTTCAAATTCCTAAATGCTGTTAAGTGTCCTACTAATAACACTGAAACATATGCAAGTGGTTTTTAATAAAATCCTCTACTATGAGAAAAACATTATTTCTTAATGTATATGCCTCAATTAATAGAATACTTAAAATACTTTTTATTGACAAATTCCATAATTATAGACAATAAACCATGATAATTCCTTCCACCCCCTTCACAAACTCACTCTCCATAATATCCCCTCCCTCTCTCCAACAGTCTCTTTTTTGTTTTGATGTCATCATCTTATATCATCCTATTATGAGGGTCTTGCATAGGTAGTACAAAGCATTGCAAGGTCATTGGTATCCAGGCCATTTTGTGTCTGGAAGGTTATATTGAGAGCATTCCTACCCTTCCTTTAGCTCTTAAATTCTTTCTGCCACCTCTTCTGCAAAGGACCCTGAGTCTTGGAAGGTATGATAAAGATGCTTCAGTGCTGAACACGCCTCTGTCACTTCTTCTCAGCACTATGGTACCTTTTGAGGCATCCCAGAGGTCACTGCCATCTGAAAAGAGAAGCTTCCCTAACCAAAATGAGTGTTGCATTAATATATGGGTATGAATGTTAAGAAAATTACTTACTGGGCAGTTTGGTGAACATAATATATACATTTAACCAGATACCAGCAGGCATTATACCTCTAAGGCTCATGTCTTCCCTCATCATAGGCTTTTGACTAGGTTTTCAGTATCAGGCATGTATTCTCTATCATGGAGTAGGCCTCCAGTCCTATTAATGAGCAGTTGGTTTCCCCCATAACAGACATTCCACTACTGTACCTGTTGGCTTATTTGACATGGCTGGTTAAACATAAGGCTTGCATTATCCACTATTGTTTATCTTCACTGATGACTTCTCTCTGAATAAAATAATTTTATCTTACTTTTCTGTGAAGCATTGTGAGTCATGCCTATAATCCCAGCATTTAGAAGGTTGAAGCAAGAGGAATACCATGAACTCAAGGTTGGCTTGAGTTACATAATGAGTCCTAGGCCAGCCTGAGCTATAGAGTGAAATTCTGTATTCTATCACAATGAAACAAAAGAGCTAGGCATGGTGGTGCATGCCTTTAATCCCAGTACTCAGGAAGCAGAGCTAGGAGGATGACCATGAGTTTGAGGCCACCCTTAGAATTCCAGGTCAGTTTGGGCTAGAGGGAGACTCTACCTTGAAAAACAAAAATAAATAATTATATTAGTAATCATCATCATCATCATCATCAAGCTGGGCATTGTAGAGCACACCTTTATTCCTAGCACTTGGGAGGCTGAAGTAGGAGGACTGTCATATGTTGGAGGCCACTTTTAGCCTACATAGTGAATTCTAGGTCAGCCTGGGCTAGAGTGAGATCCTACCTAAAAACACCAAAATAATCATCATCATCATCATGATCATCATCAACAAAAGAGGAAATACATTCAGGAAGTTAGAGTGTAAATGTGTAAATCAAAACTATAACTTAAAATACTAAGGGTAATTAAATTGTTAACTTTGTTTAAACATAAAGTTGAGAAATATGTAATGAGAACTCAGTGTTTAGAAATGTATAAAAAATATCTTGGAGTTAGAATTAGGCAAGTCATTCTTGATTTAGAGTCCTAAAACTGGAAAGGTCCCTGGAAGTGGATATACCCACTCCCTTAGTGCAAGATGAGAGCTCTTCATCTATGGGCAGGACTGAAGTCTCCACAGGGTGCTGTAGAACAAGACCTGGGGCACAGAAGCACCATCTGAGCTCTCTTCTCTACTGTGATTTGCCACCTTCTGAAAAATTTACATAATCAGAAAATAGTATGCTTTTTTAAAATTGATGATTTATTTGTAAGCAGAGAGAGGGAGAGAATGGGCATTTCAGGGCCTCCTGCCACTGCAAACAAACTCCAGAAGCAGGTACTATGTGTTTCTGGCTTTCCATGGGTACTGGAGAATTGAACCAGGCTGTAGGGTTTTGCCAAGAAAACTTTTAACCTATGAGTCATCTCTCCAACCCCTTGTATGGTATTTTAAAAGCTTATACAAGAATTACTTGTTTGTATTTTTAAGTATGTATGTAAGATATTTATATCAATGGCAGCCTTGTGTTTAAAATTCAAATTAAAAGTTAATATAGATTTAAATAAAATGCCATGTAAATATTAAACATGCTATTTATTTATTATTTTGTCTTGTTTGACACAGGGTCACTCTCTATAGCACAGGCTGGCCTTTGAACTCTAGCAACCCTCCTGCCTCTGTCTCCCAAGTGCTGGGATTACAGGTGTGATCCATGGTATCTAGCTTCCTAGATACCATGAATTATTTTGTGGCCTTTTAAAAAATCATTGTTTTGGGGGCTGGAGAGATGGCTTAGCAGTTAGGCGCTTGCCTGTGAAGCCTAAGGACCCCAGTTTGAGGCTTGATTCCCCAGGACCCACGTTAGCCAGATGCACAAGGGGGCACATGCGTCTAGAGTTCGTTTGTAGTGACTAGAGGCCCTGATGTGCCCATTCTCTCTCTCCCTCTGCCTATTTCTCTGTCTGTCATTTTCAAATAAATAAATAAACATAAAACAAAAAATATTTAAAAAATCATTGTTTTGAACTTTCATTCATAATTTGCCTTTATAACCATATACATTTTTAACAGTCTAATAATGGGATTTTGAAAAAAATCAACTTTTTATTTTGTTTTCTTCAAACAATTTGGAAATAGGAACAACACAGTTTTCCATGGAGGCTGTATACTTTAAGAAACAGTAAAATTGTGTGTTTGAGTTTTTGTTTTATGTTATGAACTGGCGACAGGTGCTTCTAGTGTTCTGTTTCATGTAGATGTTGATAGTCCTGTGAGGGTTAGTCAGTTGACTGCCTCTGAAAATGCTTTTTTTTTTTTTTTTTTTTTTTTTGGCTAGGATTTCTGTTGAATCAAGTACTATGTGGTTTTACCAAAAAGTAACTTGAGCAACCTTCTGTATTCTTTCAAATAGTAACATAGTATAATTTTGATAGCAATTCAATTAATAATATGAGCCTTTGTCCCTCTTCTGCCATAACTGAAAATGTTACAACCTAATGCCAAGTGGAGTTAATCATAGGCAGTTTGTTTTTCTAGGGTACAGGTACTGCTTTGGAATAAACCATAAAGTTCATGTCCCATGCAGGTAAACTGCCTGAAATTCATACTGGGTATTGACTATATGTGGGTGACTTACTTTTCTTTAACTCTTCATTTCTATGGAGAGAAGTTTACAACTCTCCCACTTTTCTGCTGCTGCTTCTAGGAATTTCTTTTTCCTCCAACTCTTCCTGAGCTCAAATGTTCTTCCTATTTCTGGGAAAGGCTTGTGAATTTCATGAATTTGCATTATTGCTTTTAGCTGTTGTTAGCTGAAAACCCTGACATCTACTTTGTACCATTTTATATGCTCTTAACTCAGGTATCTGGATATATTAAAATTGCAATGCATTTCTTGTTTGTTTGTTCCAGAAAACAAACTGTGTATAATTCTTGGTATATATAGTCTTTCTTTAACAGAAATAAGTGACATTTTCTGATCTGATTGACCATACATGTGTAATACATGTTCTCTGCACTTTTCATGGAAAAACATCTGAATAATTAGCACATTTTTGTGATTATGTTTTATTTTTAAGAGTCTCTCTTTCTTACAAAAATAGAATTGGGAGTATGTGCAACTGTAGTGAGCAGGCCAGACCTCCCTGTTCCCCAAGTACTTTTAAATTTTTTTTCTCAATTTTTATTAACATTTTCCATGATTATAAAAAATATCCCATGGTAATACTCTCCCTCTACACACTTTCCCCTTTGAAATTCCATTCTCCATAATATCCCCTCCCCATCTCAATCAGCCTCTTTTATTTTGATGTCATAATCTATTCCTCCTCTTATGATGGTCTTGTGTGGGTAGTGTTGGGCACTGTGAGGTCATGGATATCCAGGCCATTTTGTGTCTGGGGGGAGCATGTTGTAAGGAGTCCTACCCAATGGAATGGGGGCAGGGATGAGGGAAAGGAGGGTACGGACACATGATGTATCCAGATGAAACATCTTTGTTTTGTTTTGTTTTGTTTTTCCAGGTAGGGTTTCAATCTAGTCCAGACTACCTGGAATTCACTATGTAGCCTCAGGGTGGCCTCAAACTATCAGGGATCTTCCTACCTCTGTCTCCTAAGTGCTGGGATTAAAGGCATGCGCCACCATGCCTGTCATATGAAACATCTTGTTAATGATAATAATAAACATAAAATATAGTCTTGGGAAAAATAGTTAGCTATCATTTAAAATTCTATGTTTTATTACATATTCACATTTTATTAATTTTTAAAATGTATTTATTTGAGAGAGTGAGAGAAAGACAGAAAGAGAAATATATAGAATGAGAATGAGTGCACTAGGGTCTCTAGCCACTGCAAAAGAATTCCAAACCCATGTGTCACCTTGTACATATAGCTTACATGCATCCTGGGAAATCGAAATGAGGTCCTTTGGCTTGACAGGCAGCCACCTTAACTACTAAACCATTACTCCAGCCCTGTATTCACATTTTAGCTAGTTAAAAAAAAAAAACTAAATCACTATGCCAAGGACATACTAGACATACAGAAATAAATTGGGAGATAATAGTAGCGCAGATGAGAAGTCCCCAGTCCAAAGATCAAGCAGAAAAGGAAAGTGGTAGCTTATGTTAGATTTGCCAAAGGAACTGGAGGGTTCAAGGAGGGAGGAAATACTATGCTTTGTGTTACCTGGAAAAAGATTTGTGGCATTTGAAGATACTATAATTTGCCTTGGCTTTGGGTCTGAATTTAAAATGATGTGAGAAAGAATAAAAATCTACTTTTCGTATCTCTGTGTATTTGAATCAATAGAAAAGCACAAGGAAGAGACGACAGTCAAATGCTCAGTCTGTGGAGAGTATGCCATAGCACTGCTGACGTAAGCTTGTTGAATGAGTTATCTCAGAATGCCAAAGAGGTAGACCAGCAGGTTTCAGATGAGTAAAAAAAAAATCTTCCATCTTGGAAGAACATGCAAGAACATGATACTATTAGGTAGAGCTAATCAGGAAGAAGGAAAGCTTGGAAGCAAAAAAGGCGGAATGTTTCATGTCATTATTTGCAAAACAACTGAACAAAAGGTTAGCAAGATAATTAAGTGCCTTGCTACTAAGTGGAATTTTCCAAAGCAGGTTGATTAGAGGTCTTCCTCAAAAGAAAAAGCAGGGGAAAGAAAAACAGAATAGAAGAAGAAAAAAATAAATAAACTTCTAAGTCCACATAACCTAGTTGAAAAGGCTACTCGGTCCCCCAAATGGAGGCTGATATAGAAGATTGACAGTACTTTGTTTGGTGGCAGATGTCTAGATGCTGAACTTAATTGCCTGACATCCTGGGCATCTGGAATAGTTTTAGCATTTCAGATTATTTTAGTATGTTTCTAAGGTTTTGAAAGACAGAGATCCATGCATATTTAGTAAGTAGTGTCACTAAGTGGATTATTCCATTATCCTGGCTACTACATTTTTCAATTCGTCTTGAGAAAAAGGATTTCATTTGCGCTGGAGAGAAGGCTTGGCAGTTAAGGCATTTGCCTGCAAAGCCAAAGGATCCTGGTTTGACTCTCTAGGACCCACGCAAGCCAGATGCACAAGGGGTTCATGCATCTGGAGTTCCTTTGCAATGGCTGGAGGCCCTGGCCTGGTGTGTCCATTCTCTGTCTCTCTCTCAAATAAATAAATAAATAAATAAATAAATAAATAAATAAATAAATAATTTTCTTTTATAAAAAGGATTTGATTCTTCCCCTTTGCCTGAAATGAATACCAAAATCCAAGCTACTATCATTCTCATTAGAAAATGTTATTTGCAACTGTCAACTAAAAATTGCATATGGTCTCTTGTATCTGCATTCTGTATTTCAAGATGTTTATGATAACAGAATCAGACTGGCACTCCCCAGATTGTTTTGCCAAGCCCTGGTTTCTCTGAGGGTATGGTCAGGTTAATGTTCTGATGTACCTTAGAGTTGACAATGAAAACCAGGAAGGTATGACCTAAGGACCTACTTTTCTATCAAAGAAAGGAAGCTTGAAACTAACATGTGGTAGCAGTCAAGCACTCAATAGACATATGTTCTTTCATCAGTGTTCTTTTACTCTTTCAACATTTTAATGAACACTAGCTTACTTAATAATGCACACTTTAGGGCAAACATCCAATAACAGATTGCTTCATTTATTATCAATGAATTATTTTCTTCAGTCAGTCACAACAGGGCTTTATCTCCAAGGAACACATTTAAAAAGTTAAACTGATCCTCTGGTCACCTGGAAGTCCATTGTGAGTTTAAAATGAACACCTACCAGCCTACCTGGGAACAGATTGCCAACAGTGATATGAGCATCATATTGGAGCCTACTTTGGAACTATAAAACACACACTCCAGGCATTTCTAGCCGAAGCATGCAATCAAAATGTTTGAATAAGAGGCAAAACATTTTTATCCAAGACACTGTACTAATTTTTAAGACACTCTTCATTTTTAAAGCTTTTTATATATTTATTTATGAGAGAGAGAGAGAGAGAGTGGACATGCCAGGGAAAATGTACTCCAGACACATGTGCCACCATGTGCATCTGGTCTATGTGGGTAGGGAATCGAACCTGACCTTGGGCTTTGTAGGCAAGTACCTTAACAACTAAGCCAGCTTTCCAGCCTCCTCTTCATTTTTTTATCTGTAGCTTGTTTAAGCCATGTTCTTCAATGTGGACCTCACATTGGAGTGCCTTGGAAACATTTAAAAAATCTCAATGCCCTGTCCTACCCCAGAACCTCTGATAGTGGTACTTAAACATATGTTTTTTTCAAAAACTCTGCATGGTTCCAATATTCACCTGGGGTTGAGATCCAGTGACTTAAGCACTTGCTATTTCTTCAGTCTTTGTATTAATGTTTTCCTTGATTTTTTTGTTCGAGCAAATACCCCACAGTATGTCTGTTTTAATTTGGAATTGCAGGATAGACTTTCCACTTAATATATATATTTTTTTCATGAAATTGGACTTTGAGACATAAAAAAACATGCTTCAGGGTTTATAATATTTGTACCTTATTACATATAAACTTGTCCTCCTGCCTTGATTTCTGGTGCTCGTGAGTGTTAAGCATCCTGTCTGCCGTGTCTCATAGAATCTCAGTAGTTCACTTTTCTCTTCATCATGGCTGTTGCATTGGCTGAACAATGATGTGGCCTGATGTTCCTGCCTCAGCTATACCTCAAACTATCTTCTGCCCCCAAACCTCTCAGTTTACTTGTCTTGAGACTTAGCTAGACTAGGGCATTAACACACTGGACTCAGTCTGAACACTATGGATAGGCACAAGTGGTAAAATACTCTTTTGTCCCAGGGAGTTTTGACTTATATCCACCTGTTTGGTGACTGTCCCCCACAAATGTTTTCATTAAACCCCATATGCTCACCTTAGCTTACAGCTCACCCTCACTTCCTTGAGATGCCTTCTCCCCTTCCAGTGTCTCTCTGTTCACTTACCTTGACCCCTGTTCCTATTCATTGGGAACCATGTCCCCAAATAAAATACCTGATTACAAGGCCTCTTCCAAAGCTCTACATTTCCAGTTCACCCATGCTAAGTACATATGAAAGAAGGAAGTCATGGTGGACCTATTTTATTATATGCTGCCTATTCTGTTGTGGTTTTTAAATTATAGTATTTACTAATTAATATATTCATTTTATCAAGGGAGGGGACACCTGACTTCAAAATCTCGAATGCCATCCTTTCTATCTGTACATCTCAGTGTAGCTCTCCTGGCCTCATAATTCTCTGGGGGCTGGTTACATGACTACTGTTTCTGGAGTTCTACATCCTGATTGGCATATCTGCTACATATTTAGACTGTGCAGTAAACCTTTTACTGATCCCAACCACACAGTAACTCAGTAGTATCAGCATCAAATGAAATGAGCTGGCAGAGGTTTTACAAATAGAAAGATGATGCTGAGGTAGTATGATATGACTTGTGTGGGAGAATGGCAAGCACTTTACAGTTAGGGTCTCAATGCATGGTGATTGCATCTTCCAATTGAGTATCTTATCTCCTCAGAACACATTTAAAAAGCTAACCTGATCCTTTAGTCACCTGGCATTCTGCTGTGAATATTAGCAAGCAAATATAAAGCATCAGCTAGTCTACCTGTGAGCAATTTGGCTAGAAAATACCCACAGTAAGTGTACCAATAGTGGCAGGCACACAGCTGCATTTCCCCCTTCTGGCATTGAAACAAATTTTCATGTCTTTAGTTGAACACTAGATGTTTGAAGATATATAGTCTTGAACATAATAATGACACTCTGCTAGAAAGTTCTACAATAAGCAGTCAGTGAATGTCAAAACTCCAAAAGTACCTGCTCACTTCAGACACTGTCAGAATCATATGGTTCATTCTTTCTCTCTATCTCACTCTCTCTAACACCTTGGCTGAGTGCAAACAGATGAATACATGAAAGTTACATGCATGTACAATACACCTCCATTTTCTAGGCTTATTGAAAGGCTCTGAAAGCAGAGATCTGTGTGACTGTGATAGATGATTGTCCCATCTGTTCTATGTCCCTTCATTCTCTCTGACCTTATAAATATGTACAGTCTATATGAGCTTGGACTGACTTCAGGCCTACAGCACTCTACCTCAAGCATGAGCCCATCTTTTAGTTTCCTGTACACATCCGTAGTATATGCTTCTGGTGTTTCTTACTTTTATATCACAGGGACCAGAACCATGGTTGTGTTAATGCTGCAAGTGTGACCCTAAACCATTTGGGACCAGGAACTCTGTCCTGTTATGATTTAGCTGGGAAGTTCTCTGAGGCATCTGTACTCTTCTCAATTCCCAGGGGATTCAAGTTCATGTTGTCCAAAGTAGTACTCTTGTATTGGTCTTATCTTCTCTCTCATTCTTTACATACTCTCTTCTTCCTGAGATAACTTCCCATTTAAACTACCTGTGTCTAAGCTGTCTCAGGTCCTGATTTCAGGGGATCCATAGCAAAATATTCATGTTAAATCAGTATTGTAGTCAGATCCATGTTTCTGGGATGAACATACAAACCAGACACAGTTCATGGGGGGAAAGGGTTTAATTCAAGATTACAGATCCAGGGAGAAGTTCCTTCAAATGGTAGAAGAATGTGGCTCCAATGCAGAAGTCCAAGCAGAGAAACACCACTAAACTGCCAGCACCATGACCAAGCACAGCCAAAGCTAAAAACCTCTTTGTGTATCTAGGCTAGTATTCAGACCTGTTTCCAACACACCTTAGGGCTGGTCTAGGATCCACCCTCATTGACACCTCTTCCAGCAAGGTGGCTGGAGGTCCAAGTTACAAGCTTTAATAAAACATCCAAGTCTGTGGGGGATACACAGTCACACTACCACAGTCAGTAATATAATCTCTCCAAGTTAATACTTATTCATACAATGGGAATATTCTGATGTATGTTACATGATTATTGGTTGAACTTGTTATAATTTATATAGAGCACTTACTCCTATCCATGCTATCTTACTTTAAAAGGTTACAGATAGCAAGAGGCAAACAGAACACTTCATTCTAATACGATGTCTCTAGGGAAAACAAGAAAGAGACAAAGAGAACAGAGATTCTGAATACATGACCACTTGACCCTTTTGTCCTCTTATCATCCTGAGGTGTGGCTGATCCTCCTCATAGCCAGGCTTGTGCTTATTACCTGCAGTGGGGCCCACTGCTCTTTCATCTTCCCTTCACTAACAAGTGCTTAGATATTGGAATTCAATGGCACCTTCTTAGTTTCAAACTATTCACACTATATTTTATCTCACACAATGGGCTTTTTTTTTTGCATTGAGAGTTTTCCTTCCTAGCAAGCATGAGTGGGTTCAGATTTCCCATAAATGCCTTCTTTACCAGGATTAAAAAAACAAAAAAAAAAGTGTTCTTTTTTTACATAAAAAGCATGCTAATACAATTGATTTATTTATGTTCACTTTAAAAGTTCAGTTATTGTTCTGGAGAAATGGCCTAGTGCTTAAGGTACTTGTTTGCAAAGCCTGATTACCTAGGTTCAGTTCCCCAATAACCACACAAAGCCAGATGCACAAGCTGGTACATGCATATGGAGTTTGTTTGCAGTGGCAAGAGGCACTAGCATGTCCATTCATTCTCTCTTTCTCTTCTCTCTCCCTTCCTCCTTGTAAATAAATACATTTTTTTTAAAGTTTAGTATTAAAACTGAACTATTTGTTTGGAGCTCAGATATGTTGGTGATCTTATTTAGGGCTGCTCTACAAGTCTAATCAACTAGGGGGCTGAGAAGTAAGGTCACTGTGCAGATTAATGGTTCCTATTTGCAGAAGGCCACTTCATTGCTTTATCCTTGCCTGGGGGAGGGAAAAGGGAGTTAGCGTTCTTGTTCTTCTCTAGTCACTAATCCCATTACAGTCAATTCACCCACATGCCCAAATTCCCACCTAAAGACCTCATTTCCAAGCACCATCACATTAGGGTTTTATTACTGGAATCTTGAAGAGATATAAGTATTGGTTCCATAGCACAGGTTGACAGATCTTACTTAAATATATTGAAACTAATTTAAAGTTTTTATATTTGTGGCTTAGGATATCATACTTAGTAGTCCAGTAATACCTTAACAAGAAGCCTGAGTAAGAAGTTATCTGTTCTGTTCTAGTTTCTTAATAAAGGCTTTTAAATAAAGTATTGAAAGATCAAATGAATGATGGATGATTCTTCCCGGAGGTTTATTCCACTGCTAAAATTCTATGATGCTGGGATTAAAAATCCTTTGGGAATAAAATCTTCTTTTGATAAATTGGCCGAAGTTCCTCCAGGACACCGAAGTGTCAGCTTCCTCAGCTGTGGACTGATATTACAATTAGGAGGAGGGACCATAATTGAGTTTTTTATGGCCCTGCTAGAGCAGCCTGGTTCAGGGTAAAGATCCACTTGACCTTGAAGTTAACATACTTTGGCCAAAATATTTACATGATGGGGACTACTAAATTGGAAGGGTGTCAAGCAGATTTGTCTTGGAGCAGGGTATATGAAAAAGCATACTGCCCTTTGTTTAGTATGTGCTTTGGGTGGGAGGAGTTGTGATTTCTGAACATTATAAAGTTCTATCATATCCAGGTCACACTTACTTACACTCAGCCATAGTAAGTGGCATATAATCCTATGTCCAAAGAGTTGAAATTAAGCCTTTTAGAGTCATGTATAAAGTATGAGTGTAGATTCTGAATGAACTCTCACAGCAGGTACATACAAGTGCTTTAATGATAGGATGTGTTGTAGATCTACATATAATTATCTAGATAACATTTTGCTGTCTAATTATATAATATATAAGGGCTTATTATTATTATTATTATTATTATTTTACATTTGGACATTCATTCACAAAATATTTATTGTGTACATTTTCTTAGCATATTATTGCAAGGCATCAATAAATAACAGGTATGGTTCTTGCCTACAGATCTTTACCAAATATTTAAAAGTGTTTGTATACCATTGAAGAAATTATCTTAAAAAGGCTACCTAACATTCCCCAGAAAATTATTCTTTGGACAAAGCCCTCCCTCCAACATAATCTTATTAGGTTATTAAATCTTATTAAATTAAAATATTTGAATTAGTGCTAAAATGTTTTTTTTTTTTTAGAAAATACTGAATCATATGTATAGTATTTAAGGTAAACTTTCTATGTTTTTTTAAAAACTTGAACCAACTTTTGTTATCACTGCAAAAACACCCATTTAAATACCTCTAGAAAACACACAAAAAAATAAATGATAGGTATGTCTTTATATGAATAAAATGTTACAAAGACTACCAGAACAATAAATTGGAAAGGCCTACCTATGATGGTCTTATATGTCTTTTTTGTTTTTCTTGTATTATATATTCATTTGTTTTAAAACCATATGGAAAATTTACAAGTTGTTTCCAAAAGGGAAATGTGAGTTTCTGAAGCAAGAACAACTAGACAGTACATATCTATTTTTCTTGCTTTCAGGACTTGTGCTGGAGGTGATATGTGGTAAAGAGTATGTAACCTGAACGGCTGGCAGAGCTGACAGTGCCATTGCATGATGAAGTTATTAGCTGTAGTCATGCATGCTCAGACAGTGTTTGAGTAAATGCATCCTTTACATTTTTCTTTTGAATCTTCTAGATAAGCTGAATCAATGAGTAAAATCATTCTTCATTCTGATTTACAGCATGCCACCTGAAGGGATGGGATGGAGAAACAAAGTTGTTCTTCAGCAGTGGATGCTTTGTGTTGTATCAGTGGAAAATTCAAGTACTAGTTTCCCTATCAAAGACTGGAGAAGTGCTTACTTCATACTTGTAGATAGAAAGAGGCAGTTTGACTTTCTTGGAGGTTGTTAGGCACATAGGTGGTTATATGGACAGAAATACCCTTAATTGGCATGGTTTTGAATATATGTATATATACATATATATTCTTTGTCCCTCCTTAAAGGTAATGAATGCGTAATCCCTCTTTTAATAATATTTTGATGCATTACATTTATCATATGCAGAATTACTTTTCTATTGTGTTTATTTTAGAAGGTATCTGTATTAGTCAGGGCTCTCTAGAGGAGCAGAACTGCTAGAACAAATTATTTTAAAAAGGGAATTTATTGGACTAGCTTATGGTAGTCCAGTGGCAGTTGCAGGCCGAAGAATCAAGAGACCTGATAGCTGCTCATTTCATGTGGCCAGATGCCTCAGCAGTCCTGATCTGGCACTGCAGATGGCACCAGAAGGCCTGGAGGCTTCCTCAGGAGCCGCTGGGTTTCTATCCACGGGGTCTTCAGTCCACACTGATCTTCAATCCACGCTGGAAGGCAGTGAGCAGCTCCTGTAGCCAAGTGGGAAGAAGGAAGGGTCTCTTTTCATCCAGTGCTTCTTTATATGAAGACCCCTCTGAGGCTGGCCACCCACTCTAGGGGCAGGACTTCCTCCTTCAGTTAATCCTTCCTGGAAGCAACCTGAAGGATCCACCCAAAAGGGGTTTCTGTGGATTACTAAACAGATCAAATTGACAATAACTTAACTATCACAGTATCTTTTCCATGCCACTGATGGACCTGTGCCCCTATATCAACTCTGGCTCCAGATTATTTTTAACCATTGTAACGTAGTTGGAAAGTTTGATGCCTCATCATTATTTTTTTTTCTTTAAATTGTTTTGGATTTCAACATACTGGGTTCTCAAGAAATGAACCCAGAAATGATTTCAACTTCTAAAATGTATTATTTTATTTAGTAGGTCTTGTAAACTTAATTTAGGAAAGTCATATACTTTTTGTAATACTGACTGTTACTCACTCATGGCACAGTTTTTCTTGTTGATTATTACTTTCTATATAGTTTTTACAGAATTTTTTACATTGACTAAACACCCTTATCTTTATTTCTAAGTGTTTTCTGGCTTATTTTGCTATTGTGATTAGACTGCTTGTTTCATCAAGTTTTTAGCTTGATATATAGAGTAAAAACCTATTATTAAATGTTGCATAATAATGTTTGCATATCTGTCTAGTTTGGATATTTTCTTTCTTCTTCTGTTGTCAGGTACCTAGGTTTGCTGTCTAAATTAGCTATTGTGAATAGGGATACAAAAAACTTTGCTGCAAAAGTATTTCTGTGATATGTTGCTTTAGAGTCCTTTGGATAAATACCCAGGAATGGGGGCTGGAGGGATGGCTTAGCAGTTAAGACATTTGTCTGCAAAGCCAAAGGGCCCTGGTTTGATTCCCCAGGACCCACATTAGCCAGATATACAAGGTGGCGCAGGCATCTGGAGTTCGTTTGCAGTGGCTGGAGGCCTTGGTGTGCCCATTCATTCTCTGTCTCCCTATTTCTCTGTCAAATAAATAAATAAATAAATAAATAAATAAATAAATAAAATATTTTAAAAATACCCAGGAATGGTATATTTAGGTCATATGCTAGGTCTCTTTTAAGCTTTTTGAGACCCTTCTGTACTGCTTTTCATAGTGGTTACACTAGTTTATACTTTCTTTAGTAGTATATAAGATTGCCTTTGTTTATTATACCTGTTAAAATAACAGCTTATTTTTACAATTACTGTTTATTTCTTTATTTAATTCTCTAGCTTAAAAAAAAATTTTTTTTTTTGAGAGAGAAAGAGGCAGAGAGAGAGAGAGAGAGAGAGACAGACAGACAGACAGATAGACAGAGAATGTGCACACCAGGACCTTCAGAAACTTGTAAGCAAACTCCAGACGCATGCACTACCTTGTGCATCTGGCTTATATGGATCCTGGGGAACTGAACCTGGGTCCTTTGCTTTGCAGGTAAATGCCTTCATCACTAGGACATCTCTCTAGCCTTATTCTCTAGCTTTATATTTATTCTTTCTCTCTTTGCTAACTTTTTCTATGTTTAGTGTATTTTGGAGGCTGTTTTCCCAAGGTTCTGAACTGAATGGTTACATTCAAAACTTTTATAAAATATATGTATTTAAGGTTGTATATTTTCTTTATGATATTATAAATGCAGTAAGGCATTCTTCTACATCACTTTGTAAAATATTATTGAATTCATCTCACAGCATGTATGGGTTTTTCTTTGGTCATTAGTTTCTGAGTAATTTTAAGGATTTTGTAGTACCATTAAAGAGAGTAAATATTTTAAAAAAATCAGTGATTAAGTTTCTTTAAAAATGGGTAATATGTTTCATCATTAATTTTAATTTTATTCCATTTGTTTAGAAAAAGTATCTTGTATTAGTTTCTGCTCTTCTAGGTGAATATCTCATTTGTATATCTTAATACATGCTTTTTTTTTATATTGCATGATTTTTTGTGGAATTTTTTAAGCACAAGATCATACGATTATATATCTAAAGATGGCCTAGACCTCATGATCCTCTGCTTTGTGTTTGTGTTTTCTGCATTGTGTTTGCTAGGATTGTAGGCATACATCATCATGCTTTAATCAGAATGTATTTTTTTTAGTCATTGAGTTACTTCCATTTGGGGCACATTAATATAGATACATTTATATTTATATGATAATTAGATTGAGCTTATAATAACTAAATCTTTAAGCAACTGTTTTGATAAAATTCAATAATTTCTGAGAATAGTGCTAAACTCTAATTATTCTTATTACATGGCTGTATTTTCCTTATTTCTGTTATTGCTTTATCATTTTCTTTAGTAGTAGTAATATTAACATTTATACTTGCTTCTTCATATCTCTTGTCTGTTACCCTATTATACCTTCTGAGCTTAATATTTCTGTACCAGTTAATGGTTGCTGCAGGCCTATCTATGCTGAGTTGCTTCTTTTGATAATAGAAATTAAACCATTCACATTTATTAGAATGACTAAAATGTTTGTTTATGGCATTATAGTTTTAGTTTTCTCTGTGTTGCTTTCATCTCTCCTATTATTTTATATATAGCTAACCAGATACCGGGTTAAGCTGAAAATATAAGTAAAATCAATTTTAAATCCAGAGAGAGAATTTCTAACAGTGACTAGCTGGGGAATGGTACACCTGCATGCATTTACAAAGTGCTACTTATTGCAGTATGGCAAGGGTCCTGCAGCACTTTATAAAATCATACTGTCCTGATGTATAAAGTTGACCTCATTGACCTTTCCATCTGTGAAACATGTGCCTTTCACTGCATTTGATGTGTTTGTGAAAGTGTCTACTGAGCCAAGGAAATACCTTTGCATGACAGCTTTTCAGAATTGGGATTTAAAATTATGGATGTTGAACAATGTTCCATTTTCACCCCTATCTAGAATTATATTTCTAGTGTGTTATAATGTATAGTTTCATTTACTTTTAAGCAATTTTTATTAATTTAGGTGATCATATATATGTTATACAAACTAAGATGCCTTTTGTCATGAGCCACAGTTCTATCAATAATTACAGTAGGAAAATAGGTAGGAACCAGTGCTATCTGGTGCAAAATGAGATATCTGCTAGTTAGGGAAAAGAGGTTACATATGTCTTATGAATTATTTTTCCCATTACCTTTCTACCCATTTAATTTTTATATACAATATGGTAAGATACGCTGAGTTTGAAGGTTTATAGGGCATTTAGATTTGATTTAGCAAAGAGATTATCATGGCAGGATATAGCTTAAATGAGACACAAACATTAAACTGGCTGCTGGATATCAGACATTTCAACAGGCTCTTCTTGAAAAGGACATAGGATGCCATCATTATTTTACATTTTGCTAGTGACCTGATAAACAAAATTCCTATGAAATGTAATGAAGTAAGGTTCTTTATATCTTAAATGAATTGTGTTTATATTCCTACCTTTTTTAGCTGTGCTTTTCTGCTTTTAATTTTATTAGTTTATCTAAGAGTGAAAGAGAAAGAGGCAGAGAAGAAGAAGAAAAAAGAAGAAGACAGAGAGAGAGAGAGAGAGAGAGAGAGAGAGAGAGAGAGAGAGAGAGAATGGGAGTATGCCAGGGCCTCTTTCCACTGGCAAATAAACTCCAGATGCATGTGCTAGTTTGTGCATCTGACTTTATGTGCGTACTAGGGAATTGAAGTCAGGTTGTTAGGCTTAACAGGCAGGTGTCTTAACCACTGAGCCATATCTCCACCTCAGTCATTTTTTTAAGGGTTAGTGAGATTTTATTAGATTAAGAAAAGGAGAGAAGAGAGAGTTCCTGCCCACAATAAGGCAATAGGGGGTAGCACCCCCACCCCCAGAGACCCAAATTGTAGTAACTTATAAATTCTAAATGGTAGCTGAGCTAAACAGCCTTATTGTCAGCTTCACCTTTAATTCTTCCAGGAATCTTAATTATAGGAAAGGGGAACACTGATGGTTTGAAGGAAAACAGATCTAGGAAGCTCCTTTAGGCAAAAGATAAGCAGAAGCCAGATCCTTCTCTGACCTTTAGCAAAGTGAAGACTGCCAGGGCACGCTCAAGAACATTTCTTGCTTTGACTTTCTGCTCCCTAGTCACCCTAAACTCTATCCACATCCCGCTCAAAAGAAACAGTGCTATACTTACTATAGCTAGAGAATTGGGGCTTCCACCTATCTGGCTTTTTCAAGCTGAGTGGGGTCTCCAATGGGACCCTAAAAGTGTTTGATAGAGGGTGGGAAGACTATCCTGGAAGAAAACGTTGAGGAGAAAGAATAAAAGCAAGGTGTTGGTGGGAAGTGGGCATTGACTGAATTGGGGCTCTTCAAGGTTCCCATTCTTGATCATTTTTAGGTCTTAGAAACTGATTAAAGGGACCCAGATAGATAGATATTGTCATAGGACCACCTGAGTGTGAGCTGTCAACATGAGGAATGATCCTGAATGCTTCCAAGGATAGCATCATGGTCAGCACGACCCTTAGTAATCCTAGCAGTAATGCTGAGCCCTAGAGCTCCTCATATATATCTCTATCTATCTATCTATCTATCTATCTATCTATCTATCTATCTATCTATCTATCTATGGAGAGAGAGTTAAATTTTGGCTACCAACTTGGTCTTAAGCCCTCAAAACAAAAAGTATAGCCAGGAAGAAATGTACTTACTCAGAGTGATATCTATGCCACTCTTAAGGTTATGCATTAATGACAGTTGTGATAATGTCACTTGCTTATGAAATATACAAGTACAGGTATAAACTATGCCAGACAATACCATGCCATTTGACGAACAGCTTTAGAAATGGATTTCTGGGTCTTCAGGGTTTCAAACTGTACATTTTAATAGTTATTTTAACTTGAATGATCCAGCTTCCTCAGTTTTATGTTGGATGAGCCTTATGTTATTTTTAATTACTTGTTTTCATTGAACTCCTTTTATTATGTATAACAAATTTAGTGCATTTTCTCCCTCTGTTTTCTTCCACCAAAGAACACAGACAGATAACAGAATTCTGTGGTCAGGCAATAGAAGGTTCTTCACTTTAGTCATCATCTATCAGCGGTTGTTTTTCTCTCTCTCTTTGTCTGTCTTATAGCTTAAATAGTGTAGTTAGAATGGACATCAGAAAGTGCATTCAATAGTATTAAATATTTAAAATACTTTCATAGACATTCAGTTTAAAAGCCATTTCAGGGCTGGAGAGATGGCTTAGTGGTTAAGCCTGTGAACCCCAAGGACTCCAGTTTGAGGCTCGATTCCCCAAGACCTACATTAGCCAAATGCACAAGGGAGTGCATGCATCTGGAGTTCATTTGCAGTGGCTGGAGGCCCTGGTGTGCCCATTCTATTTCTCTCTCTATATATATATATCTGCCTCCTACTCTATCTGTCTGTTGCTCTCAAATAAATAAATAAAAAGTAACCAAAAAATAAAAAAAAAACCAAAACACTTCAGCTGTAGTTATGGTTCTCTTTAGCCACTAGGTCCAGAGCAATATTTAAAACACCAAAATCGAAGGGTCAATGCCTAATGTCAGGGAAGGGAAAGCATAAAATTAACATTGTATGATGTCAAGAAGAAAATATACAGACTCATAAAGTTTGAAGAGATGTCTTTTATGTACTTAAAATGCCTGTGAAATGCCTTCTTAAGATAGGTTCTAGAGACAGAAGCAACACTATTGTGCCAGGGTAGCTAGTATATGGTACACTTTTCCAGCAATAGACAGAAAAATGTTTACTGAATGCTAATCATATAGCAAGCAGTATTCTAGGAGTTCTGGAAAAACAAACATAAAAAATAAACGTTGAGATCATATAATGAACTAGTGAATAAGTGTACATTTAATTACAAAATATTTTGAAGATGGGAGAGCTCTATACTTTGTCATGAATTCAAACTGAATAATAAAATAGCAGTTTGTGGGTATGATGGTACACACCTTTAATCTCAGCACTTGTGAGGCAGAGGTAGGAGGATCACAGTGAGTTTGAGGCCAGCCTAGGACTACAAAGTGAATTCCAGGTCAGCCTGGGATAGAGTGAAATCCTACATTTAAAAATAAATAAATAAATAAATAAATAAATAAATAAATAAATAAATAAATAAAGGAAAATAGCAGGAAATCACTGGACAGATAGAAAAGAAGATATGCTGGATAAAGAAAATTGCAGGAGGAAGCTGGGCATGGTGATGCACACCTTTAATCCCAGCACTAGAGAGGCAGAAGTAGGAGGATTGCCATGAGTTTGAGGCTGCCCTGAAATACAGAGTAAATTCCAGTCCAGCCTGGCCTAGAGAGAGACCCTGCCTTGAATGAACAAACAAACAAAAATAATAAATAAAATGAAAAAAAGAGAAAACTACAGGAGGAAAGTTCTGGATAAGAGCAGTGCAGATGGGCATGACTGAGTAGGAGTTTCTGTTTGCTTGAGAATCACAGTGAGTAGGGAGGAATCTTAGCTTTTGAATTCTTAAGCACTAGACTCTGTTTCCTGATCTTACAAAAGCGTGTACACTACATGGTAGATAAGAAATAGCCATGATATATACTTGAATAAGGTGACATGAAGCCTTTTGTATTAAAAACATTAAATGTACTTACTCATGGCTAGGCTACATCACAGGAAACAGCTCAAACGTTGAGAACATTAGTCAATAATATAATTGTTAGGTCTTAGGAACCTTAGAACAAGTTTGATTCAGTCAGGTAACAGGAAGGAAAATTATAATACACAAGAAATATATATTAATAAGCACCTCTTAGAATTTAGTTTCTTACCTGTGAAATGGATTCATTATTTTATCCTGCTTCCGTATCATTATCTGGCTATAGCTACAGAAGATCCATCTTCATCTTGATGGGTTACCTTTTCTCTAAAATAAGCAATATATACAAAATACTTTTCATATTTTAAAAATATTTCTGTCCTCATATTATTCATATTAAGATAGGAGACAATACAAGGTTGGCATGCTTGAAATTTTGATATTGGATGTTTCTAAAACATTACTGAAATAAACTTTCAAGTAAATGATAATTATTATAATCAGAACTTTTCAGTACTTTGATTATGACAAAATCTTTGGTTCCCAGTTTTATTTTAGAGACATGTGTTATAGTATGTAAATTAGATAAAAGTAAATACATTTGATGTTATAAAAAATTTTATATTCCTACTCTTTCAGCTGTTAAATATACCAATTAAATCTTTCAGGAATGAAATGTTAAGGCTGTTTTATACATACATATATATATATATATATATATATATATATATATATATTCTTATAAAGTATTTTTTAATAATCTACATTTTCTCTTATTGGTTTCATTTCTTGATTAAAGAAAAATATTGGCTAAATTTTCTTCAACATGCAATTGTCTTGTCACTAAAATTGTATATAATAATGAAATGTATATGTGCAAGTAACATTGATTTGTACCTTAATTACTGTTTATATGCAGTGTGAATTAAGAATAAAACAAGGTGATATGAGGGAGGGAAGAAGGAATAAGAAATATAATTAACATACTCAGTAGTTTTGGACTATAGCTGCTTTAATTAACAGCTTTGTAGTGGCAAAACAAATGTGTTTTGGGAAAGCTAAGAATAGCTAAGATTGTGGCATCCTCTTTGGGAAGAGCTAATTCCATTTTTTTAACAGAAGAAAATTAATGTAGGTAAAATATTTGTGCTAGAAGATAATAAACTTCAAAAAATATTCATATTGCTAATATTCATTTATTAATTAAAATAGATAGCAAGCATACTATTTTCATGTAATAGTTTTCTTTGTATCGTTTTAGAATTGGTTGTACTTACCAAAAAAATCATATTGAAAACATGTCATTTTACAATTTGCTTGTTTTTATACAAATAGATATCATAAATAAACACTTGTTAAGTTACAAGAATGGGATATGATTATCAGGTGATTTCCAATTCAGTATTCATCATGACTAGTAGGCAGGACAAAAAAAAAAAAAGTTCTTAGCAGTTAAGTGCTTGCCTGTGAAGCCTAAGGACCCCGATTCGAGGCTCAATTTCCCAGGACCCACTTTAGCCAGTTGCACAAGGGGCCACATGCATCTGGAATTCGTCTACAGTGGCTGGAAGCCCTGGCGCGCCCATTTTCTCTCTCTCTTTCTGCCTCTTTCTCTTTCTGTCACTCTCAAATAAATAAATAAAAATAAACCAAAAAAATTTAAAAATTAAGCTCTAAGAAAACAGAAGAGAATGTGAACAAGGTAAAGAGATCTATGAAATAAGACATGAGATGTACTATTAAAAGACATACCAGTGAAGGGTGATAGGGGTACAAAAAATAGAAAGCAACTTTCCTCCAGGAATAGAAGAGAACCGAGGGACCTTCTGCCCGCTTTTCCTCTGCCCTCTGTGTCCTGAAGTTTCTGTCTTCTTCTCCTTCTCACTAGTCTATGAGCTCTTTGCTGATATGTTGGGTCTCATTTGATTAACATTTGTCAATCGCCTTTTTATTTTTTTCCTAGTTAGGGTCTCACTCTGGCCACAGCTGACCTGGAATTCACTCTGAAGTCTCAAGGTAGCCTCAAACTCATGATGATCCTCCTATCTCTGCCTCCTGAGTACTGGGATTAAAGGTGTGCATTACCAGCCTGGTTTAGTCACTTTTAATTGGAAAAAAAAATAACTATAACTTGTAAGACATTGATGGATTTATTAATATATAGAAAATGCAATTTAAAGGGGAAAACTAATAAATCACTTCCTAGTTATTTGTCACAAAATATTTATTTAAATAGGTCTTAATTTTTGAAATTCTACATATCAAACCACAATTATTGTTATTAGTTAGCTATATTCACTCAGTAGTTCCATTATGAAATGTCTATTGTGCTAGGAAACACAATTCCATCTTCATTTTACTATAGCATAATTCTCCACTCTATGACTTGACTATGTCAAGGTTTGCTTAACTAGTCTCTATTTGATTATGTTTCTAATCATTCATATTGTGACTAACCATATTAGTAATATTCCTTTCAGTATATTTTTGCATATTGGCGTTATGATTATCCATATTAGTAATATTCCCATCAGTAGATTTTGCATGTCTCTAATTTTCTTCTCCAAATGAATTACTAGCAAAATTTTTGTCAAATATTTTGCACTCTTAAGGTTTTTAGTCCATGTTCTCTTTTGTCTATGTGATTTTGACCATGTGGAAACTGACAAGTGATAAAAACATTGTTTGCTTAAGAGACGTACATATATATGTGATCTTTGTATTTTATACAGACCAAATTAATATGTGTTATCTTTTGTTTTGTGTTAATTTTCCCATAGTTAAATAGATCTTTCTTACACTTTAGGGAAAATTTTTCTAATTTTATTACATAAAATAATATTTTTCATCAAGATGCAAATCTTTTTATTTGAATAATATAATACTATGCAAGTGCGACTTTGGGCTTTTAAGTATAGATGTAAAATTTCTAACAATAAGAATAACGAAAGCTGGCTTTCAGTGAATTCAAGAAGGATAATGAAAAAGAAGTTTTCGCACATTTGAAATTTACAGGAGCTGATTTGTTCCTTCCACGTGTCAAATGACAAGTGATAAATTAAACAAGAGTATTGTTCCCATTTTGCCTTCTGTCTTTAAAGTTGGAAAAGATTGGATTGAAAAGGAATTTCCTTCCTTTTATGACACAAGTTCATTCATCTGTTCCATCCTCTATTCTGTGGTTTGCATACATTTCCGACCATAAGTAAAGGAATAAATTTGAATCATGATTTCTTGTTGCTGTTTGACTATAAAGTAAGTCATCTTTCTTCTCTTCTTACTGCTGTTATTAATCTCCTGTATACTCCACTTTGTTTACTGAAGAATCAAGATCTTGAAAAACTTTCTCTTTGCCTGCTCCTGACATCACCCTGAGTGGCCTTAACATCCATGCAATGGCCTGTCAAATTCTAATGGAGAGCCTTGGGCTCCTCAGGTCCTAATTCTCTGTTCCAATGTTCACTTTTTGTTCTCCATCCTACCTCAGTTATTCCATGGTCATACTGTAGGCCTTGTATCGGTAGAAACTGCAGGACTCCTGAAATCTCAGTTCTTAGCAAACTGTTGTTTAACCATTGTTTGTTGATTCACACTAATAGTATCATTACAGTGAGTTATCTTTTGACCAGTCTCCTCTCTATCCGCTCTTTCTTATTTTCATTTCCCTCCATGTGTAACTGAGAGTTTATGGTATATCATTATAGTTCTTGCCCAAAGACTCAAATCCTTGCCTCCATCTCATACTCTTTAACCAAACCCTACCTTAGTTTTCTCCCTTGGTTTGACTCCTTTTCTGTCTACTTTCACGCAACTACATGTGACCAGAGTGGGATGGGAAGACACAGTAAAGTCTTTTGAATTTATAACCTGAAGATTTTTTAAAGGAAAATGCTACCATAAATTACATAAAGTGAATTCTTGTACATTGAGATAATGACAAAAACTTTTCCTTCTCACGCTCAAGATCTTCAGAGATAACATTAATTAAATGAAGTGGTAGAAACCTCATGTAAAAAAATGAACATTTATGACTTTATTTAAGGCTGCAAGTAAGAACTGACTTTCTTGAATGAATTTTCCTATCAATTATTTTCTTTACAAAAATTTGTGATTATGTTCTGTAAAACTGGATTTTTTTGCCTTCCTCTAGCACTTTATTTGCCTATCCTAATTCACCAATAAAACTACAAAACTGTTAGTATTCTACATTTATTTTGATTGCTACACCTACATTTTAGAAGCAGCAGAATATGATATGCTTTGAATCTGTAGAACCAGATTGATTAATTGGTCTTACAAATGGTAGTGTGTGAATTTAGACAAGTTGTACATACTTCAGACTCAACTCAGTTTGTCTTTCCATAATGTGGTACCTGCCTCATTGGATTGCTTTGAGGATCAAGTAAAAAAAAAAAAAAAAAAAAAGAAGCTTATAAATTGACTTGTAATGTATATTGCACTACACATAATATGAAATATTATGATTTGAGATTTAGTATTCAGTATCATCTTTTAAGCATAAAATATACAGGTATTACATTTGAAGCAAAGTACAGTAAAGTCTTATTTCTTCTCCAGTGATCTAAGTGATGAATTCATGATGAAATAATATTATTGCTTATATACAGTGGATTTTTTTTTTAACTGTATAAGTAAGTTGCTGTGTAAATATTTGGAAGAAGCTAAGTAAGGCAGCCTGTTATTTTTGGCTTCCAGTCTTTTCACAAAACCATTCCTTAATCTTTTAATTTCAAATATAATGGTTTTGAAGAAATATAGAGGGAGGTATGCTCAAAGAGGACGGTGATTTGGAAATGTTTATTTAATCCTCAAAAACATGTGCAAACTATCAAGAAACTTTGTCATCTTTAAATCTGGAATCATTTTGAGTGATGTACTTTGAAAATAAAGCTTCTAACAGTGAGAAATTGGCTTATCCAACTATCTTGTTTCAAGGAAAATAGAGAAGGCTAACTGGATGAAATATAATCTGGTTCATTATTCACTAGCTTTAGGGATAATCACATTTAGGAGAAAAGTGATAATTAGCTCAGTTCTTTCTTTTTGGCCCACGTATGGCAAAAATACTGTTGCTTCTCCTTTACTTTTCACTTTTTAGTATTCAAGGCACTACACATCATTCTCAAATTATAAATTTCAGAATCCAAAATTATAATAGGAAATAGGAAAATTACTTATAATGTTCAACTATACAGTATTCAACAACACTAGCATAATTCTAAAAAATTACTTTTTTAAAACTTTGAAGCTACATATTGAATTTTGAAAATTTAATTAAAGTATTTTATTTTATTATAGGTCTGAACTAAATATGTGTGATTAATATACCCTGTTCTTGGGCTGGAGAGATTGCTTAGTAGTTAAGGCTCTTGCTTGTGAATCCTAAGGACCCAGGTTTGATTTCTAGTACCCATGTAAGCCAGATGCACAAAGTGGCACATGCATCTGGAGTTTGTTTGCAGTGACTTGAGGCCATAGAGTGCCCATATTTTCTCTATCTACTTCTCTCTTTCTCAGAAATGAATACATAAATAAGTGAATAAAAACTTTTTTTTTTAATATCCTCTACTTACCACAAGTCTCCAACAGAAACAAATCTGGCTTCTTTGCCTTTATTTTCTAGCTTACAAACTTCAATAAGGACTGGCATTAGAAGTTTATTTTAATTAGAGTGTAAAAGTAATGAACTTTACAATCAAACATATGGACATTCCCATGAGCATTTTGCAAACATTATGTTTATCTGCAGACTCACTCAAACCTCATGTTCATATTAAAAATTCTTTTTGCATAAGATAATTTTGCCTAAGCAGATATTTCTAGTTTGAAATATAATGCAAATGTCAAATTTTCCTTCTTTGTATATGTTTTCACATTCATAGTTTTTCAGTAGTATATTTCATTATTTTTCATAAGTATTTTATTTTTAGGAATTCAAGATTAATTTCAATTTGAATGTCCTATTTCTAGGCTATTGCTTAAGGAGAGTTGAACAACTAAATTTTAAGAAAAATGTTAGTGCCACTATAGTATACAATTTTATATGACAGTGTGATTCTTTAATCAGTGCTTAATTTTATTTATACCTTGAATTCTTAATTTTTCATGTTGGTTCAATCAATATTTATCTGGTTAGACTAATATTATTTGATTTATGTATTAATTTAGAATTTTCATTAGGAGTACTCACTGGAAGATGGTAAGATTTATTTCCTGTGACATTTTCCTGATGGACTAATTGCATACAAGGAAATGTAGTAGGAAAGTAGTTGCATGATCAGGAAAGCATTTAGCAGAGGATTTTAGGGTTCCTCATCTCTTCTGATTTCATTTTACAAGGGTTATCCATAGTGACATATACCCCAAATCTTTGACTAGAATTGAAGATGAAGAATTCTATAAATTGTTAGTTTAATACATGAAAAATCAAAAGTCTGCCATCAAAGGCAAACAGAGATCAGATGGCTAGATAGATGAAATTTATCATATGTAATTAAGAAGTAATATGAATTCTTCTTAAATAATTCTAAACAATTGTAGAATAAGAAATTCTTTCAAGTACATATGATAAGGGCAATATTACCATGATATTAAAACTAGGCTGAATATAACAAAAACAAAAACATAAGGGTAACATCCTCCAAAATTCCTTAATAAAATACTAGCAAACCAAATCTAGCAGCTCCTTACAGAAGATTCTTAATTGCAATAAAGTGAGATTCTCCCAGGGATGTAAGGATGGTTAAACATATCCACATCAATAAATGAAATATCATCACATTAAATACAGTAAAAGCATTAGATACAATTCAATATTTGTTCATAATAAAAATGCTGAAAAATTAGGTGTAAAAGGAATCTATTTCAATCTAGTAAGACATAAAATAATTTGTGTAGCATGTGACCATGTAGACATAAATTAGAATATTTATACTGGATTATACAGACATACCAAAACACTGATTGCTACTCTCACAACACATAACCCACAACTCCATAGGGAATATCAGCAACCCCACTGAGGTGGGCACTCAGTAGAATGGGGACAGGGAGGAGGGAAATGATGCCATGTGATGTGTGTGTACAAAGTATCTTATTTTTAAAAGATTTTTATTTATTTATTTGATACAGAAGGATAGAGAGAGAAAGAGAGATATATATAGAGAGAGAATGAGTATGGGCACACTAGGGCCGTTAGCCACTGCACACGAACTCCAGATGCATGCACCACCATGTGCATCTGGCTTATGTGGGACTTGGAGAGTCAAACATTGGTCCTTAGGCTTCACACGCAAATGCCTAAACTGATAAGCCATCTCTCCAGCCCACAAAGTTTCTTTTTCTTTTTTTTTTTTTTTTGAGGTAGGTGTCTCATTCTAGCTCAGGCTGACCTGGAATTCACTGTGTAGTCTTAGGGTAGCCTTGAATTCACAGCGATCCTCCTACCTCTGCCTCCTGAGTACTGGGATTAAAGGTGTGCAACACCAAGCCTGGCTTATATTCTTAATAAAATAAATAAATAAATAAATAATGAAAACACAACACAATGTATGATAAATATATATATGTATGCTTAATTCACAATACACACACACACACACACATTATTGCTGAAGACCATAAAAGTTGTCTAGGTATTTCATAGTGAAGAGTTTAATATATATCCATACATAAGTATACCCAAATAGTTATAAGCCTGTATGGTAGCTATAGTAATGAAAGTATATTGAAAAAAAAGACAGAGAAAAAAGTAGATTTAGAGGCTTTCTGAACGGATGGCACATGTGTTATGCTCTATGGAGTAATAATAATAATAATGGTAGAATATACCACCAAATAAAATTTATGGTAGGTAAACCATTGAGGTCTGGGATGTTGGGGAGCCAGTTAGTGTACTTATTATGGGGGACAAGAGAAAACAATGTTAGAAGATGGGTGTATATAATCAGGTCTCGAGCATGGCTAGAACTCTAACAGCCACAAATGGAGTAAATATCACAGGCAAGATACAAATATGGGCCCATGTTGGACATGTTCTGCAATATTTCTGTTTGGCTGTGTGTGAGGTGTATAAGAGGACTGGAAAAATAGGTTCAGACCTCCTATCAAAGACCCTGGAATGTTAAACTGAGCTGCCTGAGATCCCATCTGTAGGAAGATTGTTTCAGCAGCTGTGCAAAGGATGGCTCAGAAGAAAGATTGGAAGCAGAGCCATGCACTATGTGTCAGGAGGTAGTAATTGAATTCTAACAGTGAGGGCAGATTTAATAAAGCCCTGAGTGGAGCACGTGGTGACAGTAGTAATAGGAAGGTGGGAACAGATGCACGAGGTACTGTGGATGGGGAGTTGACAAGACTTGGCAGTTTCTCCTAGGAGAGGAGTATAGGGGAGGGTTGCTGGGTGATCGGATGCTTTGAGCCCATGTGATGAGGAAAAGGGAGGCATCAGTGACTGAAGTAGCTATGACTGCAGAACAAACAGAAATGTGAGTTGAATTAAGGTGTTGAAAAGACATAGACGTTGACATTTCTAGCAGTCACTAGGAATGAAGAGGCTGGAGAATAAGAGAACTCCACAGATCAGTGCACCACACTGCAGGACAATGATGACATGGTAGAAAGTGAATATTTTCAGAAAGAAAGGATCAAATAATTTTAAGTATGACAAAAACCACCATCATCATTCATGAAATATCTATAAAAATCTCAATGTGAGTCCCAGGTCTCAATTAAACCTTGTATCTTTTATACCTTTGTATTACCAGCTATAGTGTCAGTGCAAGTCCCAGGTCTCCATTAAACCTTGTCTCTTTCATACCTTCATATTAACAGCTATAAAATGGGCAAAACAACACTAGTTGTGTTCATTTCCAGCTTGAGAAATGCACGAAGGTTGTTTCTTTCATGTATGTGTGTGTGTATATATATATACACATATATATATATATATATATATATATATATATATAAATATATATATTTATGTTGAGACAACTCCAGAAAAAAAGATAGTACACAGTATGGGGAACCATTGCAAATACAAAAATGTCTATAAGTAAGTTTCATTCTTACTTTGTGCCAGGCACAATTCTAAGTACTTTAAACTGGAAAATAGGGCTGGAGAAATGGCTCAGCAGTTAGGACATTTGCCTGCAAAGCTTAACAACTGGAGTTTGATTTTCCAGTACCTCTGCAAAGCCAGATGTACAAGGTGGTACATGTGTCTGGAGTTCATTTGCAGTGGCTGGAGGTCCTGTTACACCCATTATCTCTCCTCTATCTGCCTCCATCTCTCTCTAATAAATATGTAAATTGGAAAATACTTTTATCCCTTCATCAACATCATGAGATTATATTTCAATTTTATAGGTAAGGGAAACCAAGGCTCAAAGAAATGAGACAATATTTATGAAGCTAGTATTTTAACCTACATTTTGACTTCAGAGACATGACCTGTAATCATTAGTCCATATTACCCCATTTTGAGCAAATGTGCGAACATTTGCTTCCTACCAGGTTGTTTCTAGGTGTTGCATTGAATTCATGTGGTCTTACTGTGGCTTTCCTGTTCATTTCTAAAGCTCATATGGCCTTTGCTTCCACACATACCTATTTTCTCATTTTGAAGGCAGTGGGCTGTTCCCACATAGTGTGCAGGGAATAACATGACATCGAGGGAGAGCATGCCCTTAGTTTAATCCAAGTATATCTCCATGTGTGATGTTAATATCTTTATTTTTATACCAATACAGTTATAAAATATACATTTCATTTTTTTTTAAATGCAGGAAATGGCTGACAGAAGCAAAAGTGCCTTAGGCTTGTAAAATTCATAATGGAGTCTGGAGATCCTCTAATCTGATCCCTTAAGGATTTTTTAAAGAGTCTGATCTATAAGGCTTTCCCCATACATTTTGCTGATTGATTCATTAGCCAGATAATTTCTAGCTTATGTCAATTAAAACAAAATTATAACCGACCTTTATGTGGCCTTACCCAACAAGATATTTATAAGCACCCCCTTCCTAAATGGTTAATTATTTCCTCTTCAGGTTACCTCTGTAGCAGATGATTAAACATTTCACGTGACATTAAAAGTATTTAGTTAAGGGGGCTGGAGAGATGGCTTACTGGTTAAGGCATTAGCCTGTGAAGCCAAAGGATCAAAGTTTGATTCCCCAGGACCCATAAAAGCCAGATGCACAGGGGGCACGAATGTCTGGAGTTCGTTTGCAGTGGCTAGAGGCCCTGGCAAGCTCATTCTCACTCTATCTGTTTCTCTTCTTTCTCTCTTTGCTTACAAATAAATACATAAATAAAAATTTTAAAAAATTATTTAAACCGGGTGTGATGGTGCACGCCTTTAATCCCAACACTTGGGAGGCAGAAGTAGGAGGATTGCTGTGGGTTTTAGGCCACCCTGAGACTACATAGTGAATTCCAGGTCAGCATGGACTAGAGACTACCTCAACAACAAAACAAAACAAAACAACAACAACAAAAGTAGAATGCTTATTCATACATCTGTCTCTCTTACTTTCAGAGCTTCTTAAAAACATGGACTGTACTTTTGCAATCCTCATAAACCGTCAAACTCGTGGCGATGTAGGGTCACTCATAGAAGCCTGGTAAATTGAATTGATTCACAATACTGACATTGTGGTGCTAACCATAGGGTAATTGATATTTTCAAATATGCTTCATAACTGAGATTTTAACTAAAAGGTATCTGAAATGAAAAATTGTCATCTACCCTACAAAATTATTCCTTACACATGAGATTTCTATCTTTGCAACACTATTCTCTATCCAAGTAATTATTCCTAAAAAATAAAAAAACCAAATGCTAAATAAAGTAGTTTATCATGACTTCTTAAATTTTTATTTTTAAAATAAAAAAATTGACAACTTCCATAAGTATAGACAATAAATCATGATAATCCCTATACATTTCCCCCTTTGAAACTCCATTCTCCATCATATTCCCTCCCCTTCTCAATCAGTCTCTCTTTTATTTTGATGCCATCATCTTTTCCTCCTATTATCCTGTCTTGTGTAGGTAGTTGTAGGCACTGCGAGGTCATGGATATCCAGACCATTTTGTGTCTAGAGGAGCACCTTGTAAGGAGTCCTACCCTTCCTTTGGCTCTTACATTCTTCCTAACACCTCTTCTGCAATGGACCCTGAGCCTTGGAAAGTGTGATAGAAATGTTTCAGTACTGAGCACGTCTTCTCAGCACCATGGTGAGTCATCTCAGAGGTCACTGCCATCTGAAAAGAGAAGCTTCTCTAACCAAAACTGAGAGTAGCATTAATATATGCATATGAACATTAAGAAAAGTGCCTTCATGAATTCTTTTAAACCAACTGAATTAACAAAGGGTCTGTGAAAATAGCCATGGCTTATATTTTTTTCTCGAGGGAGTGTCTCAGTCTAGCCCAGGCTGACCTAGTACTCACTCTGTAGTCTCACATTGGCCTTGAACTCACAGAAATCCTCCTGCCTCTGCCTCCTGAATGTTGGGATTAAAAGCATGTGCCAACATGCCCAGCAGCAGAGGCCTTTTGATAACTACTTGTATGTATCTCAGGAAATGATTCTCTGTCCCACTGTCCTAATAGGAATAAAGTGTGGGGTGAGAAGTGAGTCTTAATTTTATCATACAAAAGAGAGACTAGTATTACCTAATTGCATATAAAAGACAGCATTTATCACCCATGGGATTTAAATATCTAGCTTCATGGATGGAACAAACCACATAATAAATTGTTAGGAAATTGGCGGCTGATTAGCTTTAACAGTTCAGTTGTTTTATTTTTGTTTAAGTAACTGTGAAGTGCCACTTTGTATTTTTATTTATTTTTCTCTTTATCATTCTCTGATTATAGTTTTCTTAGTGTTGAGAAGTTTCACATCTTAATAGCTTCTTGCACATAGAAAAGTGAGGTGCAGAAGCAATGGTCAGAAAAGGCCTGTCATTAGAACATCATCCATTATGGCACATTTACATCAAAGAAGACAGAGGAATGGACAGTTTCTGTTATTTTTCAAGCCTGGTAGTACACAGTAGTCTGCAACATGGTTAGCTCCTAGAGATTATGTTCTGTTCTCAGCAAATCCATGACAGTACAGAGAAAGTGGCTCACTTTAGCACTGGAAAATCAATGTATGCTTACATACAGAGAAGGAAAGATAATTTTGGTGTAGACTAATACTTGGAATCATGTTTACTAAGTAGATTCTGTAGAACTTATTTAATTCTTTACTGTAAAGGGAGAATGGTTGATGGCAAGTTTTTTTAAAAAAATATTTTCTCTATTTGTTTGACAGAGAAAGAGAGAGAAAGAGAGAGAGAGGGAGAGAGAGAGAGAGAGAGAGAGAGGGGGAGAGGGAGAGAGGGAGGGAGGGAGGGAGGGAGGGAGGGAGGGAGGGGGAGGGCTGTATGTATAGAGACAACAGGCACACCAGGGCCTCTAGCTACTGCAAATAAACTCCTGATGCATGTACCACCCTGTGCATCTGTCTTAAATGGGAAATGGGAACTGGGGAATCAGACCTGGGTCTTTAGCCTTCACTGGAAAGCACCTTAAACCATCTCTCCAGCCAGGTAGCAAGTTTTGCTGGGTGATCTCATTCCAGTAATAGCAATGATTGTACCTACTATAGACTTTGCATTAGTCAGTGCTGTCATAGGTTCTGTTTCTTCTGATTGTTGCAACCCCATGGCAGTATTATTGTTATTAATAATTTAACCAATGAAGAATTGAGCTATCTGGACCTTAGATGCCTTAAGTAAGACCTCATAGCAACTGACAGTATTTTAGAACCAAATTTGGTTTCTTATTTAAAATCTCTTATTATTTCTACCTTCTTTGCTTCTAAGCTCTTTCATTTAGTCAGATATAACCACAGGCCAGTCTTTTAACCACAATTCAAAGATACAACCTTTCAAACACCTTCCAGGCCTTCTTCTCTCCTTAATTACCTTATAAACTTCATTGGCCATTTGGACCTCAGGCTGCATTTTTGTTCCCTGTGACTTGAGTGTTACATGTGTTTTCTACCAGATTTTCAGTTTAGCCTTGAAATAGCCACATCTATGATTTGACAAATTAATAACTCAAACAGTTGCATACCAGTGTAATAGGAAGTTTTGTCTCTCCTAAAAATTTCTACTGCTCTTAAATTATCCAGAAATTCCAAAGCTCATTAAATCAAATAAGAGTCTTGTATCTTTCAAGTGCTCAGAAGGTAACATAACTGAGTTCCTGCTGTTGCTTCTGTTCATCACTCAGTATTGCTATGGTTGGACTATTGTTCTTTTTCTTTTCTTTGTTTGTTTTCTTCGAGGTAGTGTCTTAATCTGGCCAGGCTAACCTGGGATTCACTATATAGTCTTAGGCTGGCCTCGAACATATGGCAGTCCTCCTACCTCTGCCTCCTGAGTGCTGGGATTAAATGTGTGTGACACCATGCCCAGCTTGGTTCAACTATTTTGTACAGTTCTGGAGCTAATAGTTATTACCTATGCTTGGGTCTCCTTGTATTGAACTGCCAATGGGAATGCCCAGTGATCTTAGCTGTGTCCAAGCAACAGCCTCTGGTTGGTGCACTCTCTTTCCTGAGCCAATTTTATTTCAGTTTTTTATCAATCTCTCCTGCAACAAGGCTTGCAGGGGGCAGGGGCGGGGGGGTGGTCATCCTGATGCATGCTGACATGTCTCTTTCAGGGACTATTCAGGGAATATTTTTTTCCAGAAGGTGAAAGGTCATAGAAAATGTCATATTTGCTAATACACAAAGCATTCTCAGTCTTCCATTCATGGAAGACTTTGATTTCATGCTTCACATACACATGACTAAGATGCAAGAAATTAGTATCTCCAACTCTACCTATGGAAAGGCTCATATCATTGTGAATTAAACCTCTGTTCTGTATGCCCCTGATCTCTATCTGCACATGCCTTTGTTACACTTATACTTGCACAGTGCTATGTAGTTTGCACTAGTACTTCTTACAAGGCTCGTGTTGTGGCTATGACACATATCAATCTGTCTCACAATTCTGGATTGATTACATATATTTGGTAAAGGGGCACATCATTTTCCTGGGGAATCTCTATCAATTTATCACATATGAGGCAACTTAATGAGTAGGAATTTATTATCTCACAATTGTGGGAAAATTTGAAGTTAAAATGTTGCTGTGTTTTCACATTGTCTTCATACACATGTGGCTGTGTGTACCCAATGTCCTTTGATGATGAAAACATCAGTCATATTGGATTAGAGCCAGCTATCATGACCTCATCTTAATTTGATCACCTGCAAAGACTATTTACAAATAAGGTTACATTCATAGGTGCTAATGGTTAGGATGTTAATATTTTATGAGCATTAAAATTCAACCCCCATCTGGGCAAAAGCCTACATGGTAAGTTAGATTTATAACACCAACTACTTTTGGGTTTGTAGTGGTATTCTTAAGTCTCTTTAAATTTAATACTTTCCCACTTACTATTAAAATAATTATTTAGGGATATGCTTAATTTTTGTATTTGTTTTTTTTTTAAATTTTTTTTATTGACAACTTCTATAATTGTAAACAATATCCCATGGTAATTCCCTCCCTCCCCCCACTTTCCCCTTTGAAACTCCACTCTCCATAATATCTCTTCCCCCTCTCAATCAGTCTGTCTTTTATTTTGATGTCATCATATGTTGGTCATATGTAGGTAGTATCAGACATGGTGAGGTCATGGATATCCAGGCCATTTTGTGTCTGAAGGGCGACATTGTAAGGAGTCCTACCCTTCCTTTGGCTCTTACATTCTTTCTGCCACCTCTTCTGCAATGGACCCTGAGCCTTGGAAGGTGTGATAGAGATATTTCAGTACTGAACACTCCTCTGTCACTTCTTCTCAGCACTATGGTGCCTTCTGAGTCATCTCAAGGTCACTGCCATCTGAAAAGAGAAGGTTCTTTAACCACAGGTGAGAGTAGTATCAGGGATGTATGCCCTCCCATGGAGCAGTCTCTGGTCCAATTAGAGGGTGGTTGGTTTCCCTGCATGACAGACGTGCTACTATTACACCCATTGGCTCATTTGGCCTGGTTGGCCAAATATAAGGCTTTCAGTGTCCACTGTCAAGTATCTTAACTGATGATTTCTCTCTCTCCTATTGAACTGCATACAGCATGCCTTTTTCCAGCTTTCTGTCAGCTGGTCTACATGGAGGAGGTTTTCAGCTCAGCTTCAGCAGGGTTTCTCAGTGACCTTGCAGCACAAGTATGTGGAGTCTTTAGCAGTAGGGTCTTACCATCTATTGCTGGTGGGAAACAAGGGCCTCAGCAATGGCCCGTAATGTTTTGGAGGCATAAGGGACCTTCCTGGCCAAAAACTCACTGGAAGGTATCTCATTCCTGGCACTGAAAATTTTCTAGTAACAATCTATGGCTCCTGGGTGTTCCATTGTCCAAAAAAGTAGGCTTCATATGTCTTATTTATATCCTCTTAGATTTTGATTAGCCCTCCCTCCAGCTTTCCTTTACTCAATCTCTTTAATTTGTTAATGAGTTAACACCTCTTAATCTAATAAAACTTTTTTAAAAGTTTCATTTTAAAATATTCTTAATTAAATCTTGCCTAATTGCCTTAATATAATAAGTTTTTAAGAATTATTCTAGAGGCTGGAGAGATGACTTAACAGTTAAGGTGCTTGCATGCAAAGCCTAAGGACCCAAGTTTGATTCTACAAGACCTCCGTAAGTCAGATGCACAAGGTGACACATGTGTCTGGAGTTCGTTTGCAGTGGCTAGGGGCCTTCACATGCCTTGTCTCTCTCTCTCTCTCTCTCTCTCTCTCTTTCTCTACCAGCCTCTCTCTCAATTAAATAAATCAATAAAATGTTTTTAAAGAATTATTTCTAAAACATCTGGAACTTTTTCCATGAAAATGTGGTCAGGCTTTTAAAGAAAGTTCAAGAATTAGAGAATATGGAATAGCTCTATGTTATGACTATATTATATATACACACATATATAGGATTTTTTAATTTAGTCATATTACCAATGGACAATAGAATAAAAGAAAATATATTTGTTGTTGCTTGGTTGTTCTTGTATAAGAAACTTTCCAACTCACAGAGATACTCCATATCACTATTTATAAGCATGGCCTATAATAGTATTAAAATATTCTTTAAGTTTAAACAAATGTCATCATTTTTTCACTGTCTAGCTAAATAAAAGTACTTCAGCACTTAGGAAATGGGCTTTGGAATAAGAAAAACAAGTACAGTCGAGTCTCAACTCTGCTATTATTCAGTGAGTGAATTTGGACAAGTGGTCTGTCCATTAAACCTCAGTTTTTGCATATGTAAATTGACACAGTGATATCACATTTGTTATAGGACTTTTGGTTATTCTGTTGAAGAAAATATATCCAACATACTTACAATAATCCTGGGCACTTTGTGAGCAGACCATAAATACCCATTGTATTATCACTACCAATTAAATTAATTAGTTTCATTAAAATTATAATTACTACTTTTACCCCATTAAATTATAACACTGAGCCTACAGAGCAGACACTCCTGTAACTCTGTGCTTACAGCAATACTATGTGCATACTTGGAAATAAACTATAATTGTCTTATGCCTGAGATTTATGGCTCTAATGGGTTTTACCAACACAGTCCTGCTATATGAATGACATATTCACGTCAAAAGAAATAAGTGAGTCTTTCTGGATTAAATTCAAGGTAATAATAGTTATACTTTCCCCCAAATTACCATTTGACATATCACCTCTCAATGCCATCTTCAGAATTCTACACTGTGATTTTTAAAATATTTTTATTTGCTCAAAAGCATGCAGAGATGGAGAGAGAGAGAGAGAGAGAGAGATGGAGAGAAAGAGAGAGAGAGAGAGAGAGAGAGAGAGAGAGAGAGAGAGAGAGAGAGAGAGAATGTGTATGCAGGGCCTACAGCCTCTGCAAACCAACCCCAGATGCATTTGCCACTTTGTGCAGCTGGCTTATGTGGGTTCTAGGGAATCCAATCCATGGTCATTTATCTGTGCAGGCAAGTGCTTTAACCACTTAGTCATCTCTCAAGCTCTATACTCTTAAAATTATAAGTTTCAAGTGGAATGGCTAATTCTTTGCTGGTGGCCATTGGCCTATGCACCATGGAAAGCCATCCACAGCCCTTTTCTCTGTCTAGTGGATATCAGTAGCATTTGCTCACTTCTCCACTTGAAAAAACATGTTTTTCCAGATGCTGTCAGACTTATGGGCAAAATCACACCTCTTTCCACGTGGAGGGGAGACCTCTTTATTCTTCTACAGCATGTGTGTTTTAGTGTTTTCATTCAGGAGGAAGTCTTCCCATTGTGGTACCTTTGTAGCTCTGGCCAAGAATGATCCAGGCCAGTATCTCTTTCTCAATTTTACTTTGCTTTCATTGACTTATCATTTGGCTGATAGTTATTGATCACTGAAGACCTGCCAGGATTGTGTTGGGTGTTAAAGTAACAGGAAATAAGACAGTTAAGGCCCTTATTCTCATGAAAGGGGGTGGGCTTTTGGATGGAGAGGGGAGAGTGAAAGTAATCACTGTTAGTATACAAACATGTAGATGATACAATTTCGAACAATGGAAAGGAATGCAAGGGAAACTAAACAAATAATTGCGTAAACTGGAAGATAGGATTTCCCTGAAGTAATATTAGAAACAAGAAAGGGGTACATCAAAGGGAGATATATTCCTAGAAAGGAAACAGAAAGTATGACCACTCTCATATAAGAATAAATTCATTCTTTTTAATGACATTAAGGACACCAGTATGTGCTCCATAGATGGCTCACAGGTTAAAGGCACTTGCTTGCTAAGCCTGATGGCCTGTGTTTGATTCTCCAGTATGTATGTAAAGCCAGATGCACAAAGTGACACATGCATCTGGAGTTTATTTGCAGTGGCAGGAAGTCCTGGCATGCCCATACTCACTCTCTATGTCTGTCTCTTTGTTTGCCATGCTCTTAAATAAATAAATAGAAGGGCTGTGATTTTAGAAGGAAGAGTACTCCTCGAGGTTTCAAAGTTGGGTGAGATCTATGCTGCAGAAAAAAAAAAACAAAAAACAAAAAACAAAAAACCCTGATTCCCTGTCGTCATAATGGACAGCTTAATGTAGGATTCCCGGCAGAGGAATTAATAGATTCTTAGTTAAGGTTTTATAAGTGGCATTCTGGGGACAGGAGTGAAAGCTTGAAACTACATTAAGAGGGTAATGAAGTGAGAGACACAATGTCAGAAACAGAGAAATGGGAGGACTTGAAACAGAAGAAAGTTGTTGCAGTGAAAGTGATTGTCTATGAAGAAAGAGATGAGTCAAAGGTGATCCTTGGATGTGGCTTAAACAACTTGGAAGGTGTTTACTGAGATGGAGTTTGTCAGACTAGCTAGTTTAATATGTGCTGGGTGTGGGGGAAAAAGGTATTAAAGTCCACCTCTCTCCGTTGTACCTTTATTGTCTTATATTTTTCAAATGATTTTTCATAAACCTATTCTGAACTTCAGTGTCTTGAATTTGTATTGCAACCTAAATTTTGTAATGTCAAACACTGTGAAGTTTCAATCTTTATGCACACACACACACAAAGCAACACTTGTGCATTTAAGGATTACACAAATGACCAAATCTGAGTAAATCATATGTCTAAAGTCCTGAAAGAGAAAGCAAAGAATTTATGTGGAAACAGACAACAGCCCATCATATGTTCTTTGCCTTTGATCACTGATTCATGCAGATAACATGACTGTCTGGGGTCATAGGCTATGAAACAAGTGAAGCTTCTTTCTCTACAAGGGGAAAAATATCCTGAGAATTAGTGTTTTAACACATGGAATTAGCCAATAAAAATCTTCAAGAACTAATCCCTTTTCAGTGAGTGACTAAGAAGTTTCTTTTCTTTCTTTCTTTCTTTTTTTTTTTTTTTTAAATTCTCTTGTTTCTTTAAGTTAGTCTAAAGCCCATGTCACTATAGGGTCAGTTAACATTCACTGTCTTTAAATTTAAAGCAGCAACAAGCAGTCTTTTCTCTGTAACCAGATCCAAATGCTGTGCTCTCTGCTTTATGTTAAGAAAATCTAATTTGGGAAACAGATAAATGAGCAACATCAACAAAGCAAAATTAACAAAATAGATCATTGATTTTGAAAGGGGCTTTTTATTCAGGATGTATTTAAATAATGGACAACATTAAAAGATTTAAAATAAAATTTTATAAACAGCTTATTTGGAGACATATCCATTTCATCTCTCATGAGCCAGTCCATACTGAGTTCTGTTTAAATGTCTTGAGTTAATGCACAGATAAAATAGCATGGAGATTTTTACTTCATTTCTTAAGTAAACACAATTTACTTTTCCATTTCACTTTCCTCAATGGAAAAAAAAAAAAAAAAACATTTTTCAAAGCTATGTTACTCTTTGTTATAAAGTGAGTGCTTTTGGTAATTTCCCATTTCTACCTAGGGCTTCTTCTTTACCCATTGATGAATTTATTTCTAAGGATGCCAATAGCATTAGCATAAACTCATAAATAGTTATTCTTTGAATGCTGGCAAAATATTTGTGAGTTATCATAGTATCTATTTATAGATATTGTATTTGTGTCAAAATATACATTTTCTTTTTATCACTTATTTTAAATAACAGCGTATTTTAATCATTGTAGCCTCACATTGTTTGGGGTTTCTTTTATTTCAAGCTTATCTATAGGAAAAGTACATTTATGTTAATCATAATAGAAGTTAAATGGAGTTTAGATAAAAGGACTTTTAAAATTGTAGAAGTATGTAATAGGTTTTATTATTTTTGATTGTTAAGGTTTACCAGTTCTAACAGGAATGGTCTATAATCTAAATATTAAACAATAAAGGCAGTCTACAGTTAATTCTGCATAGGATCTCCATATCTAGTAAAGCCCTTCTTAGAAGCATTTTAGACATTTCATAGAGAACTTCAATGGAATTTCATAGTGTCTAGACTTACATCCCTGGAATTCTCATCTATTTTTGTCATGAGGTGTAACATATACTATAGTAATAAATGTGGTCTATAGAGGTGGCTGCTGGGATTCAAATCCATCTGTGTCACTCACTAATTGTTAGAGCTTGGATAAGTCACAGCCATTTTGTACCTGTTCCCTTATCAGAAATAACAGTACCTAGGTTTTTTGTTTTTGTTTTTTAGTTTTTTGAGGTAGGGTCTCGCTGTAGCTCAGACTGAACTGGAATTCACTATGAGGTCTCAGGCTGGTCTCAAATTCATGGCATTCCTCCTACTTCTGCCTCCCAGGTGCTGGGATTAAAGGCATGTGCCACCATGCCTGGCAGTACTTAGTTTTGATGATCAAATATGCTAACAATAAAACATTAGCACAACATTAGACAAGATACATAGTCAAAAACAAATGTCAGTAATTATTTCTTGCATAGGCCTGGTTATTTTGTTTGGGATTGGTTTCTGTACTGGGGGAAAGCATCTAATGGTGAAGTCCATTCTGGTTTCAAATTTGTAATGTGCCTTCCTCAGCCTCTGGAATGGTGGGATTAGCAATGTGCACTGCCAGGCCTGGTAAATCGAGTGGTTATTAAGTTGCATTAGCACTGGGATTGTCTGCATTAAATACAAATGTCAACAATGTCCTGATAGTTTTTTTTTTTTTTTTGAGAAAAGGAAGTCATACTTTGCCCAATTTTATACTTCAGAAAATGGAAACATTAAACTACATAATGTAAAAAGAGGATTTGGCCTCCAAAATGGCAAATCAAAGCAGAATTGGAAATTGTGCTCTAACCCAGGGCCTTGTTTATTGTCATGCACTTAGTACGTGTTCTGTAGAGCTAGGTGAATTGGGGTATGGTCTGTACCCAGGGTTCTGATCTAGCAGTGATGTGCATTTTTTGTGCGTTTAGGAAGTTTATGTGGTGCTCTGATTGTGAATGAAACCTTTCACCCTGGGAGAATGAGAAACTTAGTAGCTAGTCATAGGATTGTGGATGACACATGAAGCTTTTTAAAAGCATACACTTCACCTTTCTTATTTGTGTAATATTTTCTTTGTTCTGAAATTAATGACATTTAAGATGTATGATTTAAATTACATAGTGGATTATGCAGATTCTCATCTAGCATTTAAAATGTAAGCAATATCATTTTTTTAAAGCAAGAGGTAGATGATTGTTGTATGTAAACAGAAGTAGAAATTCTTGTCTGCCTTAAATTTTACAGATTTAATCTCATTGGCATTTAGAACTTCTGGGCTTTGTTTGTCAAGAACTGTGTGTTGTTTATAGAGATTCTTAGGTGCAAATTATCTAGCCAGATGTTTAAACACCAAGAGGAAACAAGCTAAATACAATTAACATACCTTCCATTTATCAAGCACTTACTCCTTATCAGCAGGCCATAGCATCAGGCTTTTGATCTCACATGTGTACATGTATATTTTGTGCATGTTATATTATTAAACATTTTTAGATTTAAAAGAAAGGACTGATTTTAAAACAATGAACTTTGTAAAATTTGTTAAGTTTATTATAGGTGACTTTCAGATTTTTGTTACTGACCATCTTCTATGACAATTTTAGACTTTATAAATATTGCGAAAGATATAATACTGCACTGCAATCCCCCTCTAGGTAAATTATACCAAATTACCAAATAAAAGATCTGAGGTTTTAAATCTTCCTGAAGAGCTTAAAATAGTATTTTGATTTTTATTCATTTTATTTGAGACCAAGGGAATTATTCCAAAATATTAATTTTGAGCTTATTTTAATAAAGTATTAAAATAGTTGTATGGTAGAAATTATACTGCATAACAATCAGAAATATATGTTTAGGTCTCAATTCAAACAACATGAAGTGTTTGAACTTAGTCTTTACAATTTCTTCTATTAATTGAAGTATGCTTGTGATTTGTGAATGTGTAAGAGAGCAACACATGATGGAGTCCAGGAATTAAGTTGGGGTCCACGTGCTTGCCCTTCAAGCTTATCAGAGGTTTGTATAGGCATTTTCTAGACAGCTTTTGTTTGTTGGGTTCTTTGGGAAAGAGGGACTTTGCTGAGAGAGAGTCTTCCCTTTCTCTCTGTTGATGTTTATGGGGAACAACAGAAGGTAACAAGGATGACTGGGAGGTAGTACAAGAGACCTGTAAACATGAAAATGAAAGGACAGGGAGAAAGCCATGACCCAGGTATTGACTTAATGCATATTTGCCAGTCTCTTGATTGCAGAGGTAAGAAAATGTTGATACGAAAAGGAGAACAAAGTATTTAAGATGAAAGAAAAATACTCTCCTGGAAGTTTTCTGCTCACATGGCTTCCAGTTGTCTTGTCTTGGCCTCTCATTGTTTCTGAATACGAAGGGTTAGGTATTACAGAGTTATTTAGACATTGTTAATGAGCTCAGCAGAGCAAATATTTTAAGAACCTACAAAGAATATTCCATTCCTACTATACAGTAATCAAATAAGAATCCACTTTCAGGGCTGGAGAGATGGCTTAGCATTTAAGCGCTTGCCTGTGAAGCCTAAGGACCCCGGTTCGAGGCTCAGTTCCCCAGGTCCCACGTTAGCCAGATGCACAAGGGGGCGCACGCGTCTGGAGTTCGTTTGCAGAGGCTGGAAGCCCTGGCGCGCCCATTCTCTCTGTCTCCCTCTATCTGTCTTTCTCTCTGTGTCTGTCGCTCTCAAATAAATAAATAAAAAATAATTAAAAAAAATAAATAAATAAAAAAAAAGAATCCACTTTCAGCCATAAGTTGTAAACACCTAAAAAATGTCAAGCTTATTTATCTATCTTTTCACTCCACTCACTCATGCAAACTCATTCCTCTTCACCTACCACAGCCTATGAAGTAACATTTCCTTCTCACTGTAAAGTACAAGTCTAAGGACTTTGTTGCTGTTGTTACTTCCACCTCAAAGGCTGCCCGATTTTCAAAGAGAAGAGATTTGCATCTTATATACATAACATAAATTAATTTACTATTCACTCTGTCTGCAGGGAAGGCAGTCCAGTAGCATGGTAAAGAGTCTATATTCAAAGTGCAAGTTGGAGTTTCTATTGTAACTCCATACCTAAACATCTGTGTATCCCTTGGCAAATTACTTCAGTATTCTGTGCCTCAATTTCTTTGTGCAGAAAATGATCATAATTATAGTTATTTCCTTATAATGCTATTATGAGAATGGGCTTATTTGTTCTAAGCACATAGAACAGTATTTAGAGCACACATGCTCTTCACAATTCAGTGGTTTTTTCACTTTGGTGATACATTAGAAGCACTTGGGGACTGTGTACCCACCTGCTGCGTATCTCATAGTGAAGTCATAATCTTTGGAGGTGGTGGGGCCTCCTGCTGTGGGAGGGCATTAAGAACTCCTCAGGTGATTGAAATGAGCAGCCTGAGTTGGGAAGTACTGCTATGAAAGTTGACTATAATTGTCCTTTTGACTGCATTATAAACATCCTGAGGACAGGGAGTTCATTCCAGCAGTTTTCACTTTCCCTAGTTAGTGTAAGTAATCTGCAGATAACCAAGGTCTAGAAATATTAATGGGAAATCCCACATGAAGAGTTCATCTAATTTGTCAGAACACTTCAAAATTTATGTTGTATATATATGGTTTGGTAGGCAGGTAGGCATAGCCTGTAATCTTGGCACACATCCCCATGGATAAAGGAGTACAGTACATGGGTAAGGGAGCCAGTACAGCTATCTCAGTGCCTTATTTGTAATTCTCATTAAATACTATCAATTAAAGAAAACATGTTGATGATTTTTAGATGTGTAAAGACCTTGCAGTACCTCAGAGGTGCTAATTTTCAGCATTAATTATTCATTCTCTCATTTATTCATTTATACTTGCTGCACACTGGAGTCTCAATGTAAAACACTGCAGGTGTATATAATTTGAAAATGCAACCCCTCTTCAGAAGAATACAATTGAATGTATGATAAGGAGCAGAAATATGCACATTGTTGAGTTTAATAGAAATTTTTGCTCATGTTCAAGAGTTATGTTGGAACCTGGATTCCCTATGAAGCAGAGCAAGGTACAGCAGGCAGTCATTTGTCTGTAAATTCTCCTGGGAGCAACATCTCTGTATGGATGCAGAAAGAGCAAAAATGTGAAAGAAGTGCGACTGAGCTGGGAAAGAAGTTAAATTTTGTTGTATTCCCAGCAGATGCTCTCAGCAAACCACATGAGGAGCTCTGAGGTTGGAAGGGACCTTTCGCGGAGTCTGGACCTGGGCTGAGGGAGAATAGTTGTTTGCTCATCCACATAGGTTAGTACTTGGATGCAGCTGACTCTGGAGAGAAGACTATGGTGGAGACATGTTCTTCAGCAGAAGCAATCCCCAAATTGAGCTTCCTTGGGAGCAGGTCTTTAGAAAGCCCTACCAGCAGATAAGAGACTATGTCCTTTCACAGAGGAAAATTTGGGTAGAATATCAAACCTTCAATCACATGCAATGAAAGAGATAAGTACAATGAAAAGTTATCCTGGACCAAAGAAAGCAGAGCTTTCATTTAAGTGGAAGGAGAAGAGCCACTATGAATTGGAAGATCACTTTCTCCAGTGAATTCCATTGTAATTTGATGTTTAAGGTTAGTAAGATTGCAATAAGCTGAGAGGGGTGTAGACTTTCTAGATGTAGGGTACAGTAGAGATGAAGATGGGAATATGTGAAGCATAGATTTGTATATGCTCATAGCATGGCTAGACAGCTTAGGCCTAATATGGTTCCCAACCAGGAACAAGGAACAAAGTACTAAAGTGATGTAGAACTGTAAATGTGACACCAACATGGGTAAATAGGTGAGGGCAAATCTTGGAATCTGGAAGATTAGAGAGTAAGTCAATAAACTATACAAGAGCCAGCATCAGGGGGAAGCACCTGGCAAAGTCAGACTGGCAGAAACCTGCAAAGTTCACGGGGGTGTGGGAGGTATTGTAGATGTGGGTGTGACAGAGAAGGAGGGTTCCCATCTGTACAGTGAGGGGATATGGTCCATCAGATAAAAGAGTCTGTGATTATGGAGAAGAGAGCCCACAAAGACAGTGTCTTAGATGCATTAGTAGGAAGAGACAGAAGAGAACAAGGAACTTTGGGTGTTCATGAAGGTAGATTATATTAGGTTATTTGAATCTTGATTCCTTGTATTACTTCCTGGGAATTGCTGGATAATACCAGGTCATTTTGTCCTGAGTATCAAGAAAACCATATCAGAGGTCAGACCTGTCATTTGGAGCACTGTTGTGGATGGTGCTAGGTAAGCTACAAAATAATTGATGTTTGTTCTAAGAAGCTATCCATCAGTATTGTCACATGGTAGCCATCCTTTTCAGGTCTCTAGAGTACTTATTCTCATTCCTCTTACCTATCAAAAATGGCCGTTTATGCCATAGTGTTGGATTCTCCAGTTACATGTCATCTGCTATGGAAGTACTTGTAGCTGTAGGACTGAACTCTACTTCTCTTTAAATGAATCTTAATAGAATTATTTTGAGCAAGAGGGCTTCTGAGGCCCTGAAAATGATGTTAAGCACAAGGTCACTCTTGGTGATTTAATTTTGAGGGTGAGCCTTTTCAGGGATTGAACAAAATGGAAAATTAAGTCATACTTGTAGCTTCTTAACCTTGGTAGGAGGTCCTGGAATAATATAAACATGGCCTTCCATGGGACTCAGCCATAGGACATTGTACATTCTAATTTCTTTTTTTTTTCCTCTTTCACAAAAATGAAATGAGTGAACTGATCATCCTGCAATTTATCATTATGAAAGAACTGTTGCTACTTCATATTATTATCTAGAGTGTTTCATTTAAGAACAGCTTAAATGAGCTCTATTTCAAAATGAGCTCCACTGTAACATCATTAGTTCCCACCCAGTTACTTTGAGGAATTTGAGAACTGTATATCATCTTTCTTCCCATTCTTAAACCTTGGGAGAGAGTAATTGAAGTATGGATACTGAGAGTCTCAATTTTATTGCTTTGCAAAGAAATTTCAATTTAGAGTTTATCGGGTTATAGTCCCCAAATATTTCTCCAAGGAAGATAAATCAAGCTTGTTGGGAAGTTCCAGCAATAATTCATCCAGACCTATTACCTGAACTACCTTGTTTGACATTGTCAATCAGAGCACTAGCCTGACTCTGATTAGAGTTCAACCTTGGCTAGACTGACAACCTACTCTTCTTGCTTCTCCCTGTCTCGTTCTCTCTCCCAACCTCTCTCCTTCCCTCTTTCCCTTCCTTTTTCTCTTTGCCTCCAGATTCAACACCGTTCTTCAAAATGATTTATATTTCATCTTAAGTCATAAGTGTGTCTTTCCAAGTGGCCAATCTTTCCTTCTTTGATGGTTAATGTTTATTAAAAAACCAAACTTTTTGACTCTCTGTAATAATTTATCACTCAACAGCCTCTTGTATCAGCATTGAGTTCATATTTAAGACTTTACCTTTCTCTCTGTATTGTTGCTGGTGGTGGTGTTTTGCTATAGGCTTTTCCTCTTGCTACATGACCTAGACTGGTTTGCTCTACCTGGCATGACTTTACCTGTTTCTGTTTGTTTGTTTATTTGTTTGTTTGTTTGGAGAGGCAGCCTAGCAAGTGCTAAAAACTGATTGCTTTGGTCCTGTTCCCAGCTTGTGATCATCAGCAGGTTGCTTACCTCACTGTACTTAAATTTTCCTATAATAGAGAGAGGAACAGATGCTTCTGTTAGGATTGCTGTGAAGATTGAATTACTCAAACTGCACAAAGACTGATACCTAGCCCACGTTTAGCACTCAATCTGTGCTCACTGTCACACTGGGTACAGGTAGACAGTGTCATGTGAGGTAACTCATGGCTCCCCCAGGGGAGGCTAGCCTGGAATGTGACAGGTGCTTCTAAAGCAACAGGAAATCCTGGGGATTCAGAATCAGCTTCCTCAGGATGAAGAAGGCTTAAAATTTTGCATCTCTCCTCCCATTCCATGTTGAGTCACAGGTTTCTGCAGCCATAATAGTTTTCTAAAACCACTTTAAAATTTTGTAACCAGTATAATATATTCATGCTAAAGTGGTGAGCATTTGAAAATGATATGAGAAAGCTGGAGAGATAGCTCCATGGACAAAATGCTTGCTGCTGTAGCTAGAGTACCTGAGTTCAAACCCCACATCCAACAAAAATAGCCAGAAGCTCTGGTAGGCTTCTATAATCTATAATGTTCACTATCAAGGCAAGACACTTGAAAGACACAGGACATCCAGAAACTCATGGTGAACACTGCAAAGAACAACAGAACAAGAATCCAGAATGAGAAAGAATGCCTCAAATGTAGACAGGTGAGGGCCATCCTGAAACTTGTACTCTGGCCTCCATATGTGTGCTATGGCATGCAGGCTGTGGAATGCACACTTCCTTCCCTCCCTCCCTCCCTCCCTCCCTCCCTCCCTCCCTCCCTCCCTCCCTCCTTCCCTCCCTCCCTCCCTCCCTCTCTCTCTGTCTCTCTCTCCTCCCTCTGTCTCTGTCTCTCTCCCTCCTCTCTCTCTCTGTCACACACACACACACACACACACACACACACACACACATAAAGGTGACTCAGTGGTTGAAGATGCTTGCCTTGCTGAAAATGAGAAGAAAAATATTATGGACTTTATTTCTATCCAAATCTTATGTTGACAATTGCTCTGGTATTCATTGTCTACCTATCGATCATTGCAAAATTGAGTCTTAAAATGTTATTTGCCTTATTTTTAAATAGAATCACAATATTTATTTGCCAGGCATGGTGGCATATGCCTTTAATCCCAGCCCTTGAGGTAGGAGGATTGCTGAAAGTTCGAGGCCACTCTGAGACTACATAGTGATTTCCAGGTCACCCTGGACTAGAGTGAGACCTTACCTCAAAAAAACAATACCATATATATATATATATATATATATATCACATAATATACACATATATGATATATATTATATATTAACATATATATAGATATATATTTCTTGTATTGAATAAGTGATCTAATTAGCAGGGTATATACATTAAAAAGTAATAGGTGCATCATAGGTACAAAATAAATTATGATTGTTTTAAATGGTAGTTATATTAATAAAAGTGAAAATACAGGATATAAAGGATTAGGGAAAAATTGTCCATTACCATGTAAATATACCTGAACGTCATTTTTTGGCATCTTAAGACAGTAACAATGTGGTTGCTAGGTAACCAGAGAAAGGATCTGGTTTTAGCATCTTACCTCTGAACTCCTGGTTAAAGTGATATCATGGATTCATGGGCAACTCTGTTTCTAAAGCCTCCCTATTACTAGGATATTTCTAGGAGTCTTTCAGTGTATATTTAAAAAAAAAGTAGAGGAAAGAACCAAAGAATCATGGAAGGAGGAAGGAAGAAGGCAATAACAAAGGAAGGAAGGAAAAAGGGAGAGAAGGAGGGAGGAAGGAAGGAGGGAAGAAAGGAAGGAGATATAAAGTTACTCAGATATGAGCCAATAGGTCTTCCATCAATTGGAAGTTGCTAGTAGCTGTCCTAAGGAGAAAAGAAAACTTTTAAAATTATGTTCAGTCTCTTAACATTGTCTTTGGCCATGGAACTTTGCTTTGACATTTGCTACTTTGATGAAAGGTGTAGGATGAAAAGTGCGCCAAATGTTTGGTGAACAGAAAGATAAACAGTCATTGTAGTGATTTCCATACATTCCACTTCTCTTCCTTGACAGACATGATAGGATGGCATTTCTCTGCCCACTTAAATTAATCATGATGATATAATTTGCTTTCACCATTGAAGCTTGAGTACAGACGGTATATCCCTTCCATGTGGAGTTTCACAATCTACAATGACATTTGGGACATTCTTCCCTCCTATCACAGTGACCCAGACATTCATAACCCTGTAAGTTGGGGTGTCTGAATGAAGGTAGGTGGCAGAGATCCCTCCAAACCAAGATGCATACATATACCCGGAATGAGAAACAGTCATTTTGCATTACATCTTTGACTGTTGACAGTTGTTTGTTCTTCCACCATCCTAGCCCATTCTACTGGATTTGGACAAGGAATATATGAGAATAAAAGTGCAAAAACTAAAAGATCAGTTCTCTATTGCTAATCTAAATTTATCCATAGTTAACATCTTTAAACTTTAGGGGCCTAGGTACCATTTAAAAAAAATATTTTATTTACTTATTTACTTGACAGAGAAAGAGGGAGAGAGAGAGACAGAGAGAGAGACAGAGAGAGAGAGCAAGAATATGGGCGTGGCAGGGCCTCCAGCTGCTGCAAATGAACTCCAAATGCTCATGCCCCCTTGTGCATCTGGCTAATGTGGGTCCTGGGGAACTGAACCTAGGCCCTTTGGCTTTGTAGGGAAACACCTTAACCGCTAAGCCATCCCGCCAGCCCCTAGGTACCATTTATTACTATCGTAAGTACAAAAATAATTACCTTCACGTACTTACTGGCCCATTTGACCACTGGTCGTGGTGCTGGTATGTGAGTATTCATGTTTGGGGGTAAGAGTCTCTATTACTTATAGCTACAGGGTGGGTTTGGACAACAGTTTCTTGGCTTCTGAAAACAAAACACCATCTAGTGATCCATCACTGTTCTAACGCATCACTAATGGCAGGATATTGGGGAGCAGGTGATTTCTTAATACACTGGCTTTTCTACTTTTTCATGATTTAGGTGAGTTCCTTGTATGCATAGATCTTTTAAAAGGCAGTTTCTGTAAGGTCAAAGATGAAAGGAAGATACAATTATAAAATGAGGGAAAGAATGGGCTTGTAGTTCAAGCAGATGATAGGTGAACCTCTGGGATTCCACACTCTCTTTTATTCCTGATAATGAGACAAAGTAATGAACTCACGTGTAGATCCTGCTACTGATTTGTTATGAGGCTTTAGGCAAGGGACTTAATCACTTTGGATCTCAGTTTCCTCATCTTCAAAATGAGGATAATAATACTGGCATAAGTCATAAGGGTGTTATGTGGATAAACTAATTAATGATTATAAAATGCTTTGAAAGTGCAAAGTGCCTTATAATTGCCAGGTGCTATTATTAAGAAGTATGATTAGTGTGTTGTGTTTAATTTTTATTAGGGTTTCTTTCTGCTTTGAAGTCAGCCTACATGTGGACTGTGGATTCAGGAGCCGTTTACAGATGTGTGGCTCAAGTCACTATTTGCCTGGAAAAAATCCTTGGTAGATTGGGTAATCATCATTGTCATGGCTATCTCTTCAAGATAAGGGAAAAAAAGCATAGGAAATTATCTTCTTTTTAAAAAATGGAGATGACTGTCACTTTGAACTTATCAATCAATTCTTTAAACTCTTATGCCTTTTGGTGTTTCAGTTCAGTCTAACAGTGTGCACAATTTGAAACTTTGGGCATTTTCTGCTTCAGCACCACTTAGGAAGTACTCCTGCTCAGATAACTTTAAATTAGCTGAACCAGGTCTTTGTAATTTTCCCAGTGTTTGCTCCAAGGATGAAAATAAGTGCAGTATCCTCCAGGGGAGAGAAATTTTGATCTTTGGCTGTGATTTGCATTTTTGAAAAGTTAAAACCCCAGCCCACATTAATTTTCATTTGTTTTGTACATTCTCTTTTGGGAAATATGTTTCTCTGTACATAAAACAAGCTATTCTTCTGAAGGTCAAGTGTACACCATGTTTACAGATTACTACATGGTGTAGCTAAAAAACACAGTCTTTGAAGCAAAAACACCAGTCAGTCCTTGGGAGGATTTTGTCTCAGCTCTCCATGTTTTAACAAAATATTTTAAAATTTGGCTCAGATTCCATATACAGGGTTGTTTGTGTAAAATAATTCCTGCTTACCTATTAGAGTGCTGAGAGTGGTCAAAGCAAACAAACTCTTTAAAAATAATTTTACAGATACAATGTCATTTAAGTTGTGCTACATTTTCAACTTTTTAAAATTTGATCTTGAGTTAAGAAGCCCTTAAATGGATTTCCATGGGTAACAAGGAGACTATAACTCAACTAATTTCCTTGAACTGCTGTTCTACTGTCCATTCTCTAGTCTTATGTCCCGTGACTTCTGAGTGACTCTAGCCCAGGATCAGAGGGCTCATATGCTAATGCTCACCCTTGAGGGAGTAGTAGTCTCCTGAATATGTCACCTCATGTGATGGTCTAAATATTTATAAGAAGAACAAATGCCATAATCTATTCCTTTATCCTCTCAAAAGTGTTTGCTTTATGAAGTGGCAGCCACTACCACAGAGCTATTTACTGCCCCCATGTGCCAGAGAAAAGAGTAATGACAGAGGTGGTAAGGCTCTTCTGTGCTGGTCTTTTTAAGATTATCCCCTACAGTGAATCCTATAGCATGGAGAGAAGGCAGGCAACATGCATTCTCTGAGAAGGTAAGTTGGTTAACAGATGTCATGTCACAGATTTGAATGCACAGCTTTCCTTATTTCTTTCTACTATTCCACCTCCTGTTGATCCTTTTCTTAATTCCATGTGCACACATGTATATGTATAACAGTTATATTTTAAAATCAATAGGAACTGTGAGCACAGGAGAGACTTATTATGCAAAAATAAGTAAGTAAAACTTACCAAAGAAATCTAATGTTCAACTCCATAGGGGATGAATTACCACAAGAGATGAACACTTCTAGAAACTTCTGAGAAACCAGAAGTTTTCAGAAACTAGTATATGATCAGAGGAATTATATGCTGAGGCTTACCCTTGAGGCTCTATTAGCTTCTTCCTAATATGTTACTTCTTATGATGGTCTAAATATTTACAAAGTCTACAATCTATGTATTTATTCTCCCATCAGGGCTTACTTTCTTGAAGTGACAGCCAATATAACAGAGTGATTAACCCTCCACAAATGCCAAATGAAAGGGTAATGACAGACTCTGTAAGAGTCAACTTCATACTGGTCTTATTGATGTTTTCCCTAGAGTGAATGCTTTCTTGTGGCACCCAAGTCTCCTTATCAAAACTGAAGTACTGTTCTGCCTACCTTCTGGGAATGTTGTCTGTATATGACAACATTGATGTTACAGGGAGCATGCTCTCAGCAGGGTCATACTCACCTTCTAGGCTAGCTCATATCCAGAGATTGGCCAGCATTGACAGTGCAGTGCTTCAGCCTCTAACTTTGATGGGGAGATCAGTTCTTTAGGACTATCCTAACACCATATCACACATAATACTGGCTAGTACTGTGTTATAGCTGAATTAGTGATTAATTTCTTTTCTCACAAATAAAGCAAAAAGCCTACAACCAATCAGAGAAATATCTTGGGTCAGGAACTATTATCACATAGCTGTAAGGTATACTGTTAGGGGAAAGCTAAAAAGCTATAGGTACTCCAAGGAGTGGGAGAGTATTGTGGGTCTGGGTCCAAAAAGTGCTGAATCAGAGTGTCTAGAACATAAACTTGGATAAAAGAGTTTGTCAACCTGAGAAGACTCATCCATAACTTAGAATTTAACATCCTGACAAAGGCTTTGGGAAAAATTAACATTTTTCTAGGATGCTGTGTGGAAGCTTGGAACAAGTTGTTGCTAACACTGAAAACAGGGCAGTGCCTAAATTGCCATAGCAGAGAGTAGAGGGAGGAATCAAAAGATTCAGAGATATTATCTCCATACACAAAAGGCTGGAAAACCAACCAGCTGGCTGTGTTCTACAGGAGGCCCTGGAGCTAGGTAAATAATGAACACACCAGTGAGCAGAGCACCAGCATCCCAGAGAGGCTCAGGGCTGGCCATCCTTTGTTGACCATGCCTGGCTAGAAGGATGCAGCAAGCGAACTAGTATGTCTGGCAGCAAATAGCATGATTAAAGACATGAGTCTGAAACCCTACAAAACACTTTTTGTGAGTGATGGAGGACCACTACAAACTCACCCAGGCTTCCACTTAATGATTTAGTCACTCATCTGGAAAATGCATTCTTTTCCATCTTTCTCAGGGTGGACAAACAACCACTTTACATTCACTTGGAGTAGACAACAGTATACATTTCACATTTATGGTTTTGACTCAAGGCTATGCTTGCTGTCTTGAGGGACTTGGAATTTGTGGCTGTTCTGTTGAGTATCACATTGATCTATTGCTTGACAACAGCATGCTTCTCTGCTTGTGTTCAGTGAGTGGTGAGTGTGTGTGATCCAAAAGATAGGAACTAAGCCTGATGGAACTTTGGAGGCTGTCTGTATCAGTGAAGATTTCAGGATCTCAGGCATATTGGCATCTAGTTCAACGTATAGGAGAAACTATTGCACCTCACACTCTTTAAAGAGGAAGCACATTTGCCAGGCTTCCTTGAGTTATGAAGCTGGTACAGCCAACTCTAATACAGTTCCAATCTTTCATTCGAAGCTGTTTGGGTGGGACTTTGAATGGAAAATCTTGAACAGCACTTTCATGCCACAGATACTGAAAGCAGCCCTGCTACTGAAATCACATAATCTGGTAGACCTATGGCAAACCCCAGTGTAGAAATCACAAAATGCACACAGGATTAAGGAGCCATGTCCATGCCATTGAAAAATAATGATTATGTAGCTTTGAAAAAAAAAATGATCCTGTTGTGCGCTACTGGCATTTTGAAGTTTTTAACCATGAAATATCAAGTAACCAAGGGGCCACTGTTGCTTGTATGAGCTGTTCTATAGTGACCATGACAACTTATAAGGCTGGTGGGCCCTGCAACAAGCCATGATAAAATGGAAGTGGTATTTCTGAGGTGAAGGACATACCAGTCCATAGACCTCACAACCACTCTCATTAGGACCCATGTTTGTCCTGTTGACAAGAAAGAGATAATCCAGTATCCTAGAATATCTTTCCCTAAGCATTCAATATTTATGACAGGAAGTTATTTGAGCAACCAGAAAGGTGAACTGAAATCTAGGCCACATGCCATTTAGTTATTCCCTGTAGAAATGACACACCTGTCCCACAGCTCTTGCAAGCATTTGGCTTCTGAGACACAAAACTAATAACCTCAAGAGAAATTTACCTCTGTGGAAAGTAGCTGTCCATGTTAGCTTTCCATTACTGTTACAAATATACCTGAAATAATTAGCTTGTTAATAGATTGCTCAGTGGTTAAGGCACTTGCTTCCAAAGCCTAAAGACCTGGGTTCATGTTTCCATAACTTATATAAAGCCAGATGTACAAAGTGACATATGCATTTGGACTTCATTTTCAGTAGCTAGAGGCCTTGGCATGCCAATCTTCTCTCTCCTCTCTCTTCTCTGTCTCACTCTGCTTGAAGATAAATAAATAAATAAATAAATAAATAAATAAATAAATAAATAAATATATTTTTAGGACAGGGTTACTTTGACTCACAGTTTTAGTGCTGCCAGTCACAATGGGTAGACCCATTGGTTTTTTACCTCTCCAGAGTGCCAGCCAACAATGTAGGGGAACTCTCACAGAACAAACTGCTCAGGTCATGACCAGGAAATTAAAAATAGAAAGAAAGAAAGAAAGAAAGAGAGAGAGAGAGAGAGAGTGGGGGGGGGGGAGAGAGAGAGAGAGAGAAAGAAAGAAAGCAAGCAAGCAAGCAGAAAGGAAGAGTCCAGGTTACACCTTCAATGATCAATTCCCCACCTCCCAAGGTTACCACTTTGCAATACTGCCAACCTGGGGCCCAGTCCTTTCACACATGGGTCTTTTGGAGCAATGAACATCCAAATCATAGCACTGCTTCATCAAGATCACGGGCCCTCCCTTGAGTAATCTGTATTTAATAATTTCCTAATCTATGCAGCCATACAAACATTTAGCTCCACTGCTTTGAAGAAGGCTAATTCTGCAGTCTTTTCAGGTTTAGAAGTCACAGTGGAAGGATCACTTGTGGTCTCTGTGGCATACCTTCTCCTGTTGAGTCTATCTTCTTGCCCCTTCTTATAAGCATGGTCTCTGGCATTCTGCCTCGAGTAACTTCTGGCACACAAACCTTGCCTAGAGTCTCTTTGGGAGAGACAGAACTTAGAACCTTACCCCTGACTTGAAGGTGAAATTTAATTTAAAATACCTAGTGAAACAGAGCCAGTAAGTTTTCACCATTTGCATACTTAAAACCATTTGTAACTATTCTCATTACATGCTGTGATTCTTGTGACGTACATGCTCTGTGTTCCTTCTATTTAGTTCCCCAATTAAAGAGTACTTCCTCTTCAGGGCCTGTGCCAGACATTGTGCATTCAATGGCAAGTAAAGTTCCTGACCCTAAGAACCTGACTGAAAGAGAGACAGCAGACAGTGAAAACACAGTCTGATTAATAGATCACACTGTAGGAATTGAGACTTGGGAAATATTATTTAGGTTATTGCACAAGAAAACATAGGAATATCACAGAGGAATTGGGGAGATGAGATTCAGCTTCCATGGTGAGCCTGATAATTAGCACCAAGGTGAAGGAGAAAGACAATGAGGACACTCAATGCCTACCAAAGAAGAGATCCAGAGACTCCTAAGTTTTCATCACTGAAGTAGACTTAAAACACACCCAACATGGCTCAGGGAATTTTGTGGAAGAGGGAGCAGAAAGATTGTAAAAGCCACAGATTTGGACATCATACCCAGAGGCATTGCTGCTCCCACAATCCATACTCCCATGGGGAATACCTACAACTCCACTGAGGAGGCCCCTAGCAGAATGGTACCAGGCATGAGGGAAAGGATGGTGCCAAAACATGATGTATCCATACTAAGTAATAAATAATATAAGAATGTAATAAAAATAAAAATAATTGTAAAAACTACTGGAATTAATTTGTAAGGTTTTATGAAATTAGTGCCTGATCTGAACCTCAGGACAAGTGGAACTTGCTTAGGTAAAGAATGGAATATATTGGGAGAGAGGGAACAACATGAGGATTGCAAAAGAACAGGTTTAGAGGTGAGGGAACATTTCTTTAGGACCAGACAAGTCATGTGGTAATGAATAATGAGAGGTGCAGATAACTGTTGATATCCTCTGTATCAATTCAAGCAGGGGAGTTGTAGGGTTAGATTTTATTTTGGCATTACTTCTCTAGTCCAGTGTTATCTAGAGGACAAATTCTAGGGAGGTCTAGTTAGGAGCTCCTTGCAGAAGTCTAGCTAAGAGATGATAATTTGACTTATGTAGTGGTAGGAAGACATTAATAAAAGTGGCTGGTAAGTTGAATGTAGGAACTTAGAGAGGTTAATGGTTCTTCTAGGCATTTGTATGGGTTGGGACTAGAAATGCTATTCACTGCAGTATGTAGTAGAATGAGAGTAATGATCATGTTTGAGATTGTGCTTGAGTGCTTATGGGTGATATGCAGAAAGGGTGAGTTTGATAAATTTTGTTATTTCCATTGAGAAAACCTGATTATGTATGTGTGGAGATAGAGAGATCTGCCAGAAGCCAGAGGTGATCTCCTCTTGGGAACAGAGGAAGAGAGGGAAGAGAAGAGCCAGAGGCAATTCCAGCTCCAGAGGTACTGACAGGAGCTGTGTGAATGCATCGTCCTCTCTGTGGGAACCTTTGGTTACAGGATAGTATTTAGTGTGATGTTTCTAGGATAAATAAGACAAATTCTTTAATCATTTCTATCATTGTAAGTGGAAATTTCCTTAGATCTTTGGAGAAATTTTCTATGTTCACATTTATATGTAGACTAGAATTAGATACATTTTGTTCCTTGTTATAATCTGTGCAGAATGAACCTTCCTGGTATGGCATTCACAACATTATCCTTGGAGAACACAGGAATGTTGTTATTAACATGAATCAGGTGTCCCAAATCTCATGGGTGCACATCCCATCACAAAGATTTGGGGACAAAGCAAAACAGAAGAAACAAACAAACAAACAAACAAAGTACAGTCTGTGTACAAAACAATGTAATTAAACATGTGTTTCCGCATGCAAGGCCATGTTAGGAGAAATAAAGTAGTGTATGGAGACACATGCTTATAATCCCAGCATTTTTGTGGTGGAAGCAGGAGCACCAAGAGTTAAGAGTCACCCTTGATGAGTGAAATAGAATCCAGCCTTGACTATATGAGACTCTATCTCAAAAAAAAAAAAGAATGATATTTAAATGTTTTTATTATTTGAAGACCTTTTGTGCTGTCCCATTGAATGAATCATATTTTTAAAACAAATTGAAAATCCCTTAAATGTAATCCAAAATGTAATACGTAATCTCTTGATTTGTGAGAACTGGTTGTTATACTTCTTTTATGAAAAGTAATTCTTTATTTAAACATGATAAATAGAAGAAGAAAATTTTAATAATCTGAAGAAGTTTGGATATATTATAATATTTATTAATTATTGTAGGAGTTTAAACAATTTTAAAACTTATTTTACTTGAGGTGAAATATAACAAATGTATACATTATCTCAGTAACATATAATGGTCGTGAAACTGCAGCAAAGTTCCTTTTCCAGGTGCTAAGTTCTCCCTGATTCCCTCCTCCCAAATAATTTTGCAGTGTTGAGGCATGAGCCACCTACAAGGACGTGTTGTAAATTGGCTGTAGAGTCTGGAAATTCCTCCTCTTACCAAATCTTTTTTTTTTTTGTCAAAGTCTGAAGAACCCCACTCCATGTTGTTATTACCTAGTCAATCTTAATGTTTATAATGTTGAACTGTGAAACACTAAAATGTGTCTCCATTTTTCTGCTTCAAAGAGACATGCCTGCTAAGGAGCCAGAGCTTTAGCTGTAACCAGCTATTCTCAAGGGTGTGTACACACAGAGGGTGTTAACTGTGACCAGTGTTTCTCACATGTGTGCACACATAGAGCGTTAGCTATGACCAGCTATTCTCATGTGTTTGTGTACACACAGTGTTAGTTGTGACCAACAATTCTCACATGTGTGTACACACACCATACTATGTTTCATGATTATTCCCTGAGTTACACTGTTACATTCCTCCTTGATAGATATGAGCACATCCTGGGGAAAGCTCCTTAATATGTTTGTGGTCTCATTGGCAGGGCCAGTCTAGGGTGTATAAAATTTGGCTCTTGAATCCACCCTACTAGCCATATCCTGCCTCTCAACAATGTAAGCTTTGAAAACAATGTGTATTATTTGGTGCCTACAAATCACAACTGTGGGATTTGGGCAAGACTGGAGAAGAAGTAAAGTGACATTCTTCACAGGTGGCAAATATTAAGAGTCCTAGAGCCTCTATTTTTCTATATTTTATGCAGCATGAAAAATAAAAAAAAGTGTATTCTCTTTAGCTTGAACTTGTTGTATGCTACAGGAAGATGAATTTAGTTATCTAGACTTGTTTGAAGATTCAAGAAGTAGGCTACAGAGATTTAAAAATCAAAGTGAAGTGAATTACAATTAGGAATTGTTTTCTAAAAAAAATCATCTGACTCTTAGTAATGATTTAGGCCTTCCAAACAATATAAATTATATATGCAGATTACTTCTAATTATAATGCCTTTCCCTCTAGATTACTGAACTCTCACACAATGGGACTTTAATTGATTCACACCAGCTTGCATGCTTCATATTGGAGTAGAAATATGATCATTGTCAAGGAAGGAAATTCATTTATCTATTTATATGCATTTCAAGAAGACAGGCTAATAGCTCCATCATTTTTACCAGTCATCTTGTTCTGGCAGAGTGTTAGAGCACTTGGCTAGCAAATGTGAAGCCCTGGGTTCAATGCCCATTATAGATTTAAAAAAAAAAAAGTTTTCTCTCTTAAAAACTATTTCAGGACTGGAGAGATTGCTTAGTGGTTAAGGCACTTGCCTGTGAAGCCTAAGGACCCAGGTTTGATTCCTCGATTCCTCAGCACCCACTTAAGCCAGATGCACAAGGTGGTGCATGTTACTAGAGTTCATTTGTAGTGGCTGGAGGTACTGGTGTGCCCATTCTCTCTCTCTCTCTCTGTCTGCCTCTTTGTCTCTTAAATAAATAAAATTATTAAAAAAATAAAAAAAATGGTTAAATTATTTTATGCTGTTTAATCTCTTACTGAAATAAGTTTGGCGGATATTTTCAAGAAGATAATATTTACAGTTCTTTCTTTGAATCTAAACCTATCACTTATGTATTTGAAACCCTGTCACTTATGTATTTTTTGAAAGTTTTTTTTAACAGTTTTTTTTTTTTTTGTTTTCATTTAGAGATGTCGATTTATGGATCTATGGATGTTCTGGCATTCCTTTAGTTGTATTTTCCACCTTTCATTAAGCTTTTTGTAATTATCGGTACACTTTTGCTTGTGTTTCCAATGGTCTAAATGTCTTTTACAAAGCTCATATTGAAATCCATTGTCATTGCAACAATGTTCAGAACTGGGGCCTTGAAGAGGTGACTTGGTCATGGGTTCCACAATCTTGAATGGATTAAGGCATTATGAAATGGGTGAGCTCCTGACAAAAAGGACAGCAAATTTCACCTGCTCTTGCCATACTGTATTGAGCAATGGTCCTTGACAGATGTTAGCACCATGCTCGTCAGTGTCTTGGCCTTAAGAACTAGGAGTCAGATAAATTTCTATTATTTATAATTTACCCAGTCTGTGATATTCTAGTATAGTAATAGCAAACACACTAAGTCTTCTTTTAAAAAAAATTATTACATGAGGAAATATATGGGGCAGTTAGATAAAACTTAAGAGGTCATTGTTCTGAACTTAGCTTCTCCAGGAAGTCCAACCAAGCCAAACTAAATCAGAATTGAGTCACTTGTGCTGAGCACTTACTAATCAAACTGAACATTTAAATGGGTCACAATAAAACAAACAACCACAAGAGATAATAACAATCAATCAGAAGATACCTGGATTGCTGGAGGTAGTATGATGAGGAAGTGTTTCAGTCTTGTGAGGAAAGTACTTTGCAAATGACCACTTCACTTTTCTTCCTTTTCATTTTATTTCTCTCTTTTTCTCTTCTATCTTTCATTTTTTCATTTCTTTCTTGTTGCTCTTTCTTTCCTTTCCTTCCTATCATTCTTACATTTCACCCTCCTTCCTTTCCTATTTTTTTTCTCTTTCTTTTTGTTTGTCTTTTGTGGTGATGAAGATCTAACCCAGGACGCATTCATGCTAGGTAAGAGCTGTACCACTTTGCTGCCTCTCTACCCTTCAGATCACATTTCTTCCATATTACTACTTGCTTTTCTGCCTATAAAAATAACCTCTTCTTCTCAGACTTTTCTGTCTTTAATGTTCAATTCTAGAATACAGTAAAACCCAGTTAGAGTTTTAAATCTAGTCACAGCCAATTTGGCCATCAATGTTTCTGTTACCGTTTCTGACAGGAGTCTTTGTGGAGTTGCATGCCTGGGACAGTCTTCTCTGTGTTGCCTCCCCTGTGGTCAAGTTGCCTTCTCCTTATCCACCAGAATCTTCCCTGTGACTTTTTTTTTTTAATTTCATTTGAGGCCCATCCTGATGATACAGAAAGTATCTCCATATTCAAGACCTTTTTCCCATTTAACATAAATTCCAGGGATATCTCTGGGGGCAATCATTCAGGTTACTACAGTAATTATTATATTTTTCTATTTCTTCCCAATAAATTAAAGCTATTTCAGTATGATATTATTTAGTGGTAAATTAAAAGAAAATCTTTCCTCAGGCAGAACTCTGTTATTCCGCCTGTATATCCTGCCTTCACACAATTGAGACCCAAATAAACACAACTGAATCTGTCCACTTTCACCACTAGCCAGTGACTCCTCATGGCTCCTTCTCTCAGTAGAGCCACCAGCATCTTGGCTTCACAGCTTGTGGAGATGTCTCTCACTTCTTCTCCCTTTTCTCACATCCTATCCAGGAAGGATCCCCCTCTTAAGTTTTTATACACTTAAAATGACCAAACATGTGAACATATTAAGACCGCCTGTGTTAGTCAGCATTCCATCACCACAGATGCCTGAGATCATCAACTTAAAAACTGCAAAGCTTTATTTATCTCATAGTTTTCATGGCTTTAGTCCATGGTTGGGTGGATGAATTGCTTTTGAATTTGTAGCAATGAAATAGAGCATGAAAGAGAGTGATCAGTGTTCCACAACTCCATTCAAGAGAATGCTGAAAATGACCAAAAGCCTCCTATCACAACCCATTTCTTTTTTTTTTTTTTAATTATGTGTGTGGCAGGGAGTTGAATATGTGCCACAGTGTGTGTGTGGCAGTCACAAGACATGGTTGGGGAATTAGTCTCCTTTTACCTCCTTTGAGGTAGCATCTCTTATTCACAGAAGGCCAGACTAACTTGTACACTCTACTGACTCTGCCTCACCATTGTTGTGGATGTGTTGGGATTGCAGACTTGTGCTGGGATTTCTGTGGGTTCTGGGGATCCAAACTCTGGTTTGCAGGCTCTCAGAGCAAGTACTTTTAAGTGCTGAATCATCTCCTTAGCTGTGGACTCCATTCTTAAAGTTTCTGAAACTTTCCAATACAAAGCTAAGGGCCTTTAACACAAGACCTTTGGGGGACATTCTATATACAAATTATAGCACTACCCAACTTTTTGTTAATTGAAAGACTGGCTATTGTAATGGCTTCCTAACTGTCCCAGGTTTAGTTATTTTATATTCTATCCTATACTAAGCAACCAGGAGAGAAAGAGGGAAAGAGAGAAAGAGAGAGAGAGAGAGAGAGAGAGAGAGAGAGAGAGACAGATAGAGAGAGGGAGAATAGACATACCAGGGTCTCCAGCTTCTGCAAATGAAGTGCAGATGCATGTGCCATTTTGTGCATCTGGCTTTACCTGGGTACTTGGGATTATAAGCTGGGTTCTCAGACTTTGCAGACAAGCTCCCTAACTGCTGAGCTATCTCTCCATTCCTATTCCTATTCTCAACGTTTTTTATTTTTTTTTTTGTAAGTTTCCTGTATAGATATGTTGTTTGGCTTCTTGTTTCATAGGTGATTAAGTGAAAATTCCTAAATTTGCTTAAGCCTGATGCTGTTATGCATTTTTATCTTACTTTGGATTTTTTCCTCACCTGACCTTTTGGCTCTATATAAATTGTTCTGTTCGCAGATCCAACAGAACATTCTGTTTCTTCCATTTCTAAGCCTTAGCATCCTTTCCTGTCTTATGGTATACCTCTTTCTATGTGGCATTTCAATAATCTACTCATCTTTTAGACCCATCAAAAGTGTGGCATGAAGCCTGACTTTTTTCTCCCTTGTGTCTAAATAGTGTCTTGACCTCACTAGCTTCAATTGTTCTTATTTTGGAGGCTGCATATGATGGGCAGGATGAGGGTGTCGCTGTCACACTGAGACATTTTTTACTTTCTAGGTGCTGCTGTTATATATTGTTCATGAACCTTGTGACCATTTCTCATGCTTAACATTTAGCAACAAATTTGACTCTCCTCTTGTTCTTTACCATCCCAACTATAGTTCCAAATTTCTTTTCCTATATGGTCCCATCAGCAGAATTTTTTAGAGAATCTTGGTAAGCCAGGACATCATCAAAGGGTTTGACATGCCTTGCCTATGAGACTACAGATATGAAGCACTGACAGAGTCCATGGCAGGGATCTCAAGAATTTTGACTTTCGAGATACCCATTAGGCAAAGTATGTCTAAAGAGAAACCTTTAAGCTATTGCCCCCCTCTCTTTAGTTTGCAATTATGTGTTCACCTGAAACTAATAGCTGTGGACAAGAATCTATGGCTTTGAGGTCCAATTTTTTCAAAGAATACAAAGTTTAGAACCATGTCAAGCCCTAAGCTAAAACCTCTTTACTTTCTTGTGATCTGAAAAAAAAAATGCTGATTTAACTTTTTCTAGAGTTAACATTTTAGTCAACCATCCTCTGATGAATATTTATTAAATACAAAATATAGTGAGAAGATCAAAATGAAGATGTTGTAGCCTTCATCTTCCAGGTCTGTGTCTCTATCTTTGTTAGAAAGAAAAAAAAACAAACAAACATAACTTACATGCAACTCCAAGGAGAATATTTAAAGATTTGTACCTTCCACTTGGATGTGGGTGTAGAGTTATTCCTATTTTGTTCAGAAACAAAGGCAACTGCTGAGCACTTCCAAAATTCTGTTTTTTTTAAAAATACCTTAGTTTTGTTTGTTTGTTTATTTGACCGAGAAAGAGGCAGAGAGTGGGGGGAGTGTGGAGACTGAGAGAATGGGCACACCAGGGCCTCCAGCCACTGCAAGCAAACTGCAGACACGTGCACCCCCTTGCGCATCTGGCTAACGTGGGTACTAGGGGATCGAACCTGGGTCCTTTGGTTTTGCAGGCAAATGCCTTACCTGCTAAGCCATTCCTCTAGCCCCAACATTCTGTTTTATGACAGTTTATGTTAGAAGGTATTGCCTGATTTTTCCCAAAGCTTTTACTCAATATACCACTATCTAGGTTACATGTTATTTCATTCAACCTTCTAGTTAAGATCTGACACAATCAGATTTAAACTTGAAAATTCACTAAAATGCTCCTTTTCCAACTTTTCCAAATAAAAAAACACTGATCATGCTCATGGTAGATAAAGTTTACTGGTGTACAATTTTTCTGTGATCAGAAGGAATATCACATCAAAATGACATTCAGAAATGAGGGGTCTTCCTTTGCAGTGCAGAGAGAAAAATATTTACCACAAAATTCTATATTGTGCCAGTATTTGAATTGTATTTATTAAAAGACCACCATGATGACTTTCTGTCTGATGGATATAGCATTTAAATAGACATAACACTTTATTCAACCTTTCAATCATTTTTTATTTTTATCAATATCTTATTCATGTATGTAATTTCCTTATTATGTCATAGTCTTGATTTGTGTTGAAGTCTTGAAGGACAACTATTACACATGATGAATGAACCCTTGGGTGAGAGCATCCTTTGCAGAACCAAGGAAATGAAAGCAAAGCCAACACTGGAATGGAAGTACAAAGCAGTAGTGCCAAGGGGTAACAGTATTGTTTGTTCCACTAATATAAGGCAGTTACAATAGAATGCAACTTTTAAGAACCTGTTTATCAGCCAAATTAATCTAATTAATCTAATGTTCAGTGAAAAAATAGAACTTGATTTATTCATATTTTGCATTACTGCATTTATTAATTTTAAATACTGTCCAATTTGTTTTCAATGTTTATTTACCCTCATGTTGCTCAAATGCAATTTTATTGCTTATTACAATGCACAGCACTGTCATCTATAAGAATTACTTAAAATGAATCTTTCTAATGTGATGCCAAATGGCATTGAAATGTCACCTAAATGTTATATTTCATGAAAGCATTTATTTTCAGAAGTTACTGTTAAGCAGAAAATATTTGGGAATGAGATTGATATGAGGGGGCAGGCACTTTTCTCTCTGTTAGTTCATCTGTAAAATTGAAAGGAAATGAATCTCTAAATAGACAACTATTCATCCTCTTTACTATTCTAGGAGAGGAGATAATTACTATGCCCTGAAGCTCTGCATGGTTTTCCCCACTTTACCCTTTTTTCTCCTTACCCACTAGGACAGCTTACTGCCTCCTCAAATATATGCCCTCCAATATACCCCCAAACATAAGTGAGTATGTTTGGAATCAAATTGCCTAAAGCTGAGACATTTCTTTGGAAGATAGTTGGAGAGTAAGAGGTCACCAGAGAAACAGAGGGATATAAAAGACTATTGTGCAGAGTTTTTAAAAAGTTTCATTTGGATTGTCTTTCCAGTCTGATATTTTCATTCTCTCTTGTCCACTTCCTCTCACCAACCATTCTTCTCTTTCTTGTCCTCTTTTTAATCTCTCTTCTCTTTCTCACTCTCTTTCTGAGGACCAGGCAGTCTTTACACTCACAGCACTAGGAGCCATCCCCTTTTGGGGCTCCAGGAGATGCACTTGCATTTTGAGCAAGACAAGAACAATCCTAGAAAGTTAAGAGGGAGCTCCAATAAAAAGAGGAAATGATGAATAGAGACCTTTCTAATCCATCACCAGCTTGACTGGATGCTCAGACCTCTGAGTGTTTATGTGGTCTGAACCTGTGTTCAAAATGTTCTGCAAAGAAAAAAAAGAGAGAGAGAGAGAGAGAGAGAGAGAAGAGAGAGAATATTAACAAAAGGTTGTAGAAGTTTTTCAATTTACTTTAAACTGGTCTTGTAGCGCAGGCATATAATTCCAGGGTTAAAAGAGTCTGAGGTGGGCTAGAGAGATGGCTTAGCAGTTAAGGTGCTTGCCTGAAAAGGCAAAGAACCCAAGTTTGATTCCCCAGAACCCATGTAAGTCAGATGCATACGGTGACACATGCATCTGGAGTTCATTTGCAGTGGCTGGATTCCCAGGTGCGAGCACTCTACTCTCTCTCTGTCAAATAAATAAAAATTAAATTTATAAGAGAAAGTCACAAGTTTAAGACCTCCCTTTGCTGCAGAGTTTAACGTCAGCCTGGACAACTGAGACTCTGCCTCAAAATGAATTGAACAGTCTTGTAGCTGCCTTTTTCCGGTGGTTTGTGGGATTAAGTTACTTTGACATATAAGAGTTAACTCTGCTGGAAAACTTTGATATCTCTAGATCCTGCTTTATGATAGACATTATTCACCTTCTACAAGTGCTCTTCAGAGACTGATTAGTGTTCAAGGTGACTACCAAGATGAGGAAGTCCTGTACAGGCTGAAAATCACACCAGCATCACTGGCTGATGGGCATTAAATAACACCTGACGGGTATTCATGCTGAATGAAGGGTAGGTAAAATATTACCATGAACACCACAAGAAATATCTCTGTGAGGTATATGAGCCATCCTCTTGCTCTGAATCTGTGTGCTTCCTGACATCCCAAAGGTATAAGCGTGCCTTCCATGTGGTTTGGAAGTGCAGGTTTTCTTCACCATGATTTGCCAATTCTTTGTTATACACACCATACATCAGAAACAACTTGTCATTTCTGGTGTCCAGGTGGTGGCTGTCATATTATATCCATTTTTAGATGTTCCTTAAAACCACTGAAGTGGTGTGGAGGTTTCCGACAGTTTGAGGTTTTTTTTTTTCTTTTTCTTCTTTCAGGCCTTGTCTCTTTGGTGGAGAGAAATGTACTGCCTTCTTTGACAGCTGGACAGAAAAAGATTGCGATCTCATTTCCCTCTCAGTATTCCCTAGAAAAATCATGAATAAGCACCAGCTTAGATGGTTGACTTACAAAATGCGTTTCCTGTCAAGTTCTTGTCAGGATTTTTAAAGTCAGAGAACAACTCTTTCTAGTTGTGATTTCCTATAATTGCAATTAAATGCTGAAATATATTTTTTTCTTAGTTTTTGTTTTGCAATCTATAATACAAAGTGGGACCCAAATGCAATTCAATTTTTTCAGTGTTCAAAATATTATTTATTTACTTATTTATTTTACAGAAAAAGGGAGGAGATATGGGTGTGTTAGGGCATCCAGCCTTTGCAAATGAACTCCACATGCATGTGCCACCTTGTGTATCTGGCCTTATGTGTATATTAGGAAATCAAACCTGGGTCCTTTGGCTTTGTTGGCAAGTGCTTTAACTGTTACGCCATCTCTCCAGCCTTCACTTGAGAATTTCATTTGGCAGAGAAGGTGATCAATAGAATTCTATGATGGGGCTTATTATTACTAGTAGCTTAGTATTATATTTTAAATTCAATTCAACCTATCATAAGGTAATGTCTAAACCAACTTTCAGGGATCATTGTTAGGGTGTTGGATGCTTTTAAAAGTAGCAGAGGCCAGTAAGTTAAAAAGGGAAGAGAAAGGAAGGGAGGAGGGTACTTAATAGGTTGGTATTGTATATATGTAAGCAGAAGAATAGGTTAACTGGGGTGAAAAGGCCCAAAGTGAGGTCAGGGGAAGAGATTGAGTTAAGGAAAGGTGGAGGGAGGGCTAATCAAAATCTAAGAGGATGCAAATAAATCATATGGAATCCTCAAGTTTCAGACAAAACAACACTCAGGAGCTATAGATCGTTGTTAGAAATTTTTTAGGGCCAGGGATGGGATACCTCTAGTGAGTTGTTGGCCAGGGTGGTCCCTGATGCCCCCAAAACATTATAGGTCATTGCCAAGGCCCTTGGTTTCCCACCAGGATTAGATGGTAAGACCCTATTGCTGAAGACTCCACTTACTTCGGCTGCAAGGCCACTGAGAAATCCTGATGGAACTGAGCTGATAACCTCCTCCATGTAGACCAGCTGACAGAAAGCTGGAAGAAGCCATTCTACATATAGTTCAATGGGAGAAAGAAATACCACCAGTGAAGATACTCAACAGTAGACACTGCAAGCCTTATAATTCGCCAGCCAGGCCAAATGACCCAACAGGTGCAATAGTGTCAGGTCTGTCATGGTGGAAACCAACTGCCCTCCAGTTGGACTGGAGGCCTGCTTCACAGGGGGTAACACATCGCTGATACTGAAAACTTAAAACAGGGGTAGTCATGAGCCCTAGGGGTGTAACATCTGCTGATGTCTGGAAAAATGTATATACTATGCTTATCAAATTGCCCAGTAAGCACTTCTCTTAATATTTATACCCTTATATTAATGCTACTCTCACTTTGGGTAGAGAACCTTCTCTTTTCAGATGCCAGTGACCTTGGGATGACTCAGAAGGTATCATAGTGCTGGAAAGAAGTGACTGGAGTACTGAGTAACATCTTGATCACACCTTCCAAGGCTCAAGGTCTAATGCGGAAGAGGTGGCAGATAGAATGTAAGATCCAAAGGAAGGGTAGGACTCCTTACAACGATGTGCTTCTTCCAGATATAAAATGGCCTGGATATCCATGATCTCATAATGCCTGACACTACCTATACAAGACTATTATAAGAGAAGGAAAAGATCATGACATCAAAATAAAAGAGAGACTGATTGAGATAGGGAGGGGATATGATGGAGAATGGAATTTCAAAGGGGAAAGTGGTGGGGGGAGGGAGATATTACCATGGAATATTTTTTTTTATAATTGTGGAAAATGTTAATAAAAATTGAGAAAAAATAAAATAAAATTATTCAGAAGAAAAAAAAAGAAACTTGGCAATAAATTTAGGTATTTTTGAATTTCACTTGGAAACATGAGGATAAAATGAAATCTTGAGGAAAAACAAGAACACACTACATCTTTAATTGCTACATTCTTCTGTACGTCACATTAAAACTTGCCATGAAACTTACTGGACAGTCTCAGTTATGCAGCCCTACAGTTATCCCTCCCTGGGATTGTCTGTACAGAAACCAGAACGTCCAGGAAAGCATGGAACTAAAAGACTCCCAGGGCCCAGACTTGATTCTTCTAGCGTCCACATATATGTAATGGGGATAAAACAAACAAATAAAGAAACAAACTTCCCAAAACTGGATTCTTATTTTGTTTTTGTGAGAATTAAATAAGTGAATATATATTAAGTCTATACATTTGCAACCCATTATAGGCATTTTTGTAAGCTATGTATGAAGAAATACATACATGCTCATTTCTAGCTCCATGTGTTGATACAGGCTCACTATGCATCTGATCTAATAATGTATCCATAGTTTTATGTCAGTTTCAACATGAACAATACACAGTAATAAATATAAGCCACTTGCATTTTAGCAGAATATATGACAAGGTCTGACTGTGGCCCAGGCTACCCTGGGACTTATTCTGTAGCCCAGACTGACCTTAAACTCACGGTTTGATCCTCCTGTCATCCTCAAAAGGGCTAGAATTTAAGGTATGAGAGATACATTACACACATGCACACATGCATGCGCGCGTGTGCGCGCGTGCACACACACAAATTTATTTGAGAGAGAAAAAGGGAAAAAAAGAAAATAATTGGTGCACTATGGCCCCCAGCCACTGTAAACAAACTCCAGATGCATGCACCACCTTGTACATCTAGCTTTATGTGGGTACTGAGGAATTGAACCTGGATTCTTAGAGTCGGCTGACAAGTTCCTTAACTACTGATCCTTCTCTCCAGCCCTAAAATTATTTTTAATAAAGTTAATTTTCAAGCACGTCATTAACATCCAGGCACCTTCTCCTTGAATTAAACCAGTTCATTCGCTTCATGTCCAACTTTATAAAATTCAGGAAAGGGTTTGTTCTTAATTTTTTTTAAACTGCTTTTTCAGTTTTACTAGAAGGTTCTGGAGCTAATACCCCTGGCTATGAAAATTCCTCCAATCAACAGTTTTTCTATGACCCATGGCCAGGAAGGAATGTGGTTGAGTTCAGTTTCAATCAGGATACTTAAAGATTGTGTGGAGATGTTTCAACCATTTTTCCTCCATCAGAAGCTGATTAGAGAATAGCTACCATTTGATAAAAGTCTTGTATAATTCTCTCACAGTGCAGAGCCCTTGAGCCAAGTGCAGCTGTACACAACCAAAAGTGGGATTTAGTGAGTTTTTGGCCAAATTCCTTCTTGATTTAGATTTCTCGAGTTTCAGAATCACTTTAGGAATTAGAACAATGACTCAACCCTCAGAGTATTGCACAAAGACAGCTTGTCAGTCCAATTTCAGGATCAGTGATAGTTTTTGTTAGTGTCCTAAGCAATTGGACACCAATAGGGGTGTAAATAATTCCCATGTCCCCTCCCTTTCCTCTCATTATTCCTCCAGACATTAGTAGGCTCTTCCCTCTCTCCACCCCTCCTCTCTATGTGTGTGTGTGTGTGTGTGTGTGTGTGTGTGTGTGTGTGTGTGTATACATACATATACATATACATATACATACAAATATATATATATATATATATATATATATATATATATATAAATATTATATTTCTTTTTGCTTTTCTTAACTTTTTTTTGTACTTTGGAGCTGCCTCTGGGCAATTATTCAGAATATTTAGGTAACGTTTGAAAACAACATAGGGAACCAATTATATGGAAATATATAACAATTTTAAAATAAATATATGAAATAGTAACACATTTGTTTTCCTATTAGCACATTAAATGAGAACTGACAGCTGCTCTAAGAATAACTGTAATTCTCAAGTAATTACAGGAATAAATGTTTTTGAGATTTCTGCATCAGCTATAATGTCATAGGAAAATATCTTTAATTTCTACTGCTGACAATGTCACAAGCTTTCCTGAGGCCACATTGATTTGTTCCCATATTCTTAAAGAAAAAAAAAAATGGAGCCATTCAGAAGTTATTGAAAATGAGGATTTTTCCTACATCCAAATTCATGTACCCTAAAATCCTGAGGATTTCAGATATATAAATCTTTTTTCCCATCTCTGTGGATCTTAGAGTTTACTATGAAATATAAATCTGTTCCCAGGTTTCTAGGTTAAAGAGTATCAAGTGACCAGGTTCCCAACACCTCCATTTCTATAAGCTCTTCAATCTACTACCTGATGTTAAATCTAATATTAAGAAGAATAAAATTCTAGGTTAAATATTAATAGTTATCTTTAGAAAAATATTAACATTTTTTCTATTGTATAACACAAGATCCAAATAGAACTTGCATGTTTACTATGGAAATACAACTCCCTATCACTCTGTTTTCAATATACCATTGCTGACCACAGCCATATCCCCTCCACACATTCTCCTACATGGAAATTCTGAAGAACTGACTGAATAAGGGTGAATTTAAATGGGCCTCAAAATTACTAAATCAATTTAATGTTGAGACCTAGGTAGTTGAATTATGGGTAACTGTTACAGGTTGATAAAAGGGGCAGGCTCTGAGTCTAAGGATCTTATACAATCCAAATTCCCATAGAATTTCTGGCTGTCATGATATGCCTAGGGCTTTTGTTTACTCATGCAAGTAGCTCTGGAATATTGTGGAAATACCATAAAAAATTATTATTCCTTTATTCAATTGGATGCCAAGGCAGTCTTGATGAGCATTGGGATTAATAGTACCTAATGAAGACACCATGTAAATAGTTATTTTGCTGTATCATTAGGGATCAGTGACAAGGAAAAAAGAAGTTTATAAGTGTTTCACAGGTGATTAAAAAGACAAAAACATTTTAAAAATCTGAGTTTGGTTAAATCCTAGAGAATGAGGCAACTGCTTGGTTGGTAAAGTGATGCCTCACAAGCAAGAGGATCTCTAGTACACATGTAAAAATGTCAGACATTGTGCTGCAGAGATGGCTTAGTGGTTAAGGTGCTAGCTACATAGCCTAAGGATCCATGTTCGACTCTCCAGATCCCACATAAGCCAGATGCACAGAGGTGAAGCAAGTGCAAGATTGCACATGCCCACTAGGTGGCATAAGTGTCTAGAGTTCAATTGCAGTTACTGAGGCCCTGGCATGCCACATCTCTCTGTTGATCTCTCTCCCTCTCTCTCTCTCTCTCTCTCTCTCTCTCTCTCTCTCTCGGTCTCTCTCTCTCTCTCTCTCTCTCTATTTTTAAAATTTTTAATGCCAGGTCTGATGGTAACACGATGTAACCGCAGGATTGGGGAGGCAGAAATATGAGGCACTCTGGGACTCATGGGCCAGCCCATCTAGCCTAATTGGTGAACTACAGGCCAGTAAGAGGTCTATTCTCAAAGGAGGTTTAGGACTGACACCCAGAATTGTCCTATTGTTTTCATACACACATGTATTTATACACACACACACACACAGAGAGAGTTTAAAAAAAATCACAACTGTGATTGGTTTATCCATTAATGTGGAAACAATGGATACCCAATTTTTTTTGGCAAATGTTAAAAAATATTCTTGGGATTCAAAATGAATTTTGATCATAGTTTAAATTCTTTTTGTCTAGAAAATGATGTTTCACCCAGAGAGAAAGGGCTTCTTTTTCATGACTCAGTGACTGGTGCAGTTTCGTGACACCAGAAGGATCCATAAAATCTGATAATTAGCAAGTTCTGATTAGTAAACTTGAGGGCTGATTTTCAAAGTCCCATTTCAAGACCACTGACTACTGTTGTTTAGTTGTCTTTTTTTGGTAGCTTATTAAAATAAAAATTTGAATTTTTGGAAAATACTTTTTAAATTCAGTATCTCAATGACATTTTACAGATTATTATGTCATAATTTTATGTATCTCACCCCAATATAGATTAATGAACCTATTATTACAATTTACCCAACTCTTCAGATGCATGTCTATTAGAAGCAATTTCTTTTTACTTATGTTTATCAAGTATGTAACAAAGTGCTTTGGGGGAATATTTAGACGTAGTGCCTATGTGACTAAGTGTGGATACTGCACATAGTCTCCATTTGTAATGAGGTGCCTTTGCTTACAATGCCTGGTTTTAGCTTCATGAGAGGAGTGATATAACTGCTGTATTTCAGGACCAAATATAATATAGACAACAGATACCTTTGTGTGAACAGAGAGTAGAAGATCAAAACAAACAGCAAAATAAAGGAATAAAAACAGGGTGGGGACAGATAGAAACTAAACAAGAATGGGAGATATACAAGGGGGCACATGGGTAAAGAATTACGTTTTGATGATTTCATTTGTATGTTTATTGTAATATTGGGAATTGAAACCATGCCCTCCCTCATGCTAGTCAAGTGTTCCAGTCCTTAACTTATTCCCCAGCTCTGATGATTACTCAGCAAAATTAAGTAAGAGACAAATTATTTTCATAGAGACCTTGATTATTTTATGTTACTTCTCACCAATAGTTTCATTTAAAACAAAATTCAGATTCTGGAAATCATTTTACCTTCAATGATATTTTTGCCATTATTAAAGTTCCTCTAGGATGAAACACAAATTTAAAGGTCTTTGAAAAATAATGACACTTATGTTCTTCTATTTCATTTACTGAGCATTAAATGCTTTAGCCATAGCTACAAAATATAAATAATTTATGAATTTAACATGAGTCTGATTAATCTGTCATTGAAGCCAAAGAATAATGCCTTCCAGTCAGCCTTTTCATTTGCTGGTATTTTTTCTTCTTTTTGCCACTCACAAAAATTTTCATATTCTGTAAACAAAAAATTCTTTTCTGTATCTATTTGAAGTATACAAAATGTTGGGAACATAAAATTGTCAGCTATATAACCTAATATGTTTGTCTGCCTTTATCTGATTTAATTTGATAGAGAAGTGGTCAACTTATATTAATGTAAGAATCATTTTTATTTTACAAAGACAGCTCTAGACAGCCATTTATACCCCCCAATTAATGTCATTATTTAACTACTAGAGTTCCATGTTTAAGATTTTCACAGCTTTGCCATAATGAAGCAATTTGATTTGTAGGAGAAAACTTTGGACCATAACTTATTTACTTGTATCAAGATGCAAATATTGTTTATGCAAGTTGAATTTGAAGGATTCTTTTGAAAGTACTTGGTGCTTAGGATTGTTTTAAATAGAACATGCTGAAGACAGTAATAACAGATAGATCACATTCTTTCTTTAATCTGTTTTAATGCCACCACACAGGGAGTTCAAGGCAGTTAAAACTTCTTCATTTACAGAAACCAAATGTGCAAAAATGGATTGTCACAATTCCAGATAAATGGATAATGCATAGTCTCTTGCACATTTTTTATTAAAAATCACTTGAAAAAATTATATTGGATACTAAGTAAATATAAAATCACATCTTTAAGATCCCTAGCAATGTTAGTTTCCCTTTGATGAATTACAATGCAATTTTCTACCCTACTAATTTCACTAAGGAAACTAATGAGTAGAGCAAAAGTCTAATCAGCTGCCACTCAGAATTCCTTGAAGCACAGAGTGTCAAATATTGAAGTAATTTTTACAACTCGTAAAAGCACTTATGTTCCATGATATGTCATAAAATCTGTGATGGAAATTTAACATTAATGAAGCTGCCTTGTTTCTCAAGTGCTTTTTCTCCCCCCGCCCACCTAAGAAACAGCTTTCACAGCAAGCTAAATATTTTATTAATTCAAGTCTGTCACCCACGGTACTGTCATGCTGTCCATAATCGTACCATGATATTACCCAGCTACAAAAGGCTCATTGGCCATATATAAGTATCAGCAACAGAACTCATAAAAATTACCATGGTAGATTTTTTTTTTTATTCTCCCAGAGAAACCACCTAGTCTTTCTTCAGCTTATATCAGAATGAGTTGGGTTTTTTTTTTAATTTTCTCTGTTTATTTATTTATTTGAGAGGAACAGACAGAGAGAGAGAGAGAGAGAGAGAGAGAGAGAGAGAGTGGGCGCACCAGGGCCTCCAGCCACTGCAAACGAACTCCAGACACGTGCGCCCCCTTGTGCATCTGGATAACGTGGGTCCTGGGGAATCAAGCCTTGAACTGGGGTCCTTAGGCTTCACAGGCAAGCGCTTAACCGCTAAGCCATATCTCCAGCCCATGAGTTGGTTTTTTTAAAATTTTACTTTTTGATATATTTTATTTTTAGTTATTTATTTGAGAAAGAAAGAGAGGCAGATAGGTGGAGAGAGAGAAAGGGAGAGAGAGAGAGAGAGAAAGAGAGAGAGAGAGGGAGGGAGAGAGGGAGAGAGAGAGAGAGAGAAGAAGGGAGAGAGGGAGAGAGAGAGAGAGAATGGGCACACCAGGCCCTCCAGCTGCTGCAAACAAAGTCCAGATGCATGCATTCCCTGGTACACCTGGCATATGTGGGCCTTGAGGGATTGAACCTAGGTGCTTTGGCTTTGCAGGCAAGTGACTTAACCACTAAGCTATCTCTCCAGGCCCAGAATGGGGTTTTATCTGATACTCTAGGAACAGCTTAGCACAAGACTTCACTTTCCCACTTTACACAAGCAAGCCTTTGTTCCTCAAGTAATGCTCCCTACTTTCAAGAAAAGTAATCATTTTTAAAAGTAATCATTGATTTATTGGTCATTTCAATACTCGAGAATGGCTATTTTTCTGTGTTGCTGAAAAGCTATAGAATAATTTCATGTCTTCATCACACTTCTCCTCCCTTCTAGAAGTACAGCCACCACGAACATGTTTCATGCTTCTTTATCAGTCTCCATACACACAAACATGAGAGGGTGTCTGGGAATATCTTGTTAGTTGAGAGCTGAGGTGTGTCACATCTGAGTATTCGCCCTCAACCTCACTGCCAATATTTCTAATAATGCTTTTATCATGCTAGCACACTTCATGATCTCAAGTAAAACTGTTCTCTCCCACATTGGACGGTGTTGGCTATATAGCCAGTAGTTACTATTGAGGAGGATTTATTTGGCCTTTCCTGAGGTCTCTGAAAATTCTCTTTGTGGACAATGAGGTTATCCCATTTCCATAGGGTTCCTGGAGCACAAAACTCAAGGATTTAGGTTAGGTTAGCTGTTGGATTAATTGTTTGAGTTTTGTTTCAGCAGTTTATGTTCTCTAACACTTTTGAGGAGGCAGAACTCTCAGGTGAATCCTCCTGGGAATGTTTTCAGGTATATCTATGAAAAAAATTCTCATTCACTTTGTATAATGATACAGGAGGAAATGTGTCTCTTTTTCACAGAAAACTAACTGAGCAAGTACCATTTATAAAATGAGAAATAACATCTCAGCCTTTTGGTTAAGATTAAGTGTATAAAACATATGAAAATATCTCAATGCATTGTGAAGAGAATGGAGTTGTCATGGTGAAAGCCATCCCGGTCTCTGTATATGTACCACCACTGACTCTTGTGTCAAGAATCTAAAGAGATTATAAACCATGTTTTCATTGGCAGTCTTGATTGCTCTCATGTTAACCACCCCACTACATTCACAATTCAATTTGACATACACCTGCTAAGGGAGCATCTTTCACATATGGGGGCAAATATTCCCCATAAGAGAGCAGGTACATTTTCCTGCCACACTACTCTCCCTGTTAAGTTTTTTGTTTTGTTTTGCATTAGCATTTTTGGCTTCCAGGTTACTCTTCTCTCAAAACAGAAACACTATATTTCCTTCAATGAATCAGAAAACTCAAAACCATTTTGCCCCAACAAACTACTATGCATCCTAACAAGGTAGGGCAAAAGTATGTTCCCTAACCCAAGGACCCTAAGGACAGCACTTAACTCTTTTTTGTTGTTGTTGTTTTTTTTTTTTTTTTTTTTTTTGGTGTCTCCATAGTATCTGCTATGCACTGCTTAATACATGTTAGTAGATGATGGGTGACTGCTGAGTAATAATAACTAATATTTATGTGACATTAGGGATAGTTACAGGCCAGGCAGGGTATAGCTCAAAAATTCAGCGAGGTGATGTCTATTGGATTAAATAAATTATGTCTTTAGATTGGAATGTTTTCTCTGTAGGGTGACTGGCAAATTCTATATAGTAGACTCATTCTAATATTTACATTACAGATAAAGATACATTGAGTCATTTATAAAAATTACAAAGTGGTTCATTCTAGAAATGTAGTGGGAGGTATCCATGTGACATTCAAAATCTGCCTTACGTTGGATAAAATTTTTCTTAAATCTCCTCATTAAGTGAAAACAAGTTCTTTGAAGTTGGCTTAGTGTAACTAATTTCACTGGATTTCAAGAAGAGTCATAATGTTTAACCAACAGAAGCAAGCATTCTCATTTATAGACCTTTTATCTCCCCAATTTTGGGTCAGCAGTACTTTTGGACCTGGGGCCAAAGACAGCACAGCCACTTTCCTAAGATACAGATCGGTACTGATAACTATGGTTGTCTGGACAGTAGAACTTCAATCTTGAGTGAAGGGCACTTCCCTTGCTCATCGGCACATTCATAGGGACTGAGCCATGACCATAGCCCTGGGGGACAGAGAAGATCCAGCCCCTGAAGAGCAATTGGCTTCAGCTGTGAAGGACATCCACCTTACTAGCCTAATGAGCCAAGCTTGGGGCACAACTGCAATACTTCTAGGGACATGGAAATCTAACAACAAACTGGGGTGACAGCGTGGTCACAGGATTGTCCATGAGTGTTAGGAGCTAGCATCAAAGCTCCAGGCTTCCAAATGTTTGCCTTGGATGGACAGGATGTCAGGTTAAGATATAGAGGCTAAGGCCAGAGCCCTTGTAGAACACTCTCCTTTAAGCACAACATCCATTACTATCTCAAAACAGCTGTGGTTACCTGCAAGAAACCCTAAGTAACGGGCTTGGAGACTGACAGCTCACAGGAGAGGTGAGCAAGGTCATTAAGCCTTCACCTGTGATTCAGCTAGTTCCTCCAGCCAAGCTCTCCCACCTGCACGTAATTGTGCCCCAGCTGCATATTGTTTTGGAGGTGTGAGTGTATATAGGGGATGGAAGGTTAGCTAAAGAGATGTGCGAGTTTATAGAGAGATGGTGGGAGGTTAGCAGAACAGGACACTTCATTTCTGCAGTTAAGGGGAAGTCGTCATTCATGCTGTGGAGAGACTTCTCCGTCGAGTGGCAGCTGTCTTAGTGTCACCTATGCTCTTGTAAGTAATCCCTCACTTGCTTTCATGTAAACAGGGCAAATTAATTCTGGTTCAACAAGGTAGGCTTTGGTGGAATCTTTACTTTTTCTGTGTGGATAACGTATCTGGGGGAAGCAGTGTTTATTTACATTTCCCAGAAAAAGTTAATTTAATTGTCTCTGTCTTTTATACTTTGCATTTACTACACACCTAAGCTTGGTCCTTACTGGATCTCAGGCTACGTGAGACTGGGCTGACATACATGTTGAATAGCCTCAGTGCTGGTCTCCATATTTAGGTGAGGCAGGTATAGACTCACAACTCCTTTTTTCAGTATATCTATAGGGTGAAGCCTTGAGTTGAACTGATAATTTTTTCCTTGGAAAAATCGAATCTACACGTTCAAAATGGAGGCAGGAGATAGAATGTGAAATTTTATTATTTCTGTACAGAAACTGGGTGCAACACTTTCTTTTATCAATCCAAGTGAGTTTGTTCCAGGTATTTCTTGAGACTGAGATTTTTTTTTGAGTCTACCTACTTGAGAGATTGCTCTACATACTGGAGAGATTGCTTAGTAGTAAGGCACTTTCCTGCAAAGCCAAAGGATCCAGGTTCAATTCCCCAGGACCTACATGCATCTGGAGTTCATTTACAGTGGCTGGAGGCCCTGGAGCACCCATTCTTTTTCTCTTTCTCTCTGCCTCTCTCTCAAATAAATAAATAATAGTCCCCTTATGCTGAAGGGGGTAGTAAGATAGGACTTTCCACACAGAAAAGAATGAACTGGGTGCATCTGAGCCTTTCCAAGGAGTCTGAGGTATAGAAAGCCTAACCTCTGGCCATACAAACATGCCTGATGTGATTTTTAGAAGCTAATCAGTTTGTCATTACCAATTTCCTAATTCTGTCACATAATTGATGTTATCTCATTCTCATGATCTTTTACCTAATTCCAGACATGGGAAAATAACTTTAGTAACTGTGTGCTTACGGTATTTCCTTCTTTGAGAAATAATGATAAAAATCAGAATTCTTCATAATTCCACAGGAAGGTTAGAGTTGCACTCTTAACAATTAGTAATTATTATTTTTAAAATTTTTTTTTGTTCATTTTTATTTATTTATTTGAGAGACAAAGAAGCAGATAGATGGAGAGAGAGAGAGAGAATGGGCGCACCAGGGCTTCCAGCCACTGCAAACAACTCCAGATGCATGCGCCCCCTTGTGCATCTGGCTAATATGGGACCTGGAGAATTGAGCCTCGAACCTGGGTCCTTAGGCTTCACAGGCAAGCGCTTAACTGTTAAGCCATCTCTCCAGCCCAACAATTAGTAATTATTTTTGTTGTTACAAATCCAAATAGGATTTTTTTTTGGGGGGGGGCTTTAAGTTGTTTGTGTAGGCTAGTAGCAAACAGTTCTTTATTCTTCAGTAATTGTATAACTGTGATCATATGTATATGTATATGTATATGTATATGTATATGTATATGTATATGTATATGTATATGTATATGTATACGTATATGTATATATAGACTGTTTCCCCACCAAATGATGGGAATTTTTGAATGGCAGTAATAACATTCCATTGTTCACCTCACTCAACATGCCAGAGTCACTCTTAGTATAGCTGTCAGACAAAAGCATTTGGGTGAAATGTTGACAGGAAAAAGTGAAGGCAGGTCATTTGGTTTTTGAGAAGTAGTCACAGTTGAAAATGAATGGGGCAACACAAAACAAAAACAGGAGTAGGTAAGGCCTGGATATGATTAGCCTGGCTGAGAGCTGAAATGCACACACAGAGAGGATAATAGCCTCAGTGGAATGGGGTTCTGTGATCAGATAAGCTTGAGAATTATAGAACAAATGTCATTAAACAGGCTTCCTGTGTGTAGTGCCACACACTGTATTTGTGTGCACTATCAGTCTCGGAGACAGAGGTAGCCTATGCAGCATTTCCAAACTTGCAAGGTCTGAAGAATGTTCTTAAGCGGTGCTGTGAGAGGAGGATAGAGTGAAATGCTCAACGAAGTAGTTGAGCATGCTAACAGCATTAGATTATCAGAACCTACAAGAAGGAGACATTGGTACCTTCCTAGAATTCATCACCACTGGACCGTATACTTAACACATAAAATAGGAGAGCAGATGAAAAGTGGAGGGTGAGGGGGCTACAGGACAGGGCTGCATGTGCTGGCTATGACTAGAGCATATTTTCCAAATCTTTGGTGGTCAAAGCCAAGTACAACACAAGGTGTGCAGGACTCATGCTAGGAGGGGGAGGGTTTGGAAGGATGGAAAGAGCTTGGAAATCCTGTATTGTTTGACCTGAAAACTGGTCCTGAAATGGAATAAAGCAAGCACGTGACTGGCACACACAGTCCTACGGTAGGAAGTCCAATATGAGCTGGCTACCCTGCTACAAGGTCAGCTCCTGAATCAACATCTGTATCTCCTAAGGTTTCCTTGGTGTCATTTGCCTCTTGCTTTTGCCACAGCCATGCTGACCAAGTCTGAATGGGCTCCAGTTAACTTCATACCCATTCAACCCACCAGCGCCTTGGCAAACCTGGCCCTACTCTGGATGTTTCCTGCGAACTCCATCTGAGGCAGCATCTCAGCTGTTCAGCAGGTTGCATTTCTTGATTATTCTCAAAGTAATTTTGAATTCACAAACACATTTCTATTTTGATAATCAGCTTCAATTTTTAAAAACACTAAAAACAATCTAGTCATTGGACAGAGATAAACAACTAGGGTCATTCAGCCCATCAGTATTTTTGAAGTTGTGATTGTGCCCTACATCTTATATTTCTGTCAATGTTATCTTGTAATTTTATGTAAAAGCTGAGAGAGTTAACTGTTTCCCTTTTCAGAAATGTTTCTCCTCACCTAAAATGATTAACCTGTAAGTAGTGACTTTCAGTGTTCTGGTTATAACAATAATTTTACACCTTTTTAAATTATGGTGGAAAGTAATTTTGCCATAATATTTGATCTCATATGACAGTAACCTGACATTTCTTCATTCAAGCTATAAGATAGCTATAACATTTACAGACATCATGTGGATTGCTATTAATTCAAATACATCACTTGTTATACAAGAAATGTACTTTTTTTCTCACCTAATTTCTTTTCATTTTGATACTGGGGAACCAGTATGAGATTATTTAACCTTGAATTTAGCAACAGGACAGTGATTTAAAATAATAACTGAAAATTTGGGAAGTTGAGAAATAACCACAGGTTTTCCTATATATAACACATGAACTACTGACTTTTTAGCAAAAAAATAAGTTTGTTGTGCCATACAAAGGTTATGGCTCATTCAGACTTTCAGTTTGAACAAATCTTACAGCTGGAGGTCTTTGTAACAATGACTATTAGATTATCTAATTATCTAACTTAGAATGGTAGTTCTCTTCTGTGTCCTTAACCTTAGCAGGGTTCTCATGTTTGAACATAACCAATAGCAGTTTGCTTTGCTACTGTGAAGACATGAGTACTTTGACAATGTATCTGGCTCATGCTTTGCTTTCTTAGCATGTTATAATGTGCTCATTGTTCATTTGTTATTTATATTACAATTTGGTCAAGATTAAGGTCAACAGTCAAACACTTGAGGATCTCTAATTCTGGTCTTTCATCCATTAGTCTTCTGTATCCTGGGGTAAGGTGCTTAACTATTCAGAGCTCCAGCTTATAAAATAAGGGCAGCATATCTACACCATTGACTCCTGTGTGGTTTATATGCTATGATATTAAGTAGTGCATATGATTCCCATCGTCATTTATTTATGTCAGGTGCTCCTTGATGAGAGTACCTCCTACTCAGTCCTTTTACTCTGGTTGCTGTACCATGGTCAGTTTATTCTAAGGCAAACTGTAAGTCTACAGTGCAACAGCTTGAAAGGCAGTCTATTAGAATGAATGTCTTTGAGAGACATTTGCCACTGTGTCCCAAGGGGGTGGAGCTCAGGTAGCCAGCAGAAGCTACTCATTTGGTTGTAATTCTGCCATCCTTTCCTTACTTGGTTTCCTTTCTCCATCCCTCCTTGGTTTTCCTGGAATCTCTTTTCAGATAGAGTATTAGTATTTGATCTCAACTCACTATCTCTGTTATGGTAACAGATTCCTCACAGAGCAGCCTAAGGAAGGAGAGGTTTCCTTTGGCTCACAATTTCAGAGGGTGCAGTCCATGTTGTTGGGGGAGGTATGGAAGCTGGCATTGGCTGGTCAGGACAGCAGGAGGCTGCAGCATTTTCTCATGGCAGTAACCACGAAGTACTCTGGTGAAAGCAGGTGCCAAAAAGTCACTGTTAAAGTGACCTATGTCAGCCTTCTAGACTATAAGTCCTAGTGACTTAACAGTCTTTCAGAATAGCACCAGGGAACCAAGTGTTCAAACAGGTGAATTTGTGAGGGACATTTCACATTCAAACCACAACATGTTCAAATTAATTTATGGCATCTATGAACTCCTGCAGATATGTTAGAGTATAAAAATGCCATGGGCTGTAATTTTGGAAGCCACTAATGGCTGTCAAACCTACAACTCTTTATGGCTCATACTTTTTCTTATTATTTCAAAAATTAAAAAAGGAGTTGGGCATGGTGGCATATGCCTTTAATCCCAGAATTTGGGAGGCAGAGGTAGGAGGATTGCTGTGAGTTTGAGGCCACCCTGAGACTCCATAGTGAATTGCAGATCAGCCTGGTCTAGAGCAAGACCCTACCTCAAAAAAAAAAAAAAAAAAAAAAAAAAAAACAGAAAATAAAATAATTTTAAAAAAGGAAATTGGAGAAAAATTGAAATTTTGTCTAAACATGTTTTCTATTTGAATAAATAATAAGAGAAATCTGGAGAGATGGCTTAGCAGTTCAGATGCTCGCATGTAAAGCCTAACGATCTGGGTTCAATTCCCTAGTATATACTGAAAGCCAGAAGCACAAAGTGGTGAATGCATCTTGAGTTTGTTGTGCAGTGGCTGGAGGCCCTGGAGCACCCATTCTCTCTCTCTCAATCTCTCTCTGTCTCTCTGCTTGCAATTATTATTTTTTTAAGTAGGTACTCTTCAACAGGAGAATTTAGGCAATAATTTTGCCTGCTTTCATTCTTGCTTTTAAGAATTAATGGCACATTGGTCTGAAAGTTGATTTGAAAAATAAAGATGGGCTGGGAAAATGGCTTAGCGGTTAAGGCATTTGCCTGAGAAGCCTAAGGACCCATGTCAGTCAGATGCACAAGAGGGCACATGTTTCTGAAATTAGTTTACAGTGGCTAGAGGCCCTGGTGTGCCCAGTTTCTCTTTCTCTCCTATCTGTCTTTTTCTCTTTCTTTCTCTCTCTCAAATAAATAAATAAATAAAATATTTAAAAAATAAAATAGACAATACTTATTAGTGCATAGTAAGAAAAATTTACCAGTTTCTGTTAGACCTGTGAAAAGCAAACACTCTATTCACCACAACAGCTCCATTTTCCATTTTTAAGTGAACACTGAACATTGACAGTATGTTATGATGAATTAACCACAATACCTTGGGAGGCCAAGTGTCTCAGAAAAAAGCAACACTAACATCTTGGGCAAAAAAAAAAAAAAAAAAAAAAAAAAAGGAAAGCATTAGATTCATACCTGTAACTCATTAATTTGGATCAAGGGTTAGATTTCACAGAAAGCAATTACTAGGACAGATTGAGTTCATTCAGAGAGTGATCCTTTTCAATTATAAGACAATTGAATATTTTCTGAATGTAACTGCTCTTAATAGTATTTCAAAATGGTGACCATGGGGAACATCTTTCTCTGGACACTAAGAAGGGCTCTTTATATCATATGTAAAAATTAGACTAGAGGAAAAGCTACCTCCATATATTATATCCTTTTACTGGAAGTATATTCATTTATTTGCTAGGACACAGAGAGAGAGAGAGATAAAGAAAAAAAGAAACAGAGGGGGAGGGGGGAGGGGGGGAGGAGATGGGGAGAAAGGGAGAGAGAATGAGATGTGGAGGGGAATGGGTGTGCCAGGGACTTCTGCCACTATAAGTGAACTTCAGATGTATGAGCAACTTAGTGCATCTGGCTTTACATTGGTATTGGGGAATTGAACATAGGCCTTCAGGCTTTACAAGCAAGTATCTCTAACCACTGAGCAATCTGTCCAATCCTATTTCATCTCCTCATCCTAAAAGAGTATAGCTCCCTTGTCCATGCTTAATAATTTAAGCAATTGATGGACTGCTTTGCTAATACAAAACTTATATTCAGGTAAAATGGAATTTTTATGTAACTTTTAAACAATATGTATTTGCAAGCAGAGTGATAGAAAAGTGAAAGAGAATGGGTTTTCCAGGGCCTTTTGCCACTGTAAGTGAACTGCAGGTGCCTGTTCCAGTTTGTGCATCTGGATTTACTTGTGTATTGGGGAATCAAACCTTGGTAGTTGGGCTTTGCAGGCACGTGTCTCAACTGCTAAGCCGTATCTGCAGCACCTGTAAGCATTTTTTTAAAAGTATTTTTATTTGTAAAGAGACACAGAGATGATTATGGGTGCACAAGGGACTCTTGTTGCTGCAAATAAACTCTAGATATATGGGCCAGTTTGTGCATCTGGATTTTTGTGAATATAGGGTAATTGAACCTAGGTTGACAAGCTTTGCAATGAACGACCTTTAACCACTGAGCGATCTCCCTGGCCCTCTGTAAGTATTTTTCTTATTTTAATTTTACTTGGATATGTGTGTGTGTGTGTGAGAAAGGGCACACCAGGATATATTGTTACTCACTGCGAAGAAATATCAGGCATATAGACTACTTTACTTTGTGGATGCTGGGGAATGTAGCAGGCTTTACTAACAATTGCCTTTAATCGTGGAGTCATCTCCCCAGAACATGCATGTATTTTGATAGTAAAGTTTGTGGTATTTGTGTCTATAATCTTGCTATTGTTGTTGTTCAATTAACAGTTTGTAAACAGGTTTAAATAAATACTTTGATAAAATCATGCTTTATTTTATACAGGTGTTAAAAAGTATCTCTTTTCCAATGTCATTAAAGATAAATTCTAGGAATATTGCAAAGCAATTTTCTGGCAATTTGTGCCTTGACTTCATGATTTTTTGAGGTATTAGAGATGAAATCTTAGGCCATTCCTAAATGTGATGTGATTGCTTTGCCACTGAGCCACAGTATCGACCTTTAAGTTGTTTTTTTTTTTTTCTCTTTAATAAAGCAGCATTTATATGTGTTAAATTTTAGGGTAAGGGTATAAGTAGCTATATTATTGAGAAATTAACAATGATAAAATAGAAACTGAGGCTGGGAAAATGGCTCAGCAATTGAAGGTGGCACTTGCTTGTAAAGCATGAAGGCCCAGGTTCATTTCCCAGTACCCATGAAGAGCCATATGCATGCAGTGGCACATGCATCTGGAATTCTTTCACAGTGGCAGGAGGCCCTGGCATGTTCATTCTTTCTCTTTCTATCCCTCTTTCCTTGTCACTGTTAAATAAATAAAATATAAACATAAAAGATAAATTAACTGCTGGGGCTAATCAATAAAACTGTGGGACTTATTTCAGTCAAAGTTGCTGAGTATTCAAGCTATGTGTTAGTTACCTTTCTACAAAATGATTATTGTCGTAAAAGCTCTATGATGTTATATTTCATTTTCCGAGAAGCCATTTGTCATTGTGGTTTATCATGTACAATGATTTTCACTCTCTGGAAGTAGAGTTGGAAGAAAGGGATTTAGGGCTCCCTGCTTCTTTCTGCAACAATCAAATGAAGGTCCAGAGCGTTTGTAAAACTTGCCCAAGAGGCTGGAGAGATTAGTCAGTGGTTAAGGCACTTTTCTGCAAAGCCTAGTGACCTAGGTCTGATTCCCCAGTCAGTACCCATGAAAAACCAGCTGTGCAAAGTGGTACATGCATCTGGAGTTCATGTGCAGTGGATAGAGGTCTTGGTTTGCCCATTCTGATTCACATTCTCTCTCTCTCTCTGCTTGCAAATACATAAAAAAAATTTTAAAAAATTGTCTAAAACATACAGGTATTGGGTAAGGTTGCAAGTTGAGTCCACTTCTCCCACAGTCAACACATTTCTCTTCAATCGCTTTTTCTGCAAGGTGTCTTGTGGCATTTCTTTAAGGAAACCAGAGGTATCCATCCTTACTTTATTTAATGTAGTAGGATCCTGGAAGCGATGGAACATTAGAACTATTTGGAAATTTTAGTGGTCTTCCATTTCTATTCTCTTGGGAAGAAACTGGGAGGATCTCAAAAATTGAGATAGCAAAGGAATTGACCTTGTCAGTTTGTAACCTCCTTATAACAGTTGTAAATTTAAAAAGGAGGGGATTGAGCTTGTTTTCAAAGCACCATATAAAGTGTTTCCTTATAGGAAAGTAACACAACTCTTGATCCCACATAAAACAATCGTTCATTTCTGTGTGACACCAATAGTTGATTCATAGATCACTTACACACATCTGTTTTTCTAGGATATAGGTTAGCTCATTTATTTTATATCCCTGCTGAGATCACCAATGCATATTGGCTGAACTGTAATTCATGTAGAAAAAGTGATTCGTATTGTGTTACAGTGTGTTCAGCAGCCCTTCCGTGGCATTGTGATTAAAATGTGTGTCAGGGTTGTTGCTGAGGAAATGGCTGGCTAGTGAATTTGGCTTCAGATCAGGGACTGTTCCAGATGACAGCAGAGGTGTCATTCCTACTGGGATTAGGGTGCTGTCATAATTTATCTTCCAATACTTTTGGTAGGGGATGCTGGAGTTTTATTCTTAAAAATTGCTGTTTCTACTTTGCATTTTTGAGTTTTCTGTAGACTTTTTAAAGTATTTTTTCTTTTGTTTCATCCACCATTTTAAGAGTTTGGATGCACATGAAGGTCTTTTCTCCTTAATGAGCCACACCCCCTCCTCTCATGACTAGTGTACCCAGTCACCTGGACCTCTTTAATTCCACACATCTATACATTCTCACTGTAGGAGACATGTATGCTTCTCTTGTCATGACTTCATGCCTTTGACTTTTTTTAAGGTAGAAAAGCAATTTATTCCATTATAAGCACTTGCACGGTTGGTTATGGAGAGTGACAGGCCTGACGGTTAAACAGGTCACCCAAAATGGAGGCGGTGTCAAACTAGTGGTGGTCAAGGACTAACCCCTAAGAAAAAGCAACTCTTACCAAGCACTAATTTAATTTAAAAACAAATAAAAAATATCAATTCACTTTCTCACCTTGACAGTTCACCTGTGGCATAACAGGTAAAAACAGCCTTTGACTTTTTTAATGTTTTCTACTGTATTCACATTATGGATTCTTTAATTCATGCACTCAAACACAGCTACATAATTTTGAATGTTGATGAAAAATAATTTAAAAACATAATCTACTAAGTGTCATTACATCAAAAAATGATTTCAGGTTGCATCCATTTCTAACTGTGTTATTACTTATTAATTGCAGCCCTTTAATTTTTTATTCTTCTCCTGGCAGTGTGGCTTATTTGGTACTTGTTACAGCCACTTTGGACAAGTAAATAAAAATCAGATGGAAAACCCCAGCAACAGCTGGAAATAACCCCATAGTTTCTGTTTGGGTTTGGCAGAGTGAATTACTGTGGGGTTACACATGCAGAAATACCAGCCAGAACTGTAACACACTGTGAGAAACAATTACTCATCTCTGGAGCTTTGGCCTTCTAATTACAAGGGTTTTTCTTTGTCCATGAAGACTGCCACCTGTGTGGCTGGGAGTAAAACAAAATTAAATTGTTAGCACTAGGGTAATAGTATATGTCTTTCTGGTTTAGCTGTGATAAGAAAACCTGAAATCAGAAATACATGAAACAGTATGCAACAATATGAAAAGGCTCTTTGAGAGGCTCTTTTGTTATGTTGAAATTTCCTTCACTTGTATATAGTTCAAGTACATGATAATTCTAGGGAATTACCAGTATTTATCAGACCACCCAAGGAAGAACAGGGCTCTGCCAATAAGTAAAGCCTTCGCAACTTGTAACAACTTGCTTCTGGTTTCTAAACACACTGGTTTTTGTAACCTCATTACTTTACAAATAATTGCCTTAGCAGACTGGGTTGATTTCTTTCCTTTTCAAGAAAGTATGGATACAGTATTTTAAATAAGACTATATGTAAACGGTAAGTGTAATAATCCATGTACAGCAACTACATCACACTTTGCCTTTGTCATGGTTTTTTTTTTTTCTGATAAAGATTTACTTTTAAGAATATGAAACAAAATGCAGAGCATGAGGGTCTGTAAATACTGTAAGATTTGGGATCTCTTTTTTTTCCAGAGTATGCTCACTTTGGAGAAATCTAAGTAAAGCACATGTAGCACATGAGACCCTTAAAATTGTCTGTACACAGATACTTCATGATGAAATAAGAGAAAAAGGAAATGCATAGTATTAAATTTCTTCCTTTAGCAGAGGGACTGTGCAGTGAACACTGGGGGTTGGAAGCCTTGTCTGTCACTGAATTATCTCATTTCTGAGGAACTAGGAATAATACAAACCTAGTACTGTTTATTTCTCCCTTTAAAAATGAAGACAGTATATATTTCCCTGGAGTTTTCTAACATACTTTAAGAATATCTTAGAAAAGTGGTTCTTGAGTTTTAGCATGATCAGAATAATTTAAGGGCTTGGCAAAAATTCAGAGTATTGGATCTCACCCAAAGTTTTTTAAACAGTAAGTTTGGGGTCACCTCCCAATTTGCATTTCTAACAGTTTTTAGGAGGTGCTGTTATTGTTGGTTTCTGGGGTATGCTTCTCAGTCTAAAACTGGTTAGACTAAAAATCAATGTCTTAAAATAACCAGAGAACAGTAAAGAGGAAAACACACACACTATCCACACATACACTATCCTTTGTGTTAGCAGATTCATTGTAGATGTGTAGATGTGTTTCCTTTATTCTTCATTTTCTATAAGTTATATATAACACAGATATACTCAGAAAATAACTCTAACAAACATTTTAGAACACCTGTTGAACTAGTAATTGATTGATCTTTATCTACCTTTCCCTTTTGAATGGATTGGAGTCCCAGAACCAGTTTGGGCTTCTAACCCATAGGGCAGGCATTCTCCCCAGAGCTTCCAAACATTAACTGAACACACCAGATAATGGCATGGTTCAGAATACAGAATAGTCAGTACCGCACACAGTACTAACTATAACAAGACCTCAGTGTATTGGATATTAGCTCTCGGGGCATTAGAATTGCTTAATCATAATTGAACATTCTCTTTAGCTTTTCCTCTCATCTCCTGAGATTACAGCCTCAAAAGGTTCTGTGTAGACCTAATCACAATTGAGAAAGAGTATGGTGGACAATTGCTGGACACCATGCATAATCATGCTTAAGACTCTTGTCTTTGGGAACTGTAGTCACTTTTGATAAGTTTGCACTACTCAAAGTCCCTTAAAATAAATCAAACAAAATAGTACATGTAATCAAAGATACCATTAGAGTTTGAGTAGTTGACTTTGACATTTATTTTCTATTATTCTCCTAGACACCTCTGCTTTTCATTTTTAACTCAGATTTTTATAAACAAGCTGAATATAGCATTCTTAGAAAAAAGCTGTAAAAATCTTAGATTAATTTGTTATTATAAGCATGTAATGGTAAGGGGCTTGGTCAGAGAATAAAGGTTATGACCTATCCTGTCTGTTGAGATGGTGATTTTAATTGCATTTAATTCCCATTCACTCACTCTGTTATTTGATCCACTCATTGGTTTAAAAGCATATTGATAAATACAGCTTGGCTTAACCCCTTGCCCTTGAACTTTTCTAGAATTGCATCCAGGCTTCAGCAGTTGTCATGTTTAGATGTTGTATTTTGTTACTGGAGAGAAATACTGATATCTCTGTTAGATAGCAGAGCCCAGGATTTTCTAGAGAAAAGCACATACACAATTTAAAAAAAATAACTTGTTGCAAGAGGCTTTTAAGATGTTTGCTTGGAGTCAAACTGTAAGTAACAATTTGGGAAGCCTCAATGTAGCCATGCTTCTTACATATATTCCTCATAAATGCTTTAAAATATCTCAGCAAATATTTTTGTGTAGATACTTGTTTGTTTTAGCAAGTATTTATCAAACTCTGTTTTATCTGACATTTTGCTGAGCATAAATATTCTTAGTATTATCCAATGGAGACTGGAATCAACTTTATATATATATTTTTTATTTTATTTTATTTTATTTATTTGAGAGTGACAGAGAGAGAGAGAAAGAGGCAGATAGAGAGAAAGAGGGAATGGGCATGCCAGGGCCTCCAGCCACTGCAAACGAACTCCAGACATGTGCACTCCCTTGTGCATCTGGCTAATGTGGGTTCTGGGGAATTGAGCCTTGAACCGGGGTCCTTAGGCTTCACAGGCAAGCAGTTAACCGCTAAGCCATCTCTCCAGCCCTGGAATCAACTTTATAAAAGCATACTCGTGATAAATATTTTCTTCAGGAATAAAAATGCTTTGGAAAATGTATTGATGTATTTCAATAGGCAATCTATGAACTTGATGCTAGCAAATTGATCATCTCAATCCATTTGAGAGCACACTTTGCTTCTTTTCTATGTATTGAGAATATGCTTCCAAGAGCTATAAAAGTGCACATTCTTCTGAACAGCATGGTAAGATGAAATGGTATCATATCTGGTAACAAACATTTAAAAATCATATTATTAAACATCAGTTAAGGGAAACAGCTATTTCAGTCAATAAGAAATCCTTTTCCATAAATCATTTAACTTTACCAACTTACACACATCTGTGATGGATAGGACTCTGGGACAGAAGGTAAAAGAGGACATTGTTGGGCAATTGTCAGAAGTCTAATTAGGATGGCAGGGTTGTAACAAGGTCAATTTTCTTGCTTAAAAGTTTGCTCACAAGCTGAGATGGTTATGAGGAGAATGTCCTCATTTGGGGGAAACAGACTGGAGCATTTAGTAGTGATGGGGCATCAGGTCTGCATTTTGTTCTAAAACCATTCTGTGAAAGATGGTTAAGAATGTGCACATGTGTATACAGATGGTATCCAGACTGTGATAACATTTCCCAGGGCTTGCCATGTGTGTTCTGATACTATTACAAGGAAAAGCAGCCCTAGTCAGCCATATAGTAACCATGGTAAATAACCAGTACTCTACAGTGTCCTGAACTGCTAAGCTATGATGTGCAGGGTGGTTTGTATACTAAATGCATTTTCTGTGCATATTTTTAGCTTACAATAGGCTCCTCAGGATATTTCATCATAAATTGAGAAACATCTATATATAAATTAAATACATAAGTAGTGATGAATATGTACAAGCTGATGGACAAATAAATGATTGCAAATATAAAGCATTGACACTTGAGAAATCTGGATGATGCAGATTGAAGGTATAGGAGTTTCTATATTGACTTTAAAATTTTTCTACAAGTTTGGAATTATTTTAATACAGCATGAGATAGCCAGGCATGGGGGTGCACACCTTTAACCCCAGGACTTGGGGGAAGAGGTAGGAGGATCACCATGAGTTCAAGGCCTATCTGAGACTACAAAGTCAATTCCAGGTCAGCCTGGGTTAGAGTGAAATCCTAACTCAAAAAAAAAAACAAAAAAAAGATATATAAATGTCCTATAATATGTACTTGTACATTAATTACTACAATGTTCCTCCCAGTCTTTAAATAATGGTATTGTTTGATTTTGTATGTTATGATATTTTGTTTAGTAATTCAATTTTTACAACCTTATTTGTCATTTAACACTACTATTAAATAATTTAATTTTGGCATTGAAAAAAAGAAAACACTAGAATAACTGTCCTTCCTCTAACACTTCATGTTCTAGAACCATTAAAGGAAAATACTATGCCTGCCTATTACTACAAATGAATGGAATTTTTCATTTGCCATGGCGTTTCCGGATCTTTAGTTCTAGAATATATAATTTCAAAATCTAATTAAGGTACCTTATTGCATAAATCATTGCAAATTTTTAACTTGCTATCTTGCAAGAGCTTTGTATTTTTGAATTTCTCCCTGTTCATTTGTAATCGTTAGATGACAGCATCATTAAAGTCATAGTGAGTGAAAAAAAAAAAAAAAGCATTGTTGTTTCTCACATGTGTATTCCATACCTGGGTTCTACTCATAAATCAGGAAGAGAACAAAAAGATACAATTGGATTCCTTCCTAGTTCCTGTGTTATAGCCAAAATCCTGACATTCAGGCATATTTATAAGACCCATGTTTCAGTTAGCCCATATTGCTTTGAGAGGGTTGAAGAAAATGTGAAATAATTTCACACGGAAATTTTTTCAGAAGGCCAAGTGAAGAGCATATTATCTTCTTTGCTTGTATTAGTAACCATTGTTTGCTTCCTTTTGGTAAGCATGCAATAAAAGTGGAAGATGTGCAGATATTAACATTTTAGTTCTGAGGACAGAATTGGTACCTCTGTTGTAGAGATCTATTATCTAAATGATATATCAGCCAGACTTAGGCCACAACTTAGGCCTCTACTTCCTTTTCCAAATGAACATCACTGCCCAAGCTCCTCGGATGCTTCATTGACCTCAAGAAGCTAATGCTAATTACAGCACCCTCATTGACTGACCATCCAGCATATCCTACATGCTCTCTGTGCTTGATCTATGCTAATCATCAAAATCATTTTTAAAGATTAGTGTTATTATTAAGTGGAGGAAAGGGGTGAATTAGAGGAACATATAATGATAGACACATGTATGACAATGTCTTCATGAAACCCCTTATTTTGATTGCTACCTTAAACTAGTAAAAATAAACCAGGTGTGAAGAAACTTATGCCTTGTAATGTCAGCACTTGCAAGGCTGAGGAGTAGGATTGCAGTGAGCTCAAAGCTAGTAATGGGCTATATAGCAAGATTGTATCTGAAACAATTATTTACTGTTTATAACTAAGGAAATCAGGTCTTATAGGCCTATGTAACTTACCTAACACCAGTGACATTCAAGGAATCCACCTATTATTTGACTCAAAACTCTGCCTTTTCCTCACCATCTTTTCAAGGCCAGAGGAATGACAAGTACTTACATGTGGATGACATTAGGATTTCAAGGAAACTACAAATTCTGCTGGCTGCAACAGAATGGAGAACATTGGTAAAACCTGTGAGAGCAGAAAACTTGGCTCCATGTCATAATTATGACACCTATTGATTCTACTTTGATAATATGTCTTTATATTTCTATCTACAGTTCTTAGTGGTGCTAAGCACATGGAAGATGCCTAAGGAATCTCTGTTAAATAAAAAGTGAAAAAATATAAAAGCAATTTATTTAACAATACTTTACTGTCCTTAGTGACTAGAACTGATTGTAGAGGAAGAGGGAAATTGTCAGCTAAGTCTCCAGGAACAGTTCACTTTAAGAACTACAGAATGGAAGAAGAGAGATGAGGCAATAAGGTTTACAAAAAATTGGGATTTTCTTATTAATGCCATACCTTGACCTAATAGATGGTATGTGAGCATATTTTAAGGAACAAAAATAGGAAATTAGTAATTACCCTTTTTTAAAATCTTTTTCTGGCTATATAATTTTCTCTTCTCTTTATCAGTGGGTGGTGTCTAGGTCCTGTAGATAACATAGCTGCTGATTTTATATCACTTAAATCTTTCCTTTTCCTTCAGTTGTGTAAAGCTGTTCTTATCTAATTTCAATCTTACTAGAATTATTTTCATGCTCTGAAATTAGCATATGTTTTTTGTGTCTCTCAAGCCATCCTTCCTAGCACAATTACCTTACATATACCCATCTTTTGCAAGTTTTCTTTTCTGGGGGTGTGGGGGTGTGGTGTATGTACTCACTTGTGTTAGGGCTTACTTGCCTCAGGGGACCAGAGTAAAAGAAATCATGTGTCCTGCCCCACCATCTTCAACCCATTCGCATTTGAGCCAGAATTTTTTATTGATCCTGGAGCTTGCTATTTTTCTTCCAAACTCTGTCAATTCTCCAGTCTCTGCTCCCATATGGAACTCAGGTTACTGATATATGTGGCCATGCCCAGATGTTTGCGTGGGTCCTGGGGAATTGAACTTGAATGTTCTCCCAGGCCAGCTCAGGCCTTCAAGTTTGCACAGAAAATACCAACATCTTTCGGATTTTGCCTGTCTCATACTGCCTTTTGAGAGGTTCTTCAGATTATCCCCAGGGCTTTAACTTTCCCATTCAAAAACACTCACATTTACTTTCTCCCTGGATTGTGAGGGATTATTAGTCCTATCTGAGTTTACAGATACTGGTTTCTTTAGCCTTTTCCTAATGAATTTTTTTCCTTCTTTCTGATCCTGTTGCTCTTCCTCCTTTTCTTTCTTCCTCCTACTCCCCCTTTTTTCCTCATAGTTCCCCTTCTTCTTAACTCGCTTCTCCTTACCCTTTCTTCCTTCCTCTCCCCTCCTCCCTTCTTCTTCCCTTGTCTTCCTTCCTCTCTTCCTAATTCCCCTCTCTCCAATCTCCTCCCTTTCTTCTCCCTCCTCTTCCTGTTAGTATTGGAGGTCAAATCCAGGGCCTAGTTCTCTACTGAGCTATAATCTTCTCCTGGTTTCTCTCTCTCTCTCTCTCTCTCTCTTTGTTTCTATAATCAGTTCAAGTATTCATTTCATTTTAAATGGAAACAACCAAGAATGCCTTACACTGTTTGAAGGAGGAATTCTCTTCTTAAATGTCCTTTAAAAAAATCCTTTTTGCCACTAATGGTGAGTTTGATGACAGCCTAAGACTACAGAGTGAGATACAGGACAGGCTGGGCTAGAGTTATATCATACTTAGAAAACAAAGCAAAACAAAAATACTTTTCTGCAGGAAGTGAGCATTATCTGAAGGTATGATTTTCAGGGTCTATGAGATTTTAGCTTCCTACTTCAAATATTGAGAGTTAGGAAACTAATGTGTTGTGCTCTGATTGCTGAAGCAATACCACCCCAAAATGTATTCACACTAACTAAATTCTACTTCCACAGAAATTGGAGCAGGATAAAACTTCCCAAGAATAACTTTCCCACCCTTTCTGATATATATAAATTCTTTACTATGACCTAATAAATGCATATTGTATGACCAGTAGTTTCCCCAAGAGATCATATTTCTGACTTAATCCCTGAAAGCATGCTTATCAGGAAAGCTTGCACAGAGCTGGGGCTTCCTGTGTCTCTTCTCTTCAGACTTCTGTGTAGCAAAACTTACTGTGAATTTTTCTTCTTACCCTTCCTGGACCTTCTAAACTTCTGAGTCACTAGAGGATTTTCAAACAACTGTGTTTCTAGACTTTGCTTCACTTGTAAACTCATGAACATTGGAAGATTTTTAAAACACTCTTTGGAAGGAAAAAAGTCTGTGAATAATAAAGAGCCAAGACTGTGACTTACATGTCCATGTTTGGACTTTGTGTGTTTTTCTTAATATTTCATTTCGTGAGGTTTCACATGACTTAAAAGATACTAATTACTCAAGTGCTGTGCAGGTGGCAGAGGGACAGGCGTCTTCTCAGTGGGCTCTTTCAGTGTGGCTGTGAGGGCAAGCTCGCTCTTGTTTCATACTGACAGGGATGGTGGATTGAATCAGTTCCCTGGAGCTTTTCATCACACTATAACTCTTTCTGTGATGGTCAGTTTGGGGTCCGCTTATGTGACCTGACTTTTAACTTGTTAGAATGGCTGTCAGACTGCTCAGGAATTCAAAGCTACTAGATAACTGTGCTATTTTTCAATGGAAAAAACAATAATCCTCCTGAATGCTTTTGACAGGGTATACTATTGTGCACTTCATGGAAAACACAGCCAGACTGCTACCTGGAGAAATCTTCACCTGCATAAAAGCATGTGCCTGGGATATCTTATCATAGTGTAAATTATCATAATGTAAATCTGTGTTGCTTCTTTGTACAATAACAGCTTGTCTCTTTTGCCATCATTCCTTCCCTGAGGTGGAAACCGTTATCACATCAACAGAGCTCCTTTCTCAGTTAGCTTGCCCTGCTAGTCAGCACTCTTGCAGAAAGCACAATGGCTCCTAAATATTCTCCCCAGACCCTGTGTGTGGTATTGAAATTAAGGATGCTCTGACATGTCTTGAAAAGAACTGAAGTATTGCATCTTGACTTGCCAATCCACTGATTAAAATTCTTGCCAAGTGTTACATTATGCACAGCTTCCTTATTTTGGCTGTAAATTTCATTGCATATTTTTTCTAGGATGAGAAAGTTTGTACTTTTTATTTCATAAGCCCACATAATAAACAGCACTCTCAAAACCGTTTGAGGTGTTGGGTGCGTGCACTGTGTTAAATATAGGGTTCCTTTGTGAAGCCAAGCACACGTGGCTGGTTTTAACTTCTCCCGCAAGCATATTAGATGGGGAAAAATGGTTCCAGTGGGAAAAAAGAAAATAGAAGATATTATGATGAGCTCAGGATCATCCAAACCAGAGCTTTATCCTCCAGAATCTCTCCTATGAAACTTAAGGATGAACAGTACTTTATTGGCCTAGAGACACTTAATTTCTCCTTCCTTTCTGCCCCCACCCCTGGTTCTGGTCCTGTGTTTTCTATTTTTAAAGAGTTGAAAAAACCCCTCTCTAGAAGAGACTTGATGTAACATCCATTCAGCTGTCACAGTGTTTGAATCATAGGGAATAAAAGGTTTAGAGGGAGGTTTGTATGGAGGACACAACAGAACCCGTGCCTTGACTTGGAATGAGGACAACAAATCAAAGGTCATGCCCCATCTACTTCTGAAATGACCTCCCTGTGGTGGCCGCCTTGGAGGAAAAGGGTGCCTTGGAAAGTCTCTGGAGGTAGAGGACTCCACTGATATTCTATCAATACAAGCACAAGGTAGGCTCTCTCAGCTTGATGGGGATCAGACCCCTTCCATAGACTAGATGTAACGGAGCAAACTCCAACATTCTATTTTTTTTTCTTAAGGAAAAGTCCATTTTTAGAAATTTTTAGATTATTTGTAAATAAACTAGCACATGGATACAAAATTATATTTATAAAAACACATGGTAGTATTGGATGTTTTCCTTTCAGCTCAGGAGCATCCAGTTTTTAAAGTGTTAAAATTAAATTTGATATATTGCATTTTTCCTTTGAAAAAATTTTACTAAGATAATTACTTGAACAATGTAGATTATTTTTACAGCTAATACCTTAAAAACATGTCTATTGAAGTATGTTTTACTAGAAAGAAATAATAAAATTTCATCAGAATTATTAACTATTAAAAATCACATTAGATTTTTTTCTATAATCAAATTTTGAAATAGAACAAATAAATAGTTTTGGGATAAAACTGGTTTTAATAAGTGAAGCCTAACCTTTTAATCAGAGCAAAATGTCAAAGTGAGAGAAAAATTGTACCACTTGGCAGAGTGATCAAAATCTTTGCTGCCCTTAAATTTATTGTTCCCATAAGATTATCCCAGAGTTCCTCTTCAAAATAAATAACAGCTGAAGATTAAGTTTATGTTGGGGCTGGGAAGTACATGCCACCTTCATGTGTGTGCTTTGAGGAGAAGTCACATGCTGCTCCTGTCCTAGGTCACATGTACATTGCCATTCTTCCTTCAGGTAGGTAAAGCAGTCAGGTAGCCAAAAGCTTGCCAAAACCAGGTTCCCTTTGTGCATGTTCAGCTTTTGAATTGTGCAAATGCACATCCGCACACAGGCTCATGTTATTTGCTTTTAGATGAAAGTCCAGAAAAATTTTTCTCTCCTTGAGGATTTTTTTTAAAATCCTTCATCATTTCATCCTAAAACATTGGCATTTCCCAGAGCCAGTCGGATTATGTGCAAAAAAATGACACATTTACTTCTGCATAGGAAGAAAATGAGGAAAGAGTCTACAACATGAAGTTTCACAGTTAAATTTCTTGAGGAAAGATTAGCTTTCTCCATAGATCTCATTCTCTGATAAAACAGATGAGGTTGACTTGAAGGCACCTGTTAATATTGACCTACATCATCCTTAGTCTGAACTTGTGTCCCTAGCCGCTGGGAGGTTTCTGGTAGAAGAGATGGTATTAACTTGGCTCATTTCTTATTTCTTTGAAAGAGAAAGGTCTTTCTCCCCCTGTGTTTCTGCTTGACCTGCTCTCTATTCAGAAGACTTCCATAGGAACAGGGGCACAACCTATGCCTTTAACCCAGGAAAGCTACACACCAGAAGCAGATCTTTTATGACTATTCAGAGACAGCAGATAGTATTTCTTCTTAAAGTCACAATTTCCATTACTGTTTACGCTCTATTAACACTAGCCTTGATTATGTCGAGGAGTTGGTCTTCGAAGGATTAAAGTGTTATGAACTGCCTTTTCATAGTTCATCAAAAAGGGTCCCTGCTTGGATGGAAAAAAGAGGATGTTTTTGAGTAAGAAACAAGTTATGATTTTTTTTTCTTCTAAAGTCACAGTGTCAGTTAAAAAGTAAGTAACTAGACTGAATCAATAATCTTTTAGAGGATCTTACAGAATACTATGATAGTTTCAGTTTACTAATTTCTCATAACCCCATTGTCACCAGCTGTGTGTTTTGTCTGAAAACTGATCTCTGATGGCAAATGTACTCCCCTCTCAGACTGTCTGTATACTTGTAGAAAACTATGGTCCTTATTCACTTCCTTGGGTCCTTCAGTAGTATCTATCCTAAGAAATAAGTCAGTCTACCCTTATTGTCGATGGGTCCTTCTCTGGTCAGAACTGGTAAAATATAAGCAGTGACAGTTCATGTGGCTGTCAGAATGGCACATCCTCGACATTTTCCAGCTGCTGTGATGACTTCAAAACTACCCTTGCCCTTCTATGCTCCTGTTAGCAGTTCATTCCAGTGTTGAATGTTACCTCAGCTCAGAATTTCCCAGCACTTAACACTTCTGTAATGATGAGATATTTCTCACCCAGAAATTTAAGGGATATGCCTCAGATTAAATACATGCCTCGAGTTCAGAAGTGATATCTGACTGAGAGATGCAAAACTCTCACTCTTGCCCAATGAGAAGTAGTTCAGAGCCAGTGTGACTCCTCCACAGATGATACTCTAAGCTCTTGCTCCTCCAGTATTGCATAAGCCAAGCTCACTGAGTGATGGGCTTGGAGTCACCACCATGTTTTAGCCATAGCAGAAAGGTACAGAAGTACCAAATTAAATCATAATAAAATATCTACAGTGTAAGCAAAGTTTTGTAATGAGCTTGTCTAGAAACATAACCAAAGGCATGTAATTTCCTCTAAAGGGGTCACTCACCTTTACAGATATGCTGGTACATATAGATTTTTAATTTGCACATATAACCACCCCAGTCAATAAAAAGGCTTTTTCAGTAGGGAAGAGTAGGGGAATGCGAATGATAGTGGTAGACAGCTAACAATCTATGTCATAGTGATGTTTTCCTTAGCTGAGAATTTTTTTTTTTAAGTGAGAAGCATGGAGAATAGGAAGTATATTCATAAGCTAGATCTTAAAATAGTTTACCATGAAGTTAGCATCAGCTAAATATATCATATTCTGTGCAGAATTTTCATTAGTTTGACACCCTCTGACAATGAGCTAGATTTCATTGCCTTATATTTTTCCAGGAAGCTTTAGAGGTTATGGTAAAGATTGCAGAGAAATTTTCTCCCTGAATTTGGAATTCTAGTCTACCAGATTCCCTGTTCTTAAATGTCTGAGGTCTTATAGTCTAGGAGCAAGAGGAATTCCCTAGCTTATAAAACCAACTCCCAAGTGATGGAATGAAGAGATGGAGGGTAAGTCAAACTGTTCTGTGTTCCTGAGCTAAGAAATGTGTAAATGTTTATTCCATTATACTTATCTTCTCATCTTCAAATTGACCAAGAGGTTTGAGGGAGATTCACAGAAGTAAATTTTTCAATCAGCCTGGGGCACTCTCAAGTAGCTAAAGCAAATTCCTCCCATATGTGAAGCCTCAAGTTGTGGCTCTCCTGTATTGTTTCTCACAGACATTTCTTCTCCTCCCCAAAGAGGACACTGATGCTGATGTCATTCAGTACCCAGCACATAAATCTTTCATGTAGGCTATAGGTGACCTCTTAAGGAATCAACTTTTCACCTGATTACTTACTTCAGCTGTATTGTTTTTCTTCCTCCAAGGCTTTAGGGCAGCTATTTAAATGGACTCTTTTGTGACTCTATGTGAAAAGGGATCATTGCCTTGCACCATTTTGTTTCCTAGATAATGAGGCTGCATATTGAAGTATCTATGTAACGACCATCTTCAAAGTTTGTGGCTGAAAACCACCATTTATGTAATTCACAATTCTCTGGATTTGCCATAGTGGTGGAGAGTTCATTTCCTCCTAGCTGAGCTAACTTACATGTGTTCAGTTGCCAGGAAAGCTGAGTGCTGGCTAAAGTAGGATGGTCCCAGCTGCAGGAGCTTATCTCTCTTCCACACAGTCTCTTACCTTTCAGTACTCTGGCCTGGGCTTGCTCACATGGGAGCTGAGCAGGCATGAAAGCCCTCTTGAGGGAACTGGTCCCAAATCACTTCTGCTTCAGCCTCTCAGTGAAAGTGAATTTATAAGGTCAGCCTAGATTCAGGAGGCCTGGGAAGACAGTCAAGCATTGGATGGGAGTAGCCACAGAGTAACATTGCAGAGAGCATGGATACAAATGGAAATGATTATTACAATATTAAAAAATGATCTACCAGTGAAGATCCTTTGGATGCTTACAAATATTATCTCTCAGTTCTCCTAATTTCCAAGTCAGTCCTACTATTGTATCTATAAAATAGATGCAGGAACTCTGACATGACAGGAGCTAGCAGTTTATATCCTGACTTTGGAGACCAAGGATCTACTCATTCCCCAGTGCAGCTCATGATTCTCTATATAGCTTTGAATGGCACAATGTTTGGTTTCCTACTTGTTATTGAAATTTAATTTGCGGTCTAGTTAATATCACCTGATGTTAAGAACAGACTCTTTAGCTATCTGATTAATATTTGTAGAATAGGAGCAAATAACTTATTAAATTTAAAAGGGATATTTCTGGCTTACATGTTAGGACTCATGTTTTTAGTGTCCAGTGGGTACTGAAATTACCAACCACAGTCCCAACTTCAAACAAGTCTTTATGCTTTTCAATAAAGCAAGATATTATGGAGGGGTGATTCTCAATGTCTTCAACTGGCAGTAACTGTGCATTATCTGCAGAGATATTTCATGCATACCCTCAAGTCTCACTACTGGAAGAGGCAGGTTTTATAGACTTGGGGTTTGGGCCTAGGAATCTGCACTCTGATCAGCCTCCCCAGTTGTGTCTCTAGCAGCAGAATCAGAGTCTGCATTGACCACACTTTGAGAGTGTGACATGGAATATAAATTTACTTCACAGGTAAATGACTTCAGGCAAATTATTAATACTTGTATTTGTTCAGTTTCTTCAGTTATAAAATAGACATGATAAAAAGCCCAAAATCTGGAAAAAGCCTTGTTGATCTATTCAAAGATGCATTTTGCATTCTAAGGTGTGATGTTTATGCAGATTACTATTAATTTCAGTAGAAATATAGTTCTGAACCTTTTGTTCCTATTTGCTTGTCTTTCAGTAGAAGACACCATAGTTGGTATTTCATATTAATGGGGTAGGAGAGAATAGGAATTAAGAATATAGACTTGGGGCTGGAGAGATGGCTCAGTAGTTCAGGTGCTTGACTGTAAGACTCACAGCCCAGGTTTCATTCCCTGGCATCCACATAAAGCCATATGCACAAAGTGGCACATATATCTGGAGTTTGTTTGCAGCAGCTGGAGATACTTGTGCACCCATTATCTCTGTCTGTTTCTCTGCTTACAAATAAAATAGAGACTAAGTTCAGGCAAGTGTGGTCTCTGATTCCTGTTCCTACAAGATTCAACATTAGTTATTTCCATTTTCTTTGTTAAGTAGTGATTCTAGTGGATACTACTTTTTAAAACTTATGAGAGAGAGCGAGAGAATGAGCATGAGCATGCTAGGGCCTCTAGCCACTTCAAATGAACTCCAGATGCATGTACCACCTTGTGTACCTGGCTTATGTGGGTCCTGGGGAATCAAACCTCTGGGTCCCTATGCTTCTCACAGAAGTGTCTTAACTGCTAAGCCATCTCTCCAGTCCGCATGCTACTTTTGAAACCTTTTGTGCTGAATAAGCTCATGAATGATGAATAAGTATAAATAATATGTATTGCATACTTGGTATATGTTGGGTGCTCAGTGTTTTTGTCAGTTCATTCACAAAAGTGCTGTGTCTTGGCCTTAGGTCCAGTGGAAGGGCTCCTATGTTACAGATGAGAAAATTAAGGCATAGCAGTTAATTTCCACTTGTAAGCTTTATAGCAAGTGCCTAAGAAGTTCTCGAAAGATGTGTTACTACTACTTGATTCCCTTGCAGCCTCTAGCAATGCTTTGCTCAAGTAGTTGTATAGTAAATTTATGTTGATTTGATTTCCAAAGATCTTTATTGTATCTTCTTGGGCTTCTAAAAGGTATATTCAGTAAGAGAATCCTCTTATTTTTCATGGTAGTATGGCAGTATCTGTGTGACAGCTTTTAGATTAACTTACTATCTTCTACTTGCCAAAGAAGATTAAATAACTATGTGCAAATCTAAGTACTTCAAAACACCCCTTGTAAGAATTGTTTAGAAAATTGTCTTTGGTCTTGTAAGGTCTCTTCCTTGTCTTACAATTCTGAAAATAACCTGACTTTCTTAAATGGTGCTTTTAGTATTAAAAAAAAAAAGTATTTTGTTGTTGGTTTTTGCTAGCCCTTATAATCATTGATCTATAGTATCTGATGAAAAGTGTCTGAGAAGCAGATTTGAATTAACTGGGTAAAATAAAAAAAATTAGATTTAAAATAAATGAATGGCGTCTGGTGATGCACACCACTAAAACAAGCATTTGGGAGGTGAAGACAAGAGGATCAGGAGTTCAAGGACAACCTTTTACATGGTAAATTTGAGGCCAGCCTGGGCCACATGAGACCATATTAAAAAAAAAGAGGAAATTAAAGATTTCATGTTTCATTTCTTTTGACTGTATTTTGCTTTATAAATCAGGAGAAGGCTGTCCTATGACCAAATCAGGGCCCCAAGGTAATGTTGGCAAATGTGAAAAGAAGTTCCTTCAAGCATAACTGAAACCAATCTCAACAACCCCTGTGTAATTCTTTAGGCCATAGGGTAGGAAACCCAACTAAGATAACCATCTACCTGTGAGCATGTTTGCAGTGGTGTCAGGATGGTGACTGACAGGTATGCTGTTTTAGTGGTAAATCTGGCCTTTACAGGGAGTATGGCTAGAATCCCTTCAGGCCTGAAGGGCTCTCTCCAAGTAAGCTGACCAAACAAGTGACAGGCAAATTCTAGGATGTGCTCTGCCTTGTCATCTGTTCCTCTCATTCTAGTCACACCTATTTGAATGAGTATGACAGGATGGCTTTGGGTATTCTGTCTATAGATTCTACCAACAACAGGAAATTGGGAAAAACCTACGAGAATGAAATGAGTAATGGTCATATGTTTGTTCCAGTAAAACAAAATAAAGCAAAAAAAAAAAAAACCTACATTTTTTGCATGAAAGTTTACAAAATTAGAGTGGTCAAGATGAATAAAAATCACCATTTGCTGTTTACAATAGAATTAAATATACCAGTCAACACAAACTGCCTTCTGAAGCATTCCATTATCTCAGTAGCTTTACATAGGAAACGTTTATTGGACTTAGGTATACAGTGCGCTTGGGTATAAGGTGGAGTGGAGCTCAGCTCCACCTAGGCACTTAAGGGCTTTCTCATCTAAGTGCTGCACTATCTCCTGGGGAGCTTGTGTACTACACCACAAGCTCCGTGTTCAGCTTGACAATGACAGGTCATATGCAGGATGATGATGTACATGACTTTTAGGGACTAGGCAGCAGTATTTATATCACTTTTACTTATACTCTTTAAATAGGACTCAATCTCATGAACCCTCAAAACTACAAGGGTAGCTGGGAAGTAGCTACATGCCTAGGACAATCTTTGGTGAAAATTGTCTTTGGTCAAGCAACAGCAATGGTAAAGAATGAGTATAAAGTTACTATATTTACATGTAGAGCTTAATTATGTTTATTTTTCCTATTAAGCTATAGCTTAATGATTTAACAATTTAACAATTTCTTTGCTCTCTTAAAATTTGTGCTCAACTTTCCTCACTTGTTTAGACTCTAGTTTGGGGTTTTACTTGATCATATTTTTCAGAGCTGATTAAGCTTAGTTGCATTGTGTCAGTCTCAATGCTGCCAGTCACTTCCTTCTCCAGGACAGGCAGAAAAAATTGCTACTATTCTGAATTGCACATCTTGTCCTGCCTCAGCCTGTCGTACTTTTAGCCTTACCCTTAGACTTAAACAGGGACTTTTCTAGCAGGCTGTACTAGGTCCGGAGAAGTGGGTGAATTTTAAGATTCTATAAAGTACAAAACTCTTCTCCAGGATCTCATTGCCAGATGAGTGACCACAAAACTCTGGCTGTATATTTCACTTTATTTCTTAGCACCAGGTTGTTTGGATTAGGGTAGCTGGACACTTCTTTAGTATGTATTCTTTTTTTTTTTTTTTGAGGTAGGGTCTCACACTAGTCCAGGCTGACCTGGAATTCACTCTGTCGTCTCAGGGTGGCCTTGAACTCACGGCGATTCTCCTACCTCTGCCTCCCGAGTGCTGGGATTAAAGGCGTGCGCCACCACGCCGCCCGGCTAGTATGTATTTTTTTAAGCTAGGTTATCTTCTAAAATTTAATTTGACCATGTTAAACATCAAACAAAGAGTTAGTAATTAAGATAGCCATGCACATATAAGGGCATAAGCAACTTCTTGCTATACCAGGAAACTGGCAGAATAAAGGAGGAGACAAAATTTTTGCCATCTGAAGGCCTACTTCTGTATTGATGTTACAGCTACAAAGCAATTTTTAATAAGGTACAAAGCAACTTTATGTGAAAACAGACATTTTGTCATGTAAAAAGTTGATATTTGAGGTAGAATTTGAAAAATGAGAAACCTCATGCTCAGCTGGAAAGACATACATAACCCTGGGCAGAGGACTTAGCAAAGGGCATCCTGGTGTGGTAAAGGAACGGGGGCCCTCACTGAAGGATAGGAGTGGAATAGTAGGTAGTTGGGAGTGTAAGCCAGAGCCACATTTGTGAAAAGTGGAAGAGCACAATTTGGATCTGAGGATTTCATAATACAAGTGAAGAGAAATAGCAAATATCTTTTCAGTAGGAAAATTAAAGGATTATATTTGCATTTTATAAAAGCAAGTCTAGCAACAGAGCTGACACTAGATTAGTGAATTTTAAACACTTATTTTTTTAAAAAAAATTGTTTATTTATTTTATTTATTTGAGAGCAACAGACAGAGCGAGAAAGAGGCAGAGAGAGAGACAGAGAGAATGGGCACACCAGGGCCTCCAGCCACTGCAAATGAACTCCAGAGGCATGCACCCCTTTGTGCATCTGGCTAATGTGGGTCCTTGGGAATTGAGCCTCGAACCAAGGTCCTTAAGCTTCACAGGCGAGCGCTTAACCGCTAGGCCATCTCTCTAGCCCTCTTTTTTTTTTTTTTTTTTTTTTTTTTTTTTTTTTTGATACAGGTATGCTCTCCTCTGATTTTTCAAAGACAACAATTCAAATAAAATAATTGATACTGGGCTGGAGAGATGGCTTAGTGCTTAAGCGCTTGCCTGTGAAGCCTAAGGACCCCGGTTCAAGGCTCGGTTCCCCAGGTCCCACGATAGCCAGATGCACAAGGGGGCACACGCATCTGGAGTTCGTTTGCAGAGGCTGGAAGCCCTGGTGCGCCCATTCTCTCTCTCTCCCTCCATCTGTCTTTCTCTCTCTGTCTGTTGCTCTCAAATAAATAAATAAATAAATGAACAAAAAAAGTTAAAAAAAATAATTGATACTACCATTGTTTTTTATTTCACACACAAATTTTTTTTTTTTTATCACAAGTGCCAAAAAATTAGCTTGGAAATAGCACAAGATCATATTCTCTCATATCAAAGGTTGTGTACTTGATTTCATCTTCTGAGAGTGGCAGAGTAGCTTGTAGTATAACCATCCTTCCAATAGCAACTATAAATTCTTGACAAAATGTGAGCCCTGGCAGAAGCTGTTCATTGGCACGGATGAGCAACTAAGTGCAGGATGAATTTAAAGCTGGTTCAGCCTTTAAAAGAAAGAGTACACACTGAGTGAGAATCACATTTTAGATGTAAGATGGTGTGTTGGCTTGTTTTAGGTGTTACCTATCTGGATGCTAGGTTCCCAGATGGTGGCAATCTGGGAATTGGAGCCTCCTGGAGGAAGTGTATATTCAATTTTTTTAAAAATCTTTTTTTGGGGGGGGGCAGAATTGGTGTGCCAGGGCCTCTGCCATTGAATTAGTTGCAGATTTAACACATTTCAGTAATAATGAAAAATAAAAGATTAATAAAATAAATCATTTCCAAAAGTAGATGAATGGCCACTGAACACTCAGCAAGATACTTAATCCCATTAGTCATTAGAGAGACATAAATTGAGTATCTTTTATAGTTATTAGAATTCCTAAAATTAAAAAGGTTGATAACACTAAAAGAATGTCAAGGTTTGGGCTTCTATGCTTTGCTGGTGTATATGTATAAAGTGATATAACCACTTGGTAATACACATGCAAGTCATTTATAAAGTATTTAGAGTATTTACACAGAAAATTTGTTCATGTAATTTTTTTCTGAGGAAATGAAAACATCTAGCGACAAAAGAATTTGCAGAGTATATGTGTTTATCCATAATAAATGCTTGTAAACCCTATTTCCATTGACAAATAAATAATTTATGGTATATTCAAAGTGGAATATATCCCCAGAATTAAAAGGAATGAAGTCTCAAAATATGGAATACAAGTAAAATTGAAAAAATATGGTGGATGAAATACACTAGACCCTTAGTCTGAAGTTTGAAGTTACATAGTATCTAAAAATTAGCTATCGTCTTGGAATTAAAGTAAGAGCTCACCAGGTGTGGTACACGCCTTTAATCCCAGCATTTGGGAGGCAGAGGTAGGAGGATCGTTGAGTTAGAGGCCACTCAGACTACATAGTTAATTCCAGATCAGACTGGACCAGAGTGAGACCCTACTTTGAAAAACAAAACAAAAAAAAAAAAAAAAAAAAAAGAGCTCTTCATGGGTGGTGGTAAAGAAATTTAGATGGAAAGGGCACAAGAAAACTTTGGGTTGATGGAAGTATTTCATATGTTTATTAGCACTATTTAACACATTTCTTAAAATATTCAAAGCTGTACCTTGGTAGCTGTACCTTGGATTATGTGTATAAGTGATAAATAGGATTAGTGGGTATAAAAAATGTAATATAGTGGTGCAATTCACTGCCTCAGAAAGTTAGGTAAGACTGTCCAGATTCTGAAACCTACAGCCAGTCATCTGAGAGTTGAAAGCATCAAACAAACCAGGCTTTGAAACACATCCCCAGTTCTTTGTGGTATGTAGTCCAGTCACTAGCCTCTTACAGGTTTTCATAAAGTAGAGGTGATCAAATATGAATCCACCTTTTAAGGTCATCCTTGGTATAATACCTGACCTATGGATGGACTTAGTGCCTTTAGGCTGTAGTCATTTATTGAATAGCTGTTCAGCTACACTGTGATTGCCTTAACGCTGTCAGGAATCTGTGTATATAACTGTGAAGATTTTAAGAATTAGTTATCCACAAACTACATTAGGCTGTAATCTAAATAATTCAGGCATTTGACAACATATGATTAAGTACACTAGCAAATCCCATTTTCGTTATCCATTTCAAACAAGTAACTAATTATCCCTTTGCCAAGAAAAAAAAAAAAACAAAACTATTCACTTTAAGATACTTCTCTTGAAGAGTTTGTTAAAAAAATCAAGCATAAAGAAATTAGGGCATAATTTTTCCAATAGTCTTCCCCTAAGTCTCCTCTCCCATAATCACATAATCAGAGGGTTCTCTTTCCAGCCAGTGCACGTGTGTACACACACACACACACACACACACACACACACACACTCACACACTATATAGACAAGTGTGTCTATATAACCTTGACCCACACTATTCATAATTTTCTAAACTTGACATTTCTACTTAGAAAGCTTTTCACCTTTAGGACTTTTTTCACCTATAAAATTGATCTATTCTTCCTAATAGCTTCATAATATTCTATGGAAGAGATGTACTTTATTTAGTAAGCCATTGAACATCTGAGTAGTTTCAAGTTTTCATTATTCTAGACAATTGTGACATTTTTTCACATAAATATTTTATGCCTTGTTGATAATCTCATGTGATAATTTTTAAAATGTGAAATTGCTAGGTCAACATGTTTAAACACAAGTTTTCAATCACACAAGGGGGAAAAAAAGGCTGTGTTTTGCATGTATGTATATATAAACAGTGAGAATGAATACCAGAATTTTGGAGTTGTCTGGGAAAGAGAATAAGTGGTGATTTTCATATTCTTCTCTATACTTCTCATTTTATAATAAGGAAGTTTGTTTTGCTGTTTAAAGAAGATTCCATGGTAGTTCATCTAAACTACCATCAAGACACATTGTACTGGGCATTATGCTACTGTTCCATGTGGATAAAAGCATCAATGTTTCAAACACAGCTATGTGAGGTTGTACTTGTAACACTAATTTATAAGAAAGTGGCTGGTAAAGAGTAGTGTGTGGATTTCACAATAGGTGAGAGCTTTTGAGTTCCAGGTTATTATCAGACTTGATAGATATGTAAGTGGTAGCACAGAGAAGCCCAGTGAAGCTTATTTCCCTGGAAGACTTGTTCAGCCAGGAGTGCTACCTCAGTGTCACTCAGTGGCAACAGAAGACAACTTGGACATTAAACAGGTTATACTTCCCTTAGCCCTAATGTCCTGACCACTATCCAGCTTCTTCTCAAGATAATAAAGGAGAAAGAGCATTCAAATTGCATGATGGTATAGACTGTGGAAAGGGAGGTTTTGAGACCTCTAAAACCCAGTTCATTATCAAATGTAAGGTTACTTTTACTGCTATTATCTTTGGTTTGCGAACTTAGGTTTTCTTCCTGTCCATAAGGCCTGTTGAGTAACTACTTAATACCTAAATTCTCAGTTTCCAGTTTACATGTACATAATTCTTTTAGTTCTGTACTTGTGCTCTAACCACTGGTCCAATCACAGAAGGTTTTACTTTCTAGTGGCTGTAGCATTGTACTTCTGGATATAATGGCTGAGCATAATGGGTCCCCTCATGAGAAGCCAGAGGGCTGATGACACCTGCACTAATCGTGGGTGGAAAGCTGCTTCCTCAGCCAAGAGAGCCTGGCAGCGGCACTACTACCTTAGCCTGTGCCAAGCAAGCAAGTGGGGTGGTGTTCTGGGCATTTACAAAGACCTGGTCCATTGGGTGTCTTCTATATGACCTAAATACTCTTAAAACATGTCCACTGGGTTGGCATCTTTCCTTTGCAGGAAGAAGTCATGTAGAGGTTTGGTTCTTATTTAAGTAGTGTTATTTTTACCAGCTCACTTTTGTGAGGAGTAAATGTTCAGGAGTGCTTTTCTTTCCTCTTAAATCTCATCTGATTCTGGTGGCATGTTGGAGACAAAACTTGATACGTATGTATGTATATTGGAGACAGAGAGAGAGAGTTGTTAGTATATCTTCCCAACCCTGGGCTCAGTGATGTTGGGTTGATAATGCTGAATTGAATGGGGGCTATTTAACAAGTGGGATTATGCTACATTTCAGGGATTCCTTCATCCCCAAATAACTACTGCTCACCCACATGAACAAAATGAGGGAGCGATGGGGAGAGAGGCAGGCAGGCAGGGCAGGGAGTGGTGTTTGTGCTGTGCCACATGGTGTTTTCCACCATGAAGCTATGAGTTTCATTAGGAACAATTTGCATTCTTTTTTTTTTCCTCATTTGTTTTTTACCTTTATTTCCAAAAGGTCAAATATAGACTAATTTTATTCTCTCCCTCTAGTGGATGGCTGTATTCACAGAGCAGCGGGCCCCTGTTTGCTGGCCGAATGCCGTAATCTGAATGGCTGTGAGACTGGACACGCGAAAATCACATGTGGCTATGACCTACCTGCAAAATGTGAGTAGGACTTCCTTGAGCACTGTATCCAAATCTGATGGCAACACTCACCGCTTTGTTTATTCCTCAAGAGCATATTCAGACAGGGAAATGATTGGTAGTGGTTTTTGATACAACCCACTTGTATTCTAAGTTAGTGCACATCTGTATGTCTGGAATTAACTATAGGGTGTTATTGTTGCTGCCATCGTTGCTAGGAGGTTTTTAACACAGTGTGTCAGAAATGGAGAAACAAAACTATGAGCCCAATATGCATTCCAGTATTGATGTGCCACAAGTGACAGCTTATGGAAGTGATGCCAATTTTTTACTTGGTCGGATTTCTTGGTTGTGGATGTGTGTAGAACAAAGGAGATCAAAGCAATGTATTGTGTTTTCAGCTGCCATGTAGAGGCCGATGGGCAATTACAACCAAGACATCTGTCACACTTTGCTTTCAGGAGAAGCTGATGGAATATGATTGTCAGTGAGAATGTATTTGCTGTTTGCATCTGGAATGGTCAAAATTTCCATTATATTTGACTAGAGAGAAGCTCCACATTTGACTGACCTTGTTGTTTAATGATATAGCCAGTGGGGTTGGTACAGAATAAAGTGCCAACATGGTCAGTGATGCACCTTTTAAAAGTGCATCATTTTCAGGGCCTGGGGACAGAGGGAGGGGCTGTATTATATCATTAGGGTGTGCATGATCCTGGAAATTGAGGTGCCAATTTATTGATTATGCTAGTCTTCTGCTTCTTATGATACTGCTTAGGTCTATGAAGGCATTTTTTGTATAAGTGAAGCTACTTTTGTTTTTTATTAGTGAAGAAAACATGACTACAAAATCTGATCGGGATTTATAAGATACTGTTGGAATTCAGAATGGACAAGATGTATAAGAATGAGCTTCCAATGGATTTGAGCGACATAGTGTGTTTTCTATTACAGGTTACTTGTTCTTAAGTTTAGAAAGATTTATTTTAAGAACATGTAACAGAAATTAAAGCAGAAAAGCTCCCAAACTGGTGGAGATTCCAAGTGGGCAGTCCAAGGTTACTTATAAAGCATGCTTAAACTTGAGAATTTAGAATATTGTGTTAAAATACATTTTTTTGCTTGCATTCAATACTACTTAAAGTGGGTTACTAAGTAGAATATGCCATCTATGTACCATTTAATTGTACTTTAATGGCTATACATTTTTTGTTTCTTAGTGTTAGAGTCAAACAGTGTGACAAATGGTCCTCATTCCTACCTCCTACTTTGAAAAATAGATATATTCTTTTATATATGTTACTATCTATCTATATATATGTGTGTGTGTGTGTATGTATATATATGGGAATATATCTGCGTATATATATGTATGTATATATATATGTATGTATATATATATATGTATGTATATATATATGTATGTATATATATATATGTATGTATATATATATATGTATGTATATATATATATGTATGTATATATATATGTATGTATATATATATGTATGTATATATATATATGTATGTATATATATATGTATGTATATATATATGTATGTATATATATATGTATGTATATATATATGTATGTATATATATATATGTATGTATATATATGTATGTATGTATATATATGTATGTATGTATATATATGTGTGTATGTATATATATGTGTGTATGTATCTATATATATGTGTATATATATGTATATAGCTATATATCTCCCTGCATGTAAAATATTGTTAAGAGCTATTTACTCTTTTACAGAGCTCATGATCTGTGTACTAAATGTGATTTTATTTTTGTCCTGAATTAAACAGCCTCATGTTTACAAATTCTAGTTGTTTTTCCTATACAATACAATGCTACGTTTTTCATACAGCTTACCTATACTACCCTGAGAATGAACACATTATTGATTACTTTCAGACTTGTGTCTGTCCTTATACCAAATAATAAACTAAGTCTCCCATTGTCCCATTGTCTTGCCACTTTCTTTGAATTAAAACTCAAATCAAAATTTACCAACTTTGAGCTTTCTGAAGACAAACTCAGGTTCTCTAAACATACTAAAATAAAATGATCATCCTAGTGTATAAGTTGACAACACGTTGCAATTCTTTTTAATGTATTTGCTGTTGCTTAATATACCTCTCAGAAGACATTCCATTTCCTTTGAATGCCATCTGTCCTATTTCAGGGTTATTGAGAACCAGTGTGCTACCAGACTCAGATACATAAGTCAGAGGGCCATTGGCAATGCTTAAGAGGTTGCCATGTTTGAATCTTTGCCTTGAGCTAGGTGTTGCCTTTCATGAGCACCCTGTGTACCTGAGTCTTTGTGGTCCAGGACTCTAGATACTCAAAAGTTGAAACTACAGGTCTCAGCATGGGGATGATGTGACCTGAGTTACTAAGTCTGATTCCTACTCAAGTTGCTCAATGAATCTCAAGGGCATATTTAATAGCAGCAACATCTAGTGGTTAGAAAATAGCAGACCAGCATGGTAGCCACCTCATAAAAGTCACAAACATGCACTGCCTGTGAAAAGGTTTCAGTGTTTCTGTTTATTGTAAAGGATTAATAATGATATTAAAAGCATAAAGGAAAGGAATGTGCAAATGAGAAACAATAGCTTACATTTGTATACCACTTTATTGTATTTCACAAAGACTTATATTTTAAATTATGTTTTATGAACATTGTGTGTGTTCTTTTCCCTATTCCCCATCCCTGAGAGATATTTCTTTCTCATCAATTTGGTTCCTCCATTTCAGAGTCATTAACAATCCACAGATGTGCTTTTGTAGTGAAAGAATAAAAAGGAACCTCATTACATACTGTTTGGGTCATTTTCTCCTCCATATTTAATAATTCAATGACAGCTTGACAGCATAGACTGGTTCCTTTGCATCCTCTGAGACAGCAGGTTTATCATTATGGGGTGTTGAAGCCGGTCATCCAGCCACAAGTGATAATATCTTCCTGTGCCAGCAATTTGTTTGGAAAATGCTATTGTCTTGGTCACTTACAGTATTGGCCATTTTTGACTGAACATTGTTTTTTATGCTTGCTAAACTAATCTATCCATAAATGGTTGTATTTGAATTAATTATACTTGTAGTCTGTGTTCTGTGATGCATCACAATGGGTAGAATACAAGTCCTAGATATTCCCTTTATTTTTCAAATGTACAAAGAACTATTTATATCTTGACTATTGGAGTGTTTTTCTTTCGGTACATTATAGATATATTATGACTTGATAACATTTGAATTTTTAGTTTTTGTAATTTTAGAATTTTTTAACATATAGGATGTTTCTATTCATGTTATTATTCCATCAGAATGATCAGCTTCATGCAAGCAGATTTGTCTCTCTGCTGTGGGATGCTGTCCTCTGAACATATAAGCCATTGCCATCTGAATCACAGTAGTTGTTTTATCTTGAAATACACCCTCAAGATCAGGTATGTTGACCATCCTCTCATAGAAGGAGGGTCTGGGGAAGGTCATCAAAACCTCACCTGTGATTCTAGCCACTTCTTCTTTCATGGCCCTCCAAGCTGTATGTAATTCTGCCCCAGCTGCACATGTCAGAAGGTTAACTGAGTGGTGGTGGCAGGTATCTCTCCACAGCTGTGGGGAAGTCCTCCATGCTGGGCTGAAAGCTTTTCACTGATGTGGCTATTTTGGGGGTCCCTCGTGCTTCTCACCTGTAGATAAGCCCTCTGTGATGTAGCTGGACCTCATAAACTCATTGGTTTCCTAAGCTACAGATGGGGGAATTGTTAATTTGATGTGCCTTGTTGCCCTGTCTGGGGTGAGTAGTTGTTTGTGCACATTTTCTTGAGAAATGTTCACACACTTTCACAGTTCTAATGTCAGTAGTAGCACATTGTCTCCTAAACATGTGATAAATTAATGGTAATGGATGAAACATCAAATGATTTTATTTTTCCTATGACCTTTGCATCTGAAAACTCAAGATCACCTGTGGCCTCTACTACTGCTTTCCATCTTGGAATCTATTATGCATAGTCCTGATGGGGGTAACACACCTCTGCCCAGTCATTATCATTGTCTGTAAATCCCTACGTGATGTGTCATTTTTCTCTCATGTGGCCACCTCCTGTGGAATTCACAGGATTCCTTGCTAATCCTCGGTGTCTCTGCACTGGTATTCTCTCTTCATAGGATTTCTATTCTGGATTTCCACATGGATTTCTCTCTTAACTCCTTTAAACCTTCATTTATGTATATGTTCAGCTTAATCTTAATCAACCTATTTATAGTTTCTCCTCTCTGAGATTTGTGACTATGCTATCTGTAACATGTTCCTTTCAAATATACAATAACATCTGCTTCTCTTATTATATTTCCCCCTACCAAAGTAAGAATGGAGACTAATTATTTTGGGGGACATTAGTTTCCTTATGTTAATTTATACATTTGCTAAGAATGTTTGACATATAAAAGAGGCTTACATGATACATGTTTTAAAGGAATGATTGAAAACAAAGTAAGCTACTCAAGTCCTCTGTCTTTTAAACTAAACCATAAATGTGTTAGTCTTTTCCACTCCTTGTTTCATATTTTGAACTAATAACTTTTTGTGTGGTAAGACTGCTCACAACATATTTCTATGGCTGGGATCTATATCTGTGATGATGTACAAAGCTCTTTGATCTTTTCCACTATTCAGCTTCCAAACACAACTGAAATATTACTTATGCCAGGAAAGAAGACTTTGAAACTCAGCTATAAGTGACATCATTGCTCTTCAAAGTATTGTATGCTAACATACTTTTCATATGCTACTTTTATTCCTTTTTTTTTTTTTTTTTTTTTGGTTTTTCGAGGCAGGGTCTCACTCTGGCCCAGGCTGACCTGGAATTCACTATGTAGTCTCAGGGTGGACTTGAACTCTCCGTGATCTCCTCCTACCTCTGCCTCCCATCTCAAGTGCTAGGATTAAAGGGGTGTGCCACCATGCCAGGCTTTTTATTCCTTTTTTAAATTGTTATTGTGTAAACTTTGCATTTTTCTGTCGTAGCCCTGTAATAGTTTGAATAGATGGCCCCAATATATAAAGTGTTTCATTTGTCATTTGCATCTGTAGCCACCTGGCTGGAGGCAGTGTCACTGTGTGGATCTTAAGGTGTGGTGGTAGGTTTTTGAGATTCCAATCTAAAGATTCATAAAGTGCCTAGGTGGAATTCCTGAAGTGTGCTGTGCTGTTTGGCTTTTGGTCTGTGCTTCTCTCTTTGGTATTTGGTCCTGTGAAAGCAGGCAATCTTCTTCTGACATTATGGAACTTCCCCTAGACCTATAGACTTCAGTAAATATTCCTTTTATCATAACTTCCAGGTCTGGAAGATCACCTCAGTGAACCTAAAGCTGTCTGCTATAGTTCCTTATGTATAAATAATTCCTTATATACAACAGATACTGGGGGTAAAAAAAAGCTGTCAGATGAATTGTTAAAATTAGCAAACTGAGGGGCTGGAGAAATGGCTTAGCAGTTAAGGTGCTTGCCTGCAATGCCAAATGACCCTGGTTCAATTCCCTAGTACTTATGTAAGCCATATGCACAAAGTGGTGCATGTGTCTGGATTTCATTTTCAGAGATTAGAGGCCCTGGCATGCCCATTCTCTCTCTGTCTCTTTCAAATAAATAAATAATGATAATAAAGAATATGAAAACAGATTTTAAAAATTTTGCAAACTGATGCATAATTGGTGGTGAGTGACATAAAAGTTATATTAATGTTCCTAAGAAATGATGAGATTAGTACCAACTACCCATTGCTTCTCTAAAAATCACCTATTAACATGTATGGTTCTAAAACCTTCTAAGACATTTTATTCCTAATAACATTCATCTGTTTATTCAACTTTGAGAATAGTCCACTTCCAGTTCTTAGAATTGAGTACACATCAAAAATAAACTGGAAAATATTAATTCTGTGTTTATAAAATATTAGAATCTGTTTTGTTATCCCCTCATTTAATCTTTCAAGGACACCAACTTTCATCCATCTCATCATTTCCCATTAGTTATGTCAAAGAAAACTCTAGGGTGACAGACCATAGCATAGTTATGCTTGAATGAATGGTAAGAATCAGTATCTGTACTTTATATCTAAGTGCAGAGATAATAAGATGATAGTGGCTTAGAAGGTACTGTTGATGATAATTAGTGCTACCTTTTTTTTGGGGGGGGGGTTTCCATGGTAGGGTCTCACTCTAGCCCAGGCTGACCTGAAATTCACTATGTAATCTCAAGGTGGCCTTGAACTCATGGTGATCCTCCTACCTCTGCCTCCCGAGTGCTGGGATTAAAGGCGTGCGCCACCACACCCAGCTCAATTAGTGCTACTCTTGTCCCCTTTCTTAGGGCATCATAGTAACTTAAATACTAGCTCATTGGTCCTTTGAAATTCCTATGGAAAAGTGACATGATAAATAATATTTTTTCCAACACAGAGAAATTCATATATGCAGAGGTTAAGTATGTTGTTCTTAATAACAATCTAAATCCATACTAAAATCATGGTTGTGGCCAGGAATCCTTAACTGGTAGATAACAGGCATGCTGCCTGCTTTTCCAAATAGATTTCTATTAGAACATAATCCCATGTGTTTACATGTTGTCTATGGTTACTCTCATGTAACTGAGTTGAGTGTATGCTATGGGGATTATAGGACCTGAAGCATGTACTATCTGGGCCTTTATGGAAAATGATTGCCATGGCCATATTTAGAGGAGGCTTATGTTTTAAACATGAAGAAGGTGATATTCAAAGAGTAAATATTTATAGAATTTCATTAAATCATGCACTTTATTGAAATCACAGTTGCTAAAAGAAGCACTGAAGTCATTGTCAGTTTCTTGGGTCAGTCCTTGTTTCTTCTACTTTAAAACCCAGCTTTTTGTTTGTTTTGTTTTTCGAGGTAGGGTTCACTCTGGCTTAGGCTGTCCTGGACTTCACTATATAGTCTCAGGGTGGCCTTGAACTCATTGTTATACTCATACCTCTACCTCCCAAGTGATGGGATTAAAGGTGTACACCCCCCCAAAAAAAATCTGTTTAAGAGGATAATCTGAACCTCTTCAAGTATTTTAAATAATTACAATTTCTTAGAAAAAAATTAAAATCCTGTGTTTGGGAAGGGGAGGGTAGTTGGGTCATTATTTTCCTTGATTAGGCCATGCCTGGTAAGTAAATAACTGAAGTCTCTGAAGGGGGAATCAGTTGAAAACTGATCTGGCCATAAATCCCATTCCCTGTCCCCTCCGGTTAGTGTGTGTTGAAAGGGGGCTTTCTGGTCGGAGGAAGCTCAGACTCTAGAATAGGTAGTTGGGAAGAGGGTTCTGAGTCAGTCCTCTGAGAAAGGTGACCTGATTTCGGCCATGCTGGCCTCTTTGCAGCAGGTGTCTGATTAGGAAAGCAGTGGAGAAGGCATGCTGGGAAGAAGGTGACTCTGCCAGGCTTTGATGGAAACCTGAGGGCTCTTGTGAGCCCATTCTATAATTAAAGGACTTATATCACTTACAGAGAAAAATGGCTTTTGAAGAACATAAAAAATCTTCTTTCTTAAGGAGGAATGTTAGATTGTTCCACCTGGAAAACCAACTGTGATTGGTTCATTAGAAATTTAACTTTTGGGCTGGAGAGATGGCTTAGCGGTTAAGCGCTTGCCTGTGAAGCCTAAGGACCCCGGTTCGAGGCTCGGTTCCCCAGGTCCCACGTTAGCCAGATGCACAAGGGGGCGCACGCATCTGGAGTTCGTTTGCAGAGGCTGGAAGCCCTGGCGCGCCCATTCTCTCTCTCTCCCTCTATCTGTCTTTCTCTCTGTGTCTGTCGCTCTCAAAATAAAATAAATAAATAAAAAAAATTAAAAAAAAAAGAAATTTAGCTTTTATTTCAATCCATTTTTTCCATAATTGCTAATCCCATTTTGAATATTAAGTGGTTCATACAATTTTTCCTCTCAGTGATACTCACAATGAATGTAGAAGGAAGAAAAGAAGAAAGCTTATAAACTCTGGAGCATCAGGTCTTGAACTGTAGCTCTCAGAGCAAATTGGCATACCTCAGCCCAGGCAGTCTCAATCAGAAGCTCTGTTGTTTAACAAATGCTCCATAGAATGAGCATTGCTATGCACATGTATGAGCTAATACAGGCTTATGTGTGAGGAACACCTTTATCCACCACCATGTTTTGGATCACTAAGGTTTCTTTAAGATAACTCTGACATGCTCTTCTTGGCCTTGGTAGAAGCTTCACAGTGATAATGTCTATATTTGTCTACTTGCTTATTGCCTATCTTTTCAAACAGTGACAGGTGGAGGATAGCAGAAGTTATGTAAGTTTCATTCACCCCTTGGATTTTTAGCATCTGGAATAGTATGCAGCACAAAAATTGGTTATTGATACAAATTTTCTGTGGGAATAACAATTGCATGGACTTTGCCTCTTTTGGCCCTTGTTCCTTGGGGCCACAATAGGAAAGCAACCAAGAAAACAGTATGGGATACCTAGTTGCAGGAATATGCAAAGATGATGCTGCTTCTGCAGCAGGACCATATCACCAAGTATACTCTTTGATCAAAGATGGCAACAGTGGGCTGGAGAGATGGCTTAGTGGTTAAGTGCTTGCATGTGAAGCCTAAGGACCCTGGTTCAAGGCTCGATTCCCCAGGATCCACATTAGCCTGATGCACAAGGGTGCACACACATCTGGAGTTCGTTTGCAGTGGCTGGAGGCCCTGGTGTGCCCATTCTCTCTCTCTGTCTTTCTCTCTCTCTCTCTCTCTCTCTCTCTGTCTTTCTCTCTCTCTCTCTGTCTCTCTCTCTCTCTCTCTGTCTCTCTCTCTCTCTGTCACTCTCAAATAAATAAAAATAAACAACAACAAAAAGATGGCAACAATAAAAGAATGAACAGAAAGAAAGTATGACTTGTTCACCTGCCACATGTATACTTCATTAAAAAAATGGATGGGGGCAGGATGGGCATTCCAGGATCTCTAGCTACTACATACAAACTCTAGATATATGCACAAGGGAGGATCTGCCTTACATGGGTACTAGGGAAATGAACCTGGGTCCTTAGATTTCATGGGCAAGCACCCCAACCACTAAGCAATCTTTCCAGTACTTCATTTTCTTCTTGACCCATGGGAATAAAGCAGATTCTACACTCAGTTGACTTTATGATGAAGTGCCTATAAATGATTGTAATGGTAGCATCTTTTCAAAGTGTCTAGTTTGAAAGCAATGAGTATTTGTATTATTATGCTGCCCGAGTGTAGAATGATGGCTAGGCTTAGCTTGCAGTGTTTGCTGTCATAGCTGGCCTTCATTGGACACCATCTATACCTTCATTCTCCTATTTGATCAATAGGAAATGGCAGTGTAAATCAATTCTGGGTAATAATGTAAATGGGCTCCCAAAGGCAAATTCCTGCTGTGAAATAAGCAGTTAGCACTGACATTGGTATTAACAACAGTGGGATGATCAGCTGTGGATGCATTTAATCAGAGTTATCAGCTAAGATTAAAAAGAGAGCCACTGTTTTGCAGGGATAATCATTTGCAGGATTTAAGAAATGAATATGTGAAGGTGTTCTCATAAATTAAAGCTATCAAAATGGTTTTGAGTAATATAGGGCCCTCTGAGTTCAGGAACCAGCAAACAAGAAAGGTTAATCTCTGGGCCACAGTCATTAATGTGCAGAGACAACAGAATACATCCATTGAAATGAGGAGCAAGTAGTGAGTTAAATGATCTCCCCCTCTACATTAAGATGCTATATAAGCTGGATCTAACATGTATGATTAGATTAAAAAATAGCACATAGTAATTTGTATATGTATTAACTATCTTGGTTTATTCTAGTTGCATTTATTTTTTTATGAGAGAGCAAGCAAGAGACAGAGGGAGAGATAATTGGCATGCCAGAGCCTCTAGCCACTGAAGTTGAACTCCAGATGCATGTGCCACCCTGTGTGCATGCATGACCTTGTGAATTTGGCTCTGGGGAGTTGAACCTGGATTCTTAGGTTTCTCAGACAAATGCCTTGCCCACTAAGTCATCTCTCCAGCCCTCTAGTTGCATTTTGAAGTCTGTTAACCTCTGATAATATTTCCTCATCCATGATTTGATATCTATCAAGAGATATTCATAGACTATTTTTTACATGTATATGTGGGGGGTATGCATGCCTGTGTGGATGCAGGTGTGTATTCGCATGGGTACACACTCATGTATATGTGTGCATACATGTGAAGGCCAAGAGATCTACATCAGCTGTCTTCCTCAATTGTTCTTGAGCTTATTCTTCGAGATAGTCTCTCTCAAGGAACCCATACCTCACCTTTGGTGAGACTAGCTAGACAATAAATTCTGTGGTCCCTTCTGTCTTGGCCTTCCTAGTTCTGGGATTACAGGCAAATATCTCCATGTCTAGATTGCTTTTATGTGCATATGATCCAAACTTGGGTTAACATGCTTACTGGGCAAGAATTTGTCCATCGCCCCAGGCCCACCTCTTTATCCTGTGTGATATCAAAGATACATGGCTCTATAGTTAGTTAGAAAATAATTGGCATGCTTTGCTTATTCAACCCATCCTTATTGAGTGTTTGGTCTGACCTAGACTTCCCATCTATAAAAGCGAAGTATATACTATAGCAGGCAACATTTCACATATTAGTTTCTAGCTGAGAGAGGTAGCTAATGAACACATTTTGCATAAAAATAAGGACTCCCTGGCTGGGAAAGATGGTTTAGAGGTTAAGGCATTTGCCTTCCAAGCCAAAGAACCCAGATTCTATTCCCCAGGACCCATGTAAACCAGATGCACAAGGTAGTACATGCATCTGGAGTTCATTTACAGTGGCTGGATGCCCTGGCACACCCATTCTCTTTCTATCTCTGTGTAGTAAATAAATAAAATATATTTAAAAAAAATAAGGACTCTCTGAGAGTGATAAGGTCTATGAGGAAAATGAAGATCATGATAACTGGGTGAAGAAAAGGGGAAGAAGGCTATTTTTCCTATGTGGTCAGGTAAGGCCTCCCCAGGAAATGATATTTGAGCTGAGAGATGACTGTTTGCTCTCTAGAAGAAAATTACTAAAGATAGAGCAAAAACACTTCACCACTGAGCTTAAAAGAAAAAGAAATATTTCCTTATCCAATGTGTAAAATGAGAGCAGGCCATGAATTTTCCACTTGTTCTTCCTTATTATAGAAAGTTAGCTCTTTTTAAAGAGTGTGTGTGTGTATGTTACACATGAACAAATACACACTGTAGTGCATGTGTAGAGTTCAGAGGACAACCTCAAGTTTGTGTTCTTTCACCCTCCTCGAGACGGGGTCTCTTGTCTGTGTAATCAAAAGGCAAACTAGGCGGGCACTCCAGCCGCCGCTGCGGGAGGCAGCCGTGACACGATGAAGCTCATCATCCTGGAACACTATTCACAGGCCAGTGAGTGGGCTGCCAAGTACATCAGGAACCGCATCATCCAGTTTAATCCGGGGCCAGACAAGTACTTCACCCTGGGGCTCCCCACTAGGAGCACCCCACTTGGCTGCTATCAGAAGCTGATTGAGTACTATAAGAATGGGGACCTGTCCTTTAAATATGTGAAGACCTTCAATATGGATGAGTATGTGGGCCTTCCTTGAGAGCATCCAGAGAGCTACCACTCCTTCATGTGGAACAATTTCTTCAAGCACATTGACATTCACCCAGAAAACACCCACATTCTGGACGGGAATGCCCCTGACCTGCAGGCCGAGTGTGATGCCTTTGAGGAGAAGATCCAGGCTGCAGGCGGGATCGAGCTCTTTGTTGGAGGCATAGGCCCTGATGGACACATAGCCTTCAATGAACCAGGTTCCAGTCTAGTGTCCAGAACCCGTGTGAAGACACTAGCTATGGACACCATTCTGGCCAATGCTAGGTTCTTCGATGGTGATCTTGCCAAGGTGCCCACCATGGCCCTGACAGTAGGTGTGGGCACTGTCATGGATGCCAAAGAGGTGATGATCCTCATCACAGGGGCTCACAAGGCATTTGCTTTGTACAAAGCCATTGAGGAGGGAGTGAATCATATGTGGACTGTGTCTGCCTTCCAGCAACATCCCCGCACTGTGTTTGTGTGTGATGAGGATGCCACTTTAGAGCTGAAACTGAAGACTGTCAAATATTTCAAAGGTCTAATGCTTGTTCACAACAAGTTGGTGGACCCTCTGTACAGTATCAAGGAGAAGGAAATTGAGAAGATCCAGGCTGCCAAGAAACCATATAGTGACTAGCCTATGCTGGGAGCTACTACCAAGTACCTCAGAGGGACAAACAGGTCTTGCTGGACATTGTAGGAGAACAGAATTTTCTTTAATACAGTATGGTCACTGCAACTGTGGGCATGAATTTACTGTTCTTGGCTGTGAGGCTAGATGCCTCGTCAGGGAGTCTTATCTGTAGGGAGAATGACTTATTTGTAAGGTTTTTTCCCCTCCAGGACTGGGGATTGAACCCTGGGCCTTGCACATGTCAGGCGAGTGCTGTACCAACTAAGCTATATCTCCAGTCTTCTATCCTTCATTTGTGTGTGTGTGTGTGTGTGTGTGTGTGTAAATTTCTGAGAAATTCATTTTGATTTGTCACATCCAAGTTAAGGCTTTTCAGCTTTTGTTCTGCCTCCACTACTGTTCACGTATATAACATACTTCTGTGAAGAATTTTTTACTCTTATGTGCACTTATTCTCAAGAGGGTGGGAATTAGGGTTTGTGTATTTTGGATACAACCTCTTTGGAGAGTCATGAGAGCTTCTTGAGCAAGCCTGCTCTTTATTTGAGAATCATTGCTCCAGACTAGGGAACAAACCTTGAGCACCTAAATTGTGTACAAGGAAGCAACCTTTCTGGTCCCAAGTACGCTGGGAAGAAAACCACCCCTTCCTCCCTTTCCTCGGGTAACTTTTCTGCTGTCATAGCTAGCCTTTTCATTAACTTGGAGGCTTCCCTAGGTAGGATTGGGCATGTGGGACTAGGAAAAGGTGGCTCTCACTGAGCAAGCCTTCAGGGAACCCATTCATGTCCAACAGTCCTCTCCCTCAAGGATCCAAGAAGACAAAGGCGGTAACCCTTTTCCCACCAGAGCCCCATGTTTTTGTTAGAGGTCTCTTATGTACTCATCAGTAAAGGGGAGGTCTACTGGGGCAACAGACACCACCACAATCACAGCATTGTTTACTCAAGGTGAGGGGCTGGCAGGCAGTCGCTGCATGCAAGTACACGTTTCTGTTTCCTTCAGAGGTGAATGCCATGACTGTACACCAGTGCTGCTTGTGTTGTTTTCCCACTTAAGATACCCTGCCTGCTACTCCAACCTCTCAGGTTTGTGTGGTATGCTCTCATGTTCTTAGAACTTTGGGAGATATGGCCCTTCGCCCATTTATCCTCAGGCCTCCTTCCCAAGCTGTTGTGCTGCCTTCCCGCCTCGTATATCTTTAGCCTTTGTGGAGTGGTTGCTGCCCCTGCTCCCTGCTGCCCATTTCTGGGGTAGATTTTTCAGATCGTGGCTCAAACTTATCTATAAGTATTATATTTGGAACCAGCATTTTGTCTATAGCTTTTATATGTGATTGTGCTGCCATTCTGTGTTAAGCCAGTGGATCAATGGGTTTGTTTACAATGTGGTATTTTCTATTAAATCCAATATTTTCAAGTAAAAAAAAAAAAAAAAAGCAAACTAACTGTTCTACAAACTTTGGATTCTGGGTTTACCTCCAATTGTTCTAAGTGTGTTGGGATCTTAGACTCATGCAATGCTTTGCCATTTTGTACCAGGCCTTATGTGATTGTTGTGGGGACTGAACACATTGAAAGCCTTTTCAAGCAAGCCCCTTTATCATCTCCCCATTACTATTTTAATTCTGATACACACACACATATACATAGATATTCATATGCATATGTACGTGTGTGCATATGTGTATACAAGCCCACATGTGTAAGTGTATATATGTATATATGTATGTGTGTATGTACTTTTACACATGTCTATACATGCATATATATACTCATAATCTTTTCCTAGTGTCTGGATTTAATAAAATTGTGCTATGGCTAAGGGAGTGGACAAAGATTTTAATGCTTTCCTAACCTGACCTCATAATTTTACAGAAAAGATAACTGAAGTCTAGAAAGATGACTGAATTTTTCCCAGGGTCTTATAATAAGTGACAAAGCCAAGCACAGAGCTTGGGAATATTGCCTCACAGTATAGTGACCTTTCTGCTATAATATACTGTTGTTTTACATCTCTTTGCTCATGCTAACCCTTCAATAAGAATATTCTACTAAGATGTTGTACATGAACACTTGAAAAATTAATTTTATCCCTCATATTATAATCATTAGATTTTTTTTAGTCTTATGTAATTAATGAAACCATGAGATTTACTAGTGAAGCTTATGACAAAAGCACATTAGTGTGTTCAGCAGTGCCCACTATAAGAAGTGTGGAAGTCACAGGTAGGAAGTGAGAAAAAAAATCCTTTGTTATCCTTAAGACATACATTTGCAGAATCTTGATTTCAGATGATAGACCCTTCAGATGCCACTTTAAAAGGCACTTTTAATTTTCTAAGGACATTCCACAAATGCATTGATATTTATTTCCTTATGAGGACAAACTTGACTCCCCTGCCTAAAACTACCTGAACTAACAGGAATTTCAGGGAGTAGGATTAAAATGACTACTGTTTCTTTCTTGGGTGCTATCTTGTTCTCAGTCTCTTTATTTGCTATTTTATCTTGGGCTGCCATAACAAATTATTGTTTGGATGGCTGTGGTATAACAAAATTCTGTTTCTAGAAACCAGAGATTGAAAATCAAGGCATCTGCAGCTCCACACTCCTGAAGATTCTAGTGGATACTTGCCTCTTCCAGCTTCCAGTGGCTCTAGGTCCTAGATTGTAGCACCAGCCTCTGCTTTAGTTTTCATATGGCATTGTCCCTTGCTCTCCTGGTCTTCTATAAGGTCATTTGTCATTGGAGGTAGGATACACTTTAAATATACCACTCTCTCAAGGTTTTGAGATCCCTGATATATCTCCAAAGATTAATTTAAAAAAAATAAGTTCACATTCATAGATTCTGCACTAAGAACATGAACTTTAAGCCTTGTAAGTCACTATATAACCAACTAGTCATGCTTCAGGGATAGGCGAGTTCCATGTCATAAAGCAGCCTTGAGGATAGGAAAATGAGCTAGCAAGCTCTGAGGTATCTCAGATCATCTCTGGAGAAGGCCCATGCTCATATGGTGAAAAATTGTGCCTGTGAGCAATCTTAGAGGGGGATCTTACAAGGATAGCCAACAACTGTGTAATTGGCCTTGACATCACATATTCTAACCTCAGAGTTGTACTTTTGCACCCCTCCCTGATAACTTGACTGCAGGTTCATGAAGGACCCTGAGCCAAAGCCACCAAGCTCAGTCACTCTCAAATTGTCAGCCTACAAAAACTGGGAGATCACATCTTAAGTTTAAGCTTATATATTAATGTAGAAATAAATAACTAGTACAGCAACGATGGCCAAGTGTATAAGGCGCAGGAAGGAGCTCACTGGTAGAGCTACTGTCATCTATCATTTCCTTAGTGAAGAATGTGCCTGGCTTAGGGACCAGCTTCACAATAGGGGGTGAAAGTGAAGGAGATTTAGGGTAATATTTCACTTAAACAGTGATCTCGCAATCATGGAATAATACCATATCCCTTCACTCTGTCCTAGGCAGCACATTAGGTTAGGAATACCAGCCCAAGAGGCAGAGCGGGACGGAGAGGGTTAAAACAGCACAAAGGCCAGCTTAATAAAGAAGCACTGGAAATAAAACAACATAAACACAACACATGAATATCAATATTTCCCTTCTATTCCTTAGAGTCCTTAAGTGCTGCTTAGTCTTGGCACTTATAACTCACAAGCTTTTTACTGATAGGAACTGTTTCTATGTGGAGGTGGAGGTGATTACTTTGGCTCCTACCCTGTGCTAATGCTGTGAGCTGAGTGAAGCAGAGGTAGCTTCCTGTTTACATGGGTATCAGTGCCCTTCTAAATCTGTTTGCAATACCAGGTGGTGGGCTTCCCATTATCTCTTTCATTTTTTCAGAGCCACCCAGAGTTTGCACCATTTCTAATCATATGCTATTTTTGAAATCCCTATAATTTCCTAAGGCTTCCAAAGCTTTCCTCTTCCTACCTATGACATTTTAAGGAAAGATTTATTTCCTCTCTGTGTTTATTCTGCTTAGTGAAAATCATCAGAAAAAGCCTTAACTGTATTCTTTCAAGTTCTTTTCAGATCATGTCTGTAATGTATTTGGAATCCAGTTATCCTTTTTAAGATCTGTGTTTGGCAAAGGGTTATCTCAGAAATCCTTTCCTTCTATAGATTGTCAAATGTGCTTTGTTATGTCATGGGACATGGTGCCAAACTATTGTTATTCCTTACCTGGCAGATATTCTTCATACTTTAATATTACAACATTCCCTGGTATAGTATGCCATATCCTATCATCATTCAGGTACCATGCTGACACTGATTGCCTTTTGTGTTGCAGCCCACCTTATGGATATGGATTTCAGGAATTTTGTTCAGTTCATCAAGCTACTTGTGAAAGTAAGTCTTGGAGATTTTGAGTTTGGAAGTAGTTTGACACAATGAGTAGAGGACTCTAGGGATACTGGGGCAGTCTATTGGAAGAAAGCTTGAAGGAGCTGGTTAAGGAGAGTTCATAGTTTTGCTGCATAGGCTGACAGGACTGGGATTTCCTCTTCTGTATATCCAGGACATTTCCTACCTATGGTGTCTAAATTAACAAAAGTTACCTTCCTCCTAATATTTGCCACCTGTGTTCGTGAAGTGGATGAGAAGAAGGATAAAGGACTGATAAATCATGTATCAAAATGCATTTCTATATACAGAATGCTACTCCGCTATCTCTATAGTTATAAGGAGGTAAAAATGTACATCAAGAGTTCACTTTTTTTTTTTAATTTTTAAAATACTGCATTTTTCTTCAGATTTTACAGAGAGTGGAAGGTAAGGGGAGAAAAAGGGACTCAAACTTGGGTCCATAGGTTTTGCAGGCCAGTACCTTAACCCTTAAGCCAGTTCTCCAGCCCTCTTGTCCTGTTTTAGTCACATTTTCCCATTGCTTTTTTTTCAGAAACACATGATCAATATTTTAAAGGCTCTGAGAGATATTTCTAGTTATTGTTTATTATGGTAAACTAGAACTATTCTTGGGGTTATACATTTGGGAAAGTTGAAGTTTTGAAAAGAATTTTGAAATATTTCAGAGCCAAAATGGCTTCACTTTTTAAAAATCAACTAAAGCCATTTATTTCTCATTAAGGACTAGGTAAATAATTTTATCCTGTTTAATACTCTATTTCTTACATTAACAATCCATTTGTTACTTAGTAGAAATGCCAGTGCTGGTTGGCTCTCCAGTATGTACTATGCATATTTCACATCTGTTAGAAGAGAATGAGGAACTGAGTAGTCAGGGATTTCCTATTCATGGAACTGAGCTGAGCTGAGTGAATGAGTCAGGTAACTTGCTCAAGAGCACACAGATACTTAAGCCATGAAACCTTGGTCCTTGTAGGGAATCTGGACCATGGGATATCTTTGTCTTTGGTTCATTCTTTTCCATGGAAATTTTATTTTGAGGTTCTCATAGTGAAAAGACCTGGTGGTATTGGCCTTAAAGAGATGTCTTTCCTCTTTGGAACATTTTTGTTACTGATATCCACACTGTATAACATAGTTAAGAACATGTACTTGGGAACCTAACACTTGAGATTGAAACTCAGACTCTGGATTAGAGCAGATCTTTAACTTGATTGTGTCTCCATTTTGTCATGTAGAGATGGGTGAGAATCTTACTTTCATGTGAAAGATGGGATTGAATAAGTTAATATATTTATAGTATTCACAAGACTGTTGTACTCACAGGTAAACACTCTACAAAGTCAGCTGCTTTTCACTGAGGCTACCCTGACATTACCCAAAATATCATCACTATTCTTCCCTACTTCACTTGACATCAAAGCCCTTATCACCCTCTGAGGTTGTTTAATCCATCAAAGAGGATTTGGGGCTGAATATTTGTCTCTTTCACTAGGACCTGATCTTCATGAAGACAAGGAATTCATTCGCTATTGTAGCACTGTTCCTAAGAAAATATTCATAACTGTTGATAAACCAATATGTGTATGTAGGAAACTTTAAATGTTTACAAAATTATTGAAAGAATTTTCTGCTTCATTCATTTGGGTCTTCTAGTGCCTTGACTAATAATACAAGAAATACAAGTAATACAAGAAAATAGCATCAGTGTATGAGCAGGTCAAGCCTGCATTAATACTTGGTATACCTGCTAAAAATGCTAGTGCATATTGGATATCTTATTCCTGTTTCTCAAAACTGTGGTGCAAGTGACAGTATACACTGAAACTTTCATGGAGCCAATGGGTTGATCAGCTCCATGAAAGTTAGAAAGTACCGCACTGTGTTCAAACATGATTTCCAAGTTCAATTAATTGTTGAACCTCATTAAAACAAAGTGATAATTTTATGAGTTTAAAATGTGTCAGGGCCTTCTTTCCTGATTGAGACTACTAGCCCAAGTGCTTGCAACTTGCATGCTGTAAATGTGTTAAAAGGAGAAATATTGATGTGTATTTCCTCTATATTCAAACTGTTCAGGGTTTATTGGAAATAATAAAGCTTTACAACTTGTTCTTTACAAATAGGATACTAGGGACCTTGCAAAGCCCAAGAAGGCTATTTATTATTTTGTGTCTCAACAATTTCTTAGGCCATCTCTCTCTTTTACGGACCCCTAAAGTTAATTACCATTTAGGGCAGAAAAGGAAGGTACGTAATAGTCAGTGGCTTGATGATACCTATTTGAAAGAAATAGAATTTCAGGACTTGGGATATTGCTCAGTGGTTAAAGGCACTTGCTTCCAAAGCCTGATGGCTTGGGTTCAATTCCATAGAACCCACATAAAGCCAGATGCACAAAGTGGCTCATGAATCTGGAGTTCATTTGTTCAAAGTGCCAGGAGGCCCCGACATGCCAATTCTCTCAGTCTCTCTCTTTCTCACCCTCTCTATCTCTGCTTGCAAATAAATAAATAAATATTTTTAAAAAATCAAATTTCAGCTGGGTGCGGTGGCATGCCTTTAATCCCAGCACTCGGGAGGCAGAGGAAGGATTGCCACCCTGAGACTACAGAGTGAAATATAGGTCAGTCTGGGCTAAAGTGAGACCCTACCTTGAAAAATCAATAATAATAATAAAAAAAAATTCATTTTATTTTAAGTAAGGCAATCAAAATGAAGTATCTACGCAAAAAACACATTCTTTAGCAACTATACTAATATATATGAAATAACTACCTGAAAGTGCATTTTCTATCCCCCCCCCAAAAAAAAAACCAATTTTACCATAGAACTATAATATCTAGATCGTGGGTCTAACTCCTCTTTACATTGAAGTAACAGAATGAATATTCCTTGAGAGCTGGGCTTTTAGCATGGTGTAGGTATACATAATGGATATATTTTTCAAGTTGTTACTGCATTAAATTTCCCTTATAAACTGAGTTTTATAAAACTCTTTGAAATTTTTCAATGATGGATAATTTAGTCTATAATTGAATACCTAGCATAAGGTAAAACAAAACTTCAATTTGTGAACCTGCATGTCACTCAACTATTCAATTATATTTGCAGTCAAATTCTCTACCACTGCGCTATACCCTCTCACACTATTCAATTATATTTAGACATAGATGAGTAATCGCATTCTTTTAACAGTTAAACTATGAGTATATGTGTGTGAGACTGTATGTGAGGCAGAAAGACAGAGAGGGGTGTCAAATAGAAAAATCTTTGCTTATTATTTTGTGTGGGAAAGAGACCCATGATGTGTATATTCATTTTTTCATTCTATTTGTTATAGAAAATCCATTTATGTAGGTGAACTAAATTGCTTACAGTAGTAAAATACATTTTCCTGTGTGAATGCTGGTACTCTCTGATGCATGTTGATTTGAGCTCTGACACATGCATAATCTACATACCAAACAGAGGCATTTAATTTACCAAACGGAAGCTAGCTTTGCTGGAGCTGTGGAAGCAAGCTGGCTTACAAAGCTACATCTCCCACTCCTGTGGAGAGCGGCCTAACCCATAAAGGCCTGTAGTGAGCCTCAGACCTCAGAGTGAGGTTTCCAATTAATAAAACTGAGACACCCAGCATTGCTTATTTTCTCTGTGGGAGTGTCTTTAAAGCTGAACAATAAAGGCTGGGTGTGGTGGTGCATGCCTTTAATCCCAGCACTTGGGAGGCAGAGGTAAGAGGCTCCCCATGAGTTCAAGGCCACCTTGAGACTACACAGAAAATTCCAGGTCAGCTTGGACTAGAGTGAAACCCTACCTCCAAACCCCCGCCTCCCCCACCCAAGGAAAAACAGTAAAAATGTAGATGTTGGGCTAGAAAGACAGCTTAGCAATTAAATTGCTTGCTTGCAGAGCCGAACCACCTGAATTCAATTTCCCAGTACCCACATAAAGCCAGTTGCACAAAATAGCACATGTCTTTAGCCACAGAGCACTATGGTTTCTTTTCTGCCTTTTGTATGCCATTACCATTCTACATATTTTCTATAGATTCTTTCTATGACTTTTTGATTACTCAAATTAAGTGACTTCCATGATAACTCTTTTTCCATTCCATCTTGACAATAGTAGCCTGACAGTTTTTGTGGTTGTATATGGTTTTCCTGTCAACCTCACAGCTACACCTCTCCAAATTATTGTGGGACTGTTGATAGTTCTGTCCTTCACGTTCACCTCATAGGTGATGGGACTTGACTGAAAAGTCCTCTCAGGAGTTCAGTAATTAAATTTTCCTAGCTTGGGCCCAAGAGAGATCCTTTGTGCTGAATTGCACTGCACAGTAAATGACATTGTAATGAGGTTTTAACTTAGTAGTTAAATGAATGAATAGTAACTTTGCTGCTGCAATTCATTAGTATTTCATGCTGTAGTAGTGAGCTCTGCTGATTCCAGGTAGCTTCACTTAAAAGAAAAATCTTCTTGTAAAGTCCTGGGCAATCTGGGGGAAAAAAAAAAAAAAAAAAGGATGGCCAACCATTCTATGTGTTGCTGAGCTCTGTGTGACAGGCCCTTTTCTAGAGTCCTCTGCAATACTACCTCATTTTAACCCTCAAGACAACCCTTTGTGGCAGGCCTTGGAACTAGTTCTGTTAGAAACCAGAACCAGGCATAAAAGAGGTTCATACCTTTGAGATACCACAGCTAGTAAGTGCAAGTGAAGACACTGCACTTGTAAATCAGCTTTGGTCTCTTGCTAGGCAAGAACATGATGATTGTCTACATCCAAAGTTTGCTTCTTTGATATTAGTCCACTTGTATTTATGTCTCATTTTTATGAATATTGATAATTTTACTTAGGAAGCCTCATATTTTTAAGTTGTTTTCAGTTAACATATCAGTTGTCATACACATTTACGGTTGTGTTTGTTCATATTCGTTCCCATTACCCACCTTGTCCTTCAGCCCCCCTTGTACTGGTCATTGTCATCTTTTTGCTTTCATTTCAGAATATATATTGTTTTCCACATTAGATACTTTTCTCTTGTTAGACTCTTTTGTTCCCTCTTCCCCCTTGCCTTAAACCTCCTTCCTCTCCCTAGACATTTCTTCTCCTTCTGCATTCATATTTTCTACATATAAGAGCAAACAAATGCTATTTGTCCTTCCGAGTTTAGCTTACTTACTTAAGATCACAATTTCCAAATCAATCTATTTTTCTGTAAATTACGTAACTTCGTTCTTCATGGCTAAGTGAAACATTTGTGTGTGTATCTGTGTGTGTATATACTGTACTTTTATTTAAAAAAAAAACTTTTTACTTATTTGAAACAGAAAGAGAATGAGTATGTGTGTGCCAGGACACTTGCCACTGTAAACAAATTCTCAATGTGTGTGCCACTTTGTACATCTGGCTTTACATGGGCACTAATTGGGGATTTGAATCCAGGTCATCAGGCTTAATAAGCAAGTGCCTTTAAGTGGCTGAGGCATCCCTCAAGCCCATATTGCATTTTCTTTATCCATCTGTTGATAGGCACCTAGTCTGGGTACATGTCTTAGCATGAATAATATTGCAGTGAATATATGTGCAAGTATCCCTATGGCATGGTAACTTAATTTGGTTATAAGAAGGCTTTGTTATTTATTTATTTATTTTGAGGTGGAGTCTCCCTCTAGCCCAGACTGACCTGAAACTCACTCTGTAGTCCCAAGATCCCCTCAAACTCATAGCGATCCTCCTACTTGGGCCCCCACAGGGCCCAAGTTCACAGCCATAAGCTTATTGACAGGATTCTAGTACCAGGCATGAATTTCCTCCTGTGAAGTGGTTCTTAAATCTAATCTGAAAAGAGTGGATTACTCCTTTAACATCCATGCCACTCTTGGACCAATGAGCACATCTTGTCTGGCAGGTTGATTACATAGTATACAGGGTCCACATCTGAGTAGGACTGTTAATGACTTTTCTCCCCAAGTACATTCCATAGCACCTTCCAGCATGAAGAAAACTAGCTGGCAGAGAGGAAGCTTCCAGTTCAGTTCTTCATATTGTTTATTACACTTGGGCTAGAGAGATGGCTTACTGGTTAAACTGCATGTCTGTGAAACCTAATGAACCAGGTTTGATTCTCCAGGCCCCATGTAAGGTAGATGTGTGTGGTGGTGCCTGCATTTGGAGTTCGGTTGCAGTGGCTGTGTAGGCCATAGAGATCCCATTCTTGTATTCTCTCTCTCTCTCTCTCCCTGTCTCAAATAAATAAAAATAAGTCTTAAAAAACAAAACAAAACAAAACAAAACAAAAAAACAACAAAAAAAACCCTTAGCTGGGCACGGTGGTGCACGCCTTTAATCCCAGCACTCAGGAGATAGAGGTAGGAGGATCACCATGAGCTCAAGGCCACCCTTAGCTCCATAGTGAATTCTAGGTCAGCTTGAGCTAAAGTGAGACCTTACCTTCGAAAAACAAAACAAAACCTATTCTTACTCATACTAATGTTTATTACTTTGTGGCTTTTGATAAATATCTTTTTTTTTTTTTTTTTTTTTACATCTCACTATCTTACAAAGGCTAGACTGGGATTTCTGATCCTGATGCTCCAGCCCCCATAGTACTGGCACAGAATTTTTTTATGTGTGATTATTTTTGTTCTTAATGTCTCTCAGTGCCTAGTATAAAATTCATACAGAATATACACATGTGGTAAATTGCCACTGAATGTATAATCAGAACATAATCAGTCCATACCCTGGGTGTTGAACAGCCATCTTTCTGCTGGAATTCCTTTGTATTTGAATTATCATCTCATTATGTTTGTGGTTACTATGACCAAAGTCAGGAGAATGAGCTGGGATGCCATTTTCTTATTGTTTTTTCGGGGAGGAGGGGCAGGATGATAACTTAAACATGTCAGAAAAATGGGCAGAAATAGTAGTACAAAATTGTACTAGTAATTTCTCAATGTATCCACAGCTTTGTTTCATTATTTTTTGTTGTCCTGTAAAATATGGGTTTCATTTTGACATTTTAAAACATAAATATTATTGTACTTTGTTCATATTTATACCCACTACCCTCTCTTTTCCTCCTCCTCCTCTTCCAGTGGTATGGAAGCCTGTCTCTCTGTGTCTAGAAGTCCTCCATCGCCTATCATCTATTCATTTATCTGTCATCTGTCAGTCTTCCACCAGTCTATCATCTATCATCTACTTTTCATCAATCAACCTATCTAATCTAGATTCTTCATATAAGAAACATTTGTGATATTTGTCTTTCTTCCCTCTTTTACCATTTCTTCTTCCTTTTCCCTTTAACCTCCTTCCTCCCACTAAATAGCCCCCCTCCTACATTCATCTCCCTTCCTTCCTCCCCTCCTCCAGACATCATGCATGATAAAAATGTTACATGCTTTTCTGAGTTTGGTTTATTGATCTCTAGATCCATCCATTTCCCTGCAAATGACATAATTATATTCTTCCATTGTGTCCATCATACACTGCATGGTTTTACTTCATTCATCTCCCGATGTGCCCATGGGAGAGTTCCATATCTTGGATGGGCATTGTGAACAGCACTGCATAAACGAGCAGGTTGTTCTGCGGTATGCCTAGCTGTGGTTTAAAATCATTGTTTGGATTTTATGAAGTAAACAAACTGAAACATCAATGATTCTAAGTTTATTGCTTTACATATTTCTACACTTTTTCCTCCTATGTGGTGGGACACTTTCCCTTCTTTGAACCTTCTTCCCTATCTTTCTTTCTCCTCATAATCAGTCTAAGTGAAAGAAAATCTAAATTACACATGACTTTCAAATTCTTTATATTGATTAAATATCTCATATGGTTAAGAATTCTTAAAACAATTACAGGGGATGAAGCTGAGACACTAACATTCCCTAGGAACAGTTAGTCTTTGGTTAGACACTTTTTGGGGTAAAGACAAACAATATCAGTTGACCTAGTTTTGAACACTCACATCTAGCACTCAAGCGAAACATTCTGTTCATCACCTTTTCTGAACTCATATACTGAGTATTGACCTTTGAATATAATTTTAAAAATAGTTTATCTTCAAGTTTCATTCCTTTTTACAAACATACAACCCCATTGGACCAGTGAGTGTCTCTCCTACTCTGCTATATTCTTCCTGAATTGACTTTACTCCATTCCTCTCCTTTCTTGCCCAGTTGTCTCCAGGGATCAGATGGATTATCTCTGCTCATTGACAGAAAGAAGCACTGCTGAGACCTCAGGGCACATAATTCTATCCCTTTCAATTTCATACTCATTCTAATTTTAACTCATTTAGTGCTGCTGTGGAAATGCTATTTTTCTGAAATGTGGTGAATAAAGACATATCCTGCATATAGGATTCATAAAATAGGATGTAGACATGTAGGCTCTAAAATTTATATACAAATTACTAACTCTTTTATCTTTATTCTTTCCCTCTTAATCTTCCTTTATCCTTGATGGCCAGGTTGGTGGGATTGCCAAGGGTAAAATATAGAATTCCAAGGGTTAAGAAATTGTGTGCTTCTCTTTCTTTGAAAAGTATGACACTGTTGAAGTAAGCATAATTCTTCTCCTAAAAGTGTAGAAGGGCAACCACGTGAAATGGACTTTGTACCTTTGCTGGAACCAGGTGCTCACAGAAAGACACTGAGGGTGTCAGACAGGAGTGTTGCTATGTGTGTATGGGAGATAAGGATGAGGGGCAGAGACAGGAACTGGCCATTCATCCAAGGATCCCATAGCAGCCCTCTCTAACAATATTAAATCATGCTGGTTTTAAGTATGAACCAATTTAATCAGAATACTTTTTTTTTTTTACATAGAACTTATATCTTTATTTCTGTGAAAGACCTCCCATTATTTTTCTGCAGGTTCAGCATCTGTATAAGGTAGAGAAAATACATCCTCTGTACTGCTTTCCTAGGAATCTGCAGGATATGGATGTGATGTTCATTTAGAGTATGAAGTCCTCCCAAGGATGGACAGGGTTTCCCTCTGAAGTTTACTCACCAGTCACAAAGAGAGTTGGGAATTTCTGGGTTGCCTACCTCACTCACTTTCAGACTCAACATTCTCATTCTTTTACTTTGCACTGATACCTTTTGACCAAATCCAAAACCTGTAAATATGACAAGAAGGCCATCTCAGCTATAGAGCTAGTGAGGAGAGAAAAACTAACATTTTATTTCAGCAGTTCATGCAGAAACCAAATATTTAGTCAGTCATTTTCTTAAATTTTACACTAAATTAGTGCTAATATGTGAAGTAATAAAAATGCTTTCTTCCTTCTCACATCACAGCTTCCCAGATACATAGAGGTAGTACGGCCTGGTGTGTAAGAACTCTGTAGATCTGGAAACATTGGTTTACCATCTTCAACTGACCAGCTAGCTTTCTGGGCTCAGGTACCTACAGAGACTTGTCTCTGAAACAGAAACAATGATGGTGACTAACTAGTGGCATTGTTCCAGGCTTAAATAAGATGACATCTGAACACATACTAAAATACCTAAGAAGTGGTAGGCAATATCAGTGTTAAGTAGTAATAACATTACCTTCTCTTTCCTATTTATTTTGACAATTCACCTTCCTGTCAGGCTTTCATTGCAGTATAAATCAGGGCAGACAAACTTTCTGTAAAGGGCCAGGCAGCAGATATATTCAGCTTTGCTGGCCATATCCTTTCTACTACAGTTGCTTGAAGCTCACTCATTTATAGAATGACAACATCCATGCAATGAAGAACAAATGGGTGTGTCTGTAAATTTTCTTTTTAAAAGTAGAGGATAAGCAAGAGTAGGCTCAGGGATCATAACTGGCTGATTCCTAGTGATCCTCTGCTGTTATGCACAGGGATATGGAAGCATACTAGTTAGGAGGTCACTCAAGAGCCCATTGCCAATTATTAATAGAGACCAAATTAGTAGTCTCTGTCTTCTCATTTTAGTCCAGGGCTTTTCCACAGGACTGTTCATGAGATGAGCATTTTGTATCTGATGATCATCTTTGGTGTTTGAGGTTCAGACTTCTTTGTATTGTTGGTTAGAGTTCAGAGATTGCTGTGTGCAACTTCCCAAGACTACAACTTTGGCATGGAAACAACCTTCTTGTTAGCATGAATTATGGTCATGAGAAAGAGGAAAATGCAGCTGCCTGTGTCAACCCTGAGGAATGAAAATAGACTCTCTCAAAGGATTTCTTAATACCTCTCTACAGGCTTAATAACTTAAAAACACATTTTGTTTGTTCAGTAACAAATGTACTCTATGGCTAGGCAAGTTGTTAAACATACACACTCCCAGCTGAGACAAGAGGACTTAGGACATATTGGGTTTCATAGTGAGACTTTCTCAAAAAGAAGCTTGATAAATGAATGAATGAATTAAATTAAATTTAGAGCAGTTGTGTAATAAACACTCAGGCTTACTCTTTAGAGGTTACCTGAGATATCTGTATCCAACATATATCTTGATCTGTCATACAGGCATTTAGTTTTCAAACTTATGGGCTTCACATTGAGTTTCCCACCACAAATTAGAAGCAACAAATACAGAAAAAGGGTACTTCTAGCAAAGGATGCCTAGATTCAACAAAGTATAATAACTGATCAAATGTAGTCAAAATCTTGAAAAATTTTGATACCATACTGAATCAATTGTTAAGGTGATATATATATATATATCATATGTATATATATATATATATCATGTTTATATTTTACATACATGATGTATGCTAGATTCTAATTATTTAAACAGAAATAAATATGAAATCTTTTATCATCTTAAAATGAAAAGTTATGACCCTAAAAAATTATAAATTATAAATTGAAGGCTCTGTAAAATTCATCAAGTGTAACATCCCTTTTTGTGATTTGGAAAAAAAAATGTGGAGTTTGCACATGTTCATCAATATGTTATAGTCTAAGACTCATCTTTTAAACATGAATATTAATTTTATGTTTTCAAACATATTTCCTAATTGGCTATATTTATTTTATTTATATGCTTCTTCATGCAAAACAAAAATAATTCTTTAGTTAGCTGAGGGATACTTGATCTAATAGAAAAGAAACAATCCATGACATATCTGGAGACAGCAGCAGCCAGAATATAACTTGATGAGGCAAACTACTGTGAATACCTCTGAGAGCCAGGAAATCAGTCACATTGGTCTTAAAATGGCCAAACAAGAGGCTTCCACTCTATTTCTTTGACAAGAATTGATACCATGATCAGCAGGAAAACATGCCCTATGTAAAGGGTGGCTGATACAGGATACATTCTTTCCCCTCAAAGGATGTAATCTTATGCTGCCTGTTAAGTCTTGGGCTGCTAATAACAACAAATAAACAATGAGGTCCTTCAATAGGATTTCTCAAAAAATGTTCAATGTTTGAATTAGCACTTCAGAAACAAATGTATTAAAGAAGGAGTCAGGTAATACTTAGATGGAATTTCATCTTGTATAATGGGTGAAATGATAAGCACAAAATTTGTTGTCACATGTAGGAGTTAGTTCTTCAAGGCAAAAGTTAAAGTTAAGCTATCTTCAAACATGATTCAACACACTTTACTCAACAGTGAGTTTTATTACCTATATTTTGGTCTTTAGTATACTTCTGCATACTCTGAGTAGAGTCATTTTAAGTTCTATTATTTTTTTTCCTGTATGATGCAAGTCACTATAGTTTGAGGTTACCTACATTCATTTTGTTTACTTTGTACCTAGTTCTTCATTCTTTTTTTTTTTTTAATTATTTATTTATTTATTTGAGAGCAACAGACACAGAGAGAAAGACAGGTAGAGGGAGAGAGAGAGAGAATGGGCGCGCCAGGGCTTCCAGCCTCTGCAAACGAACTCCAGATGCGTGCGCCCCCTTGTGCATCTGGCTAACGTGGGACCTGGGGAACCGAGCCTCGAACCGGGGTCCTTAGGCTTCACAGGCGAGGGCTTAACCGCTAAGCCATCTCTCCAGCCCTAGTTCTTCATTCTTGTTCCTGCTAGTTGTAAATCTTTCTGAACTAATGGAGGAGGACTGGGTGGATATATTTCTGAATTGGCATTCCCTGTTTGTCTTCACACAAGTGGGCCCTCATGTCTAATCCTGGAGTCTCCATCTAAGACTAAACCATCTCATGGATGACTAGCCTCTGCCCTTTGTCAGAGGGGATTTTTGACCTGCATCTTTGACATGGAGGCATTTCCTACCATGCATACTAGAGTTAAAATAGAGTGAGAACATGCAGTCATTTTTATCTTTTTCTAAAATAATTGCAAGTTTAGTACCAGGTTGTAAATTCAAATTGAGGCCTGTTTGTATTCTAGGGCCTGAGATCTATTGTTCAGCTTTCTCTGAAGTCAGATTATTTTTCCTAGAATTTTTTTTGTTATTGTTGCTCAGAATAGATAACTATCTTTGATTGTGGAAATCTCTTGCTTAGTGCTTAATTAAAACTTCCAGGGAATCCTTCAGAAATCAGCTCCTGCCTTTTTATGTTAAAGGGAAAAAAGAGTAAATCATATTTTTGTCTTTGTTTTCCAGTTACTTGGGAATCCTTTTCAATGCTGCTGAATTTAGAAATGAATTCAAGTTAACCATTTAATCAAATGGGCTTTGCCAATGCAGTGTATAAATTATTTGTCATGTTTAAGAAGTTGTTGTTGTTGTTAAAACATTGAAATGCTATTGATCCCATAAGCTAAAAGATAGTTTCTGTGTTGCCAGTGACACTCAATACTATTAACCTTCCTGGTACAAGTGGGATGCTAATTGCCAAGTTTCCTGTGAAGAGCTGACCTAATGCTTGATTTTATGATCAGGTAACTATATGGGATCACACTTTCAGCTTCACCATCAGGGATTCTTCCCCATTTTTTTTTTTTTTTTTTTACTCTTCCATCTCTTCATGAAATATTTCTCGTAGCTTTACAGAATACTTGCATTGTTCTGTTGCTCAAATCCCAAACATTCCCCAGAGAACTGTTTTCACTTTCTGTAGAGCACTTAGTTTATCTCTATAAGGGAATAGTTTCGAGTTGGGTACTTTGTTGATTTATTTTTTTCTTTCTTATAGGAGTTGCTTTAGAGCTAGCTGAAACCACTGTTAGTTGGCTTAAGTGCTGCCCCGACCGACCTCTTCCATCTGCATGACACACTGTTTTCATGCCAGAGGCTTGAGGAAAGTTAAGAACAGAAGTCTTTAAACTAACATTGATAATGAAAGAACTTGAACTTGAACATTCCAGATCACTTCACATATATTTTTCCAAATTTGGGTCCATGTTACAAAAATTTAGATTAAAAAAAAATTCCCAGGGTGGAGTCATATAAATGAGTAATATCAGTACCTCTTTAAACTTGAAGTACAAGTGTGTTTCCCTCTGATTTCTTTATACATGGAAATTATTCTTAACAAGAGAGAGTTAAGGCTCAGTCATAGCACTACTAAAAATTGGTGTGCATTATGGAAAATAAGAAGAACAAAGAGAACTTTGCACTGTGTCGTCCTAAGCTACCACATAGCAGTGCTTGTTTTTGTGTGACAACAAAAAGGGTCACATATAAAAGTGACTGAGATATGGAACTGGCTAACCTCCTTGATTCTTAAAACTTGTAACAAGCTCCTGATAGGAGGTGAACGTCCTGCATACCTACAGTTTCGTAAGGGAATTCTCCTTGGTGAGGTGCTTTGAGAAGCTAATAACAAATAGGGCCAAGCTTGTTTTAACTGTTATACCACTCCTCAAAGTATACAAAGGTTACAAATAAACATTATGGATGCCTCTAGACTTTGCTTTGGCTCAAGTAGATTTTAATGAGAAAGACCAACCTTTCTTGTATCTTAGGCTTTCAGAGACTCTTTGTGAGTTTGAATTGCTAGACTTTCCTAATCTTTCAACTATTTTTTTCTGCTGATTTCTAATCTCACTCATTCAGACTTCAGTGAAGAGAATACAATAGAGGGATTAATGGATCAGTTCAGAAATGTTTGCTTACTGGACAAAAGGAAGGGAATTTGGTAGAAATTCTTACCCTACCTGTTTACTTTCAGAGATGTAACTAGTATATTGAAAAGAGTGTCCAATATTTTCAATTGTGGTTTCTTTTGTTACATGTTCATCAAATTAAGAAAGAAACAGGAGAGATAAGAAGGAAAAGATAACATCTTTGAGAAGTTAATGCTGTCATAAAGGGGGACTAGAGAAGGAACTAAAAATATGTGTAGTATGTGTGTTTGGGTGTGCATTTACATTAGTGTGGCAAAGGAAGAAAGGGTAAAAGTTTTTTTCCCATTTTTTTTATTATTAATATTCAGGAATGCCTCCTTTCCAGGCAAATACTCAGCTTTGTGTGGTTTCTTTGAATAAAGTCTTGTGGGTCAGTACAGCTGCCTATATGTTTCACACAAGGACATTGAATTTAGAGAAGTAGGGAAGTCCTCTTTGAGCATATGTAATTGAGCCAAGATTTGAATAGAGTTTATTTTCTTCATTTGTAAATCTGTGCTTATTACTGGAGTTAAAGGCTTCATTGCCTTTGGTAATAATTTCTAGGTGCTTCCTAGCGCCCTATTAAATTGATTAAATCTATTTGTAAAAATATCTCAATGTTACTAAACTCAGTACTAAATACAAGATACATACTTCCTAAAGTTTTCATTCACAAAGTTTGTTCTCACTCTGTTTCGATAAAGTCTACAATAGGATATATACATTTTCTGATCTAATTTTTCATTTGAAAATATCCTACTTTGCTTTATCCATAGCTATTAAATATAATGTACATGCCATTTATCTTAAAATTCTATTTAAAATGCTTCTAATTATAGTTTTCTGTAGTTTGTAAAGATACAAAAATAATTCATTTTTTAAGTTTAAACTCTATAAAAATACTATGTTAAACCCAAAAATACAATACTAAAATAAATGACTTTCTTAGGGTTCCTTTGTCCAACCTGACACACTTTTCCTACTTCTTCTAAATCTAAGACCTTTAGCCTATACCCAGTCAAGAGCAAACTTTTGCTTAACTTGATTACCTGCCTGAGGCAAAAGCTAAGACCCTATTGCTGAAGACACCATATGCAGTTAACATAGAGTACTGAGAGACCTGGCTGGAATTCAGAAGAAAGCCAGCCCCTGACTGTTAGCCTGTCTAGTGCTGGAAAGTGTTAGATGAACTACTGGGGGAAATGGCCAACAACGGTCTAAGCAACCAGAGGTCTAAGCTACTCAGAAGCAAGCACCCTGGCATGATGAAAACAGTGCAACAGTCACAAAAAAGCCTCAGTGGGTACCCAGTAGCGTTCTGATTGGCTAAGAGATCTGTTCAGTGTAAAGGAACCCATATCTGGAATTGGGAACCAGATCAGAATCCTATGGAGACAAAGATTATGCTCTTCAGTGTCAAGCTCTCATTAGTCTCTGGCTAAAAGAGAGGTTACATACATCAAATTCTCCTTAAATGAATAATGCTTATTGCATTCAAACTATGCTGACTTCACTCTCGATTGAAGAATCTGTTCTTCTTTTACAGAAGGTAGCAAGACAGGAAGAGATAAACTACCCCTCACACTTTAGCCAAGCCGTAGCTGAATCCACAGAAGAATTGAGATGAGCAAAGGTGCTGCTTCCATGCTGAATCTGATAATCAGTGCCAGGGTGAAGGAGACAGACCCCAAGGATACTCAACACTTACCAAAGCAGAGATCCAGAGGCTCCCAAGAGCTCATCACTGAAGTAGACTTAAAACTGACTGCTCAGGGAATTGGCAGAAGAGGGATAGAAAGATTGTAAGAGCCATAGGTTGAGATATCGAGCCCAGAGGCATTGCCTCCCCCAAACAAGGCATAAACTAAAATTCCACTGGGAATACCTGCTAACCCCCTATACTTTCTCCTTTACCTAAGCCAGATGTTTACATTTATATAAATTTCAATTAACTCTTATCTAAACTAAAACTTGCTTTCTCCCCTTACACAGACTCCCTATGGTAATTACTATTTCCAACCCTATATATAATAATCCTATTAAATGTCACATATAAATGTCATGCCAACTAGAAAATTATATGTATTTATATAAAATGTCAGATTTTAATGGCTAATATATTTTACATGATCCAGGAGTATCTTTCCTTAACTACTGTTTCCTCTTCCAAAGAGCTGCCTTCCTGCCTATTCAGCAAAAGTATGTAACAGAATCTAGAAGAAAGCCTTGTAGCCACTTGGGATAACAGCTTGCTATGTACACATGTGACATGTGATGTTTAGACAAATGGAAAACCAAAAACTGAGGCTCCCAGAAGTCACGCCTGTGTGACTAGAGGCTCAATAATGGACCACACCAACTGTGGAGAGTTAAATATTATAGACTTAAAGCCAAAATTGCCAGCTTACTATCTTTTGTATATCACTTGACTTCTCTTTGACTAGGTAAGACTCTCTTTGTTCTGGGTTATAATTTTCTTAGTTCTACTCCCTTTGAGCTGAACCTGTACACGACATTGCTTATTTCTTCTGAGGTTCAGTTGCTGTATATTTCAGGCTCTGTCATGTTTACTGAGACTTCTTTCCAATGTCTTAAGTACAAACACTTCTCTGAGGATGACACTTCAGTCTACTATTTTCCTGCATGCCTGTACAATATATTTCACCAGATCCAGTGGTTATTTCAATAGCCATTCTTTTCTATTTATAAGCTCTTGCTAAATCCTCTGCTAACATGATTCTTCCAGACCACCCCAATATGCCTTACTAACTTATTGATCTTGTTGATGGGAATTTAGTGATATGAGTCCTGGAACCCTAAAATGGGAAAGGAAGCCTCCATCAAGAAGGACCATTTTGTCCCTCGACCCATGAGGCTGCTTCTTTCCCCCTCTTCTCTTTTACAATAATTGTTTTTTCTGTTTTTGTTTTGGGGGAGGCAGGGTTAAACTCCAGATGCATGCTCCACTGTGCATCTGGCTTACTTGTATCCTGGGGAATTGAGCCTGGGTCCTTTGGCTTTGCAGGCAAGCATATTAACCACCAAGCCATCTCTCTAGCCCCTTGTTTAAAACACACACACACACACACACACACACACACACACACACACACACACGCACGCACGCAGATGCTGGAATGTTAGTCTCAAAGTCTCTCCCTTCCCCTCGCCTCTGTGTTTTCCTCTAATACCTTATCAAAACTCACCAGGAGATCTAGCCAGCATGGCTTCTTCTCTGAGAAGCAGCCTACACTCCACAAGGCCCTTTCCTTGCTTGGAAGCATCCTTTCCCCCAAGAGGAATGACATAAGCCTCTCCAGACACCTATCCCCTGCTTTTTCTATCTCTCCTGCTCAAGGTGCATGTATCTTCCCCTTTTCCCCTTACAAATCTCTCCTTATCCCTTTTTGGTGAATGAGCCCCTTCCTCTCTTTAATTCCCCTCCCACTCCATTTTAGTATCCTCATCATACTCCTCCTGCATCCCAAAAGTGTTGGTCTGTGCTGGCCTTTCCTAGTAGCTGCTATCACTGGGTCCAACTGATACAGGAATTTTGGGTTCCTTGTATGCCAATGCATCAATAATTTGGGGTGTTCCATGATCCTTGTCCTATGAATTCTAAGCATGAAATCCATGGACTAGAGGATAACATGCAGAAAGATTTTATTATAATTAAATCCTAAATCTTTAAATCTTAAATCTTTAGGAAGACAAAGAGAAGGGTGCTTAAGCCTAGAATATAAGAACAGGAGAAACAAGGTGAAGGGAGGCAAGAGGGGGTCTGAGAAGCCCTCCCTGAGACTCAGATGTGGATATTTTATGGGGAGTAGCTATGTGAGGTACATCAGGACAGCAGGTTACTATGGATGAACAGATTTTATAGCTTTTCAGTTATCTTAGGTAAGGATCAGTTTCTGTCCTCTATGAAGAGTGCAAGCTTAATCTAGACCTTTTCTGGAGGGTGTAACATCCAGGTTCTGTATGTAAGCTTAGTGACATTTCCTGCTTTTAGTCAGGGAATAAAAAACTTTCACTTTTGGAATTCTGTTACCCTGATTGTCGAGCCATTTTCTGTCTCTGATCACAATCATCCAAAAGTGTGATTATTTTGCTAATCTACTCCAGGTTTTACTAATCTCTCAAAAACCTGGGATTACAGGTGAGCCCCCATGCCTAGCTGGCCATTATATGGCTGCTGGGGTTTCTAACTTCAGTCTTTACATTTGCGTAGCAAGTACCTTCCTTACTGAACCATCTTTCCATCCTCATAACTGATTTTTTTAAAAAGTGATTCTCCTCTCAGATGGTGCTCTTGGGACTTTTGCTGTGTCTGAACTTTTTGTGACTGAA